>NW_024543976.1:7881060-8602120 GCF_018167655.1 Microtus oregoni
CACAGCCCTGCAACCTCGCTGGCCGCAGCTGAAAGACACGGGCCACCACCAGTCCAGCGGAGTTAGGGACATTGAATTCGACAGTCTTAAATCTCCTCGCCTTATTAATAGATAAAAGTTCAGATATCCTCCCCTTTACCCTATTCATGCACAGTGGTATTGTCTGTTTATACATGGAACGTATATTGTATAGTTCTTGATGCGTTTTGTAATGTACACAGTAAGGCCAGATGATGCCTTCAGTGGTAGCAGAAGACGCTATTGCCATTTTAACTAAAGTGTCCAGTTGAGAGAAGAAGAGTAAAGCTGATGATTTTGAACACTTGAGAAGAAGCTTCATTTTGCCAGTGGTGCAGAACCTATAATTATGTACAATTCCCTGCTTAAGACTCTTTAGTTATGCTGAACATTGGGGAAAAAACTAAATAATGGGGAGGAGAAAAGAAGGGAGTTTTAAACACTTGACACAAGATGTTCATTTAAATAGAGACATCGCCTTACCAGGAGGGAGCAGTTAAGGGTCTGGTCGTCCCACTGGCATGCTATTATCAAATCATCATCTTTAAACCAAGGATCTGCAAGCCTTCTAAATCTTCATTATTATTTCAAAATCAAGACTGGTTCCTTCTGTTCACAGAGCACGATCATTTTTCACTGATATCTTTTAAATGCTCTGACCTTTTTGCTCTCTCAAAAAGTTAAATCTTCAAACCTTGAAACTAAATCTTTTTTTTTTTTTAACTAAACCCATAAGATGATCTTTTCCTATCACTGGCATGGCACTGGCAGACAAGAGAACATGCCTTGCCCAGTGAGAAGCCCACTGTGATTTTCATCAGGACTAGGAATATAGTTGTAGACTTCAGTTAAGATGTGATCAGCATAGGTTGGAACAGACTTTCTTTGATTCTGTTTGGGAAGTGTCCTCTGAAACCCCAGAGTGACAGAGGGGATGCTTTTTTGGTGGCCAAGTCAGGTGTCCCACAGGAAAGAGAGATCCTCCAGATGAGAGACACAGAAACAGGAGACAGGATGATTGCAGAGGTATCGGTTACTCTCTCCATCCGTGTCCAAATACCTGGAGAAAGCAAATCAATGAGGAAAGAATGAATTAATGGTGAGGAAGACATGGCAGAGGGGCTCCACCCACACAGGCACTATTTCAGTAGCTCAGGAAGAAGAGGACTAGTGAGGCTAGTCACACAAGACCTAGCTCGGCCCCATCTGCCCTAAAGTTTCCACAACCTCACAAAATAGCACCAACGTCTGGGGACTGAGTGTTCAAATACACACACCTTGGGGCACATTTCACACTCAAGTCATGTCACAGAGTCTTGGCCTTTTCTGATTTCTAGGGACTTCCTCCACACTTTATACTGGAAGTGAATTTGCATCAAAAAAGGTGCTCTTGCCCTGTGTGGTGATGCACACCTTTAATCCCAACACTCAGGAGGCAGAGGCAGGTAGATCACTGTGTTCCAGACTAGTCAGGGCATGTAGCCTGACTACATGGTAAAATCCTGTCTCAAGTAAGTAAGTGAGTAACTAGGGAAAAAGAGACAAATCTAAAGATGAGCGTGGTGGTCAGCTTTCTGTTACTGTAATAGCACATCTGAAATAATGCACTTAAAAGAAGAAAGGTTAATTTGGGCTCATAATTTTGGAGTTTTTAATGCATTATTCGTGGGCTCTGCTGTATTTGGGCCCACGGCAAGGTACTACTATACAATAGCAGGGTGGGCATGGCAAAGTTCTCACCTCATAGTGGCCAGGAAGCAAACACACAGGAGTCCAAGTTCATAATGCCCTCCCCAAGAGCACACCCTCACCAACTTAACTCCCTCCCACTAGGCCCTTCCTACCCTTTAAAAAGTTCCATCAGTTCCCAATATACTATGAGCTAGGAAGCAAACCTTTAACATCGTTAAAGAACTATTCAGAGTCAGTGGAAAACAAAGCTTGAGGTTCCCTAATAAAGACTCTACCTGGGACTAGGAGGAAACAGAGTCTGAGGGGCTAAAAGAGCTGAGAAATTAAGGAAGATGGGTCAAACCACTGGCCAGTGTAACAGTTGGAAAAAGAATGTGCTCTGGGTACCAAGGACATTTATGCAATAATCATACAAAAGTGGCCTCTTGCCAAAACTAGTTACATAACAAATTGCAAGACAGTCAAGCTGATTGTATACTAATGGTTGCCCACATAGCCAGTGGTAGCCATTTTAACTAACTCATACCAGATATCTATACCAGTGCCATGTTATTTAAACCTTTATCTGACCCTTTTGATCTTTCTCCCCATTGTTTCTATAGCAATCTTTGGTCAGAAGAATCCCACTGCTTACCTGAGACGCCCTGACCTGAGCCTGTCAGGGTTTGGCAAAAATACCACTCGCCAGGGTAGAGGCGTGGGGATTTAGAAATATTAGTAAAGAATGTGAAGACATGAAAATAATAAGACAGAAAAACATAGAATAGTATTGGGAGGGAATTCTAGTGAATACTGAAATCGCCCACGTTTAATTTTTAATTGCTTAAAGTACCCCTGATTCCAAAAGGTAGAAGACAAAAAAAAAAAAAAAACTACATTAACGCGACACAAGGAAATCAACAGACCAGTTGAAGGTCACAGGCTACGTCCACAGTTAAATATTCTGTTGCTAGAACAAAACAAGTCATGCTCACACCCTAGACCAAAATATTCTGCAGGCAAAACACTCCCTGGGTGGAATCCAATGGTATCTCCTTAAAGGAACTGGAACCACAGTTGGATCCTTAGACTATTGTTTGAGATAGAAACACATCTACTTCCCTATTCCTGAAATACAAGGTCTGGCTATTAACCACACCAGGAGAGAGTATAACTCTCTGCTCTAAATCTAGGTGAGACCTTTGTTTGTTTGAAGTAGAAACACAATAACCTTGAAGGAATAGAGGTAAGTTCCAACTCTCTGACCTTTGGTCAATGTGGAAATAAGCTCACATATTCTGGCCTCCACAGAACCTGTGATACCGGCTCTCAAAGGTGACTGTTTATAAAAATATATATAGTCTCACCTGCGAATGCTGTCATTAGCCAGCAGAGACAAGTGTCATTGAAAATGACTTGCAATCGTCGTTCATTGACAGGCTCAGGTAAGCACATCTCACTGAGTGGTATCCTAAATGGTGCAACCTGCTTGGTAAACTCCAGTAAGGCATCTCTCCGGGACACTTCTCAAATTCCACAAACAGCAGGCAGTGCCCTTGCGACACTTCCCACAGCCCACCAGGGACGACTTGACAGGTCCCCAGGCAGCATAGCAGCAGTCAGTGGAAGAAACTACTTCTAAAGCTCAGGATCTGGCTGCCTCTCCTCCTAATGGGAAACACAAAGAAGGCCTGAGGTGACTGAGCAACAGCAGCCCTTGTCTCCCCATCCTTAAGACGTCACGATTTCCCATCTTTCCTATTGAACACTTGTAAGGGAAAGTTTAAATGTGCGTTCCATTCAGCCTATGCTTTTCGGAGTCTGTACCCTTACTAGAAACAAAACAAAATGATACTTAAGAACACCTGTTGAAGAGGACAGAGCCAAGTAGCAGTGTGGGTGGTGGACGGGAGGTGTTGCCCAGGCAGTAAATCCAAGTTGCTCACACCAAAGGCAGTGTTTCTAGGGACGCTATCTGAGTAAGTGGTAAATACTTAGTCATTTGGGACAGGCCGTAAATGACCAGTTCACCAGCAAGGGGAGAGGTCTGTTTTCAAAGTGCTCACAGAATGGCAGGATGCTATTTTCCTCGCCGGGCCACTCTAGATGCATAAGGCATGTTCCTTTGTTTAAAAATGTCAAAGATTCTATAACCAAACCTCTGTTGGCAAGGCATTAAACAGCTACAGTTTGGTCGCCGGGTGCCATCTGAACAATATTTTTTTTATACTATGATTCTAAATAACAAATCAAACCAGATCCAGTCCTCTATGAAGTCAGAGATGGCGAGGTATACACCTGTGCTTTTCTTCCCGCCTGCTCCCCAGTGTCGTCAGGTTTTATAATTCTACTCCTTAACCATCTTGTCACATCTGTCTCCTTCCTTCGACCCATCTCTCACTCACACAATTCGAAAACCTTTTTTCCTAAATGGTTTCCCTTTCTCACTGCTCTCTCGCCCCGTTGATATCTGTCTGCCTTAATCCTTTCAAAGCCACTGGTGCTGCTGATAAGCTTATGACTCCCTTGCCAAAAGGGAAAAAAAAAGTAAGAGGAAAACCAAATTCTGGGGTTCGGGCTGTCGTCCAGAGCCCACCTACCATCCATTTCATGTGTCCTAAACTCGGTTTATTCGAGGTAATTTGTCTTTGCGGAAAAGCATCACCCACTATTTGTGTGTCAGCCCTGAGCGTGACTCACTACCCAATATACCTTACAGAGTCACCTCCTGACCCAGCTCAAGATGCTGCTTCCTTCACAGAATTCTCTGCTACTCTTCTTCTAATCTCTCTCTCTCTCTCTCTCTCTCTCTCTCTCTCCCTCTCTCTCTCCTCCCTCCCTTATTGAGATATTCTAAAGCTATCTGATTTACTCATTTAAAGCATCCAATTTAGTAGCTTTAGTATAATCAAAACATTTGTGCAACTATTAAAATTAATTTTGAAGATTTTTTTTCATCGCCTTTCAAATCCCACTTCCATTAGATGCCAGTCCACACATTCTTCCTTTCCTTTGCCAGCCTGAGGCTGCCATGTATCTGCTTCTTCTGGACATTTTATACAAATGGCATTGATAGTATGTACTCTTTGAATCTGATTTTTACACTCCTTGTGACTGTTTTTCACTTAGCATAATGTCTCCCAGGTCCGTCTGTGTTGTAGTATGTAAACTTATTCCATTACACCTTATTATGGCTTTTGGTGGTGATGGTTTGTGCTTGGGATCAAACCTTACACAAACTAGGCATGTGTAACTCGACCATGGGTTTATATCTGCAGCCCTTTTTTTTTATTGTTGAATGATGGTTCATTACATTTACCTATTTATTACTAGAATACAGACATTTGAGTTGTTTCTACTTTAAACTGTTACGAAGAATGCCTACCTAACACATACCTTTACTTTTTATTAACATTTAATGAGTGGCTTAGTATTCTAGAGTTTTTTTTTAAAAAACATTTGGTCTTACCTATAACTATGCAAGCATTCAGTACCTGTTTGACAGAAGGGTGCCTGAGCAGGTATTGTTGGTTCTCCTCCTGTGGATTTCTGAAGAAACACAAGGTACTTACATTAAAATGAACCAAACAATAACTAAAGACTGCAACGGTATAATTACCCAGTAAATTATAAATTCCAAAGACTGATGGTTCTCAAATAAACCTTAATCTCTGCATCACTTCCTGGGACAACATGTGGTTGTCATAGTTATTTCATGCATGTGGTTCCTTTCCTGATCGTAATCGTGATCTGGTTGGATGGAGGCCTGGAGACGCTGGACTTCCTTCCCTGAATTGAACCACGGTGTTCTGGGGTTAGGTTTAACCTATGATTGAATTCTAGAGTGGTGGTTCTTGATTCTGGCTGAGCATCAACCTCTCTCCGAAACCCCCAACCAGGAGCTTTTCCAGGTACAGATGACCTAGCTTCTTCGCGCCCGCCCCCCGCCAGTCTAGAGGCTGAGAAAGGGCCAGGTATTCACATTTCCGGTTTGAGAATGACTGTCTCAAAGCTAGCCTGCAGTTTGAATACTTCATTATGTAGAATGACGCAAGCATCATAGTCCTGGACAGCTCTTCACTCATCCTGAGACTATGCTACTAAGGCTGCCTCCCGTCTGTAAGACCTTTTTATGTGGAAAGAGTTTGCAGTCATCGTTTATTAGCGAGATTCACATGCTGGGTGACCTTGTACAAATCCCATAATCCTTTTGTGTCTTAAATTTCCTCATGTGTAAACTGTAGGTGCAAGTACTGACCCACCCTTAAGGGATTCTACAGACACTAATGGAGGCCTATAAAGCAGTCACCAAACACGAGAGTGTTCCATGCGTGCTTATTAGACAGGTATGAAGTCCTAGTCACAGCCTTTTAAAGTGAGACAAATACCAAAAGAAACACCTAAGTAGGCCTTCCGGAAACCTTTATCATCATTTGAAAGATCCTTTCGCAACGTGAACATATAGCAATTCTGTCACGCTCCCAAAAACTAACGAGCAGACGCATACTGTGGTCACAGGAAGACAACGCAGTAAATACATATAGAAAGAAGTCCTGAAATCAGTTTGCTGTCTCTTACCTACTTAAGAGGCAACTAGAGATTATACCTATAAATGCACTTGTTGAAAAAAAAACAATTCTTAGAAAAATATTTATGCAAAAAAGTATGCATGTTCACACAGGTCCCTTAGCTAACACTTCTCACCCCTTGCTGATGTTAAGCTGGAAGTTGTATTCTTCTTCACTGATACCTTCTGCATCTTTTAGCCTCATTTCTCTCAAGTGATGGAAAGAATATGTGGTCAAGTGAGACCTTCACCTCCATGTCACAGTGGGCCTGGGTGAGAAGGAGGAGACAAGACTCTGTCGCCTGGGAATCTGCCTAGGCTAGGTTTTATAAACATGCTGACCCAGAGCTAAGAGCTCAGTTTGGCATCCTCTGCTTCTCGGAAGAAGGAGCAGAAAATGAGCCTGGTTTTTATCCTGCATTTTAATTTTTTTTCCTACATTTTGCTTTGAAAAGGTCAATGTTTAAAGGGCCAGGTTCACTTTGCATGTTGTTTAATCCACAGGGGAGTGCGACTCTTCACACTAGTTAATGTGATGCACAAGCCTAAAGAAGCCAGGCCTTCCTGGCGCTTGAGTTTGACCTCATGCATATCTCTTTGGGTGTTTGAGGGGTAGGTTAAATCCCTGAGGACAGTTGATTTCTTTGGTTAATCTCAAGATTTTTAACAATTAAATTCTATGTGATAAATATTTTTGAATCCTAACATGTGTGGGTAATATCACAGCCCTTGCTGTGGAGGCTCCCTGAGTTCTTTGAGATGTTTCAGTGTTTCCACAATAGTGACCTTCACTTAGAAGAACACAGCCTCCCTCAGAGAACCTTCCCCCCCAAAATTTGGTTGGCTGATGCTCCAGTTTTATAGGGACTACTAGACTAACCTTTGGCAACAGGCAGTTGAAACATACTTTTTATTTTTTGCCCCGGGATAGTTTTTAGACCCTAATCAGAATTCAGAAACCCCAGTGAAAAGGAGCCTTGGTACACAGAGCCTCATTGGTTGGAGAGATGATAGAGTATGTGCAGCCACTGTTTTAAAATAAGGTTAATTCAAGGATGTTTCGACCTCAAGAATCTTTAAGAATCTCAGCATTTTTTTTTTTTTGGCTGAGCATTTTAGGGGAAGAAAGAGCCACGTAGACTTCATTGCAATAGTCAGAAGATATTAATGCTAATCTAGGCCTTCAGTGGGATTCACTTAAGTATCTTTAACACTTTCTTTCACTAATATGGAAAATCCCCAGAAGTGTGTATTGTAGATTTTTTTCCCTTTGTAAAGAGATGCACATGATTACAAAAGGTTATGTGATTTCCTCTGAGCCTCTCTAATTTCTATTTTTCCAATATCTTAAGGTAAGGATTCTCTGCTTTGCAGATCCACCAGGTTAAGCATCATGGACTCATTCCATCACCTTCCTTGGTGACATGTCGGCTCCCCGTATTCTACCTGCTGTTTCTGAAACTGGAGGAAAGGGTCACGGCACTTCTAAGATTGAACAACAAGTTTATGGCCTAATGCATGCTCTCTACATCTCTTAGGGGAAACTTAAATTCCTGTATGAAAATTTAATCATCTTTGTACCTTAATTTTGCTTTCTCTTTCTCTTACAACTTCTTTTACAAGAAACATGGAGAAATTCTTAACTATTCTTGATGATTTAGGTCATAAGTCTGAGCTGAACCAAACACATCACTGGAGGATTAAAAGGCAAGAAGTAGGACCCGTTTTGATATTTTCCTAAATGTCTGGCCCATCATATACGGTACCTATTTGTCTAAAGACTGTTTTTGCTGATTATTGGTAAGAATTTTTTAGCTCTAAACCAGATCAGTGAAAAGAAGCATCCTATTTGACAAATAGAAAAAGTTTCTGTGCTTTAAGTTTTATGTTATATAAGTAGCCTCCTCAGAGTTTCTTCTCCCTATAGAAAAATTTAAATAAGCAATTTTTTCATTCAAAAATCTTTTGGGGTTAATGATAATACTCCTCTTGTTTAATCTAGATAATTAGACAGCAAAAATGCCAAAGAATAGCCTGTATCTGAAGATCTGGAGAGAGGGAGGGAAGGAGGGAGGGAAGGAGGGAAGGGGGAAAGGAGGGAGGGAGGGAGGGATGAAAGAATAAGGAGCTGGGAGGGAGAGAGAGAGAGAGAGAGAGAGAGAGAGAGAGAGAGAATGTTTTTGAGAGGCAAAGCTATAAACAGACAGGCAGAGGTTAAATGGATTAGACTGCAGTGCTATGAGCAGGAACTAGTGAGAGAAATGACAATTTTTTAGAAAGAGTCTATTTAGTTGAAGACTAAGCCTAGATCAAAATGTATGCAGCAGCCACAAGAAGAACGTCATCAAAATGCCAATATTTACTGTAATTGTAGAGTAGAAAAATAACACAGGAAAATGCTCTTTCTTTTTGCCCTGGAGCTGGATGTAGACATAAACACCCTGAATGTTAAGGCCTTATCTTATTTCTGGAAAGATACTCGGCTAGGGAAGGGGGCATGCTATTCTTTGGGTATCCTGAGTGCACACACACTCCAGCATCTGCACCTGTTCCTCCCAAGTGGGAAGTCAGGGGTCCTGTTTTTGAGCCCCATGTCTGTCAGTTACTGGGTAGATAATCTCATGGGGGACCCTCACAACTTCCTGTAATCCTTGCTCCAGAGGATCCGGGGCCTCTCTGGCCTCTGTGGGCACCTGCAAACATGTGCACATACACACAAATACATATTAACACACACATTCATAAAAAGGAGCAAAAAACATATCTTTGTAAACTGACGTGATGGAAAGCTAATGTGAAGAAAAATACTTGCAGACTAAGAACATATTAGCATTCAATATAGTCACTGTTAGAATGAGAAAATAAGAGAAGTCAGAGATGAGTTGAGTCCAGCCCCTTAGGCCTACCCACAGGCTTGGCTTGAAGTCCATATATTTTATCTGGGCACCTAAATGACCTGGAAAACCTGTTCCTGTCTGCCCTCTGGTCCCTTCCCCACAACTTCTCTGCAACAGCTAGTCATTCTCCTGGATTGTATTAAAATATTTGCCCAGTTTCACGTTTCTGTGCCATTCCCACAGCCCTCGTTTGTCAAAACTGACACACCCTTCAGTGACTTTGAATGCCACTGTCTCCAGGAATCTTAGCAAACTCTCACTTCCTCCTCCTCTAAACTGGGATTCTTTCTCAACAGGGCACTCCTGATCGACAGATCACTTCCTGGTCCAGCAGAATGCACGTTGCTGCAAGGCAGAGGCCACACATAAGGTAGCCACGTTTGTGCACCGCCTCTACGCAGACTTCGGTGCGTTGCCAAGAGTAGTACTGAATAGTATCTGATTGAATGAACCATTTCTCACCCTGCCCCTATTGTGCGTTTGGACAAAACCCCTTGCCTCTTTCAGTCTCGATGCCTCTGCTATGAACAGAGGATAACAGCACAGGCATACTCCCCAGGTGTGCGGGAAGAATAAACCAATGACTGAAAAGCAATTTAAAATTGTAAAATGAGATGCTATATATAAATGTTACATAATCAAAACCTCTTCCTTCTGTATTATGTTTTATTTGGCTTTATATCTTCAAATCCTTTGTGGGTTTCAGGATTTCACAGATGCAATACTGTTCACATTAGTACCCAGATTCTCCTGGGTAATAAACAATTTTGTGTATTATAGATCACGGCTACTTTTCCTTGGCAGGCTTACACGTGAATCTGTCATAATTTGGGGTATTCATAATAACTAATGATACAATTCATTTCTAAGGGATAATCCTCTTCTTTTTTCAGTCCTTGACTGACCAGTTTTTATTCCAATAGGGTTGCCTTCAGGGAACTAGCTCCCATTAAGTCTAAAATCTGGTTGATAAATGTAGATTTTTTTTTTTAGAAGCCTAAATCGCCTAGGAGCTTTACAATGAGACCTGGAAATGGCTCGGGCTTTAAAACGCTGTTTGTTTTCTATGGCCTTCCTCTCCCTTGTGTCACCAAGCACTCATTGCAATGTGATGTCCTAAGAATTCCACATTGAAACAGATCAGTGCTAGTTAAAGATGCTATTTTCTTCTTTAATATGTTCAAGAGGTGGCCAATAAAAAAAATAAATTTTCCTATAGTATCACTAGTTCATTCAAAGAGCTTTGGACCTATGAGTACACAGCCTTCTCTTTTTCCTATAATAGTTCTTCAGCCTAGAAGTTCTGAAGAAGGGGAGATGACAGGCTGTCACGGGGATCAAGGGAGTAGTCCTTCCATGTTAAAGGGTCAAGGTAGAATTGATATTTAGTAAGTATTCTGTAAATATATCAGTAGAGGGCCTTCTGCAAGCCTGGCCCTGCGCTCTCACTCAAGCTTCATAACAAGCTAATGGGGTCTGGGGGATCTAATAACCTCCATACTCCCAAGCCTCAGCAATAGGATTTCCAAAGAACGGGATTTCTTCAGAGAGCAAGAAATTCTTTTGTGACAGTTAATTCTATGTGTCAGTTTCACCAACCCACAGAATAATTAGATTAAATATTATTTTTGGATCTTTCTGTGGTGATGTCTTGGTTTGATACAAGCTACAGTTATCTGGGAATAGGAATCTCAGTTGAGAAAACACTTCCTTCCAATTTCCTATAGGCGAGGCTGTAGGGGATTTTCTTGATTAATGATTGATATAGGAGACCCAGCCCACTGTGGATAGTGCTACCCCTGGGCAAGTGGTCCTGAGTTATAAAACAAACAGACTAAGCAAGCCATGGGAACAAGCCAGGAAGCAGTGTTCCTCTGCCGTCTCTGCTTCAGTTCTTGCCTCTGGGTTCCTGCCTTGAGTTCCTGCCCTGACTTCCCTGCGTGGTGGACTACAACTGTACACTGAAATAAAGTGGCTTCTGGAGAAGAGTAGCACCTGAACAGGTGCATTCAATAAACCACTCTCCCTAATGTGAGCATCCTCCAATAAACCACTCTCCCTAATGTGAGCATCCTCCAATCTGTGCAGGACTGACAAACACAAGGAAGAAAATCCCACCTCCTATCTGCCTGCTTGAGATGGAACACTCGTCATTTCAACAGTCAAGACCACCAACCCACCTGCCTTTCAAGTCTTTAGACAGGGAATTAATTGAATCATTGATTTTCTTGGTTCTCCAGCTTACAAAAAACAGATCAGAGGACTTCTTGGCCTCCATGAGTGAGTCGGTTTCTCATAGTGAGCCTCTTCCTGTGTATGCCTATATAGATCCCATTGGTTCTGTTGCTCTGGAGGGCCCCACAGTGAAATCCATGCCCCTCCCCCACATCCACCCTGAGCATATAATCCTCCCTTTTACAACAACTGCCTAATCCCTCGAGATTGCTCATTTCACTATAAAGTGTTTTGTTTGATTTTTGTTCTTTCCTCACCCCCCCCCCCAAGTTGTTTTGACAAGATAAGGTCTCATTCTTATTAGTAGCTCTGGCTGTCCTGGAACTCACTAAGTAGACCAGAACAGCCTCAAAACTCAGAGATCCGCCTGCCTGTCTCCTGAGTGCTGGGATCAGAGACGTGCACCACTGTGCCTGACTTCACTGAAACTAGGTTTGTTTGTTTTGAATTTCCCCTGGTAGACTCCTGATCACCTTGTGCAGTTTTATACTAGGCCAGCATTTTTCAAAATCATTAGAGTCTTCCATCAGATTTGTCCTCCGTAGTATAAATTTTTAAGAAGTTCAACGTAGTTTTTCTTCTGAGAACGTATGTTAAAATCCCAATCTTTTGTGGAACAAAAACTGCTCCTCTCTACCCACTTCTGTTAGCACATTTTCATCTCAGTTGGACCTGCACCAACCTAACTCTCCAATGGAGAAGTTGCTTTGACATCCAAACAGAAGACTGCACTGTTTTGTGGGTGATGACACACTGGCTGAAGATGCTGTGTCATCGAAATCTCTTATGAAAATTTCTTCTTGTTAATGTATACAAACCATTCCACTTGTCCAAAAACACCTTCTGATATTCTGTAGTCTATGCAGAAATTAGTATTTCAGGCTCCTTTATTGTTAGTTATCCCTCCCATCTGTGTGAAATGTCACTGCATTGTCACACAATTGATGAAGTTAATGACTTGTTCAAGGTTTCAGAACGATTCCCAAGAGGTGTATAGCTTCTCGCAGGGATTTATGAATTTCTGCATTTCCTTACAAAATCTTTTGGGTGGTCCAGCGAAAACTGTCAACAATTCTCAAAGTAAATCTGTGTTAAAAAGAGATGGTGGGGCTGGAAGAAGGGGAAATATACTCTTTAGTTAAGCAGATTTTTCAACTCTAGCTGGGGTTCAACTCTTTCCATTTTAATTATGAATTCTCTCCTTTTTAAAGCGTGTGTGTTGGGGAGGAGGGAGATGGGTGGCCATTTTACCTGTGCCGATTTTGTTGAGTGGATTCTCTACCTCCACTTTTCTGGGAATCAAACTCATTATCAGGCCATGCAATGAGGACTTTTACCTGAGGAGCCCTCTTGTCTGTCCCTATGGGTCTTGGTTTGCTTTTCTCGCAGTGATAAGGACTATAACCTGAAGCAACCTGGGGAGGAAAGAGTTTGTCAGGCTTACACATCTCAAGTCACAATCCACTGAAGGAAGGAACTGAAGCCGAGACCGTAGACGACCACTGCTTAGTGATTTGCTTCCCGTGGCTTACTCAGTTTTTGTTCTTATACACTCCAGAACTACCTGTCCAGATACAGCACTGCCCACAGTGGTCTCAGTCTTTCCATGCCAATCATCAGTCAAGACATTGATTGATCCATGGGCTTGCCTCCAGGTCAGTCTGATGGAGGCATTTTCTCAACTGAGGATCTCTCTTCTCAGATGACTAGCCAGCCATTATGTATTCTCTTTAACATCTTTTGAAATACTTGGCAATCAAAGAAGCATTCTTTGATTTAAAGGACCCTTTTCCCTCATTTCCATTTACAGGACAAGAGTCCAATGAGATCTAAATAGATAGAAATTGCACATGTAAGCAATTATCTAGAGCACACTATTTCCCCATTTCAGCCTCACATTCTTCCCCTTTTCGGCAGTCAGTGCGCTATAAATGCAAAGTATTTACAGCGCATAGTAACCACTGCCATGGGGTCCCCCTGAGCAGCTAAAAGCAGCAGGACAATTCTGCCAGCTGTTTCACAGCCAAGGAAGAAAGGTAAACAGAGGTTAAGTGACTGCCAGAAGCACTCACCATGGCAGTTGTTCGGATTGAAACTCATGGCTCTTACCAGTCCCAGCCCATTGAAAGGTTCTAAAGTATAGCTTGTCAGAGAGGGACCACACTGCAGAAAAACAAATTTGCCTCTCATCCGCAAGGGGAAAATCCTGCATCCATGGTTCTGAGTCTTCTCATTATTTTTAAAATGTGTTTTTAGAATTTTATACTTGAGTACTTTATTTGTATCATTTCCACCCCTCTGCCCTCTTATGCCCTCTCCAGTCCCTCTCAAATTTATGACTTCTTAATTGTTGTTAAAGCTATGTATTATGTATGTATGTATATCTCCTGTTGAGTCCATTTAGTGTTGCTCATATGTGTGTATATGTTTAAGGCTGACTGCTTAGGATTGGATCACCTATGAGGGACTTATTTCTGAAGAAGACTGATCCTGCTTCTCAAAGTGGCCACTAATTGCCTGTAACTCTTCACATAAGGGTAGGGCCTTAAGAGATTCCTCTCTCCACGTTGGCATGCCAACTGGCATTGTCATTGTTCAGGTCTTGTTTAGACAGACGTATTGTTGAGATTTTATGGGTACAGCCCTGTCATGTAAAAGACACAATCTCACGGCAGACATTTTAGTCCTCTGAGTTTTCCAACTTTCTGCCCCCTCTTCTGCAATGTTTCCCAGGCTTTCGGATGTGGAATTTGTGATGTAGATGTTGGGGTTGAACATCCAATGGCCGGGTTTTCTGTACATTTTGACCAATTGTGGGTGTCTATAATAGTCTCCATCGACTGCAAAAGAGCTCTCCGAGGTCTACTTACCTGTGGGTATAAGGATGTATATTCAGAACGCAGTGAGAAATTGTACTGCTTCGGGAAAATGGCACAGTGGGTTCCTTTTAGGGTCAATAACACCCACTAACCACAGGGAGTTGGATAGGTTTACAGTACCAGGCATGAATTCCCTCCTAATGAGTGGGCCTATGTTCAATTAGCTTTTATTAGCTAGCGTACAGATTTCTTAGGGTGAGCATTTTACCTTTATAACTTAATATATATTAAACATGTATTTTAAAGTAAACATAAGATAATGTTTCCCTATGGCATTTTCAAATATTGTTAGTGTTATTTATCTCTCCTCCATCCCTCTCCTGCTATGCTGCCCTCCCTCCCCTTCTTAGTTAAATTTCCATTTTTCCACTTCCCCATTCATAGCACCTGTGTCCTACTATCCCCCTCCCTAGAACGCCTCTTCCTACCTCCCTGCTCCCCTTATTTTCCTAGTTTCTGGAATCACTCCAAGTTATATACTTAGATTCGGAAATTTAGATCTGTTTTTGTTGTTTTAGTCTTTACTTTTGTTTTTGTTTTTGTCAAGAGAGGGTTTCTCTGTGTTACAGGCCTCGCTGTCCTGGAACTCACTTTGTAGACCAGGCTGGGATCTGGGATGGACAAATAAGAGAGAACACAAGACATTTGTCTTTCTGAGTCTAAGTTGCCTCACTCAATATAATATTTTCTACTTTCATCCATTTAACTGTAAATTCCATAATTGTGTGTTTACATCTGAATAGAATTCCACTGTGTGTGCATCATATCTTCACTGTCCATTCAACAGTTGAAGGACATTTGGGTTCTTTCCATTCCTTAGCTATTATGAATCGGACAGCAATGAATATGGCAGAGCAAGTATTTCTGGAGTAGAATGTCAAGTCCTTTACATTTCTGAAGAGGTTGTAGACCCTAAAGATGGAAAGACACCCTATGTTCATAGATGGGTAGAATTAATATTGTGAGAACAACCATCTTATCAAACGCAATCCATAGACTCAATGCTATCCCAGCCAAAATCCCCAAAATGCTCCTCACAGAAATAGAAAATTTCCTAAAATTCATATTTGGCTACCACAGATAACCAAAGCCATCTTGAGCGAAAAGAACAATGCTGGAGTGGCTACAGTTATATTACATAGTCATAGTAGTAAAGGCAGCATGGTACCTGGCACACAAACAGACCTAGAGACTAATGGAACAAAACAAAAGACCCAAATACAACTGCACATAACTATTGCCATATGATGTTTGAATTTGATAAAGGTGTCAAAAGTGCACACTGGAGAGAAGATAGTATCTTCAACAAGTGGTGCTGGGGAAGCTGCATGTTTACATAGAGAAGAATGAAATTAGACTTATACCTGTTACCACGAATGAAAATCAACTACGAATGGGTCAAAGATCTCACTGGGAAACATGAAATGCTAAAACTTTTGGAAGAAAACATAAATAGTAACCTCTAAGGTAGAGGTGTAGGGAAGGAGTCTCAGAATAGGGCTCCATTTCCTTAGGACGACGGAGACTTCATAGAACTAAAACAGTTCTATATAACAGAAGAAACAAACAAGTGAAGAGGAAGACTGCAAAGTGGGAGGGAGCCTTTGCAGCTAATCGTCTGACAGAGGATTGCTATTCAGAAATATTGGGGGGGGGGTGTTTGCTTGTTTTTTGAGACAGGGTTTCTTTGTAGCTTTGGAGCCTGTCCTGGAACTAGCTCTTGTCAACCAGGCTGGCCTCAAACTCACAGAGATCTGCCTGCCTCTGCCTTCCGAGTGCTGAGATTAAAGGCATGCACCACCACCTGGCAAGAAATTTAAAAATAAATAAATAAATAAATAAATAAGAAAACAAATAACCTAATTTAAAAATGGGCTGCGTATCTAGAGTTCTCAAAAGAAGAAAAATGGCTGAGAAATTACCTTTAAGAGTGTTCAACATCCTTAGCAATTAGAAAAATGCAAATTAAAACTATGTGAGATTTTATCTCACCCCAGTCAGAATGGCTAGAACCAATGAAGCAGGTAACAACAAATGCCGGCCAGGATGTGGGAAACGTGAAGCCTCATTCACTTATAGTGGGATTACAAGCTAGGACATCATAAAATCAGGGTGCAGAATTCTCAAAAGTCTAAAAGCAGATCTGCCATCCAACCCAGCTATACCATTTTCTCACCTTTAAGGCATTCCACAAACTTCCTCACCCCTTTATGAAATGGGCTGGAGGTTAACAAATGACTTTTGCAGCCAGACTTTTGGGTTTTCTTTTGGTTTCCTACAGGCAGTGTTAGCCTGAGTTCCTGAAATAGGAAGAGATCTTGTTTCCCTTCCTAGAATATCAGGGTAACCCAACCGCAATAGGGTTTTGGGAGCCAGCAGCTAAAGAAATGTTCCGTCTTGTGATCGGCTTTTGTAGGAAACTGCAAACAATAAAAGATGGTGTAAGGAAAATTGGCTGTTCAGTGTCAAATGGTCAGCTCTGAAAAAACCCAAGTAGCATTATCTGGCGTCAAGAGATTACATTTAGGAATATATAGATGTATATGCATATATGATGTGATGACAATCAGAGAAATAGAGGCCATGGGTTTGGAGAAAAGCAGAGTGGAACAAATGGAAGCCTCTGGAGGGAGGAAAGGGAAGGGGGAAATGGATACATTTTAGTCTCAATTTTTTTTTATAAAAGGGTAAATGTGAAAATAATACAGTAAGTTTTTTTCCATGTCATCTGTGCTGGCTATTTTTGGTACACCTAGATAGGATCAGCCGCAGGCAAGCCTGGGAGGGGTTTTCTGAGAGATTGATGGAGGAGGGCTCAGCCCATCCTGGGTGGTGCCTCCTCTGGACTGGCTTAAGAAAACTTGGATGGTTTAAGAAAACAAGCTGAGCAAGCCATGAGCAACGCAAACAAGTAAACATCTGTGGGTCCTGCATCAGTCCCTACCTCCATGTTCCTGCCTTGAGTTCCTGCCCTGACTTCTGGGGATGGTGAAATATAAACCGTAAGATGAAATAAACTTTTCCTCCCCAAGCTGCTTTGGTCATTTTGATTATAAATCATAGCGACAGAAACCGTAACAAAGACACCACCCATTCTTTTTTCTTTTTAGAATATTTATTTATTTTTATTTTTATTGAGCTCTACATTTTTCTCTGCTCCCTTCCCTGCCTCTCCCCTCCCCCTTTCAACCCTCCCCCCAAGGTCCCCATGCTCCCAATTTACTCAGGATATCTTATCGTTTTCTACTTCCCATGTAGACTAGATCTATGTAAGTCTCTCTTAGTGTCTGTATTGTTGTCTAGTTCTCTGGGATTGTGGTTTGTAGGCTGGCTTTCTTTGTTTTATGCTTAAAAACCACCCATGAGTGAGGATATGTGATAATTGTCTTTCTGTGTCCGAGTTACCTCACTCAAAATGATGTTTTCTAGCGCCATCCCTTTTCCTGCAAAATTCAAGATATCGTTATTTCTTTTTGCTGTGTAGTATTCCGTTGGCCAACATGACTTTTAACTTCTTTAATATTACATCCGTTTGTATTTGTGTACACGTGCACATGCCAGTGCCATGGTGCACATGTAGAGGTCAGAGGTCAATTTGAGTGGGCATAAGTTCTCTTCCCCTAAGTGGGGCCCAGGGATAGAACTCAGATATTCAGGCTTAGTAGCAAGTATCTTACTGTCTTAGCCATCCTAGCAGCCCAAAGATGACTTTTAAACTAACAATTAGCACCTGTGAAAAGCCCTCACCAGGGGTGATCGTGATGGGTACTGCTAGCCAGCTTCTCCAGTTACATTCACAAGTGTGAATGGACAGAGTCCAAAGACAGGCATTTCTTCCCTGGGAGCTTCCTAGTCTGTTACCCCAGTCGAAGACGCTGCTTCATGGCAGCTTCAGTGGAGAGGCTTCTAGAGGGTCTTGAAAGCAGGCAGAAGAGCATGGTTTCAAAAGGAGAACGGAGTGCTCCTGCTAACTCTAGTTTGGACCAAAGGCTGGGGGTGAGCAAGTCCAGCCTGCAGCACAATAGAAAAGTGGTAGAACCTTACCGAGGCAGGGCCCACTGGAAGTCAGGACATTAGGGCACGTCAATCCATCTTCCTTCTCTGCCCACCCCCCATTCTTGGTCACCACTGAAGTATGTGGCATTGTTCTATCTAGTGTTCCTACCATGAGGCACCATGCTGTCACGGGCCCAAAGAGGCCCAGAGACCATGAACTTGTGCCATCGTAACTGTAAGCCCTTCCTTCTTATACAGCACACTTTCTCAGGATTTGTCACAGTGACAAAACTTGACTGGCAGAGTAGTCTTCTGGGCCTTCTTTTCTCTTGTCTGATATCCCCAGACCTGTCCCCACCCCAATCCCACTCCATCCCAACATGAGCAGAGATTCCCATAGTCTATTCATCTTCTCTACCTCTACGTTTTTGTAGGCCTAGGCCATTCTCCTTAGTCACTCTGCAGCTTCTCAGTGGCTGCTGCCATTAAACCCCAGTCTTTGGGGGTTTCTAACAGCCTGTTAAGGACTACCCAGATCCTATTTTTCCCCTCTCTGACAACCTGCCTCTAGACCTCTTCCCACAGAGTTCAAAACAACCCATGCCAGAGCTCACCTAAGAACTGCAGCCTTGCCTGCTGCAGGTGCCTTTCCACTCCTTGCCAGTTGGAAGGTGGCCCTTTACCGTCCTTCTCCGTGGTGACATCATCAGAACCTTCTCAAGGGACATGAACTGTTGTATTATTATTGAATATCACTTTATTCAATAATATATTATTTTAAGGTGTGTTCTTTTTGTTTATGCTGTGGGACATTTGTTTACTGATGTAAAGCTCTGTTGCTTTTGTTTATGCTGCATTTGTTTAACTCTGTGGAGCTGTGATTCTTTGCCTATCTAAACACCTGATGCTTTAGTAAAGAGCTGCCAGGCCAATAGCAAGGCAGGAGAAAGGGTAGGCAGAGCTAGCAGGTAGAGAGTATAAATAGGAGAACTCCAGGAGGAGCAAAAAAAAAAAAAAAAAAAAAAGAGGAGAGAGGACACTAGGGGGTCAGCCACTCAGCCAGCCACAGAGTAAGCGTGAAAGTAAGATATACCGAAGTAAGGAAAGAAAAATGTCCAGAGGCAAAGGGTAGATAGAATAAGTTAAGAAAAGCAGGCTAGAAACAAGCCAAGCTAAGGCCAGACCTTCATAACTAAGAATAAGCCTCTCTGTGTGATTTATTGGGCAGCTGGGAGCTGGATGGCGGGCCCCTCAAAAAGCCAAAAGAGTAAAACATCATATGACAATGAGCTTGTGCAATGCAGGGACTTGTGGCAGCCAGGTGGCCATTGAAATGACACCTGCAGCGCTCTCATATATGAGCGGCCACCTGTGCTGAGTGACTACAGAGACCCTTTAGGATTTCCTAGAACCGAGACAATGATCTGAAGCTCTTGGGTTGCAAGCACAAGTAAGAGGTGGGGTGCGGTGGGGGCCTGTGAACGGCAGAACAGCAGCAACCTTGGCTTCTTTCTGTTCTGTTGTTCATCTCTGTTGACACGAGTTGGGTGATGGGTACAGGTCTAGGCCAGATAGGCTGTACCCCACACCAGAGGACAGTCTAGGACATGCTCATATTTTAAGCCTTAATTAGACGGCAATACTCAAGTACCTGCTTCGGACTGTACATTCCCTTCGATCCCCAGTCCTGTGTGTGTATGTATGTACAGCCTTCAAACCTGGCCGAAAAGACCATTCTAGCAGGACTGCAGCAGCGGAAGTAAGTTGACAACGACCTAAAGACTCCCAACGCACTTTCCACTATAAGCTGCTTCATTTCTTCATCTGAATCAAGGTTTCCGAAGTGGAGAGAGGGGAACGCAGAATCCGACAGATGTAGCTTACTCTGCGGTCTTCTGTCCAAGAAGATGGATGATTCTGGCCTCTTGATATTCCTGGAGCGCCAAGCAGACAGCAGCAGAACCAACTGGGGAGGATGGGAAGTGCGTGGGGGCGCCTTGGGGCGTGAGAAAAATCAGGCTTTTGCAAAGGGTCCCTAGCGGTGTGGAGGGAAAGGGAGAGTCTTGCTTTGCACTTTCCCGGAGGTTGGCCACAGTGTTTCCCTCTCGGAGCTTAGAGCCATTTCCAGTAGGGTTGAATCTGATGGGACTCACCCTCTATGGGTACTCAGAGTCCTCAGAACGATGCGGCGTCTTTGGGGGCCAAATCCTGCACCTCCTTCTGGTGCCAGGTACGAGGGTTGTTCTCCGCGGCATGCCCACTCGCGACGGCTCTGGGAGCTCCAGCCGTCTGTCAGCAGCAAGGGCCTTCTCTGGTCGCAGCCTCGTTCCCGGGGCGACCCCACCGCATCAGGCCACGCTGGAGTAGCACAGCACTTCACAACCGCCAACTTACGGGTCGGGTCGCCAGAGCGTCTCCCGGCCAACGCTCGGCCGTAAACGATAGGACAGCGACCGAGGGGCGGGACCACGCGGTAGGCACCACCCACGGCCTCCAAGAGTCCTGCTTTCCCGACGATTGGCTATGGACAACGCCAGTCAGATGCTAGTGGACGCCCCGCCTTACGGGGGCTGACCCGAGGAAGACCACGCCCCTACGGCCCCGCCCCCCAGGCGCCTAGTCAGCGCAGCGCGGCGTTCCGCCTCATTCGCTGAGCGGGTCCGTGAATTGTCAGCGCGCTCTGGGCGACTGCTGAGCCGAGCCGGGCGGCCGCCGGGCTTGTGGCGATCCCCGTCAGGTGCCCCACTAGCTCCAATGAGCCCAGGTCTTGCGGGGCGCAAGCAGCAGGCGGTTCGGGGAAACTTGGGATTGAAGATCTGCAGCAGGGGCGTGGATTTGGCGTCTGCACTGGGCCAGGAGGGTGAGTGGCCGCGACGTGCAAGCCGCTCCTCGGCGCCGCTTTGCCAGCGAGCAGGGGACGGCGTCGGTGCTAGTGGGTGGGAGCGTGGCGACCGTGGGAGGGCTGGGCAAGGCAGGGGACACTTACTCGCTGCCAGCGTCCCGGCTTCCGAACTTCTGGTTTTCAAAGCATCCCAACTCGGCCCGGGACGCGACTGTGCGTCGGCACCGACTTGGCGTTGGTGGCAGTCACCCTTAGGTCCCGGGCGCGCCCCTGCCCCTCTGCGGCGGCGACACGGCGCTCGGGGACGCCTGGGTGAGCGCACAGCAGTTCCTAGATGGCTGCGACTGGTTTCTAAACATTAACCGGCGCCCGAGCGGGCGTGCGCTGCGAGCGCCGGTCGCGTTCCAAGTGAGAATTGGAAGGACCCTCCGGGGACCTCAGCAGGCCCCTTCCGTACTCTGCAGATCTGAAGAAATTGACAGCCGTACTGAACGTTAAAGTTTGGGAAGTAATCGCTGCCTGTCAACCCTTGACTGGGCGCCCCTCTTCCTGGGGTGCGCAGACTTCCACATCCACAACAAGGTGTGTCTGAGGAACTTGGTTAGGACCAGAGGCTAAGGCCAGGCTGAGAGTCTGCCAGCCTGGTTTGGTGGTGGTTGTTTTAGCACCTGGGTGTTGAAGTGTTGAAGTTGTGACAGGAACTGACAACAGAGGATTCAAGGTTGAACCTGACACTTCGTTTGTGATTAAGCCTGCGTTGCTTTTTTTTTTCCTTCTTCTTCCTTACCTCTCTTGTGGTAAAAGCTGCTTGTTTTTCTGAGGGCAGTTGCATAGATAGCGCTTATATTCTGTATGGACTAAATAGAATTCAGGGCAGTATTGTCTTGTTATTCTTATTTGATATGCGTGAGAGCTTATTAAGAGTACTAGAGAGAGATGGATCAGGAGGAGTTGGGAGCAGTTCAGTATTTTAAAATATATAAAACATTGATTTATGTAGTAGATGTGAGGGTACATTTACACATATCAGAGCGTCTGTATATATGTGCAGGATTGATAGGGGAATGAGGTAGAAATAAATGAAGTATTAACTCAGCCTTGAACTTCCCCTGGATTACAGAGATGAACCCTCTTAGCTAGGAGGTATGTGATCGTGTGTGTGTGTGTGTGTGTGTGTGTGTGTGTGTGTGTGTGTGTGTAAGCATGTCAGCATCTGTCTGGTCTGTCTGGGTCAGTATGTGTCCGTGAACTTTACAAGCACTCAGTTCAATGCTACTCGGTGCAGATTCCACGTTCCTGTTTTACAGCCCAGCAGCCGCCAGCCAGCCCATCTGTTAAAACATAGCATGTACCCTTCAGCCAGAGCACCGGGGTGGACCGTGGGTAGGGGGCAACCCTTAGCAAAACAGCACACTACAAACAAAGCCTCCCTCCTGACTTCTATTTTCGTCCATTATTTGGCCTGGACTTGCAGTTTTATTGAGGGAGATGAAGGGAATGCTGTCTCTAGAAAGGAGCAACTGGCTTTTCTGAGATAGTTGTAGCCATAATTTGAGGAGGGGGAATTACAAGAGGGAAAAAAATAATTCCCTGAGAAGAAATGTGGTTGTCATGTCGCCAGTAAGGCTGGTTTACAGTCTTGCAGGGACATGTATATCACAAACTATTTTCTTTTGCTTCAGAGAATGCACTGAAAATAAATTGTTTTGAACACACACACGTACACACACACAAACATGCTCACACATACTTTAATAGAAGTAAATAGAACTTTATTGCCAATGTGGAAGTCAAGGTTGCCTTAGTAATTCCAATGGAGCGTGCCTTCAGGAATTTATACACTAGAAATAAGCTTAAGTTTGGCCTAATCACTAGTAACAATAGTCACAATTTGTAGTTTAAAAATAATAAAAAGGCTTTATCATAAAATTTCTGATGACTAAAAAGGTATGGGAGGAGTGTTATTACAACAGCTTAATAAGTTCCTGCAGGCAAGTGACTGATACTTTAAAAAGCTATAAATTCCTTTAATAGTATAGTTACTGTTAATGACAATAAAGTCAATACTTTCAAGAAGCATCGTTGATCTTTTTCACAATAATTTTATGTTCTTAATTACATTTTAATAGTGGTGTTCATTATAAATTGAAGTGGTTTTAAGAACTCAGCACAAGAAGTATTTTCATTTTTATGGTACATAAATATTTGGGAGAAAATATGTAAATCCCTAATAAATATATATGTCTAAATTTGTGAAGGGCTATACAGAACCTCCTAGCTTCATATGAATCATCCAAATGAACTGAGTGGCTTCTTGGAAATTCAGTTCTTGTCCAGGAATTCAGTTCCGGGGCCCAGGGTAGCTTAGGAATCTGCATTTCCAAGCACTCAAGACAAGTTCTGGTATAAGGGACCTCTAGAACATATTTCAAGAAATAGTGGGATTGTGTTTATGATATAAGATAATAATTGATTATTCATAAATTTGGCATTTGCTGGCCTTATGAAATTGTTAGTTTATTAACTCTCTCCTCAACTATGGGACTCTTTTGTCTTGAGCCTGTCATCTTCAATCATTCCTATTCCAAACTGGCCCCAGTGTTAAGGAAGTCTTCGTGGAGAAGCAAAATAATTTAATTCCTCTCCTCGGCCTTGGTTCTCATCCACTCTCTGCTTCTGTACTTGTGATTCTGGAAGGCCCTGGGATGATTTGGCCAGTCCTAATACACGTTGTTGACCATTTGATTCTGGGATGATTTGGCCAGTCCTAATACACATTGTTGACCATTTGATTCTGGGATGATTTGGCCAGTCCTAATACACGTTGTTGACCATTTGATTCTGGGATGATTTGGCCAGTCCTGATACATGTTGTTGACCATTTGATTCTGGGATGATTTCGGCAGTCCTAATACACGTTATCGATCATTTCCCCTGAAGGATGAAAGGGGAGGCCTATCATTATCTCTTGGGATAGGACGGAAGCGTACATATAGTCAGGGATGGTACAGACTTAACCAAACTCAAGTGTTTCCTTGGCAGACTGTAGTGACTTGGATGACCAGTCATGAGCTCCACTCGCCACGATACTCGTGTTCTGAAAGTTACCGCTGTCCCGTGAATTGGGTAAAATTTCTCATCACCACAGAGTGGGTTGAAATTTGATTGCTACCTGCATTCTTACTGAAATCAGTGTTAGTTTTTATTATAAATTATTACCAATTAGTTTTTGTTAATTTACCTTCTGATCCCAGTGTGTGTGTTCTGTGTTCTGTTCTTCTATTTCATACTGACAAAATTCTTCACATTAGACTCTTAGGTAAGATTTGAAGAGAATGGATCTCTATCAGAAGTTGCCCTCTCTACTGTTCAACTTAAAAAAAAAAAAAGACTTCTTGGAGGTCAGAAATGTTGAGAATATTTACTTCCTAGATGAGAAAAGGATATAGATAGATTGAGACACTGAAATTATTTAGTTCCAGACTATTGGATTATCACAGAGACCTTTACAGAGCGATTTCTGTATAGGGGAACACTTGGCATTTGATAGGTCACTCAATCTTTGGAGGACAATGATTTTTTTTTCCCACTTAGTGACAGATGAGCAAACAGCAGCCACAAAAGGATAATACTTGGATTCTGTCTTTCATGTTTGAAGATAATACCCATAAGTGAGATGTTGACCTAATACTGTGAGCTGCCTTTGTTTAGTTTGTCACAATGCTTTTTTATTTGTTTTAACCATTGTCTTTACATTTTTCCTTTTATTGGATTTGACTTTATAAGGAAAACTTATAAAGTCAGCCAGCGCATATGATAATTGTTTGGGTGACCCTGAGCTTAACTAGTCAACCTTGACGCGGAGAGACTAATGTCTGCTAAAGGTCACGGAGCACAACTGGGGACAAAGCCTACATAAGGGATTCTTTGGACTTGCATTTTAGCCTTGCACTATTTTTGTCTGTTGTCATGTTACACTAATACTGTTTTTACACTAACAAAATTATTACTTACATTCCTTTTTCCCAGGTTCCACATGAGTCGATGGATTTAGAGTGGCTATAAAACCTGAGGTATACCACAGCCCCAGACACACAATGGCATTGACTTATGCCCATTTGGACAGACAGGCAGACAGAAAGAGAGGAAGGAAGGAAGGAAGGAAGGAAGGAAGGAAGGAAGGAAGGAAAAGGAAAGAGAAAGCAGGCAGCCACAGTAGAACGCTGCCTTTTTTTGGAACTGGGCCATAGGTCATTACAAGCTTCAATGCAACAATTCTTTTTTTTTTTTTTAACCATGGCTGCCCTTTGGCATCTAACTTTCATTTGATAAATTCTTTTCAAGTGTTTGACTTTTTTCTTTACCCTTATTCCCATAGTGAAATCATTTAAAAGAAAGAAAATGTTCACTTTTCAAGTCAATCTGTTCTCCTAACAGAGAAATTTTAACCATCTTCACTGTTCTCCCCAAATCCTCCTTTGAGTCCCTCTGTTTGCCAGTCTAGTGGTATTTTCTTGTAGAAAGTAGTTACTGAGCTAGAAAAGTCTTAGTGTGGCATTGGCTTTGTGGCTTCAGCAATGAGGAGAAAGGACAGGGTGGAGGATGATGCTGAAGTGATATTGATGTGTTTCCTACTCGGTATCCCCGGCTTACAGCGTCCGTGTTATATTTAAGGTGCAGACGAACGGAGTGACAGATGCACTCATCTGTGTCCTCACAGACACCGCTAATACAAGCTGAAAACATGACTGCAGACAGCAGAGCCTGGGTTACACAAGGAAAACAAATGCTTAGCTCTGAAAAAGGAACTAGGCTGAGAGTGAAGGGTCAGGGTGGGGGTGGGGCGGGGACTGTGTGGGAAAGAAATACCTCTAGTGAAATGCCAGACAGAGTGGTGAGAAATTTATAGAAGTGGGGATGGTTTGGGGTTTCTTGCGGGCATTGATTCTGTTCCTTGTTGTCTTCACAACCCACTCACCCTGCTTGCTTTTAATAATTTATTGTAGCAGCAGGCCTTCCCCTGGTTTCTTTTTTTTATAACTTTTTTTTCCCTTCTCATCTCAAGGTCTAATCCGAGGCATATATAATAGTGTGGCTGGTCTCAAGTGCTCAGGAAAAATCCATGATCAATACCCCTACATCATAAACCCCTGGCTGTTCTCGTTCTGTTTTGCAATGTTTCCTTCCCTGTTATATTAACTTGGTATCTATGCTTTAAACAATATTTTATTAATCTTCGCACAATGAGACATCTGATCTTATTCTTCTTGGCTGGAAATGTCTTTCAAGTAATCTATCATCAGACCACCATTGATCTAATGATGTATTTATTGCACACTCTTGCAGCCCTGGCAAGAAACCCAGTATGGTTCTAAAAATTTGATTAAAAAGAAATCAAGTTTTTGCAAGGCGTAGCTATCCAATTATGTTAGGATATGCCAAGTATATTTTATGCTAAAACACACACATATTTCAAGTGAGCAGAATACA
Organism: Microtus oregoni; assembly: GCF_018167655.1. NCBI lineage: Eukaryota > Metazoa > Chordata > Mammalia > Rodentia > Cricetidae > Microtus > Microtus oregoni. Next base: position 7,907,656 of record NW_024543976.1, read on the forward strand.
CTCATTTTGAAGGTTCTTAAAACTTTTGCTATGGAAATAAATAGAGCGAGAAGATGCCACATAATTGGAAAAATTATGAGTGTATACCCTAAGACTTTTCTTTTGAGACAAGGTCTCACTGTGGAGCTCTGACTGAACTGGAATGTTCTGTATAGACCAGCCTGGCCTCAAAATCAGAGATCTACCTGCTTCTGCCTCCAGAATATGAGGATTACAACCATGTCTGGTTCTGAGATTCAATTTTTTTTATTTTAGTTTATGTGTATAAGTGTTCTGCTTGCACGTGTGTGTGTGTGTGTGTGTGTGTGTGTGTGTGCACCACATGCTTGCCTCGTGCCCACTGAGGCCAGAAGAAGACATCAGATCCCCTGGAACTAGAAATACAGACAGTTGTGAATCACCATTTGGTTGTTGGGAGTTAATCTGAGTCCTCTACAAGAGCAACAAGTACTCTTAACCATTGATCCGTATCTCCAGTCCCCAAGATACAATATTTTTTAAAGATTTATTTATTATGTATAAGATGTTGTCTGTACATATGTCTGCAGGCCAGAAGAGGGTACCAGATCTCATTACAGATGGTCGTGAGCCACCATATGGTTGCTGGGAATTGAACTCAGGACCTCTGAAAGAGCAGCCAGTGCTCTTAACCACTGAGCCATCTCTCCAGCCCGATATAATATTTTTCTAAAGATTATGCCCTTGTATCCTAATATGGATAGATTTATCTTTTTAATTGACAAAGCAAATATGGTAAGAAGTAGCTCCCAGTCTAGAAATCAAAATAAGCTAAACATAATTAACAAATGTGAATTGAGTACCTGTCATGGGCAGACATTTTTTTCAAAAGAATTGTAGTTGACTATTAGCTCTTGTCTGCTTAGCTAGTTCAAAATTCATTTCAATCGTTGACACTTTGGGGAAAGTTTTCTCTCCATGCCCCATTTGGACTCAGGCTCTCATCTTAACCTCCTGCATTCTCCTCTGCAGTCTGGAAGCCTGGACGTATTTAAAGTCAGCAACCTGTTTTTCATCCTATAATATCTCAAGAAAGCATTGTTAGAAATAGTGGCGAGCTGTGCTAGATGCTACGGAAAGCTACAGATGGAGGTTCTTGGGGCTCCAAGGGATCTACATAAAATCATCCATCTAAAGCACAAGTGTTGCCGTTACTGAACCATAGAACCAGTGTCAGCACGTCATATAATATTTATCCATTCCTGCTCCACCATCAAAGCCCCTTTACTTCATTCCTGCCTTACCTCCTCCTCTTACTGCCTGCTGGTGTGACTCCCTCAAGAACGCCCCCAGTTGTCTCCCTCTCGAGGCCATCTCCCATGACCCTTCTTGTTCTCACACTCCATGTTATATCCTGAAAGGCAGCTCCTCTTTCACATGTGGTGTTGCCTCACTCATGTCTTCTGAAGTCACTGATGGCTTGGTTCCCCTCTCTGTCCAGGGGAAATGGCCAGGTCATATTGGTGGGGAGATATAAGGGCCCTCTGAAGAACAAGACCCTGCTGAGCCGAGAGGCAGCTGTCATCCAGTCACTGTGATAGGGAAGCTTTCAAAAATAATAATTGAAGTATATTTTTAGCTTAGAGACTAAGTTTCAAAGTAGTTTCCATTTGTAAATTCCCTTTCTTTGAGGAAGTACCCTCAACATGGTCATTATGGTTTAGTGGCATAGGTAAGCTAGTGCCAGGAGTTCCGTTACTACAGTCATGTATAGATCATGCATTCAAGTAGCTTATAGTTCAATTGAATTAAACTTAACTTTCTGAAATAAAGCCATTAATACAGCTCTTTCATGTTGATCTCATGGGGCCTTAGAGGATTCAAGGGATCATGGACCAGAATTATCTTGTCTCATCTGAGAGATTGAGTCTCACTTAATTTATGTGCTTTCTTCTTGTATCTGCCAAGAAGACATGAGAAAGTTGAACAGTCTAAATCCAAAGGAATTTAAATATCTAAGGGCCACCAAGATGAGCAACGTGAGCTCAGATACTGGTTTGGGTGTACCTTCCGTACTGCCACGTACTACTACCTACTACGGTACTACGGTACTACACCTATAGTGCAAGGCCTGCTCTACAGGACCATCCGCGAGCCGGGCAAAGGGCCTGGAGATTTAAACACACACACACACAGAGACAGAGACCCAGGTCATCCTTGAAACAAGAATGCCCTCCTTTATTGTGTACTAGAGCGGCTTATATATGGATCCTTAACTGATAGCCACGCCCTAGCCAAACTCACCAGAAACCACTCCCCTGCCATCAGGAACTCCTGAGTGTCTCAGGCTCAGGGTAGCTACAAACGCAGGAAGCACAAGTTGTTTTGCTCAGAGCAGCTGCAAGCATAACAGGTTGTTTACAGGAAATTCAGGGTCTGGGTCCACAGTCCCCAACATTTGGGATCTTCTAAACCAGGAATATTTCTCTCAGCATATAGGAGGGCCTACATTTTCACCTTTGGATCTAGGTGCCTGGAAGACTTAAGGGGATCTCCAGATAAAGTGCAGAGGCCGAGTGGTACATTTAAGTTCACCTTCTTCCCTGCAACAGATAAGCATCCTCCAGTGGTATTTTGTTTTGTAGTTTCTCAGGTCCTTTTCCTGTGTCTTAGATAGGAAATCTCTTCCTCTCCTCAAAGCTGTGAGGGATATGGGTGGTGGGGTGGCTGTAGGAGGGGTGGTCAGGGTACACAGTGGTAGGTGGTGGGGATGTAATGGTGAGGGATATGGGTGATGGGGCGGCTGTAGGAGGGTGGTCAGGGTATACAGTGGTACGTGGTGGGGATGTAACGGTGTTGGAGGTCTGGGAGGAGCAGGGTAGATAGAATCAAATACATTGTATACAATATGAAATTCTTGAAGAATATAGTCAAAGTATTATGGATTTTTAAAAGAAACTTACTCTTCTTCCACTTGGTGCACACAGCTCACAAACAAGATGTTCTTGGTCAGAAGGCTGCTGTCCCTTAAGCTTTTAGATGCCCCTAACTTCAACCTTTCTCCATAATTCAATCTCCATCCACCCTCTAGTATTTTCTTTCCTATGTATTTTTTTCTGCTATTGTCAGGTAAAACTCATACTTGATAAAAGCTCTTTCACAGCCAGTGTTACCAGTAATCTCTTCCCTGTGAGTAACTGTAATTATGATCATTCTCAAAGGACTTTGTGCGAGCATTCCATGCATTTTTCTGGTGGGGTTTTGAATATTCTGAGAACCGTATACCGCTTTCTTATAGAGTAATTTTCTTCCTACAACCTCAGTCTTCACCATTCCTACTTGTGCTGGTGACATTCCCCTTTATCTATTGGATTTTTTTTCCCTTAAAAAAATATTGACAGTAACTTTCAATTTTCCTCATTTGTCTTACTTCATTTTTCTCTTTTTAGATGTTTCCGTTTGCTCGCCCTGATCTGCCTAATTAGGTTGTATTGTTTCTAACCATCCATCTATTTTCCTACGGCGTCCCTGCCCCGGCCACATCTACACATTTAGAGACCATTCACACGTTGAATGAGTTTCCACCTTTGCTGCACATTAGTAATGAAGACATTAAGTGGGATTCTGATAGTGCTCCTTTCACAAGCTGAGGCATCATTTAGTATTCCGGTCTTAATTGTGGTCTCTTAGCCAATTTTTACCCATTATGATGCTTATCCCATTTTCCAAGTAGTGTTTCTTAAATACTATATAAAAGTATAAAAATCTGCATTCCTTACATTTATGCTTGCCGTTATGTTTTAAATTTATAATTCTATAATTTTCTTGTAGGAAAATACATATTAGACTAAAATGGCTAATTTGGTTTCAAGCCATAGTGGCTTTGGCATATTGGGAATCATTAGACAATATGCTGCCTCTTAACGTATTTCCAGTCCCTGTCATCAGCTCCCCCACACAGTATTCCTGTTCCAACCCCTCTGGCATATTATTATTTTGAAAAAAAAATGAGTGTATTCCCTACCCCCACTATTTATTTCACTTCAAAAGAAGAAGAAGAAACTCCACATAGGAGGGAAAAGTAAACACTGTTCTTTGATGGTATCTTAGTTTCTTCAGGCTGCCATAGCAAAGTACCTGAGTTTGGGTGACTTATAAGCATATTGCTCACAGGTCTAGAGCTCAGGAATTCCAAGATCAAGTAATATCATCTTTGGTGTCTGGTGTTGGCCTTCTTCCTCGTAGTTGGGGCCTTTTCACTGTAATCTCATAAAAAGGATGGATCTTGGTGCGAAGGGTCGTTGGATCAGAGAGTTGACAGCAGTATTCCAGAAGAGGTTCGGCTTCCCTGAGAGTAGTGTAGAACTTTATGCAGAAAAGGTGGCCACAAGAGGTCTGTGTGCCATTGCTCAGGTAGTCTCTGCATTACAAACTCCAGGAGGGCTTGCTGGGCAAAGAGAGTGGGGCCCAGGGCTGCAAGGTTGTGGTGTCCATGAAGTTTGTGGATGGGCCGATGGTCCACAGTGGAGACCCTGTTAACTACTATGTTGACACTGTCATGCTCCACGTTCTCCCCAGACAGGGTGTTCCGGGCATCAAAGTAAAGACCATGCTGCCCTGGGACCCAAGTGGTAAAATCAGCCCTAAGAAGCCTCCGTCTGATAATGCGAGCATTGTGGAACCAAAAGATGAGATCTTGCTCACCACCCCCATCTCAGAACAGAAGGGTAGGAAGCTAGAGCCACCTCCCATGCCCTAGCTAGTGGCTCCAACATAACAGGGTCTTGGCAGCTGCTCAGAGGTTGGATGTTGTCTTTGTCCTGTAAAAACATTTAATGAAATTTTACACAAAGGGAGAAAAAAAAACAGCAAACTGTCAGATTTTTTTTTTCAGGCAAATCTGCCTTCTAACTTGAAATCCTAATCTTCTCTGGAGTGGTTTTTTTCTCCCAAGTTAGTCCTCTGATCTAAGTAGAATATGAAGCAGTTTTTGCTCCTTAACATCTGGCCTGTGACTGAGATCTGCAATATCCTTGTGTCATCTCTGTTGAAAATCTTATAATTGGATAAAGGCTTAGTTGGCAACCTTGTGGAACAAAAGATCCATGAAAACTATGCTCCATTTATGTCTCAGGAGAACAAATGTCCCAGACAGGTGGGGAAACAAAAGTAAAACTTTTGAAACAGGTAGGGAACGCAACCGAGAGAGCATTTGGTACTGGCTACCCATGTGTTTGCCTGTATGACTTCTCAGTGATGCCGAGGAAAATGCTGTATTACCCTGTGTTCTAAGATTCTTAAACCCTGTTGAACTAGAGTTGGAGTCCTAGCTTCTAACCCTGGACCTTCCCAGAGAAAGAGAAATGGGTAGGATCTTTTTCCCTAGAAGATCATCTGCATCCACTTCAAACTGATATACATAGTAAAGAAATGTAAATCTTAAGTGAAAAATAGGGCATATAGCAAGAGCGGTTGATTAAGGGGTGCAGTGGCATTCTCAAGGTGGGATCCCTCTCATCTTCCCTGTTCTTGTCATGGACCATTTCCTCCTAAGACTAGTTCTCTTTGTATTTCTGACTTGGTTGTAGCAGTTCAGATGTCACTTGCAAACATGACAACATCTAGAGCACAGAAAAATGGAACCACTGCCATTATTTCAAAGTTTCTTCTGAAGATAATGAGAACATTCCCTTGAAGTGGCTCACATGCCCAGCCACCTGAGTCACTAGCCATGCATCAGTGCCCGAGGGGAAACAGTGAGCACAATTGGCATTCTGTTAACAAGGAAGAGTAGAAAGGTATACAGGACTTGGGAGAGGTGGGGTACAGGGTAGACACTGAGGCATATGTAAATGTCTACTGCATGTTATGACTTCGAACATTTCCTTGTCATGGCTGCGATGCGGTTGGTAGGTACCACTGATGGATAGAAGCAAGAAAGATACAATGCAAACTAATTAGGGACAGAGAAGTGAGCTAAGATCAATAATTATTCTGATTACAGCCACAATAAAACCTAATGAGTTTGAATGTACTAATTTATGTCTTCTTGTACTCAAGAGGTAGATGCTCTTTGATTAGTAAAATAGAAAATTTTAAATAATTTGCTTATTTCTCAATAATTCTCGCTGGTATATTTTGTACTATAGGTTTAGATGAATGTAAACAATTGTATTAACTTGATATATCATTCTGCTAACAAGAATGATAATTATGGATGTTTATAACTGGACATGATTTCTTATGCATGCTTTTGTAAAGTAAGAATTTGGCATCCAAGAGGACTTAGTGATTCGCTGAGGTCACACAGGTAATAAGTGGCTAAGCTAGGATTCAGCCATGAGTTCACTTGCTCATGTCCCTCCCTACTCAACATCACTGCCTATTTTCTTGGAAGATAGTCCTAGGACTATCACAGTCAGCAGAGCTTTAAATGATTGGACCCTGCCCATCTCCATTATTTATCCCGTGGCCCTTGACCAATTTTCTAACCATATGGCTTTCTTATTGTTGGTGTAATAAGCCAGTCTCTTCCCCACCTGTGACCCTTCGCATTTGTGATCCCTTCTGCTTGGATCACACAGCCTTTGTTCCTATGGCTACATCCTTTCTAACCAGGCTTTGAAATAGCTCTTCTTTCTAACTATATCCAAGGACTAGCCCATCTATCTGTTTAGGTGTCCTCCCCAGCCCTGACTGTTTCCTCCCCACTTTTGTTTGCTTTATGGTACTTGTAATAGTCTCATATAATTTACTCAGTTATCTAGTTTTTGATTTGTTGCCTTCCACCCATATTTTAAAATAAACAAGCAAACAAATGAATAAGTCAATTAATAAATGAGTGCTTACAAATCTTGATTTCTAGTAACCCAGAATCAGCCTTTATCTCCCACCGTAAGGTAAAGGCCAGTTGTCATTTGAGTCTGAATATATCAAGCTCAGAATTCTTTCTTGTAAAATTTTAAAACTAATTAAATCTGTATTATTCTGTTCAAGGGAAAAAGAAACACATCAAAGTTCTTTCGCAAAAAAAATACACTTACTATAGTTATATACATGTGAGTTTTAAGAAAGCCTAGTGCAAGAGGGGCATTTGAATAATAAATTCTGGATTTCTTATTTAGAATAGTTTATTGATACCAACACTTCTAATTTGGTTTCAACTGTTTAAGAAGGAAATTAATTATAAGACTGAATTTTAAAGTGGGAGAATTATATAATGGTAAATTCACTTAAAATTGATTTCTTTGCATGCACTTAATTTTTCAACTCATATATGTACTTAAATGACTCCTTTCTCGGAACTGTGTTCTTAATTGTTCCAAAGTCATTATGGAGGTGCAAATTGAAAGATAGCTTTACCGCACATGTTAATTCATGAGCAATTGGCATACATGAAGCAGTGTTTTCTTCCAATGTCCTTTTGCTCTGGCTTCGCCTTCTTCATCAAAGTGAGTGCTTTTGTAAGTATCTGCAGTTTTTAATTTTATTGTTGTTCTGTGGGTTGTGTCATGCTAATTATATGCAAGGCATTATTTTTCTGAGGCTTGCAGTGTGATATTGGCATGCAATTAAGTAAACCATATTTAAGTTGGACAAAAATTTTGCATTCCCCCTTTGTCCCTGTTCATTTTCCCCTAGGCCCTCCCCGCAGGGGACCCCACAAGCTAAGATACTTAGCCCTTAGCCCGTAGTATGAGTCAATCCGCTTCCTTTTTTTTTTTTTCTCTTGTCACCAGATGTTCCCTTGTCAGGAAAACTTGCTAGTCACTTACTATGAAATATATTTCAGGCTAAACTTCCAGCATCTGATTTCCAAAAACAGATTTAAACTTTATATTGAGTAAAATGTGTTTGTATTTGAGACCAATTTGTAGTCAAGTGCTTGCAGATTCTTTTTATATTAAGCCTTAGAAACAAGTCAGAAGAAATGAAAGAAGGACGTTTTAATGTTGACATCATGCTTTTTTCATTCCTCATGTGTCTTGGTGGAGAGCCCTTTCTTCTTGTTTCATTTGCACTTTTTAATCTGAGTAAAGTTGGAGATATAAATTTGTTGGCATTCACCGGGATCGTAGTGAAAATGAGACCAGGAATTAAATGGTTGGGCTAATGTGTCTTTATTATTATTTAAGTTTTATAGGCATATGGTCTGTGGCTCTTGGGGGCCTGCTTTTGGCCGGGTGGTTTCCATGTATAATAGACTGGCCCTTTTATGTACCAACTGAATTCTTTCTTTTTCTTTTTCTCCTTTTTTTTTTTCCCTGTCAAGGCTGTGTAGGTGAGAAGCAGCATGGGGTTATAGAAAATGCATAGCAAACGCAGTAGCGATGAGAAAGAATTCATAATGGGTACATACATCGCTGGAGTATTTCCCACGTACTTTGCAGGGTGGCAGTGAGGTTTCTTTGGCTGAGGCAAAGTGGAGCATGTGCTTTTCCATGTGTGAGCACCATGATTTGAAAGATCCTTTATGGTTCATAAAAGCAGCTGCGTTTGAGCTGGTGTGATAGCCATAGCTTTGAAAATTCACTTAAATACTGCAAACTCCATTTGGAGATTTGGTTGCATGTTGAGAATTTACTTATTCACAAGTGACACTGAGCAAGTATTCATTCTTAGATTGTGGGACACTTGGTTCATTCCATTGGGCTTTTTATATCAAAACTACATTCTAAGCAGTGTTTGCAATGTTACATACAAATGGAAATTTGTAATTATGACTTTCTTCTTAATTTTGAAAGCTATGGACAGCAGTATTACTTTGCCTAGTAAAACATTGGCTTACCTTTAAGTTTATTTCATTGTATGTACAGACTTTCTTCCCAGGGATTTGTACCCTCTAATGCACTGTTTCTCAATGAGATTTTAGGTTTTGCCCAGTTTTCCCTTATGAAACTTGGGGTTCTTTTTTGTGTTTCTAATATGAAATTTTTTTTGTCTATTCTTCTTAATGATTTTAGTGAACTACCTCCACTTTACTAAGAATTTCAGCTCTAAATGATACTGCTAGCATTATTTATTTTCATCTTCAACAAGTCATTTGCTACTCCTCTTGAGTAACTAGGACATGATTCTTTGACTCTTTGCTAGTGTTCTATTTATTAAATACTAACATACCTTAACATCTTCATGGGTTGCTTAGAAAACAAAGGATGAATGTTTTGCTTTTAGTAGACCATAACTACTGTATTTCTAAATGAAAAGAAAAAAATTACTGCAAAATAGGATTAGTACAGATAGTTTAAGCTGGAAATCATCTTAAATGTTCCATGGCTACACTTTGTGCTAAATATAAAAATAATTGTGTTTCCCATGTGTTAGCATCAAAAGCTCTGGTTGGAAAACCACATGGTCTAACAAGTAGGTCACTATTGATGGTAAAACATGAGACAGGAAATGTCACAGTTAAGATTAGAGACCTAAGCAGTATGTCTCGCCATGCTTGCATTGGTCCTCCAAAGAATTAGAAGGCTCAACAGGATATAACTAACTTTAGCCCAATTTGAAAGCATTAACAAGGATAGCCTTTTAATGTCTTTTTCTCATTTGTTTCTGGATAGTGTAATTCTCCTGTTGGGCAAAATAATTGAGCTGCTTAGATTTGCACAGTGACAGACTTGAGAATGTCAATTAAAATGATAGCCATTACATTCTGTAAGTGTACACAGAAAACCATAATCAGCTGTATACACTTACATGGATGGGTTCACTTGATGTTTGAAATTTTTAACAAGGATAATAGATTGAAAACAGTTCTCACGAGTTCTCTTAAAAGTTTCCCTTGTCTTCATATTTGAAAATGTGGTAATGTAGGCACATGACAGAGGGTGCCTTTAGGAGATCTAACTATCAATTCTTTGGGGGCAATATGAGGAACATTTAGTATAAGAGGGAATTTCCACCACTGAAGATACTGAGTTTTCCAAAGACACTTGGATATTCTAGATGTCATGCAAAAGACTGAGGGGGGAGGGAGCAGTACTCTCCAGCCTTTGTTTTGATGAGAGATAATACTGCATTTTGAGGACTCAAACCAAAATGGAGCCTTAGATTCTGGGCATTGCCACTCCTTCGTGCTACACTGAGCAGTTGAATACATGCCCAAAGAGCCTGTGGTTATTTGGACGAGGACATAGAGACCTGCCGTGATGACTGAATTTGGATCTGTCATTAGAGCCTTATTCATCCACTTCCAGCACAGAGTCCTTCACAAGTGTACCCTGGCTTACAGACTCACTGTACTTTGAGTGGAGAGCTTTATTGCTTGAATCTCAGAGGTCTCCCTAGGCTTGTGTTTTCAAAGGTTCTTAATGCAGATTAAAACACTCTATTTTGTACGGGGATTATTTCATGTAGGTTATAACTTTGAAGAGGGCAGAGATGTAGAAGGAAATCTCAGTGGAATAGGTATTTTTGAAAATTATTATTTTAATGGGGTAGAATACAAGCATAGCATTTACCATATCAGCTTTTAAAGCATGCAGTTCAGTGGTATTAAATACCTTCATGATGTGCAACTGTTAACGCCATCTATCTCCAGACCTCATTCAACTAGAAATCTATACCCATTTAACAGTAACCACCTATTCTATTCTCCACAACACCCTGACAAGCACCGTTCCTTATGGTGTTTGTCTCTGTGTTTTTGATAGCTTCATCCCATTTTAAAAGGGACTGTGAAGTATTTGCCTTTTTGTCTGTCTGAGTGACGTCACTTGGTATAATCTCAGCAGTCATGCATGCTATTCTATACATCAGACTTTTCCTCTTACACTTGAATAATATCCTTAAGCGAGAAAAAATGTCCACGGTATTTTAGTTTATATTCCTTCTCCAGCTTAAACACAGAACCTAGAACTTCATGCCTGATCCAAGAAGAGTATACTGGGAACAGGTTAGAAATACAGCCCTCGAGAATGAAAGTCCTGGGAGCTGTTTCCTGTCAGCAGTGAAAAGACAGTAGGATTTTGATCGAAGAGAACCCGGGAAGCATGACAGCTGATGTGTCGGCTAGCCCTTTCTCCCTCTACGTGTCTGTTCGCAGTCATCACAGTGTGAGCTGGTTGTGAGCTGGAGGCTCAGCTCCCTGTCTAGACTTGGTTCAGAGAACGTGAGCTGACAGATTTGCGGAAGCATCCTAGAAAAGATCTAGGAATGTCTGAAAGACAGTTTTGCTTTTAAGTGGAAGGGTAGATTTTGGCTGCTCTTTTTAGTTTCAAGAATGTATGAATAATAAATATTTAAATCCTTATGTGTTTTGCACAACCACTTACCATGTTAAAAAATTAGTTACCTGTTTTGGGTTTCTACTATAAGATTTCTTTCTAAAGTCAACATAAATAACCAGATGGTCAGGTCTTCTATTCTGCTTTGACCCTAGTCAAAATCCTGACCCCTAGTTCTGCCTCTGCCTCTGCCTCTGCCTCTGCCTCTGCCTCTGGCTGGAGGTGATATAGAAGCCACCAGACTCCTTTCAGGGCCTTAACGTTTCCTTTTTGGGAAAGGAACAAAAACCTAGTTCATTTCTATGGGCATGTTCTGGTGTTAACAGTGTGATACTGTTCATCTTGTAAGCCTTCTGACTGGCTTCCTTTCTGCAGTTGGGAAGGTGTCAAACCAGCATCTGGTTGGTAACTTATAATTGTAAGGGCAGTGCTCACTAGATTACTAGCTGGTTGCTTAAATTAGCATTTGGGCTCTTTATTTAACCCATGTTACACTGAAGAACTCAATTAAATGTGTCTGATCACCAAAGAATAGCTGGTTAAGTTTCATTCTTTAATACAAGAAGAAGCAAGACCATTTGTCACCTGAGCTGGGTGACTGGAGTTGGTAGGGTGTGGTGGGTTTAGTTTCATAGGAAAATGAAGAGGGGAAACTCAATATGCAAACATGTAACCAGAACCCAGGGAGGATTCACATAGCTGCTTCTGTCACTTCATGTATGAAATACAACACCAGTGCTTGTCAACCAGCACTGGACAAGAAGTAGCACAAACATAAAAGTCATAGATCCACCCTATCACTATCCTAGAGGACCAAGGGAACAGTTATTACAGTTCTAAAGGAGATGCAGCTCTTTCATATGATTTATTGTAGTCTTTTGGACAGGCAATATCAGTGGGATCTCTAACAGAAAACACAACTTAGATTTGATTACATTTCTTTCTGCTAACAAAAACCTTTCCCAAAGAAATACTGTTATATACAGTACCTGTTGCACAGCCTCTGGAAGAAATGAGAGGCCTTGGGATCTCTTGGGGGTTCTCTAAAAACAAGAGGGAAGATGATGGCTTTGATGGGGGGAAAATGTGGCCAGGCATATTCTGAAGTCATTTGTTGCTCCTATTGCTCTTCAGTTTAAAATTATTGAGCTATTGTGTAAGGACTTTTAAACCTGTTATTTGCAGTTAACCAGAAACTCCTGCCTAGAAACAGTCTCTTACATGCTTATGACTGTCCTCTCTTGATACCAGCTTTGATCATAGGACCAGGTTGCCTGGCTTCTATCTGGCACATGATTTTGACACTGCTTCCTGTGGTAGTACACACTACCCCCAGGCTGGCACATGTGGAAAACCATGTTCAAAGCAAAGAATCTAGGTGATAAAGACTCTAAATTTAGAAATCTTTTACTCTCCACTCAATAAAATGTGATTTGTTTCTTCTTACCACTCAAAGTAGAGCTGTCCAGAAAAATGAGTATGAAAATTGCATGACCCCATCACCTCCCACCACTTGCAGCTGTTAAGGCTTCCTAATGCAATTTGTGTGTGCTGAATAACTCTGCTTTGAGATAGGCTCCCTGCGTTCCTCAGCATTACTGCTAACATGTGCAGATTCATCCAGCTCCAAGAGTGGATTCACTCTTCTAAGTAACCACAGCAGAAACTCAACAAGGAACCCTCCTTGGTTATTCTCTGAGGCCTTCTGAAGGGAAACCTCTGAATCCACAAGGAAGGAAAAGTGACCTTAGAGATGACCCACAGGCTCTTCAAGCAGTCAGAAACCCCTTCAGCACAGGCCCATTGCTTTTAATCTGCAGGTTGGATATGACAACAGGGGTAAGCTAGATTTAAGTTTTCAGAGCAGAGTTTGAAAGATTTACCAATGAAGGCATGGGAAAAAATACTGGAATTTTAATTTCTATTCATTCATTTACTCATTCATTTAATACAGTGAGTGTGCATATGTGTGTGTGTGCACGCACATGTGTATTGTGTGTCAATGCTGTAATGTGTGTATAGATGTCAGAGGACAGCTTGTAGGAGTCCATTCTCTCTTTTCTACCATGTGGGTTCTGGGGACTCAAATCCAAGTCACCAAGCTGATATACAAAACCTTTTTTAAAAAAACGCCTGTAATCCCAGCACTTGGGAGGCAGAGACAGGCGGATCTCTGTGAGTTCGAGGCCAGCCTGGTCTACCAAGGGAATTCCAGGACAGGCTCCAAAGCTACAGAGAAACCCTGTCTCATAAAACCAAAAAAAAAAAAAAAAGTGACTGGCACCTTTATCCATTGAGCTATCTGATAGTCCCCTAATTCATTTTTAGTCCACCAAAATAATGACAATTAAAGTATTATGCAGATGAATTGACACTTGCTCTTTCCCATAATATGTTAAGAGAGGACTTTCCCTGGACATGTCGAGTTCAAAGTTATTCCCTCATCTGCTGGGATTGTGCTGAATATATACAGTACACCTAAGTTAACTTGTAGGATATTAATATCTCCAGTTGTAGAAAACAGCAATAACAATAGAACAGGTCAAGTCGTTTTATTATATCAAAAAATATTATGAAAAAAAAAAACCAAAGCCAGGTGAGGTGATACACACCTTTAATCTCAGCACTCAGGAGGTAGAAACAGGTAGATCTCTCCGAGTTCTAGGCCAGCCTGGTCTATATAGCCAGTTCCAGACCAGCCAAGACTAATAGAACCTTGTCTCGAAGGAAGAAAGGAAGGAAGGGAGGGAGGGAGGGAGGAAGGAAGGAAGGAAGGAGGGAAGGAAGGAAGGGCAAACCAATACAAAATATAACTGAAAGTTATGTTTTATGCAAGCACCAATAAGCAACACAAAAAATGGAAATGATACTTTATTCTAAGATAAACTGCTTTTATCCAAATTATTAGCTAAAATAACAATCCAATCATATTTTATAAGTTGATTCTTACACCTCAAAACTGACAAAACTAATTGAAATATAGATCTGTACCCACTATCATTAAGAATGAACTTATGAGAATTAAATGTATACTTTGCCTTGATGAACTTACTGATGATAATATTAACAATTTGAGGGGGCTTCTTGCTGTCATTCAATGTTAGTGCTGTGAGTTGATCCTGGGCCTTGAAAATGTTAGCACACGTTTTCTCATGAGCTGAAGCTTTAGTCCATCACAGTGGATTTTAATAAAATTTCATCAAACTAAATGATACGTTTTTTGAATCCTCTACTGTGGTCCTTCTGTTATTTGCAAAAGTAGAGAGACTGTTTATCTTTTGGACACAACTTGTTGCCTCCTTGTCCCTGTCCTAACATAAGATAAAGTAAGATGTTGAAAGAAAAATGTCACCTAGGATGAGTGTTTCTTTGTCAGAAGAAGATGCCACTGAAATCCAAAGAAACACACTCCGCAGGAGAACATGGGCAAAGACATGTGGAAGATGTGCGGTCTAACCTGCCTCCCTGGCTATTTTCTGTCCCGTGGATGAAATATGCTGAAAGTTTTCTGTTGATAAACAGGTTCCCTCACAGTCAATGAAAATGTTTGATGAAAAACAACCGAGTGGTGTTTCCTCTTAAGCAGCTGCCGCTTTGAGGAAGATCCCAGGGTGAAGGGACAAAAGATGGCAACATGAGCAGCCAGAGCGGCCCAGGGTTGAGAGCGAAAGTCATAGGACGTTGCTGATATGGCTGGTTCTCTAAAAACAAGACTTCCTCCACTGTGTATGGAAAGCCATACAATGTTGACAGTTCATGAAAACCTCTTGTACCTCATGGAGATCTGCTGGTTGCCTTCTTAAAACAGCTGTAAGAGTGGTCAGACTTACAGACAAGCTGTATTGTTTTCTTGTGAAGTAAAGAAAGTGCCCTGCATTCTTGTGATCTCAGCACCACTTTGCTACCCTGCTTCCTAGCAGAGAGATGGGGGAGGGGCACAGCAGCAAATCTGTCCTTTCAAGATAAGTGTGTGTTCTAAGACTAGCCAAGAAAATAAACACTATTCTAGACAGAATATATGAAAAGAGTGTCTGGAAATATTTATCTTATGTGTGATTTTATTGCCTAGAACTATGGTAAACATTAGAATAAAAAAATTGAATTTAGAGCTACACTTCCAAATTAATGTCATGAATACTTAAGTGTGGATTTCAAAGATACCGAAGCACATTCAGTCGTATTCCTCTTGGTAAAATAATCCTTTAGGATGATTAAAAAGTTTTATGTTCAGCTATATTAAAATAAATATTTTTTCTTTTATATTGAAAATAGATTCTTTTATATAATACATTCCAACCACAGTTTCCCCTCCCTCCACTCCTCCTGGCCTCCCCCCAACCACCACCTCCCCTCTCCTCTCCTCTCCTCTCCTCTCCTCTCCTCTCCTCTCCTCTCCTCTCCTCTCCCCTCCTCTCCCAGATCCACTCCTGTTGTGGCATTTCATTTGTATTTTAATAAATAAAGCTTACCTGAAGACCAGAGAGTAAAACAGCCCCACTGGTCAGCCTTACAGACATACCTTTAATCCCAGTAGCCACATAGTTGCCATAGAAACTGGGTGGTGCATGTCTTTAATCCCAGCCCTGGAGAGGATTATAAAATGGGAGGAGACAGTTTCAGTCACAATCTCATTCTGAAATTCCTGGAGGCAGGATCTCCATTTTCAGACTGAGGTTGAGGTAAGAGCCAGTGACTGGCTGCTTTGCATTTCAGATCTTCAGGTTGAACCCCAGTTTCTCTCTGAGGTTTTATTAATCCTGCTTCACACTCTCCCTCTATTTCCTCTTCAGAAAAGAGAAGGTCTCTAAGAGATGACTGCCATTTAGGAGTTTCAAGAACATCAAGCTAGCAGCCATACATAAAAAGGACCTTGTGCAGACCTCGCAGGCCCTGTGCATGCCATTTCAGTCTCTATAGCCCGTGTGAGCCCTGCTCAGTTGATTCAGTGGACCATGATCTCCTGGTGTCCTCCATCCCCTCTAACTCATCGTCTTTTTTCCCCCTTTTCTGAGGTGAGGAACCCAGTGGAGACCTTCAGTTTAGGCTCTCTCTCTCTGCATAATGTCTGACTGTGGATCTCTGTACCCACTTCTGTCTGCTGCTGGAAGAAGCCTCTCTGATGATGACTGGAAAAGGCATCGGTCCTATATCTTTGGGCTGTGCAGTCTCCGGTTCCTGGCCATCCAGGCAGTGTAGGGCATAGGCTCCTATCATGGTGTGGGCCTCAAGTTAAACCAAACATCAGTGGACCATTGTTTATTCCGCATTCACCTCAAACTTTGTGATTCTGATGTGTAGCATAGCATATATATCTGTATGTAGACACACCACACATAGTCCAAAGGTTCTCAGTGTTGAAATTCATGATTCAATCATTTTCTAAGCTGCTAAAGGTTCTTAAACTTTCAGGGGCAGGGAAGAATCATAGATTGCTTTAGGACAATAAAAGCACATTCTCTTCTCATGAAAAGTACATACAGATTATGAGAAATCAAATATCCAGAATTTCAGGCTGTTCACATACCCACTGGTGACTGTTGTCATAGATTCCGCTTTATACCCCATATGAGGACAGGGATGTCCTGAGGACTTACGTGACTTATAAAGGGTCAGAAAGTGACATAATGAGGACATGGATGCCCTAAGGACTTATGTGACTTGCATGGGGTCACAGAGTGACATAAACTAATCTTTCAAGTATGTGTGCTTTTGCAGGCTTTGGTCTGTTTTCCTGAGATCCACTTATGTGGTGGGACTCTAAGACTCCATCCCTGAAGTTCCTAGGTCTTCTGGGGACTCAAGTATTCATTAATACAATTTGTATTTAAAAGAAACTTATTTTTATCTTGACCAGTATCAGCTGACACCAACTGTATGTGAATTTTATGCTGGAAATTCCATAGGAAACACAGAAATGATAAAGTTCCTCTAGAGAAAGTTAGATCCCAATTACTCGCTTGGGCGTCCAGTGCTGTTTCTAATACGCCTTTTATATTGTTGAGCCTTGCGGTCCCTCTCTCCGGGGTTCTGCGGCTGTGATTTGTCTGTGCACTAAGTGATGTTTTAGTAAAGGAAGGTAAAGCTGAGGGTTATAGCTCTTCCTGTTTCCAAACAACACAGAGCTCTCTCTTTGGATTATGAGCCTGTGGGATAAAGAATCGAACCTTAGATAAATTGGCAGAGGGAAGAACACAGGGGGTACTAAACTAAGGATAGGATTTTATAAGCTTCATGATCTTCTTCCCCAAAGGCCCAAATCCATGTGGTGAGGTAGTAGAACAAGTGCCTACTGAATATGAATTTATTACTATTTTTTAAAGACATGACAAGATTAAAGTAAATTATTATCTTTTTGCTGTCCTGGTCATCAGTTGGTAGTATTCCAGAAGGTGATATGAAGTTTTCTTCCTATAAATATTGGGCTCTGCATAGGGGCTAAAAATAAGCAGAGAAGCATGAAGAAATGGGCAAACATTATTGATCTGTGTTAGGACTGTTTCTGCTTTAATGTTTGCAAAAGCACAGCGCAGCTTGGCAGCCTATTTATAGAGAGCAGATCCTCGCTGCTATATATAGATGGTAAAAACAAGATGGGTCCTTAGGTAGATCTGAGGTTAGATTAGGAAGAAGACTTAGAAGGGATCTCCTTTAGAATAAGTGTAAAGGGTATATCCATGACATTTCTGTGGCACCAAGAGCTTAGTTGAAGACCTTATTTGTGGACATGTTTCCCCTCCACAGTATGTGCCATCTCCAGTTGTCATTTGCCCTCAATGGCTATAAGTCAGCTTCCCCCAATGGCCCCTGTCTCATGAACAGGGGCTAAAACCAACATGGATACCTCTAAGAATTCTCTGTTCTTTCATCTTTGTAACAAATGCTAACTCTGGTAGTAGTTACTACGTTTATATGCACATGTGTGTATAAATGTGTGCATGCTACATTTGTGAAAACCTTTGTGTAAATGTAATGTTTTGATAGGTCTTCCTTTGACTTTAATTCTCCACCCATTTTTTTTACAAATAGTTATAATTTTTCCCTCCACACCTTTGCTACTAGTGTTTTTTTTCTCTCTCTCTCTCTCTCTCTCCAGGACCCCTAACTATTCTTCTAGATTTCCACCCCACTCACTCACTTTCTCCCTCTGGGCCTTTTCCCCCCTTTTAGTCCAATTGTCCATTCAATTCACCAAGCCTTTTTTGTCAGTGCAAGGCACCTGGTAGGTTCCAAGACTAAGGAAATAAATAAGATGGGATGCTCCCCAGTTGCTCCGCCTAGTGCTGTCATTGTTCTCTTCTCCTCTCTACCCTGATTATCGATTGCTCCATCCAGGTGGAGTTTCTTCCAGCTTGTCCCATTGTAGCAACAACTAAACAAGGGCCCAGTGGAAATTAATTCCATCATAAACTCCTGATAATGTCTGATTTACAAACTGGGTTTTAGAAAGAAGCTCACCCAGCCTGAAAAAAATGGTCCGAGCAGTCATGAATTCTGTGTACTTCATGAAGCATGCCACAGGGACACTAATGGGCCCAGTCACCTCTGGACACCTGAATGATGCTGTTTCATCTGAGGTAAAGTGCAGGCTCTGGAAAATGGTTTCTTGACAGTTCCTTCTTAGTGCCCGTGCAGCAGTGAGTAGAGCTCTGAACTCTCTAATCATCTTTACGTTCATTACAGAAAACAAATCCTGGCTGACCATCATAACACCTGGCTCCAGTTTGGAGCTAGCGAAATGGCTTTCCTTGTCTATGCCCATCTCTTTTGTTTAGATACTTTATGTATACAGGTTTCTTTGCCCATGCGAATGTAATGAGCATCATGCTTCTTTCAGCAAGAGAGCCACCAAGGAAAGAGGCAGGCAGGTGTGTTTTCCATAGTCACTAAGTCAGGTTTAAGTGGTGAGGAAGGAACTTGAAAACAAGCATTTCAGTATAACTCTCATCTCCATTCCTTAGTCTTCTGATAATCAGCAGACAAATGGCATTGGGACTGAGATAATGCAAGATCTTTTCCCCTAACAGCCACGTGGTATGGCTGGAATTCTTAACCAGTTTCATCACTTGCCACAGAGTTAACATCTTCCTGGTGGCTGGTTTGGTTTCACAGCTTCATTCTTTAAATCCTTATGTGTCATGTCATTCTTCAAAAAGTCTATTCAGTTCCTCTTCTGTCTTCCCGTTTCCTACTCTATATCCTCTGGAATGTGTCGCTATGTGCAGTGTCTGTAGTGTTCGAAGTGGCATACATCCAAATGATTACAGCTGTCTTCCTGGAGTCCCATATGAAAGGATTCATTCTTGCCTTTTCAAAGTGCTGTGAGACCTCTAGATCTCACACATCCAAACGACCTCCATGTTTAGTGCCGTATTGCTGGGGCCAAATTCACCATGATTTATTTGTATTTTTCTGGGCACTTTGATCACTGGTTGCTATAAAGAAGAAGAGATTATACAGTGATAAAAATGGAGGCAAAGCAGCCATCATCATCACTGCTGTAGTTCAGACTTGATACTGATTGGAGTAAAGCATTAGCAGCAGGGGCAGTGAGAAATGATTTCAGTGGAGCAGAAAAAAGAAGACTTGGGGTAGGTTGATACGTGTGGTGAAGAATAGAAAGGAAACAAAGACGACCCCAAGGTTTAGGCCTGAGCAGTTAGGCATATGGTCGCAGAGTGGGAGAAGCAGGGTTTGTGAGTGCCATTCAAACCTTGGCAAGTTGGATTGCTTTATGAATAGCAGTAAAGTTCAGTTTACACATAGTTTATGTCCGAAGACTTTAGCTAGGATTTCTGAACAGGAAGAAGCATCATCTTTCTGACTCATTATGATAAGGTGGCAAGAATAAAAGTGAATTGTCATATTTCTACTTTCCTTGTCAAATAATGTCAAAAGGACTCTAGAAGGCTGACAGTAGGGATATATATATATATATATATATATATATATATATATATATATTAGGTATTTTCTTGATTTTAATGGTTTTAACAATGAACATGTATTAGTATTTTTATAACAAGATGACTTTGTTTTTATATGTTTTTAATTGAAATTGAATTACATACACCGTAGGGCTTTTCAAGAGAGGACAAATTAAGAGGCATGAGTCAGCACCACATTTACTCAAGGATGCTTATAAACCCTGTGTCCTGCCCTGTTAATGAAGGTACTCCAAAGGTCTTTTGCTCTTAGTGATCCTGTGACATGAATTGCCTCAGCAGCAGCATCTGCTTCTCCTGCATCCTTCCTGATCCGTCCAGTGTGAGATCTAGGGCTGTTCTGTTAATCTGAGGGTTTAGAATTATTGAGAGATCTGAGGTCCTTTGGCTCTCTTGACATTTAACTCAGTGACTAAGTCATTTAGTTCACCCAGACCAATGGACTCTGCAGCCTAGAGCTGAATGTCATGCCACTTTAAAGCCCTAAAGTTGATTCTCCTATCAGTGAGAAGCTGTATATGAGAGCAGGCATTTGGGGGGTGGGGAAGCCTAGGAACCATGTTTCCAAGAGATTCTTGTTGAAGTTACAGAGAAAGGAAGATTGATGAGGAAGTTGTGCTACAGGGGAACAGGAATAGCACAATCAAGGCTGCTTAAATGATGTTAAAGGTCTCTTTCAACTCACTAGTGAGAATTTAACATAAGATCATAAATATTAAAAGACACATAACAGCCCTTTGGAAACTGAGCTTTAAGCCTGACTTTAAGGTTTTATTACTATTTTGCTTTGTTACCATGATTGGCCTTTGATGGGTCAGACAGATAGCTACCCTCTGTGGTACATCAGTAGTAGACAAGTGCTCTAGGAAGAAAGCCAAAGGGGACAATGCCTTGTTTGCTGTAGCTTCAGCACTGAGAGTCTTATAATAATAGAATAAGTTAGACCAAATATGTGACTTCTAGAAAAGTCTACCACATGGAAACAAATAACATGTTTTGAAATTACTTTCTTTCTTTGAGGCCACCTTGAAGTGGCCAGGTACCAGAGTACCAAAGATCAGGTCAGCTTGAGAGACATTACTGTAGTGACTAGGCAGGATGCTAATACTGTCATGAGGGTAAATTGGTGGCTTGGAATAGATAAGTGTGGATCAGATCAGAATGTCAGGGAGAGAGTAGGCTTGGGAAACAAGGATGAAGTTTGAAACTCAGAAACACAGGATGCGGGACTTTGCCATGTAAACATACTCCATGTCTCTAAGGGGCAGGGTACTCAGGAAGTTGTGCTGGGCTAGATAGCTCTAATGGATTCACTGAAAGCTGCTGGTTGGGGCATAATTGCCACACAAATGGGCATTGTGTAAGGAAAAAGAAATCTGCCATCTGTAAAGGAGAAGAAAATGGACATGTTTTCTGCATCATCTTATTAAATAAGAACTTCCTAGGCAGTTGGCAGTATTTTGTTTTTGCCCCAGCTGAGTCCCATAGCTTAAAGACTTGCCAGTATTTCAGGATCAATATGAAAATTCCTGTTGTTTTGCTGATTTAGGTATTCACTGAAGGATTGTGTGGGAGGCAGACCTGAAAAGCAATTCTGTGCAAGTACAGTAGGCCGTGTCTCCTTGAGGACTTCGAAGGAGAAACTTGCCAAGAGCCTCTGGGGCTTTGGCACGTTTGCTTTAGTCCTGATACCTTATGCCTTGTGCTGAGATTCCTCCAGTTCCCTAGCAAAGGTTTTCACTCGCTAATTAATGTTGTCCGTGTGTGCATGTGTGTGCATCCATGCATGGGCTGCAGCACACATGTGGAGGTCAGAGGGCAACTTTCAGGAGTCATTTCTTTCCTACCGTGGAGTCTGGGGATCAAACTGGAGTCATCAGACTTGGTGGCAGCAAGGGCTTTTACCCCCTGAGCCATCCTGCCAGCCTGTTTTCATTCTACCCTATCACTTAGAGTGCCTTCCAGTAGCTCCATCGATATCTAAGGGCTTTCCTCTCTCCCGATGAGTTTTTACGGTCTCTAAGGATTGACAGGGAGGGTGGGAGCGGTACAGAGGAATGAATGAGAGTTCTGACATTTAAATGATGGATAATAATACGCAGATTATTATTATCGTGGTGATCATTTTCCAAAACAACTGGCTGTGCTTCTTGGTGGGTAATGATAGTAGAGTCTTAATGACACCCTGAGTCAAGCCAGTCAAGCCTATACTATCAGCTTAGTCAGTTTGATATACCAAAGGCATATGGCTGACCTAACAGAATTTTTCAAGAGAGAAAGAGAGGCGAGATTGTGGGAGAAAGAGGAATATCTGAGTTGTCCTTTGCTGGGTTGGGCTTTAAAGCATTTATACAGGTCCCTTCTTCAGCCTGTTCTGGACTTTCTCCCTCTTCATGCCCTGTCTGCCCTGCCCAGTGTGAGAAAGTACATTGGTTCATTTCCACCTGATGGCATCTGTGTGGGACCTGAGCCATGGAATGCAGCATGCTTCCATGGAGTTTATATGGAGCCAAGTCAAGAAACAAGCAAGTTGGGGAGAGGCCAAATGCCTGCCTAGTGTAGTTTCTCCAGTTCACTGTCATTCCAGGCTGGGGTACATTCTCCAAGCTGAAATAAGCCAAACTGGTTTGCAAAGGGACCAGGGCTTCAACGCTTTATCCTTAGCTCCTGGAGCAGAATTCTGAGCACTGTAAGTCAGCACTTTCTACTTCCTGATCATCAAATTGGTTGATTCTAGGTTAGAAGCTCACTGGCTAGTACACAGATACACAGAAGCTGCTGGCTTGTGTTTCACCAACCCCCATTTCCCTCATACTTGGGGTTTTCTATTGACTCTGCAGCTTACACAAAATTAAAGGGAAAGACCCACCAAGAGCTAAGGTTTCCCATGTTCCAGAGGATCCAACCCTTCTTCTGGTTTCCAGGGCACCAGGCACCCACATTGTGCACCTCCATTACATACATGCATGCATACATTCAGGGAAAGCACTCGTACACATAAAATAAAATAACAGAAAATCTTAAAGGGAGGAAGAGAGTCTAAAGTTACAGAACAGATTGCCCTAGAGACTCTCCTGCTTTGGGGGACCTCAGCATGCCTGTTGACTAGGGAAGAACGTCCCCTTGATATGTAGGCATACTTCATCTTCTGACTTGCAAAAATGAGGTCATTTCTCAAGGAGGCACAGAAGGTGGAACTTTAGTCAAAATCCTCTTCAAAAAGTAGTGAAGCTTTCTAACTCTGACAAAGAAAAGATCAGAAATTGCTTTAAAGTGTAGACTCGGGCCTGCAGAGGGCAGGGAGGCAATGCCTTCATTAGTGCTTCCAACTAAGGCCAGTTCATCACGAGGCTTGAGCCACTTCATTTCCATCTTCAAAGTCTGTGTTCCAGCAGTGTTGTGCTTATGACTGGAAGGGATCAGGATTTTTCAGATTTGGGGACTTTTCCCTTCTTGCTTCCAGTACTAATTGTATCTGAAAGAGATTTGAGAAGGGGCTTATATCTGTGTGTTTGGGATCATATCCTCAGATGAGGTGGAAGAATCCAGAATCTTTCACAAGGATCATGTCAAGCAGATTCACCGACTCTTGGTCAAATCACTGAAAATTCCTTATTCCCCAAACTCAAGGGGATGAAGACAGTCACAAGCCACAATCACAGTGGCACATGCCTGTCTATAATCACAGCTTTCAGAAGGCTGAGGCAAAAGGACTGAGAATTTCAAGCTAGCCTGAGCTACATAGAAAGCCCTGTCTAAACAAACAAGTACATAACAAACTGGTATCCCTCTGTAAACATCTGATCTTCTGCACTGCTTCATCTGCCTCTGTTAACAAATCTCTTTCCTCTACCTTAGTTATGCCTGTTCCCTGACTCTGGCCAGTTGCTCACACAACCTAAAGTCTCCCACCGTTTCTCACCTCATTTTGGCTCATCACACTGCTTAACATTGAGCCATCCAGTTCTCCAGCACCAGAGCTCCTTTCTGGTTCAGTGGTTCCATCATGCCTATGCCAAGAAATCTTAGTGTGGTCCTGGAGTAGCAAAGGACATTCAGTCTCCTTGGGAAGCATTCCAGCCCTTCTGGACTGAGTTTTTAGCACTTCCCTTCCGTGTCACGTGAAAAACTAACCGTGTGCCTCTTCTGTCTTCTCGTTCTGCTGTCTGCTGTGTTTCTTCTACTTTGACAATCCAAACCTGGCGTCTACTCTACCAGGGAAGTTCTCTCTGACTGAATAGCTCTCTTGTGCATTCATACCATGTCTGTTACCTTTCTAGATCTAAACTTCGCACAGTACTCTAATGCTAATTGCTCAAGCATTGGACAGTAACATACCAGTAACTACATATTTAGTGAAGCTTCTTATTCGCACGCGCGCGCGCGCGTGTGTGTGTGTGTGTGTGTGTGTGTGTGTGTGTGTTTGTGTGCATGCCCATAGACATGCATGCAGAGACCAGAGGAGGATTCCAGGTATCCTTATTCCTTTTTCACCTTGTTCCTTGAGATAGGGTCTCTCATTGAACCTGGAAACATAATGCTTTGCAGCTAGGCGAGCTAGCCATCAGTCCTCAGGGACCTTGATCTTACAGTCTCTGCAACTTCTGCCCCAGGGGTTGAGATTACAGTCCTGGGTAGCCGAGCACAGCTTGTATGTGGATACTGGGTATCTGAACTCAGAACCTCATTTTGGGGGCAGCAAACGCTCCTCCTAGAGCTCTAAGCGAAAGTTAAGACTTGTATTGCCTAATAATAGCCCTCTTACACCTAGTTTTCAGATGGTGTTTGTTAGCATTCTTCATTATAAAGTATGATTTAAAAGCAAACTCAGACACCAGTCAGTATGGTCTCTATGAGATTCTGCCTTCACATACTGTTGCAGGAAAAACCAACAGAAGATCACAATGTATCCTATTAACTTCATCTTCAGATACTTGCAAAACAGAGGCGCGTGTGGCTCTATGAACACATGAATATGCAGAGACATGGCTGTACTATTGGTTTGGATAGGAACTTGAAGCTCAAAGTAGATGGTGAAGACGATATTCATTCTAAAAGTCAAGAAAACAACTGGTCAGATCCTGCTCAGAGGAGATATTCTGATTCTGCAACAAGTTGTCTCCAGAGATGCTCAATGAGGTGGGGAACTGTTGAGAAGGCAGTACAGTTTTTTAGGTGCCCTTTGTTGGGAGGCTAGCTCTAAGACAGTTGCTCATGTTTTTTCAATTACCCTCATTTTATTAACAGATGAAGATAAAATACTCTGGGATTGATTTTAGTAATAAACAGTTACAGAAAGATGTAAATTGAGCAGTAAAGTTTCCTCTCCTGTCTCTGTTTTTCCTTCCCAGCTATAACCAATAATCAATATTAGTATTTTTATGTGTCCTATTCTGAGTGTGTATGCATATGCAGTAGGAGCCTATTACTCTTTTTCTTCTAAACTCTGGTTTTAACTAATTTATACTGGACAACTTTCTCTACACACTATTTTTTCTCTTTCTGATTTTGTTGAATTCACCATATATAATAGTCAATTGTTGATTTTAGCAGCTCTCTGTTGAACATGTAGATAATATCCATTTTCATTGGCAATGGTAATGCTGTAGTGAAGATCCTCATGAATTCTATATCAGTGCTATTTTATTGATGTCCCTAGATCCTAAATGCATAGTCTCTAGTGAGAGCAAGTGCCCCAGTGTCTCTCAGAGTGTGCCACCAGCGTGTCCTCTTTCCCCTTTCCTGCTTTGCTCACGCTCAGCTCTGCCTATCCCTATGCTTGGCCATAATCAGTACACACCCATCTGAGTCCCTGCCGGAATACCCTAATGAAAGATGTGGGGGACTCAAAAGGTGGCACTGTCACAAGAATGACCCATCCAGACCCCTCACCCATTGTCTGCTAAGTTTCCCTATTACAGCTGCTTAATGACTTCTTAATTGCCAAATCAGGTTTCTTAATTGCTAAATCAAATGCCACCATTTTGACGTTGCTGCAAAATCCAGAATTATTTATGATCCCATCTCTAGTTCTTCTCGTCCCCATTAATTATAGACTCTCTGGGACTTGTGAAGAAATGGAGAGGCCTGAGGCCTGAAGACTTTGAATTTGGGAGAAAAAAATTAAATACCCCTAACTTCCAGGTTCCACAAAGCCAGCACGTGACAGATTGCTTAACTAAACATGAACTCAAGGTATGCAAAGTTAGTCCCTCCACCTAAAATGTCTGGAGTCACCCTCCTTGTCCATCCTCAAAGCACCCAGAGTAGACTCTATTTTCTGAGGCTGCTCCAGTGGCTTTCCCTTGCTGTCTTCACAGTTAATGTAGGCCCCTGCTTCTGACACATCATACTTCCATTGGCAGAATCCAAGTAGCCCTGGCAGCTGCTGAAGGCCAAGCCTTAGAGTTGCTCATGTTGTCTTCCCTTAGTATATATTTCTGTATAAATGTTCTCCATTTATGCTTGACTGATTTGTTTGTTGGGGGAAGGTTGAGAAAAAAATAAGACTTAAATTCAAATCATAACCATTCAAAATGGAGACAGTATATGATGATGTTGGCATATTTTTCTGCTCAAACATTAATTCTGTGGAAATATTCTATGAGAATGTCAACAATTAGGTTTTTCCCGGCGTTATGTCCAGACAAAATAATAAAGATTAATTTGCTTCTTCATAAAAAAACATATGGAGTAAGCTCAAATTCTCAGTCTGAAATAATCTCTTGACTCCCATGATTATGAAAGCATTGGCATCCAGGCAGATTCTATACAAAGGACCAGGTGCGGCACCCTGCAAGATAAACAGTACCTCGGCATCAGAATGCCAGGTCCTCATGAAGAAGGCTAAATACCCTCAGAACCATTGACTAAGAGGTTTACATATTAGTGCTTTAGGTGGTGATGGTGTCTGAGAGGGACGAGGTGTCTGTCTCTGAGATGCTACCACCCCCAGCTCTCAGTGTCCAGTTCTCAAGATGAGGCTGCAGATCTTGGTGACAGTGGGAAGCTAACCTGTTGTTTAGAAGTCTCTGTCTCTCACGCTGAATCCTTCACATAGAGATTTCACTTTGGTTGACTGAGACATAGCTTACCTTCATAAAATTCAACCTTTTAAGTGTATGATGCTATGCTCTTTGATAAATACATATGGTTGTATAACTATCACCACAACCCCAAATTTTCTCATGTCCTTTGGAGTCTGTTCCTCCTCTACAACCAATCTCTATTCACTCTGACCTAGTTCTTTTGTTTGGTAGTGGTGGTGGTGGATAGTTGATGTGGGATTCCCCTCTGTATGCCGTGAATATGTTTTATTACCATTTGTTAATTAAGAAGCTGCTTTGGGCCTATTGCAGTGCAGAATAGAGCAAGGTGGGAATTCCAAGCTGAGATAGAGGAGAAAAGAAGGTGGAGTTAGGGAGATGTCTTGTAGCTACTTAAAGAGACACACTGGAGAACCTTACTAGTAAGCCACAAGCCTCGTGGTAAAATACAAGATAACAGAAATGGCTTAATTTAAGATGTAAGAGGTAGCTAGAAATACATTTAAGCTATTGGCTAAACAGTATTGCAATTAATATAGTTTCTGTGTGATTATTTCTGGTCTGGGTGGCTGGGAAATGAACGAGCAGCCTCCTTCTACTTGATGATGGGGTGGTGGTGGCAGTGGTGGGGTGGTGGTAGTGATGGTGGTCATGGTCCTGGTGGTACGTGTGGTGGTGGTGGTTTGCTCTACTAGGGATCAAATCCAAGGTCTGGCACATGCCGAGCAAACATTCTAGCACTGAACTACATCCACAGCTATGTGACACATTTTCTAACTCTTGTTTTCCCTTTTCCAGGTAATCATATGTAATTGGAATCATGTATATCCTGGTTTGAGTCAGGCTTCCTTCTCAAAGCCTTTTTATTTGAAGTGTGTCCATGTTATTACCTGCAGATCAGTCTAATGGAGGCGATTCCCCAATTGAGGGTCCCTTTTTCCAGGTGTGGCAAGTTGACAAAACTAGAAAAGTACTAACCAGCACATGGTTGAAATATGTGATTATGGGCATGTCTGCTACACCTGATCTTGGAATTTAACTTCTCTATCTGGTCTAGGGAATTTGGCCTTAATTTAAGAAGGATGTGTCTGTGTGCTGTCTGGCTGTTGCTGTAGTCAGCATCTGCTATACTGAACAGAGAAATCAGTTCAAAATTTGTTTGAGTGGAAGATCTTATCTTCCTGTGGTTTGTTGTGAGGTCATGGTAACCTGATCAGTCTAGTCAGATGGTTGTCAAAGACAAGAAGAAAAAAGATAAAAACTTGTGGATCCTCCATGTCCCTTTGTAACTTTCAGAGTACTACAGTAACCAAATCAGCACCCTGACCAGGAAATTTGGGCAGTAACCCCAAGAGCAGTTAACTAAGATGCAGTACTTATCCCAGAATTGATGAGGGATCCTGACTAAGGAAAATGTACAGCCCAGGTCACAAGACTCTGCGGGGTTCTTGTAGCTTTCTCACTCCTCTGCTTTAGCCAAATTGAAAGGAGTGGAGACAAAAAATGGAAACTTGTTTTCTGTGATTTTTGCTTCAGGAATTTGCCCCTTCAAACCCCTACCTGCCAGCCACAGTGCTACATGCGCTCTTCCTGCCCACTTCTCCAGAGGTGCCATGGCAGTGACCATTCCCAGGCACCCTTGGTAGGCTTTTTTGCTGTGGGCTAATTTAATATTCTTATAAATGTCATTTTGGACAGGGTGATACAGACTGAGAAGTGTGATGTCCTGTGCTATTAAGATGAAGAGGCCTGATTTTGTTTTCAGCTCATGTTCTCGCTACAGGTAGATGTTTCAGAGCTGAGCTGTCAGAATATAAGCACTAAGGGAAGTTGGAAAAAACAATCACAGGTTTTGATTATACCAAATGCCCAGGAGTTTTGCAACTGTTCACCTAGTATCACCTAAGCCTGCACAATAGTGTGCCCTTTCATTGTCCAATAAGTAGTTTTCTCAGACTATTAGTGTTTTTAGATCAAGTGACTTGCCCAACTTTGTATTTTCTACATGGCCTGAAGAAGACCGAGTTGGCAGAGCCTAGAGATCAATTCAGAAAGGAAACAAGAGAATGGAAATGTCTTTGGGCACAGTTGTGAGGAGTGGGGAACGTTCATAAAGAAATTCATTTGCCAAGAGAAGAATGCAGTGATAATGGGTACAGGGAGAGAAAGGCATTGATTAAAGAAGCTGAGGTACCACCTCATTTTAGTAAACACAGGTTGATATGACTGTAGAAGACATCAAGGGGTAGCCATAATACAAAAAGAAACGAGTCTTAATTATCACTCATGAGCCATAAGGCTTATAATTAAAATGTTCATACTGGTAGCACCAATGAAATGTTCCTTTCTTTGAAACGTGTTACAATTTTTAGTTTGTTGGATCATAGGAATATTCACTAAAACACTCCACAGATCTCACCCCTTTCTCAGCCAGAGAGGCAATGAGATGAATTTTGTGCCCCAGCTTACACTGCTATTGGTCCGTTTTTGCACTTAGATTTCCAGTGCACTGGCACTCATCCACTAATGAGGTCCTTGTCATCAGGAGGAAGAAGGTAACTAAATTATTGATGAATTTGGATCACATGTATGCCGTTATAATAATAAAGATTTGATTTTGGTTATTCTTCAGACTTTGGGCTGTGAATGGCTTATGATGAAGTAATTTTCTACTTTTTAGGATGCTGCACCATCATTTAGCTTGATAAAGTCCTTGAGCCTACTAGACTGTTTGGTGCTGAAACTATAGCAGAATGTAAACAGACTAGTGCCGTGACCTTATTCAGCCATTCAGAAATATAGTTAGTTCTTTTAAAAGTTTTATCTCCAGTCCCTTCAAACTGGCAACAGGTAATTCCTATCATACTAAGGTAGTCTGATGATCAAATGACAGTGTGACATCCTCGTGAGAAGTAAAAATGACCTGGATGACCTGCGATTTTAAGAACAAGGTTTGAAACTTGTAAATTTTTCAGTCTGTGTACGCTTGTCCCAGATTATAGCCCTTGAAGTAACGTACATTGAATGTTGAATGAGCCAAGGAAATGACTACACTTAACAAAAGAGTGTTCGATGTGTTTATAGCAACTGCTTTGCTCTCAGAGAAGAGCTCTGAGTTGAGATTAAGTAGTAAACTATGACTCTATTTGGGAAAAACAGGAAAAGATACACTTAACTTCTAGCTAAAACTGAGCATAGGTTTTTTTCAATAGCTTATTCTAATTCTTAGTTTTCCTTCTGCTGTCGTGATACAGAGTATAACCAAAAGCAACTTGGTGAGGAAAGGGTTTATTTTATCATCTTACAACTCACCATCCTGGCCCATCACTGAGGAAAGCCACACAGGATAGGCAAGAACTGAAGCAGATTTCAGGGAGGTACTCTGCTTACTGACTTGCTCCCCATGGCTTGCTCAGCCTGCTTTCTTATACCACCCAGGACCAGAGGTGGCACTGGCAGTGAGCTAGGCTTTCCCCCACATCGACAGTTAATCAAGAAAATCCCCTACAGACTTGCCTAAAGACAATCTGATCAAGATATTTTCTTAATTAAGAGTCCTCGTAAATGACCCTAGCTTGTATCAAGTTTACAAAAACCTAACCAGGAGAACTTTAAATTATAATTTAAGTATCTTGTGTTTGGTGTGCTCCCTCTACAATGTTGTGGCTTGTTCTTCGATGCCTTTAACATTCAGACATATAGCTTGTTCTTTAACATTCAGACATATAGCTTGTTCTTTAGATTTTAGCTGCCATCTTGCCAGAATAAGTGTCACTGTATTTTAAGCTTGATTTTTTCCCTCACACTCACTCACTCTCTTTCTCTCTCAAATTGTCTTATTTAAAGAAAAAGCTAAAAATCATACTTCTGAGTCAGAGTCCATATTTTGGTATAAGACTTGAAATTTTTTTTTTACTTCCTGTTGCGTCTATCTGGGCACCTGAGAAGTCTGGATGATGGGTAGTGGGTGCAGTTAACTAAAGCCTGACCAGCTCGTTCAGGCTTTTGGACTTGAGACACAAGAGAATTCCTTACTAACTGATGGAAACTCAGTCTGTGTTCCTAGCTATATTTGAATACATGTCTTCAACACAGGAACACTGCGTCTATTCATTTCCACAAACAGGCATTCCGAGAATTAAGAGCTCGTGTGGTTAATTTGTGTGGCATCCTAGCTCATATCATCTGTATCTTATTCTTGGTGTCATCCATCTCTTCAATTATAAGATTGTAATTTATTTGTAAAACTTTTCACATTGAAATTACACAAGCATTTGATAAAAATAAAACCTCAGTAACACTCTGGTGAGCTTGAACTAGGATAGGAGTCACATTCCCAGAGGGATGTGTACATCACTCCAAAGGGAAGGTTTGCAAACTCACGTGCTCCCTGGGTTTCAAACTCTTTGCTGCATGCCTGGCCCATTCATTGCTATTTTCTGAGATTCTCTAGTAGTTCCTCATATTCAGAATCAAGCCAGTAAGATTTTTTTTTCCTTAGTGCTATTGCTGTTACTCTAAACTTTAGAGTCCAAAGGGAACAGCCTGGCCTTCTCAATCCTGCACAGAGTGCTTGGGTGCTAAACCAGTGGGAATGAAATTCATACAGTCTGGGTTTGTATGAATTAATCATAGAGGGTATTCATGGAGTCATCCTTACTGCTCTATTGAATTGCCTTAAAGTTTTCTGTTTCAAGCAGCTACATTACTTAATTAAAACAAGGTTAAGCTTTAAAAAAAAATCTTCCATTGAGGGTCCGTGAGAAGCTTGTAGGTAAGATTGCTCACTGCCAAGCCTGATGACCTCACTCAGTCCCTGGGCGGAAGGAGAGTACCAACTCCCAAGGGTTGTCTTCTGACTCCCTAACACATAAGCCAAAGTCCCCTTTCCCAGGACATTTGTCTCTGCTAATAGACATGTACAGGTGATCTGATGTAGTTAGTAATAATAATAATAATAATAATAATAATAATAATGCATGTGTCATCTTGCCATTTGTTTCCCTATGTTTTGTTTCACCCTTCCTAAGCTGGTAATTATTGTTTTAAATAGTCTACTGGTCACCTTTATGTCTTAATAAAGAGTTTCAAGCCTTAGGATCTTGTTCTGTCCACTTACGTGGTCTACCCTGGTTCTCCAGTCTGTTAGATAAAGCATTTGTCTGTACATTAGTGTGCAGATGTAAAACAGAGCGTGCGTTTTCTTCAGTTTCTCCTGTTTGGGGCACCCTGCTTCATGACTTACTTGTTTTTTCTCTTTAACGCTTCTGTTTTGTTTTCTAATAGGAGCGGTGAGCTTTGGCCCCCATTCATGTTTAAGAACAAGGGTCTGGGTTATTTTTCTTTATAGATGGTGTGGGTTTCCCCTGCTGTTCTATATGTAGATCTCATTTCCTGTTATTGCTGCCCATGAATAGGAAGTCTGTGGGGAACTTTGATCTTAGCAATTTCTCTGTGGGATCAACTGAGAGTGGGCTGGGTTTTAGATGGTCCAAATATCAGGGTAATGGAGTTTACACATCCCCTGGCCCACCTGATTCTTTCCAGTTTTTATAAAGCTTTGTGTTTTGGTATTATTTTAGACTTAAGGACAAAGTTACAAAAAAAATTTTAATTTTCTATTCATCCCTCACTCGACTTTCCTTAATATTATTGTCTTACCTGCAGTATAACTTCCAGGCATTTTTTTTAAGTTTCTGTATAAATATAATTCTCTGATTTTTTTCCCCCTCAAATCAATCGTGATTTCCAAAACAATGCATGGACCTAAGACAGGTGATGGGGCAGGGGAAGAGTGAGGAACGTCTGCAGGCCTCGCAGACCTTGGGCAGACATCAGCTCCCCTTTTTTCTTTCCACCCCAATGCAAACCCCCAGTCTCTACTTCAGCTGCCCGTGTGCTTAGAATGCTTGGGGCAGGTGACTAGGCAGCTCACTCCTCCCTTCTCAGCATCCCATTTTTATCCTGTATATTCTAGGCTTTTACCTTAGTTTGCCCATCTCAGTTTGCTCCAGAGAAACTCAAAATAAAAGGCTGAATGATAGAGCAAAAACAGAGATGGGAAAAGGGAGAAGGGATGAGAGGTGTTGATTTATTGGTTTGTTTGGTTTGATTTTTGTGGGTTTTTTTGTTTGTTTGTGTTTTTGTTTTTTGAGACAGAGTTTTTCTGTCGCTTGGGAGCCTGTCCTGAAACTCACTCTGTGGACCAGGTTGGTCTTGGATTCACAGAGATCCGCCTGCCTCTGTCTCCCAAGTGCCGGGATTAAAGGCATATGCCACCACTGCCTGACTTTGTTTGTTTATAGCTCGATAGTTGTGTGGGCTGGGAAGCCCAAAATTCACAGGGTAAAGAGACTCAAGTAAGAATTAATCTTGCAGTCTTGAGATTCAGATCTACAAGGCACAGCAAGCAGAAAACTCGGCAAGGCTATAGATGCTAAATTTCCTCTTCATATCACTATTATTGTTGTGGTGGTAACTACACATTAGCTATCCTCTTGACAAGTTGTTATATGTACCGTGTGTCACTGCTGACTATGCGTATAACTTTGCACTGCACCACTTCATCTTATTTAAATGTTGTGTTTTCTCCCATTTAGCACACACACACACACACATACACACACACACACTTGACACAAGCTAAAGTCATATGAAAGGAGGGAACCTTAATTAAGAAAATACCTCCATGAGGTTGAGGTATAGGCAAGCCTGTAGAGCATTTTCTTAATTAGTGATTAATGGGGGAGGGCCCAACCCATTGTAAGTGGTGCTTTCCTTGGACTGGTGGTCCTGGGTTCTAGAAGAAAGCAGGCTAAGCAAGTCATAAAGAGCAAGCCAATAAGCAGCACCCCTCCATGGCCTCTGATATCAGCTCATCCTCTGGTTTCTGCTCTGCTTGAGTTCCTTCTCTGACGAACAGTGATATGGAAGCGTAAGCCAGATAAACCCTATCCACCCCAAGTTGCCTCAGTCGCGGTGTTTCATCACAGCAATGGTAATCCTAACTAAGACAGTGTTTATATACATATATATGTTGTTTGTGGGTGCACATGCATATGGAGGCCAGTGTTCAATGTCTTCCCAAATCACTTCTCCAGTTATTATTTGGGACAAGGTCTGTCACTAAAACTATAACTCACAAGTTGGTTAGACTAGATAGATGCTTAGTAAGCACCAGGGCTTCTCCTTTCTATGAAGCCCCAGAGCTAGGATTAGCACTGATATCTTAGCGCTTGGCTTTTTATGTGGGTCCTGGAGATCTGAACCCAGGCTCTTAGGTTTGCCCAGTGAGCACCTTACAAACTAAGCCAGCTCTTCATCCCTGATGTCATTGTAATAGGGTTAGAATCTAAGCTGTGTACTCATTCCCACCATTGTCTACTAGAAACCAAAGTTCATGTACATAATCCCTTTAACCCCATCCTATGGCCTTGTGCGTGCTAGGCATGTAACTACTGTTGAGCTGTATCCTCAGCCCCACAAATATCTCTTCCAGAACAAGCCACAAGTCCTTTCAACACTGGAAAAACAGCTCAAATTTTACAGGTTTTCAGATTTGCCAGTATGCATCCTTAGCTGTGCCTTTGCATTGTGCTATTTCAAATTTTTCACATATTCATTCTATTTGCCATCTGTCTAGATGGTTCTATTTATTAGCCTATTTATTTGTTTATGATCCCATCCAATTTGTAATATTTTTAAGTCTTCATAATATGAGTTCAATTTTTAAAATAGACCAATATTTCTTAAGGGCTTATTCTTCCCTGGAATTCACAACATCTCGAGAAATGCTTTATCCAAAGTAGGCACTCAAAAAATTTAACGTTTTCTAAAACTACTAGCTTTGTATAATAATTGCATGATTTTATATGCTACTTTGACGATTTCATGTGTTTTCTGATATTCCATTATCTACTCACAGTTGATTCTGCTTCTGAGATAGGGTGGTGGCAGATGTATTTAATTTAGTCTTGGACACTTGGGTTCTGTCTAAAATGTATAATAATTTGCCTAAGGTCATATACCTTAGTTTCAAGCTTGCTATAGACCGGGCCTTCAGACCCCTGATATTGTGCTTTTCTTATTTTGCATAGGTTACAGTATGCTCTATATATCCTTGGGGAACATTTGACAATGAGCATATTACTATAAATGCTAGTACCGCTGGATATGCTTGCTGTGGGCTCATGCAGGGCATGGTTCTGCTAATGATTTAAACTTTCTTTTGTAAGAAGCTAAATTTCTTTGGACAATCAATCTACCCTACCGCTGTGTACCCAGGGACCAAAATGAGTCAGGCATGAAAAATCCCTTCCAAGGTCAGTTTCTTTCCCAGCAAAAGAATGTTTAATAATAATGTAAAAAATTCACTGTATATTTTCAGAACCAAAGCCTCCCCACCATCCCCTGAAAATTCTTCTACATAAAATATATAGCTCTAGTATTAGTATAAAATATCAAATTAAACCCATTGTATAATCTAATAATAGTATATGAAGCTGTATTCCTTTCTACCTATACTTCCCAAGATACATCTTTTCAGAATCACATTATGGTTTTAGTAAATATCTAGATCAAAAGTATATATCTTGTATAAAAGTAAATCTCTAGATCATGCCTCAGTTCAGAAAGGGGATGGGCATCCTTTTAGTACAAATATAGGTGCTGTGTGTGTGTGTTACTTTTTCTTCATGTGTCTTAGTCTAGTATGAGATGTAGGCTTCAAAAGCAAAGTCCCATCATCTATTCTATGCATCATGGTTCTGGATTGACTTTCTCTGGGAATATTGGCACTAAATAGAGGGTCATTTTGCTAACCTCACGCCTTACCTCTGGTTCCCTAATTTTTCTTTATTCTCCTTTTTATTCAGGGCTGTTTCAGAGACTTTCCTACTGTCTCACAAGCCCCCATCTTTCCCCTAGAGTCAGTCCCACACTGTCAGCTTAAGTGTCAAGCTTATCTTTGTGGCAAATGATTTATTATTCAGGCCAGGTCTCATATTATCCCACTTTGGCAGAATTAAACAATCCATCAGGTATCTCCTGGCATCACTCCTCTTCTTCCAGGGCACAGCAGCACCCTCTGGGCCTGAGATTTACAACCTTGGGTCTGTGCGTTGACTTTGGGGACCTGTGATCCCCAGAAGTGAAAGGAAGAATTATGCGGACATTATTACATTTTCTTGGAGTGGCTCCGTAGTCCTCATCTCCTAAAAGGAACCCATGACCCAAGAATGTTGAAACATGGCTGGTTCCCAGCCAGCTCCTTCAGTTTCTGCTTGATCCTAGGTGCATCTTAGGCACTGACCCTGTAGGCCTTGGAACTGCAGCATGTTGCCTTGTGACTTCTCTCCTGACCACTGTGCTGGGCCTCCTACCCTCTTTCTTCAGGGTACTCTGCCTCAACTAGACCTGACCTGATTGGTTGCCCTTACTCCTTCTCACATCCCTGTAGAAAATGTCTATACCCACAGCACGCCACCATCCCAAAGTTCTTTTCTGAATATAGACTATCACCAGAAACTTTCCTAGTCCTTCTTTGCCCACCTCTTCTCTGCCTCCTCCAGCCCAGAGCTACTGGTAGATCAGTGCATTGCTTTCTTCAAGAACAGTGAGCCTCAGAAGAGTGGTAGCACAGCCCTGTCCTGGCAAATCCATCCATTGTCCTTGCTACCTGCTGCCCATTCTCCTACTGACCTTAAATCTCGAGATCCTTTATCAACCTTCGAGGCTAACCCTTCTCTTCCAACCTGGAGTGAGCTGCAGGTTAAGTAAAAACTAAGGCTTTTCCTCTAGACAACCTGAACTAAATTTGTCTCCTACTTAGTTCTTCTATAGTTGGTTTTACATATTCTAGCTAATTTCTCAATATTAGAATTAGGAAAATAATAGACAATACTGTATATAATATAAAGTATTATATGAAATAAAATAAAGACATAAAATATGAAAAGATCAGGAGAGCAGCAGATGAGGAAACAATAAAGGATTAGAGACTCTCTTTTGGTTTGAGAATTTGCTTTGGGTCTTTCTAAGAGAACCCTTTGAGTCCTGTGCTTCCTCTGCCTCACCTCCCAAGGAGAGTACTGAGCAGAAAGCAATCCAATCAGAAAGTAAGTTGGGAATCTTGCCTCCTTGCTTATGAACCTCCATGGACGAGCCCAGCATCATAAATCATAAATTAGCAGTGAGGATGGATTTGAAACCCCATATAAACTGCCATTCCAGGCCCAAGTTAGTTCCCCACAGGTCTGCATTCTGAACCTGCTGACACTTCCAATTGCTTGTTCTGGTACTTAAAGGAGGGACTTTGAGCCCTGCCATTTTTAGATCCTCGCCTCGTAAGCCAGAGTTCTGAGGGGCTCCCTAGCTGTCTGACACATGATCCTGCACCGAGGAAGTGACCAGCCTGTGGCCCCAGACTGCAACAAAGCCAGGTCATAGGCAGATAGCTAGCTAGTTCCTTTCCGGGGAAAAAACAGGGATGCCACAGGCAGGTCTCTCGTCCATTCCATTTCTCCTCACCTCTTCCACCTCCGCCACCCCTCCTGAAACTGACATTTCAGAACAGATCATCCGTGTCTTCGTTAACTGAAAAGCAAACAACATTCTTATGAAGCCAAAGTGAGCTCCACATTGGAGTCCTAGGGGGAGCCACAGTGGTGGTATGCATGGAGTTCTCCCCTGCTTCCTAAACCAGAGCTTCTGCAGAGGGAAGGTGGAAGCAGACATAGTGAAGGGGGAGGAGACGGACGACACCTCACTACTTCCATGCTCTGCTCTCCTTCCCATCAAAGAAACTGGTGGTTGTGCCTGTGACAGATTAGTTGTTGGGCCCCCGTATGCTCAGACACACAAGTCTCTTCTCATGCATCAAAGAGTCACCTTCATGTGGGTCCTTATGGGATACAGGCCACTTAGTTCATGATTGTCATCTCGGTCATATTAGCAGTATATATAACAGAAAATCCAGGACAAGGTATCTGCACTCCAATTGAACCCTCCATTCCAAAGTGTCTTTATGTGCCAGAAAATAGAGGGCATCCTAATATTAGTTAATATTCTGTTGCTAAAGAGAGACACCATAACCAAGGCAGTGTATAGAAGAAAACATTTAACTGGGTACTTGCCTACCGTTTAAGAGGGTTAGTCCATTATCATCATGGTAGAAAAGTAATAGGCATGGTGCTGGAGCAATAGCTGAGAGCTTTATACCCTGATGCACAGGCAGCAGGCAGTGAGAAACAGACAGACAGACAGACAGACAGACAGACAGACAGACAGACAGTGGGTATGGCATGGGCTTTTGAAACCTCAAAGCAAAACCTAACAAGGTCACACCTCCTAACACCTCCTAAACAGTTCACCAACTGAGAACCGAACATTCAAATGTATGAGATTATGTGGGGCATTCTCATTCAAACCACCAGAGAAAGTGAAGAACTAAGGTGCCTCCAGGACCCCACCTGGCCTCTGATGGACCCTCACTTACCCTGTGTACCACCCTGCCATGGCAGACTGGGCAACCTGAAGGCTTCCCCTTAGAATCACGTAGGTGGGATATTCTAAAAATAATTGTCAGAACCGGTGCAGGTGGGGCCCAGGCTACCTGAGGAGCCTGAAGCAGGTCGGCTTTCTCTTCAGCACTGGAGGGATACCTGGCACATCAGTCATGGCAGGCGCTGGTGGAAACTGAAGAAAACCGTGAGCTGCCCTCTTTTTCCTCCCCATCTTTGCCTTCCAAATAGAGCCATCTGCTGCATTCACCAAGTATAAGCCTCAGTCGTGACAGAGGCTGGAGCAGGGTGGGAAATGGACCAAGGGCGTTCCTGAGCCTGTGGTTTGTGGTAGGCAGGCAGAAAAGAGATGCGGAAGAAGCAACGGAGAGAGTTATTCTAGCACAATATTGAACCAATTGGGCTTGAATGATGTCAGAACTTCTTGGCTTTAAAGTTTCTTAGGGCAGACGGTCCTGTTGTTAACCAAGATGAGTAGATGGCAGGGAATATTGTGTGTCGAGAGGGAAAAGGGTGAGGTTACTTTGTATATGTGAGTCTGAGGTGCAGCGGGATGGAACCTGGAGATGGCGGCTGGTGTGTGAAATATGGAGACACACAGGGCTTTCTCGGTGGCCTAGGTGCATCAAGGTGTGGTGCACACTACCCAATAACGGCACAAACATAAATAGCAAGAGCAGTGCTTGCAGGTCCTTGGGGAGCAGTCAGTGCCCTCGTGTGTCTGGAGTACTTAATCTGAATTTGTGGGCGTGGTCTAGTCTTGAGAACATAATGTGTACGGAAAACAGAAAGCATTCCCAAAGGACCACATATTGTTGATGGCAATTATATAAAATGTCCTGAATAAGCAAGTCTGTAAAGACAGGAAGTAGATTCATGGGGATGCCAGGGGTTGGGGAATAAGAGAGTAAAGAGGGCGACTGAGGATTATTGAGTTTCTCCTTAGAGTGGTGTGTTCCAAACTGATTACTGTGAGAGCTGCACAACTCTATGAATATACTATAATCCACTTTAAGTGGGTGAGTTATGGAGTTCATAACTTACCTCTGAATTTTTAAAGTAAAAACACATGCATATATCTTCTTCAAACTGTAGCTATTTACTTAACTGAAAACAAGCTCAGGTAAACTGTGCAGCTCACCCTCAAGCTTTAGCTCTTGAGTGTATATGTGGGTAGCTAAGCTCCCCATACAGAGGAAACACACAGAGATGCAAATCGCCTTGACTTTGAGTCAGGAGGTGGTGAACAGCTTAAGGAAGAGTTAAGTGATCCTCATTTGTTTGTAGTAGTTTAAAAAATGGTTACACTGTTTGGTCCATTGACCCTTTCACTTCCCACTGCTCAAATCGTAAGTTCTGTTTCCAGGAGTTGAAAAGGTGAACTAGAAGAGCTGGGATATGGTTCACTGGTGCAGGAAAACGGGTTTACACTAGTAGATGAAGTGAACCAGGCCTACAGCTTTTTTCACCCTGAATGGACAGTCAAACCAGTTTTGTGATCACTTGGCAGCCCTTTGGAGTAGAGCTATCTACCAAGCGAATGTGATGAGGAAGGTATTAACAGAAGTCGTCTGCTTTCTAGAAACAGTCTCAGACAGTTCACAGCTTTTGAATGTCATGGCAGTCAAGGAACAAGCACGTGGTCCTTACAAAATGAAAGGTATTCACCTGGCAACCAGTGATCAGACACATGTCACTCTAATCAGGTTTGATGTGGCCCACTCTGCAGACTCTTGGTAGTGTTGGCTTGAACGGGTGCTCTTTCTTTGTTGCTTAGAGAGAAAATGGTTAGAAAGTCCTCCACCAGCACTGAATGAGGGAGGGAAACAAACGCTGTCTTCCACTAGCACTGCATGTGACACCTCTAGTTTCGAGAAAAACTGTTAATTCCCCAAGCCTCGCCAAGTCCATTAGTATTCCACACTGTTTCACTGTTGCATTTACAGAAAGTGAGGCTCTGAGAAACTGTGTCCAAACATGGCTCTTATAACTACATCAGGAGCTAGTCTTTAAAGGTCTCCCAAGTCTCCTCGTGTTGAGTTTATATGGCTTCCGCCATCGAAACCAGAGATTGTGCTGTCCATGCAGTAGGCAGCAGGCCCAAGATGCTTGTGCCAGAAAAGCAGGTCCCCAAAGAGACAGGTTTGTTTGGTGGTTTTTGCAACTTTGCTTGAGTAAGTAGGGAAGTTGGATCGTTGTCAGGAAACTTCATTTTTCAGAAAAGCTTCTTCCCCTCACAGCACACCAACTGTCCAGGGATGCCCTGTGTCCTAAAGAGGGTACTCTTGCTGTGACAAACTCCAGAGTCAAAAGCAACTTTGGGGAAGAAAGGAAATCATTTCTTCTTATGACTTACAGTCCACAAAGAAGGGAAGTCACGGCTGGCACACAGGCAGAGCAGGAACTGAAGCAGAGACCATGAAGGGACAGTGCTTACTGGCTTGCGTGACTCACTAAGCTTGCCTTATACAACCCAGGACTACCTGCCCAGTTTGGCCCCACCCATAGTGGGCTAGACCCTCCCACATTAATCATCAATCAAGAAATTGACCCACAGATTTATCTGTAGTCTAATCCACATCTAATGGAGGCATTTTTTTTCTTTTTTCTTGTGGGTTTTTGTTGTTGTTGTTTTGGTTTTGGTTTTTTCTTTTTAAGACAGGATTCCTCTGTATAGCCCTGGCTGTAGATGAGGCTGGCAGAGTCTCAAACTCAAGAGATCCACCTGCCTCTGCCTCCCAAGTACTGGGATTAAAGGCATGCACCACCACTGCCCACCTGGAGGCATTTTCTTAATTGAAGTTCTCTCTTCCCAGTTGACCATGGCTTATGTCAAGTCAACAAAAATCTAACCAAGACACCCTGGAGGAAGGCATTGTATGCTGCTGGAGGGTGGTTGTTGCCCCTCGGAAGCATGTGCAGTGTAAGGAAGGCTTGCATTGGAGTTGTGAACTTTTCTGCATGCTCAGCAGAGTTCTGCACGCTCACAGTCGGCTGGAAGAATGCTGAAGTCATGTCAGTTCATTGTGCAGCAGAAAGCCTGACTGGCTGGGAGGGAGAAAATAATCCACAACTATTACCAGCCGCTCTCGACGTGGGATCTGGGCCATCAACAGCATATTCCAAACCCACAGATAGTCTAAAATAAAATTTAGCCCATCGTCCAACCCCTTTCCTCGCCAAGGATGCTAACAAGCAGTAAAACTGAAAGCATTCATTTCACCCCCCTCCTCCAGTCCCTTAATCTGTCAGAGTAGACAAAAGGTGGTTCTGGCTCCTTCCCAGATGAAACCCAGTTTGCAAGCTGGAATCCCCTAGGCCCACTCAGCCATTGATGGTTTATTTTATTTGACTGTAATGAGTTTTCAAATACATTTATGTAAGCTGTGATCATCTAAAACTTGGGCATTCCACATACCATCTGTGTTTCTGGCTTCTCTTAGAATTCAGAAGACCAGTCTCTGGGCCCATGCGGCCAGTAGGTAGTGCTTCCTATAGTGTGAATGCAAGCTTTGCTTCCTGACTGGCCTAGTTCCCACCAAGACCTTGTGTGCCAATTCCAGTATCTACTGAACTTTGTGGCTTTTAATAAGGAATGAAGACTATTTGAAACATATAAGGAACACATAGATGGAAGACACGTATCTTAGCTTCTGATATAGCCCTTTCTCCTAGGTGATAGCAAGTTTCTTACAGGGTGTTTTATTTTGTTTTATTTGGTGGTAGAATGAGATCAGGGTATGGTGCAGGCTAGACTGTTGATCTTTCACTGAGCTACATCTTTAGCCATTTGTTCACCTGAATGATGGATATATACAGTCACACATGGTAGATCCTAGTACTTTCAAACCCAAACCATTGGGTTTGCACAGGACGACTTTGCCTTGTTGTTCCCCCAGCCACACACCCGTGTGTGCCCCAGTCTCTCCCTGTTCTCCAGCCTTCAGATTCCTAGACGCACATCTCCAGCCCCGTTCTCCACCTGAATGACGACAGGTAAACACTGTGACACACCATCTCATTCTGCAGCATCCGGTCAACAGAATTTATAGAAAGTAGTGGGCATTGGATGGTTTTAGAGTTTTCCAAGTGTGAGTCTATACTTGTATTTTTGTCATCTACAAAATAAGATCATATTGACTACGACCTCAGAGTCTGGTATACTCTGAATGCTCATTGTGGGCTCTTATTATTTATTAAATGTCAACTATCCACCAGGCTTTGTGCTAGGCCTTAGAAATAGAAGATGCAACAATATGTGGTCCATGTCCTGAAGAGGTGAAGTCCTGGGCTGGTGAGATGACCCAGCAGGAAGAGGGACTTGCTGTGCAAGTCTAATGACCTGAGTACATCCTCAGAAGCTGTGGGAAGGTGGAGAGAGAACTGACTTCCCAAGTTGTCTTCGGACCTTTACGTGTGTACATAAACCCCCCCTCTCCCTCTCTTACCTATACACACTAATAATAAAGATTTTTAAAAAGATTTATTCTTACTAAAGAAGAAAATTCTAGACTAACAAACGGAATCAGTAACATGCAGAAAACTTCTCAAGTGACTGCACTGTTACTGAAGCATAAATAGACCAGTAAAGTCACAGCCTATGAACACCATATTAAATTAAAGTATGTTTCATGTATGACCCCAACCTCCAGAAATATATATGCACATACATAACAATTATGACAAAGATAACAATAGTTTGCAACAAGATTCTTTCTTTTTTTTAATTGATTTTTGTTGAGTTCTACATTTTTCTCTGCTTCCCTCCCTACCTTTCCCCTCCCCTTCAACCCTCTACCATGGTCCCCATGCTCCCAATTTACTCAGGAAATCTTATCTTTTTCTACTACCCATTTAGATTAGATCTATGTATGTCTCTCTTGGGGTCCTCATTGTTGTCTAGGTTCTCTGGGATTATGATTTGTGGGCTGGTTTTCTTTGCTTTATGTTTAAAAACCACTTATGAGTGAGTACATGTGATGATTGTCTTTCTGGGTCTGGGTTACCTTACTCAAAATGATGTTTTCTAGCTCCATCCATTTGCCTGCAAAATTCAAGATGATTTTTTTTTTCTGCTGTGTAGTACTCCATTGCATAAATGTACCACATTTTCCTTATCCATCCTTCTGTCGGGGGCATTTAGGTTGTTTCCAGGTTCTGGCTATGACAAACAAAGCTGCTATGAACATAGTTGAGCACATGTCCTTGTGGCACGATTGAGCATCCTTTGGATATATACCCAAAAGTGGTATTGTTGTTCTTGAGGAAGGTTGTTTCCTAATTATCTGAGAAATTGCCACACTGACATCCAAAGGGGCTATACCAGCTTTCATTCCCACCAGCAATGCAGAACTGTTCCCTTTACCCCACAACCTCTCTAGCATAAGTTGTCATCAGTGTTTCTGATCTTGGCCATTCTTACAGGTGTAAGATGGAATCTCAGAGTTGTTTTGATTTGCATTTCTCTGATGACTAAGGATGTTGAGCATTTCCTTAAGTGTCTTTCAGCCATTTTAGAGTCCTCTGTTGAGAGTTCTCTGTTTAGGTCTGTACTCCATTTTTTATTGAATTATTTGTTCTTTTGATGACCAATTTCTTGAGTTCTTTGTATATTTTGGAGATCAGACCTCTGTCTGATGTGGGGTTAGTGAAGATCTTTTCCCATTCTGTAGGCTGTCGTTTTGTCTTGTTGCTTTACAGAAGCTTTTCAGGTTCAGGGGGTCCCATTTATTAAGTGTTTTTCTCAGTGTCTGTGCTGCTGGGGTTCTATTTAGGAAGTAGTCTCCTGTGCCAATACATTCAAATGTACTTCCCACTTTTTCTTCTATAAGATTCAGTGTGGCTGGCTTTATGTTGAGGTCTTTTATCCATTTGGACTTGAGTTTTGTGCATGGCGATAGATATAGGTCTATTTTCATTCTTCTACATGTTGATATCCAGTTATGCCAGCATCATGCTTTCTTTTTTCCATTTGATATTTTTTGCTTCTTTGTCAAAAATCAGGTGTTTGAAGGTATGTGGATTAATATCTGGGCCTTCAATTCGGTTCCATTGGTCCTCTGTCTGTTTTTATGCCAATACCATAGCCTTCAGATTTCTATGGGACCTGATTATCTCTGGTGACACAAATGGGGCTGGTGACCATCTTAGACCTTCAGTTCAAATGAGGCGCTTTACCACAGTCCCTTCAGAACCAACCCACCTGCAA
The DNA here is from genome assembly GCF_018167655.1 of Microtus oregoni. Lineage (NCBI taxonomy): Eukaryota > Metazoa > Chordata > Mammalia > Rodentia > Cricetidae > Microtus > Microtus oregoni. The sequence goes on from NW_024543976.1 coordinate 7,952,557, forward strand.
ACGTATTGGCAAATTGATATGTTTTGCTGTGCTAACACACACAAAATGAAAAAATTCACTACATGAGGCAGAAACCCTAACAGAATTTCCATTGGCTGTCAGAAGGTCTCAAAAGCCAGCCCTCCCTTCTCTCCCGTACCTACCGTCCTGCCCACACAGTGTAGCTAGTGTTCTCTAGTCCGTGATGTAGCTCCCTTGGTTTCCCTGCAAAAGTTTCTTCATCATGCCCATTATTTAACAATGCCTTGAGTTATGAGAACGCCTCTACTGAGGACGACAATTTCATGATACCACACAGTAAGCCCTGCTTGAAATACCCATGTTCGTGGTGATGTGTGAAGGAAGTTTAAATGATAAACACTTTCACTTTGTTCCTCGCTGAACCCTCTGATGGGTTCCTTTTGTCTTAAGACCCACAGATTCTTCTCCAGTTTTGAATAGCTGCATAATGCTCCCTTAGATACATGCAGCACTACATGTATAGCCACTATTATATATTTATCTTGTTTTCTTTTCTTTTATATCACAGATAATACTGTGATCAAACAGATATTGCACACTTATATAAGCACAAGTATAGGATAAATTTCTGGAATTGATATATCTGTGTCATGAATGTGTACTGCAACCTTTAGCAATACTGTTCTGTAGAAGCTCGTATCCCAACCTACTGTGTAAAAGAGACAACGATTCCATTTTCTGTAACTTACTTTTATATGATTGTTCATTCACACCCTGACTTGATTAGGAAGGTACTAGGTGGCTGGCAAGGAAGTAAAAATCATCAGTAGATGAGCAGAAAGATAGAAAACAAAAATAAGTGCACAAAGTGGACTGATGATTAAGACTTCTTTTTAATTCACGGGCATTCATTTTTTTTATTTTCTGAAGTACTAAGTTTTCTAAAGACAACACAAGCAGGAGAAAATGATTAACTATAGAACACACTACTGAAAACAAAGCCACCCCAGTGTGATCCACACCACACCCCTGTATCTGCTCTTTGCCTTAAACCTGAAACAAGTTGCCTGAGTAACAGAGCCCTGGGTCCAGTCACGTACAGCCTACTTCTTTTGGGTGGAGAGCTGTCTGGCCAAGTCTGATAAGCCTACCCCTGCCTCTCAAATGTGACTAGATAGCAGGGTGGGTAGGGCAGGCAATGCCACTCGTGCCCTTAGGCCTTCCTGCTCCTAAATGCCTCTAGGAGCTACCCTCAGAGTTGGGAGAAACAGCAAATCTGGGGGTCAGTAGCTGGAAACCAGGTCAGGGCAGTACTTCCTAGCTGGTATGTGGACAGCCTGCCAGGGGAGAGGGTAGAGTGCCAGAGGAGTATGCTCCCCTGGTGGCCCAGGGAAGCCTCCCATGGAGCTGGAGATGCTAAGGAGGGTCTGCTTAAAGAGCAAGGAACCTCAGAACACGGAGATAGGAGGAAGCAGAGTGAGATGAACCACTGGGAAGGCTGAGTTCATTAGCTGTCCTGGTGGGGCAGACAGGTTTGAGACTGAGGATGTTGTAGGCCTAGTCAGATAGAAAGGAAGTAGAAAGGGACCTAGCTTTGCGAAGGACCTACATGTCCTGGCGGAGGACCAGGTGACTAAGAAACCAGATGGTCCTAAGCAGAGGCAGTAGAGCTGGAGAGAGCTCTATTGAGTAGAACCCGGGTTGAAAACAACCAGACTCAAGGCTAGCAAATGCAGGGCTAAGGTGACTGGGTCACAGGAGTCCACAGCTGTCAATGTCCTCAGAATGTGTAGACACACAGGTGCGAACCGCAGAACACATGACACCAGGAATGCATTCTGAGCAAGGAGAAAAAGAGTGAAGAGTGTACGCTTCCGCCCCACAAGTGCAGGAGAAATAGCTTCCTTGGTCGTTCTCTGGGGAGAGTAGCAGAGAAAAATGACAGCGGAATCTGATCCAAGGAGCTGTTTGAGAGTGTCACCTGGGGGAAACCACAAGAGAAGGACAAAGAGACTGCAGGCAGCTGCAGAGGGAGTAAGAGGAATCAAAAGCAGCACCAAGGCAGACCTGTTGGGGGTATGATGTGAGTCAGGGGAGGCACGTTTCCCCAGGAGGGAAGTGGATGTGTTTAAAGAGCTTTAAATGCGCTTGGTTCCTTTGGTTACATCTAGGTGAAGGGTTAAGTTTGGAATCCTCACAGGTCAAGCCAAAACAGTACCGGGTGTTTGCACCTCAAAATAAACCTGGTATACCTACTACATAAAAGCTTGCAGCCCCCCACACAGGTCAGCTGCCACAGGATTCTGCTGGTGCTTGGCCTGGAGGAACAGCTTCCTCATCTTGCTTGCCTTCAGCATTCCTCCAGATGGCAAGGAGAAGCTTCCTGGGGCATCTGGCTTACACAGTATATAGAGCAGCATAGGCTGTTTTACCAAAATATTATGTGAGTTAAAAATAATTTGTATTTATATATGGAAAACATGGAAATGTAATCATAAAATCTCAACACCAGAATCACATTCTACCTTAAAATAGGTTTAAGAATGAATGTTAGGCAGATGACTTCAGCTGTTGCATGTGTCTTATACAGCTTTTCATTAAGACTTTTAAGTCATAGGCAAAATTAATTTAATGGAATAAAGAAATACTCAAACATGATTGGATTTATAAAAAAAAAACTTAGCTTATAAAAGAACCCCGTTTTCTTATTGCTTACATAATCCCTGTCTTCATAACTGTAATGTAGTGGTCTGAAATCTTGGCCAAGATTCCTGAGTTGGGTTTGAAGATGAGTTTATCAGAAGAACAGTGCTTCAAGGTCCTACCTTTGATCAGCATCCTGATTTTAATTTCAAAACCTGCAGCTGAGGTTCTTAATCATTTCCCTGGTAACAGAGAGTCTCACACAAAAATGCAAGGGCAAGAATATCAGGCAAAGGTGGTTTGTTTTTCCCATCTGCCTCTGATTACGCAGAGAATGATGCCAAAACATGGAGGAGGAGAGCAGGAGCTCTTTGGCAAGCACAGAACTCTGAAGTCATGCAGACTGGGGAGACTTCTTTCTCCTGTGCTGTATTCTTCAGGATTTTCCCCTTTTAATCAAGTGATGGAGCCTTTACAGGAGAAAGTAGCAACCAGGTTCCTGTGGCATCATTCCTATCAATCAGATCCCTCGTAAGGAAGGGATGGTTTCCCTCCATCTGCTTCTCTTTCTGGGCTCCTTGCTGTGACAAATAGCTTTTGCTTAGTGTCACAGATACCAAGTATCTGTTGTTCTAAATCATCCTCTGTCCCCAAATTAGAATTAATGCTTTGAAATGATGTTCTTTTGTGCCATCACATAGGTAGTTTGTTTGATGATAAACTATATGAGATATATTATCTGTGTTCTCACAGATAATTCACTGCCTTGTAATCCCTCAGAGCAATGATCTATACAAACTCTTTTTTTCTCTAGTGTGGAGGACAAGGAATACTCATTATGCTTCTTTAGGCAAAAGGGATGTGAGAATTGAGAAATACAACCCTGGACTCTGCCCATTTCTATACTTCTGTAATTGTTGGTTGCCACCTCTCTAAGCAAGAAGCCAATCTAACATGATCAAGAGCAGGAAGCCTCAGGGCTTTGAGGATAGCCCCCAGTGGTTGTTCAAAGCCCCAAAGAAGGGATTGATTACACAGACAGTTGCTTCGATCCCCACAAGCCCACGCTGATTTGGAATATATTTGCTGGGTTAGTGTGACCAAGCTAGCACATGTGTGGACAGGAGCTAGACACATGTCCCACGGCAGCCCAAAGGAGCTATGCCAATCAAGTTTTGAAGCACCTCAAGTTTTCAGAAGGCATTTGGGTGTCGTGGGAAGACTGCTTTTGTTGTGAGCTCTCCTTGTCGCACTGGTAGAAAACAGTGTTGATTACATTTGTATTCTCTCGAACTTTAGTGCTTCTCAGGGGAGATACCTGCCACACGGTCCCCCAGGGAAATGTGCCAGCTTGAAAGTAGGTCCTGTAACCAAGTGTATGACAAAAATAACCAAAGAGCTAGGGAAGAAATACTGAAATTTCAATCCAAAGGCAGACATAGGAGGGCTGAACAAAGGGATGGATCATCTGTATTCAATGCAGATAAATAGAGAAAGAATGCTTTAAAACTGATAATTCGTCATGTCATGTAGAGAAAGAGGTACATAATTTTGGTTGGTTATGGAGGAATGCCACACATCAATTACAAAGGAAAATAATGTTTTCTGTTACTTGAGGATATTTGGGATTGATACCAAACTCTCAAGTGTGAACCTGGTGTTATGGCTCACACTTGAATCTCAGCCCTTGGGAGACTGAGACTAGAGGATTGCTGTGAGTTTGAGCTAGCCTGGGCTATAGATTGAGACCCTGTTTGTTGTTTTATTTTTTTAAAAACAAATTTTTTGTTGTTATTGTCAGGTTTTATAGTTTTTTTATCACCCTATCTTAACATCTAGAGTCTAGACAATAAGTTGAATTGTGACATTCTCAACCATGAATATAAATTATTTCAATCATATTCACCCCCATTCCCCGGTCTTGTCCCATCCCATTCCCACTGACCCTTTTCCTCTTTCCAGTTAGCCCCGTCTATTTCCACATCTTCTTTTCTTGTGGCTACGAAGTTTAACGAGGGTTGCTTACATGATCACACTGAGGGGTTGTTTAAAGGAGTATGAGCGGATACTCTTAGTTCCCATTTGAACAGGAGGGCAATAAATTCACACACGCAGTGAGAAAGCCTTGTTTCCATCCACCGAGCTCTCACAGCAGCCACGAAGCTCAGGGCTGGGGTATGGAGAGAGGAGAAGCACTGCCACGTGGGAGGATATCAGCCGGAGGAATCTGGCCCTCAATTAATGAATGGCATCCACACCTTTCATCCTGCACGGCACACCCAAGGCCTAGGTGAGACGAGCTGGACAGGAAGAGAAAGATTCTATCTTCAACTGACCTCATCCCACCTCCTGCCCAGCAACAACACACCTTAGCCACAACTTGCTTTAATTTCATCATAGTAACTCAGTCAGAAGTGCGGTAGCAAGTATGGATGCAGAAACATTGTGCTTCTATCTCTTGCTATTTCTCCTACAAACTTACCTAAGGGAAGCTGACGTGGTACTTGCTTCTTACTGGGGTTTTTATGACGGGGTTGATTGTATTAACAAAAAAAAAATTTTTTTAAAGTATTAAAACTCTCAGTTCCAAACGCAGTGCAGACCTACCCGTTGTATTCTAACTCGAAGGAGAAATGTTGGGGTCCACGAAAGCCGCAACAGTAATGGTGTAACCAGTGTGGATAATGAAAGCTTCTGGTCTCGGAATCGAAAAGACCTGTTCAGAATCGCAGAGCCAGGGAGTCTGGCAGTTCTCCCTCAAAGTTCACAGTGATAGACAAATTGTTAGTTACCACATGTGTAATTTATTAGTAATTGCTCTAATTTGCCTCCTAAGTTTCTAAGTTGCCAGTTCACTGAGATCAACTATTTTCTACCCATAAAATAGGAATCATATGGTAATTTAATGAAGTTGCTAGCCAGTGAGGGTGATTTCCATGCAAAGGGGTTACTGCCTTTGTCATTTAGAAAACTGGGGGAGGAATGACAACGTCAGTTTCTGAGAAGCCCGGTGACTAATATCACTCTCTGGGATTCGAATGCTACACGTGTTTTCCTCCGGTGGCCATATGGCCCCTGAGATAACTGGCTTGCCTTTGGGTTGGGTTACAGCCTATTTGAAAGAAAACCTTCCTTCCTCCTTGGATCATTATAAGGGCTTCCATGTGATAAATGGAAGCCCTCCCATGGGTGATACAGTCGGCAGAGGAATAGAGTCCGCAAATAAAGAGCAATAGTCAAGAGTCCAGTCAGACATGCTGAGGGAGGGATAGGAAGGGTTGGATTAGAACTGTGCTTTCCTCTTAAACAAACGATCAACTTCTCTCCAAGTGTAATTAGTTACCTTAAAGTAGAGCTAAAGCTAACTCTAAGAGTGTAAATGTGTCTTCTTGTGGCCAGCCTGTTGTTCTATTCTCTCTACTCATTTTTTTATTGATGTGTGTTCATTGTGCATAGTGGCTAGTTACATAAAGACAATTTCTTTCAAGAATATCATGAGGGTGTTTTTAGGGGCGGGTAGTTCTCGCTTCTGTACCCTTCCTTTCTTCCATACAAACAGACAAACACTTTTATAACCCTATGGTTTTATGTTTCTATATGAAAACCTAGTATCCACAAATAAGAGAAAATTATCTGTCTTTCTCCAGTTTGGCCTGTTTTACTTAATTCCGTGTTCTCTGGTTGTATCCATTTTCCAACAAATGACATCATCTCATTGTTCTTTATGGCAAAACAAAACCCCATTTGCTTATGTATCAGATTTTCTTTGCGTATCAGAGATGGGCACAGCTTGTCTGTTGTGATGGTGCTGCAATAAACACGCATGTGCAGGTATGTCTATGATGTGCACACAGAAGCGGTATAGCTAGGTCACATGGTAGCTCTGTGTCCAGTTTTTTAGGAACCTCCAAATAAATTTTCATAGTGGCTGAGCTAATTTACATTCCAGTAGCAGGTTATAAAACTTCCCATTTCCCACATTCTGCCCAGCATTCGTCGTTACTTGTTTTCTTTATGAAAGGCATTCTGCCTGGGCGGGGGAGAGGGATGGAAGCTCAGTATAGTTTTAATTTGCATTTTGTGATGGCTGAGTCTATTGAACTTTCTTTGCTGTGTTTATTGGCCTTCTGTACCTTGCATTTTGAGAATTGTCTGTTCATTCCATATTGGTTGGTTCTTTGGTGTTCAGATTTTTTTTCAGTTCTTTTTGTTTTCTAGGGATTAATCCTCTGTCAAACACATCACAAAGACCTCCTTTCATTGGCCTCCTCCTCGTGTGTTTGTTCCCACTGGAATGCAACCTTGTAACTTCCTGAAGTCCCCTGTCAGTTCTTGAGATTATTCCCTGAGTTGCTGGGGATAGTTTGAAGAAAATCCTTGTCAACACCTGAGTCTCTGAGTGTTTTCCCGACAGGTTCCGAGTTGCTGATCTTCCATTAAGGCCTTTGATCCATTTTGAGTTGTTTTTTATACCAATCATGAGATTTGGATCTAGTTTCATTCTTCTACATGAGAATATCCAGTTTTTCCCCATCATAATTTGTTGGAAAGGCTATACTTTTCCAGCGTATGTTTTTGGATTCTTTGTCAAAAATCGGGTAGCTACAGCAGTGTGGGTTTAATCCTATGTCCTCTATACCAGTCCACTGATCTGCACATCCGTTTTTGTGCCAGTGCCACACTGTTTCATTATTAAAATCAGGAATCATAATTCCTTCAACCATTATTCTTTTTCCTAGACTTTCTCTCTGTTCTTGAAATTCCTCAATTTACCAATGAAGCTAATTTTCTGAATATCTTTCTTTACTCAAGTAATCTGAGGGCTCAGTCTGCATTGTGTGACATCAGTAGGCTATGAAGGCCCTGCTGCTTGCTGATCTCTGTTATGGTCAGTTTGTAAGAGGCAGGAGCATGGCTTAATATTTGATTTTCAGGTTTAAGCTATAATCTTAGAAATGACAGAGACCAGAAAATAAAGTTCTCATCCAGCTTCTAGGTTACTAGAAAGTAAAGGTGGCAGAATAAATGTAGATTGTTCTGGACATTTTTGGAAAGTCACTCTTGTACCCAGTTCAGCTGGCAGCCACCGTGGGACTGATAAAAATCCCTTTGCAGATCATCAGACTATCACTTTGGCTCAGTCTGTCAAAGTCACAACCACATCTCTCCAGAATCTCATTTGGCCACAGGTCAAATACATTATCTCAAAAACAGAAGATGTTCTTGAATAGCTTTAAAAACAAAAACTTCTTATTGATTCTTTGTGGCTCTCATATCATGCATCCTGATCCCACTCATTTCCCATCCCTTCAGCTCCACCCTCTCCTGAACAACATTCTTAACCACAGCTGATGTTCACATAGCTTGAGCAAGAGTAAATAAAAACACAGAAAAAGTAAAATATCATTTGCATAATTCATACTAATATTCTTGAAATCAAGATACTTTCATACATGTCCAAATGACTTTGGGGAAGAAAAAAAAACCTTCATCTCTATACTGAAATGAGACCATCAGTGATTTAGAATTTGAAGAAAATTGGGAAAATATACTTACCAGCCTTTTGGCCCTCCTAGCAAGATCGCCAGCCCCATGCCCACTTGGTCAAAATTCGGGGAGCATAAGGACAGAAGGGTCACTGTATTTAAAGTGGTGCTGCTCTACGTGTGACCATCGGCAGCAGAAGCCAATTCTTGGTCCTATTCCAGCCCTCCGTAGTGGAATCTCTGAAGGATTCTGGTCTACAAACTCAAGATGACTGTGATCCTCACTGCAATCTGAGATCCTGACCTCTGCATCCCTGGAACAAAGTCTCAACCAACAGTTGATGATTAGGGGTTGTGCTTAGATGTCTTTCTTTCTTTCTGCCAATGACAAAGTGTAGCCCTCTGTGCCATCATCCCTTGGCAGAAAACTAGGTCTTAACTGTTGACTTTTGCTTTCTTTTCTCCTCATTTCTCAGCCTGCCTTAGGATAACAGTGTGCTAAAAGTATTTTTAGACTTGGAACTGTAATGAGCATCTCCTAACCATGTTTGATACCTTATATATTGGTATGAAGAACCGAGCAAAGCATTCATGTATTTATTATATGGCTACAGAATTAGCTGCGGGCCTCTGTGAATACGTCAGCCATCTGCAAGAGAGAACAAAAACAAAAACAGAAACCAAAAGGAGAGCAAAAAAGCCTATCATTCAACATGTATATTGAAACTGCATCAAAGTTCATACTTGTTTTTTTTAAAATACTCTTATCAAAACACACTCACTCATTTTCTAAAAACCTTTTGCCTGAGAAGTACATGAGAATCTTTTCTAAAATTTTAGATGTGCAAGATGTAAGCGTAAAAGCTAAAAGTATAAAATCCTTGAAGAATTCGGATGCTTTGTTATCTTGGGTTGGGCAATGATTTCTTAGATATATCCCCTGAAGTGCAAGCCATGGGAAAAAAAGAACAAAATTGAAATCTTTGTGCTTCAATGGACACTATCAAGATAAAAGTAAGAACAGAGCCTGTGGGGAGAAAGAAAACATTTGTATATTTGAAAATAGTCAATATCCAGAGTACACACACAGCATTTGTAATTTACAATTTTAAGAAACTACTAGGCGGTGTGACACATACCTCCCAGATCTTGGGAGTTAGAGGCAGCCAAGGCTACACAGAAACTATGTCTCAAATATATATATGTAAAAGATTTGGCAAAGCTTTAAAAACAAACAAAAAATAACAACAACAAAACCAGGAACTTCCTATGTAATCCTAGCTGGCCTAGAACTATGTCTGCCTCCCAAATACTGGAATTATAAAGCATATACAGCAAAGCCTAGCATACAGTGGCAAAGTGTTTGGGAAGTGGGAGCAGGCGGATGAGGCATTCATACTGAGTTCCGTGATAGTGAGTGCTAATGAGAACTTGCCTCACAATCCCCCAAACATGGAAGAAGTAGAAAGCTATTAAGCTAAGGGAAAGAAGCCACACAAAAAGGGTACCTATTTCATGGCTGCAGGCACATGTAATGCTCAGACTAGGCAGAGCCATAGAAGCAAAGTTAATTAGTGGTTGCCAGAGGCTAGAAAATAGGGAATAAGTAACTGCTAGTGAACACATGGTTTTCTCTGGAGGGATGATAATATCTTGGAATTTGTTGGTGATGATTTCACAATACTATGAAAGGTTAAAAACACTGAACTGTACACTTTAAGGAGGTGAAATTTGTGTTTTGTAAATTATATCTGGAGCCTAGGCAGTTTGGATGCTCACCTTACTAGACCTGGATGGAGGTGGGTGGTCCTTGGACTTCCCACAGGGCAGGGAACCCTGATAGCTCTATGGGCTGACAAGGGAGGGGAACTTGATTGGGGGAGGGATATGGGAGGTGGTGGCGGGGAAGAGACAGAAATCTTTAATAAATAAATAAACGGAAAAAAATTATATCTGAGTTCTTTAAAGTCATGGTTTTTCTCGCTCTACCCCTGATGGCAAAGGATTGGCAAAAGGTTAATATTCTTGAAGCTATATGGTGCACTAGTGGTTCGTTATACTGTTTTCTCTACTTTTGTTTTATGTAAGCATGCCTCTCTAATTTAAACATCATGAGTGAGGCTTACTGAGTTGGATATTAAAATTTCCAGGGATAGAACCTGGACATCTATCATCTCGTTTGCTAACAACTTGTTTTCAATGGCAGTGGTGTTGGTGTTGGTAGCGGTGTGGCTGAAAACAAGGCCTTGACATTTAGCTGGGTCAGACCTGGAACTCATTCTGCAACCTGACTGACCTCCAGCTCGAGTGCAGAAGTTACTGGCAAGCACCACCACATCCAGCTTCCAGTTTATTCTTTTGAAATCAATCAATTGCTGGTTTGAAAACTAATCCCCGGGGACTAGTGTTGTGTATGCAGTTCTGTAAACATCATTCCCTTAGCAGCTTTGAAAAGAAGAAAGCCACGCTACTAAGGGAACAAGTAGATAAATAGGAAAAGCAGAAAACCCTGGCAGCTCAATGGGAGAGACAGCAGAAAGAAGATGCAAATAAAAGAACTTTAAAAGATCATTATGTTGGGGCCGCTTAATTTAAAAGCAGACAGCTCTGTGACTGTAACAAGCTAGGAAACCATCACCTTTCACAGAATGGCGTGATATTTCTATCCGTAATGATGATCTGGAAACATTTAGAAAGGGTTAAATTATGTTCGGATATGTTACTTAAGGCAAATGGAGGCAAACAATTGTTTTACAAAATAGCAAACCTCAAATACCTAGGAAATCTGATTAGCCAGGTAATTTGACTTCTAAGTCCTTAGTAACTTTAAGTCTTCTAAATTTTCTGTTTTTTTTTAAATTTATTTATTTATTTATTAAGGATTTCTGCCTCCTCCCCGCCCCCGCCTCCCATTTCCCTCCCCCTCCCCCTATCAAGTCCCTCTCCCTCATCAGCTCGAAGAGCAATCAGGGTTCCCTGACCTGTGGGAAGTCCAAGGACCGCCCACCTCCATCCAGGTTTAAGGTGAGCATCCAAACTGCCTAGGCTCCCCCAAAGCCAGTACTTGCAATAGGATCAAAAACCCATTGCCATTGTTCTTGAGTTCTCAGTAGTCCTCATTGTCCGCTATGTTCAGCAAGTCCGGTTTTACCCCATGCTTTTTCAGACCCAGGCCAGATGGCCTTGGTGAATTCCCTATAGAACATCCCCATTGTCTCATTGTGTAGGTATACCCCTCGCGGTCCTGAGTTCCTTGCTCGTGCTCCCTCTCCTTCTGCTCCTGATTTGGACCTTGAGATTTCTGTCCGGTGCTCCAATGTGGGTCTCTGTCTCTGTCTCCTTTCATCGCCTGATGAAGGTTAATATTCAGGAGGATGCCTTTATGTTTGTCTTTGGATTCACCTTCTTATTTAGCTTCTCTGGGATCGCGAATTATAAGCTCAATGTCCTTTATTGACTTTTAAAATGTTTTAAAGATTATTTTATTATATGTGTATGGGTGTTTTACTCACATCACACGCCTGTGCCTGGTGCTGGAGGTCAGAAGAGGGCATTGGGTTCCCTGAAACTGAAGTAATGGACAGTTGTGAGCCATCATGTGTTACTGAGAATCGAGCCCAGGCCCTTCTCAAGAACAAGTGCTTTTAACTGCTAAGCCATCTCTCCAGCTCCTTTGCTTGACTTTTGTAAACAAAAATCTACCTTGCAACTGAGAACAAACCACAGGAAATAAACTGCCTCTCTGAAACAAGAACTGGACGCACTAAACATTTTTAAAAAGCAGACAGAGAAGAAAGGGATTCTATTGTTGGCTGTTAATGCACTTTCTTTTAAGGCGCAATGTGTCTTCAAACCAACAGTACTGGGATAAAATTAAAAGTAATGAAATAGTTTAAGCATTTTGGCGGGAGGCTTTTGATAAATGTACACTTGTATAGTATATACAACTAGTGTATAGAATATTCCTACTTTTCTAGGGTTCCTGTGCCCCTTTATAGTCAGACCCCTGTCCCAATACTATTCTTCCCCAGGAAGCTGCTGGTATGATTTCATCACCATGACTACATATATGATAGCATGAGTGCATGAATGTGAAATGATCAGACTAAACAGAGCCATCCATTAGTTTTGACACATAACTAGTACAGGAGAAGACTTAAGCTGTGTATTTTATTGTGTCTGGAGTCTCTCTTTCTGCGTATTTCTGAGTTGTACCCATGTCCTTGCATGTTATTAGTGGGCATTCCATTTTACTCTTGAAAATCAGTCACTGTATGAATATACCACAAATGATTTATTCCTTCACCTGTTGTTTCTGATTGTGTAAATAAGATTGTATGCGTCTTTTTAGGGAATCTATGTTTTGATTTCTCCTTGATAAACACACAACGCTCGTGTTAAATAGACGTTTAGCTTCTTAAGAAACTGCCAGTAGTTTCAACATTTTAGACTTCATTAGCCGTGCAAGAAAGTGTCAGTTACAGCCCGTGACTTTGGCTTCCCCGGCTTCTCCTCTAGTTTTTCTCTTTCTCATTTGCTGTTTTGCCTACTGCTTTAGAAACTTCACCTTGTAGTTATGTAAACCTCCCCCGATAGAGTTATAAACATTCCTAAGCCTCAGTCCAGCATTAATATTAATGGTGTGCTGTTAATATCTCAGGAAAAGTTTTAAACACAATTTTTCCTGAACAATAATGTTTAAAGTGGTTTCTAACACTGTGTTTATTTATGTCAGTCTCTGGCCTGTAAGCAGTGGAGGGATGTGAGTCCTTGGCCGTTCCCATCTTGACTATTTTTGTAGCTTACATTTTTTTCATGTTGATGTTGCCTTTCTGTGAAAGTCAGCTCTTCAGGGTGTTTTGTTTTGTTTAGTTTTGTTTTGTTTTGTTTTAACAGAGTCTCACTATATAGCCCTGGTTAGTCTGTAACTCACTACATAAACCAGTCTGGCCTTGAATTCCCAGAGATTCGCCTGCCTTGTCTCCTGGGTGCTGGTGTGAAAGTCGTATGCCACCACTCCTGGCAGCCCTTGGCTCACGAAAGAGGGGTGATACAGACCAGTGATAAGGTGCTGGAGCTGGAAGAAGTGCTCAGACCAGTGTGAGAATCTCAGCTTCTTTCCATTGACAAACATGTAGCATGCAGAGCCTTGTTTTCCTCATCTACAATCTGAAGAGTAGGGGTGATAATTACCCATATCTCATACGATTTTTACGACGACAATGATCTCATTGATGTAAACCTTTTGGCAGTGTTGTTAATCATATTTATTGCTCAGCCAATGGAAACTAAAACAGATGTGCTACAATATGATCAAAGCAAGGTCATCATAAGAAACATGGGGATGTGTTCTAGAATATAAATTCTGTCTCCCTTTGCACTGACCTGGATCATTTCCCCTCTCCTGGACATTCGGATGCTCCCCCTCTATTAGCTTCTCATGAGCACCACCTTCTCCCAAGCTATCCCTTCCTTGCTCTACACTTGAGATGGGGGCAAGAGACTTCCCATTTCCTACTCGGACCTTGGATCCTGCTGACCCATGATGATGCTGTCTGGCTCAGTGTTTCAGCTACTCTCACACTGAAGCATCCTCTTTCTCAGAAGCGGCTTCTGACTTCTCACATGCTTGTGTTAAATAGATGCTAAGCTTCTTAAGAAACTGCCAAACTCTCTTCCCAAATAGTCTCAACATTTTATACCCCATTGAGAGACCTATAAAATGTATGGGTGAGGATTAGGATGTATCTGCCATATAGACCCCAGACTAGTGAAGCTATGGAATCTTGTTTTTCTCTTAAGAAACAACCAGAGTATGACAAAGGGACGGAGGAAATTCTGGGCTTACATCTTAAAATTTTAGAGTAAATAAAAAAAATTATCCTATAAATAAATATGAGATATAATTTTAGTTTATGTTTTAAAGAAAACTTACATCATCTTACATTATTTTAGGGTTCTTTCTCTTTGCTGAAAAAAATATACTGCCAGAATTCAAGTGTTTCTTCTGCCACTGTAATTTACCAAAATTGCAATAATTCAAAACAAGTTTCCTCAGAAGTAGATACTCACAGGACCATTCATGCTTTGTTCACTAGTTACAGGATAAGAAAAGAGTAGAGAAATACTACTGACTATTTGCCAGGTACCATGCACTAAGCTATACATTACCTAGTTGTTGCTCATAACATGTCATAAACAATGCTGGGGCATTATTACTTAAAGCTATTAAAGAAACTAACATAGCAGCAACTTTCTTATAGTTACATTGACAGAAAGCAGAAAAATTCCCTTATTATTAGAAAATAGTAAAGTGAACTCAGTACCAAGTTATAGCATCATGGGTACATGTTAGTTTTATGGTTGTTGATGTTAGTAAAAGCATACAGTTTATGTGTGTGTTTGCGTAAACACACATGGTTATTATTACATAATCTTAGACTGGAAGGGAGATGCCATGAAACATTTACTACTCTCATTTCCCAAACAAAATTAAGGACCACGGGAGTGAGATGATTTGCCCCTGGGGACACAGTCAGCTAATTGATGTCCAGAATCAATCAGCAGACATATAGTATTCATGTGCCTCCTGTGAACACACGTTCCCTGAGTACTGGCAGCATGTCCAAAACTTCCTTCTCTTATTCCCACATTGCAAAACCACATGCTAATGCCATAGTTCCGTACTTGTTTCTTCACTTGGTATTGCTTCCCACCCTTTGTAGGTCAAGGAAACGCATCATACATTCATGTTTTGCAGGTATCTGTTGATTGACATTGTGATTGGGCGTCCTAGTTACTTCAGCATTTGATCACGAGCATGTCCGTGAAGTTGTGTTGTGGTTTCACTAGGGTTGCAAAATAGCCAGTAATATTCTCCTTTGTTTTTCTATTTAGCAGTGACTATTAGCGATGTGATTATAGGATGTAAGCAAACCCCTCCCAGAGAGTGTGTAAATGACTCAATGATTGCCTGGGGACAGGTTACCCAATGCTATTGCACTCTGGAATGAAAATATCTAGCCTAGACAACTTTATTATGACTATAAATTTAGCTTCCCACTCTTACTCACATCAAGCCAAACCATATACGTTTGATGAGGCACAATTTCTTATTAGATATTGAGAAAGCTAGTAAAGACAACATCATGATAGAAATATAATTTGAATTTTAATCAAGATTTGTTCATTCCCAAATGTGAGCTAATAAACAAATTCAGTACTATAGTCACATAACTGAATAGAGAACAACATAAGGCCAAAAAGAACAAATTATATCATTTATCATAAATATTTTTTAATTGATTTTATTGAGTTCTACATTTTTCTCTGCTCCCCTCCCTGTCTCTTCCCTCCCCTTAAGCCCTCTCCCAAAGTCCCCATGGTTCCAATTTACTCAGGAGATCTTATCTTTTTATACTTTCCATGTAGATTAGATCTATGTATGTCTCTCTTAGGGTTCTCATTGTTCTCTAGGTTCTCTGGAATTGTGATTTGTGGGGTGGTTTTCTTTGTTTTATGTTTAAAAACCACTTATGAGTGAGTACATGTGATAATTGTCTTTCTGGATTCCCTCACTCAAAATGATGTTTTCTAGCTCCATCCATTTGCCTGCAAAATTCAAGATGTCGTTATTTTTTTCTGCTGTGTAGACTTCATTGTGTAAATGTACCACATTTTCCCTATCCATTCAAGGGGTCAAAGGGCATTTAGGTTGTTTCCAGATTGTTTCCAGGTTCTGCCTATGACAAACAATGTTGATTATGAACACAGTTGAGCACATGTCCTTGTGGCATGATTGATATATACCCAAAAGTGGTATTGCTGGGGCTTGAGGAAAGTTGTTTCCTAATTTTCTGAGAAATCGCTATACTGACATCCAAGGGGGCTATACCAGCTTGTATTCCCACCAGCAACACACATGCAGAAGTGTTCCCTTTCCCCCATAACCTCTCCAGCATAAGTTGTCATCAGTGTGTTTGATCTTGGCCATTCTTACAGGTGTAAGATGGAATCTCAGAGTTGTTTTGATTTGCATTTCTCTGATGACTAAGGATGTTGAGCATTTCCTTAAGTGTCTTTCAGCCATTTTAGAGTCCTCTGTTGAGAGTTCTCTGTTTAGGTCTGTACTTCATTTTTTTACTGGATTATTTGTTTATTTAATG
The DNA here is from genome assembly GCF_018167655.1 of Microtus oregoni. NCBI lineage: Eukaryota > Metazoa > Chordata > Mammalia > Rodentia > Cricetidae > Microtus > Microtus oregoni. Next base: position 7,968,812 of record NW_024543976.1, read on the forward strand.
ACCAATTTCTTGAGTTCTTTGTATATTTTGGAGATCAGACCTCTGTTTGATGTGGGGTTAATGAAGATCTTTTCCCATTTTGTAGGCTGTCGTTTTGTCTTGTTGACCAAGTCTTTTGCTTTACAGAAGCTTTTCAGGTTCAGGGGGTCCCATTTATTAAGTATTTCTCTCAGTGTCTGTGCTGCTGGGGTTTTATTTAGGAAGTTGTCTCCTGTGTCAATGCGTTCAAGAGTACGTCCCACATTCTCTTCTATAAGGTTCAGTGTGGCTGGCTTTATGTTGAGGTCTTTGATCTATTTAGACTTGAGTTTTGTGCATGGTGATAGATATGGGTCTATTTTCATTCTTCTACATGTTGATATCCAGTTATATCATAAATACTTTTATACTAGAAAGTATAACTCTTGCTACTTTTTCTGACCTTACCTTGAACTCTTCTTGCTCAGCTTTATGTTTGGTCACTTCTGAAAGACAGATGCCTGGGTCTCTGTTTTGGCATCTCTGGGTTTGATACACTGAATTTTGCCCACCAGCTCTCTAAAATTTTACTTTGATATCCTCTATGAAAGCCCCACATGTAGATCAGTGTTCCTCATTTTTGACAAGGAGAATAGCTGGAACCTTTCTGATAAAGTATCAGTAGTGAACAAGAAAGAATTTAGTGTGAAGGGAAGATGTTGACTTTTTCAGTTCTCTCTTTTCTTTATCTAGCACATAGGAGACTCGGGCATTTGAAATAAATGTTACAAGAGATGTCATTGAATATATGACATCATAGCTGGAATCACCTTCAACACATGGTATTATCTATACCACCCATACCAATAGCTACATAATAATATTATAAATAATAGAGACATTAAGTTTCCACATCCATTTTTAACCCATGCTTGTAAGTACTTTTTCTAAATTACACATATGAGTATATAAAAATTAGAGTTTCCTATGAGTTAAGGAGACAGGCAAAATAAGCCAGTGAACACAAAGGGATTTAATTTTGAATATTAAAGCTATGGTATTGCCTCATTGCCACATAATTATCTTTTTTTAATTGTGAAAAATAGCAAAATAATATTGCTGTAAATGACTTGGGGCCCTGGAAATATATTATTTTTCAGAAGAATTTAAGTCATCAAAAACAGTTACAAGAGGTCTAGTGTTTTCAGTGGCTGGAGGCAGATTAGGAAGAGCTTAGATTTACTTTTTCAACATTTTCATGGAGAATATATTAATAAGCATTAATATAAAATTAAAAGGGGAAGTTTTAAAGTTTGCATAAAATAAGCAGGAATAAGATGTATCCACTGCCTCCCTAGGATATTGAATATCATTTCAACTTGCAAATATTGATACAACTGTCATATTATTTTTACATTGAGACAATTTTGATTTTTCTTTTCTTGAAGTACTGTCCCAAGAGGCAGTGTGATTATTAAACTAATCTTTATTCATGACTTGTACAGCTTGAACTCAAATCTCTAGAACAAAATTAATAAATCACATGTCAGTGGAGTAAATGGTGCAGACTAAACATTTGACGAGCAATTCTAGGTGAGCTGTTCCACTTAAGTCAACTTTCAGTTTATGGAAATGTGCTGCTTAAGATATTACAAGTCTTGGGATACCTGGAAACTGTAGAAATCCATGCTTTTGCCAGATTCACCCCAACATGAGCTGAAGCTGGACTGGACCAAGCCACCATTTCAACTCATACTTTGAAAGACAACAAGCAAGGAATATTAGACAACTGGACTTCATAGCACACCAGAACCCTAACTCAAACCCACCATCCAGCAGCAATTGTGTCCATTTACTCTCACTCTTCCTCGGAGGAACTCTGATGAGCATTACCAGGTGCCCTCTGTGCAATGCTAATTAAGCAGTAACCTAGGAGACAGGTGCATTGGTAGTGTAGATTATGAAGCTGGCGAGCATACTGAGCTGCCTGTTATTGCTGAGTAGTTTTCCATGGAGACTTAGTAGTCGCGGCTTTAAAAATACACAGAAGAGCTGTAGAGATGGCTCTAGCAGAGGGCCTGGGTTCGATTCCTAGCACCCATATGGCAACTTACAGGCTCCTCTAACTCCAGTTCCAAGGCATCTGACTCCCTCTTCTGGCCTCCATGGACACCAGGCACATGTAATGCATAGACATACCTTCAGGCAAAACATTTACATACATCAATTTACTAAATAAATAAATGAACAAATACGCAGAAACTATTAGCTGTGATCATTTAAGGTATAAACTTTTTAATGAATTTTTCTATTAAGAATTTTTTAATACAGTCTTTTCTCATTTTACATACATTTCCCATTCCCACTCCCTCCCCTCCTCCTGTTCCCCCCATTTCCCTCCCACCCCACCTCCCCATCCACTCCTCAGAAAGAGTAATACTTCCCATGGGGAGACTTCACTTCAAGGCAAGACCAAGGCCTTCCCCGTGATATCTAGGCTGAGCAAGGTATTCCTCAAAAAGAATGTGCTCTTAGATGCCAGTGCAAACACTAGAGATAAATCCTTGTCACAATGCCAGTGCCCCACAGACTGTCCAAACCTCACAATCCTCCCCCACATTCAGTGGGCCTAGTTTGGTCCTATGCAGGTTCGCCCGCTATCAGACCAGAGTCAGTGAGCTCTCATTAGCTCAGGTCAGCTGTTTCTGTGGGTATCACCATCATGGTCTTGACCGCTTTGCTCATATTATCATTCCTCCCTCTCTTGGACTGGTCTCCTGTAGCTCAGTCCAGAGTTTCACTATAGATCTCTCTGTATCTGCTTCCAACAGTTGCTGGTTGAAGGTTGTATGATGACAATTAAGGTAGTCTTCAGTCTGATTACAGGGGAAGGACAATTTAGGCACCCTCTCCACTGTTTAGAGTCTTTGTTAGGGTCATCCTTGATGATTCCTGGGAATTTCCCTAGTGCTATGTTTCTCGATAGCCCTGAAATGGCTCCCTTAATCAACATATCTCTTTCTTTCTCCCCCTCACTGTCCTACCTTCTTGAACATCCCATTCCCTCATGTTCTCCTCCTCCCTTCCCTTCTCTCCTACCCCTCCCCTTTCACCCTCCCTTCTCCCTCCACTCCTACTTTTCTCAAGAGGTCTTGTCTGTTTCCCCTTCCTAGGGGTATCCATATATGTTTCTCTTAGGGTTCTCTTGTAACCTAGCTTCTCTCCATACCTATTCAACATAGTACTCGAGATTCTAACTAGAGCAATAAGACAACAAAAGGAGATCAAAGAAATACAAATTGGAAAAGAAGTCAAACTTTCACTATTTGCAGTATATAATGTGACAGTATACATAAGTGACCCCAAAAATTCAACACACGAACTCCAATAGCTCATAAACAGTTTCAGTAATGTGGCAGGATACAAGACCAACTCAAAAAAAAAAAAAAACAGTAGCCCTCCTATATAAAAATGATAATGGTGCTGAAAAAGAAATCAGAGAAACATCACCATGCACAAAACTCAAATCCAAATGGATCAAAGACCTCATCATAAATCCAGCCACACTGAACCTCATTGAAGAGAAAGTAGGAAGTAGCCTTGAACTCATGGGCACAGGAGACCACTTCCTAAATCTAGCACCAGTAGCACAGACACTGAAAGAACAACTAAAGACATGACCTTTTAAAGCCAACCTCTATTTTAGGAATCTTTCCATATACAAAAGCATACAAAGATAGGACAGAGTTATAACGAACTCCTTTGATTTCCCCTATTGTTAACATCTTGCATTCATATTATATATTTGTTGCAGCTAGTGAACTGAGATTGAGTCTTAAAGTAAATACTAATTTAAGTTTTCTTAGGGTTTTAAGATTTAAATGTAATGTTTATGTTAACACATAAAAACATGAAACTTGTATTATTTAGATGGAATGCTACACTATGCTATGTGCTTTTTGGTGTCAGTGTGTATAGTTTCATTACTTTTGTTTGTTTTGTTTTGTTTTGTTTTTTGAGACGGGGTTTCTCTGTGTAACCCTGACTGTCCTGGAACTCTCTCTGTAGACCAGGCTTGGCTCAAACTCAGAGATCCACCTGCCTCCACCTCCTGAGTACTGGGATTAAAGATGAAAGGCACCAAGCCCACCTCTCATTACATTTTTTTGTGTGTGTTTGCTCATACTTACTTACCCTCCCCCTACTTTCATGTCACATGTATGTTTAAATCTAGATTCTGCATAATAGAGAAAACATGTAATATTGTCTTTCTTGCATACACTGCATAATATTCAAATCCAACTAAACATATTCCTCCAGCTAAAGTCTCTTAGTTTCTGTCTCCTAATAACCCTTTTCTATTCCAGGACCCACACAGGACCTTATGGTACATTTTCTGCTTGCACTTCTCTTGACTGTGCCAGCTTCTCAGATGGTCCTTATTCTTGATGACTTTACACTTGTGAAAAGCATTGCTCAGGAACTTTGTAAATTGTTGTGTTAGTCAGACTGACATCACTGGGACAATTACCTGAGGAAAAACATCTTAAAAAGAATTATTTATTTTGGCTTAAGGTTCCAACCATTTCGGTATACAACAGCTGATTCTGTTGAGTCTTGGCCACAGTGTGGTAGAACTTTACAACAGAGGGTTGTGCCAGACAAAGTTTCACACTTCATAATGACCAGAGGCAGAGAAAAGTGAGCTGACATTACAGCTCTGGCGCAGCATATGCTCTGTGAAGCCCGGCCTTCTGGAGTCCCCCACACAGTGACCTGCTTCCTCCTGATCTAACCCAACGACTCAAGTTTCCACTGGCTAAGGAACAAGCCTTTAATACATGAGCTTGTGCAAGATATTTTAACTATATTTAAATTGCATATACCACACAAACACTGAAATATACTTGATATTATAGTGGTATATAGACTTGAGAAGGAAGACCATGGAAGTACTTTTATCCCGTCATATCAAAGGTACATGATAGCAAATGACTTGTTGATGCTGACATTGATCACCTGGCTGAGGTAGTGTTTATCAGCTTCCTTCCTTTAATCTTTTTCCTCTTCTTCCACTACTTACTGGAAGGAAGGCACTGTGTTCAGCCCACATTTCAGAAATAGAGATATATGCTCTATCTCTACAGAAATAATTGCAGTTTCTTCTCTACAGAGATTTTTCTCTCCCCTGGACTCTTATTAATTTGATCAATCAATCATTTGCTCAAATCGGTGTCTAATAGATCTCTTTTTATGCTTCAAACTAGAATGTAATCTCACTTTATTTTGTCATTGATTGTTCTGCTCTTGGCCACTGTGACCTCCTTCACTTGGTCCTATGCCACTTGGAAATGACTCCATATTGTGAGGTTCAGTTTCTTGTCTTTTTTTTTTAATGATTATTTGTCTTAAGTTAAATGTATATTGCACTAGAAATTATAAAACAAATGATAGTTGTCAATTTTTGCTACATAAAACCAATCAGTTCTATCCAAATGATCATTCAAAGACATGTCATATTGAAGTAGATTCTTATCAGTTCTTTTGGTCTTTCTACTATACCCTGCCTAGTTCTGATGTTCTTTTTTTGATTCAAGGATGACCATTTTAAATAAGAAAAAAATTAAAATAAACTTAGATCAATAATAACTAAGTATTTAAGATTAGATTATGAAGAATTGGGTAATGGTCAGGCAGTAATGGCACACTCCTTTAATCCCAGCACTCTGAAAGCAGAGGCAGGCAGATCTCTGTGAGTTCGAGGCCAACCTGGTCTACAGAGCTAGTTCTAGGACAAGCTCCAAAGCTACACAGAGAAACCCTGTCTTAAAAAATTAAAAAGGAAAAAAGAATTGAGTAATGAAAACAATTCAAAATTTAAAATCAGTGGGGCTTTAAAAATTAAAAATTGAATTCTTAAAACAACTTACAATTCAAGACAATAAATCAACTGGACTAGCAAACTAAGATCAATAACTTTGTTGCTTGTGGGCAATTAAGAAATACAATGGAAGGAGCCTGTTTGCAAGAGTTTAAAGTATTGCATGGTAATCTAAATTTAGAAAACAAATAATTATGAGCAAATTCCTTTAAAATCTACAAATAAGTTGTGCCTAAATAAAATGACAGAATATTGTCAAGGTTTTATTCTTCTACCTTATCAGGTTTGTCCACTTGAAATACAGTATTGATTTTAAATTGGTGATTCAATAATGTTGAAGAAAAACAATCAAAAGCAATTGTCAGTAAACTATAGATGGCGTGATTAGGCAGCTTTCTCTTTTAGGGGTTAAAACTAATCAGAGCCAGCAAGACAGCTAAGCAGGGAAAGGTGTTTACCCCTGAATTGCATCCCCAGAAGACAAGGAGAGGAAGGACAGAACCCCAGCTCCTGCCAGTTGTCTTTTGACATGCACACATACTAAAGAAATAAGTGTAAAAATATCTTTGAATGGGTTCTAAGGTTATAATGACTATAGAAGTCTTGTTTTACAAGAATATCTGGATAAATGAGTCAGAATCTAGAAACAGACTCTAGTGTATCTAAGAATCTACTATAGATAAAGGTGACATAAGGGAAGTTATTAATTAAATTAAATCGACACAATTGCTGAACCATTTGTAGAAAATTAAGCTAGCTTTTAACATCATAAAGTATACCAAATAATCTACAAAGGAACTGAAAAAACCATTAAATCATAGAAGTTCTGGACAATTTAGGATGACTTTTTCTGAAGATAAGTGAATATCTTCAGATATAGAGATATAGAGAAATAGAAGAGATATAGAGAAAATGGCAATATGCCTGACTCTAAGCCTTACATCAGCTAGATGTTCAGCAAGTCTAGAAACCAAGGCTATACTTGGCATATACCTTGGTTGTTGTAATATGAGCGGCGGGACTGTAGATACAAGACCCACCTCCATCACTTGGTGGAAGAGATTGTGCCCAGCATGCTCAGGGCCCTGGGTTTGATCCCTGGCAATGGGGAAAAGTTAGAAAACAAATGATAAGAGTTTCTGAAAGCTAAAAATGCATTATGACAAATAACTAAAATCTGCACAGAATTCTTAAGCAGCATTAATAAATAGAAAACAATGTGCTCACTTCGGCAAAAACAAAAGACTTGAGTAGACTGACAAAGACAAGATACTATGGCCAAGAAATATACATAAACCTTTGAAGACCTGGTATATGTTACATATATGTGTTATCTCTGGTTACTAGTTTAAAATGAGACTCCATTCTTTACCTGCCAGTTTAAAGTGCTGTCATAGATAAAGCCCAGACTGGCATCTGGAGAGATGGCTCAACGGTTAAGAGCACTTGTTGCTCTTTCAGGGTACCTGTGTTCATTTCCCAGCACCCACATGGTGCTTCACAACCATCTGTAACTCCAGTCCCAGGGCATCCAGTACCTTCTTCTGATTTCCACAGGCACCAAGCGTGCATTTGATGCACATACATACATGCAAGCAGAACACTCACACATTAAAAAAGTAAATGATAAAAATTTAAAAATAGATTTAGCAAAGATTTGGAAAAATGCACAACTTTACTCAACTTCTAGTGAAAAATGACAGACAGGGAAAACTCTCAGGAAGGAGACTGTTAGTGGAGAGAGTGTCAGGGAAGATCAGCCATAGCGCTGTAAGGATATTGCTGCCTGAAGCCGCATGGCAGAGGAAGACCTCTCCACCCACTAGACTTAAAATATAGTCAGCAAAGTGAAGAGGTGCTGAGATTAGGGGGAATGATCAGTTAGGAGAAAGAAGAAGGCTCTTTTAAAAAGTATCTGTGATGTATTCTTCGTGAGTGTAAAAACCCCAGAAAAAAATCTCCCAAGTGTGTGCAGGAACTTAGCTTATGGTAGACAAAACATTAAAATGTTGAGAGAGAATTATTTAATAATGATTTAGCTTTCATTATGACTTAGAACAGTGTAGTGGTGTTTCATCCTATACAAATGAGTAGATATATTTTAGATATGTTATGAATCTAAATGTGAAAAATAAAACTTTAAAATTATTAGAAGGGGATATGGAGGAATATCTTTACGACTTCAGGGGAGAGATTATTTCTCAGTACAAAAAAAGATAGTTCATAAAGAAAAAATTGCATTAAGAGGTAAAACTATTTTATGCAAAAGCCTCCATAAATAAAGTTAAGAGACAAACCTTGGACAGAAAATATATGTTTTAGCATATAAAATAGAAAATATGTTGGTTTCCATGCTATATAGTTGGAGAATCCTTATGAATCAGTCTGAAAAGAGAAACAATTGGCTACAAAAGTGGGAAGCGAATGAGATCATCAAGAGATACACAGGGAGGAGATTTAAACAATAAACAGAAGAAGAGCTGCTAGCCTTTGCTCACACCTAAGTCCTAAGAGAAACACTAAGACAGAAAGGTACCCTCTTCACCCATCATAAAGACACAAATAAAGAAGTGATGCTGCCCTCTGGGATGCACAGGAGAATTTGCCCAACTTGCTGCTATGTGGAAAGAAAGGTGGAAATGCCTGGTAAAACTGGAAATATGTATACCGTCCTCCATGTTTACTCCTGGTAATATAGTCTCTAAGAGCACTTGTAAAAAGACAGCCAGTCATCTAAGCAGTCTTGCCATGCCAAAACCCAATGCCTCTTAATGAAGGGATCAGAAAATAATTAAAATGACTGTGGTTTTGTTTCTTTGGGGTGTCCAGCCACTAGAACACTCTTTGTGGAGCACTACTGGTGGACATACATTTTTGTTAAAGCACACAGCGGTTAAAAATAATTAAAATGTATGTTGTTATGTATCAACTCAGATTTCAGAAAGAGCATTGAGTCAGAAAGGCTAAAGTGTTTTGGAATATGTACATTATTGCATGACTGTAATATACAAAGCAATATTGTATATTTTTCATAACTACTATACACAAACCAATATTTTAAAATCTGGACCAGAAAAGGCACATTTTATGATGCTGGTGACTCCTGGAAAGGAAAAGAAGAGTGGTAGGAAAGAGTCAGTTATATGCTGACAGTGGATGCTAAAGAACAGAGAAATTTCAGGGTGTGTCTCAGATATTTTCTCTTAAAGACTAGAAAACTCACCTGAATGACAAAAATATATAACCTGAAAAGTCTAATTTATAAATATGTGGGCTCCTGTTTTTTTTCTGTTTACTAGGCTTTTTAAATAAAACCTAGTTATATTTCCACACAAGAAGAGGTAAATAAATATAACTATATAAAAAAAGAAGCAATAAAAGCAATAGAAATTAAAATATGAATGAAATGCAGCATTTATTTCCTGGGTGTGAAAGAAAGTCAATTAGGTCTCCTAGACATTAGATCAAAAAGATAGGATATTTAATGGGCTTTGATACCCAATCCCAGGAGTCCAGCACCTGGCTAGCAAGGGCCTCAGAAAGAGGGAACAAAGGCACTGAGCAGAGATAAACAGAAAGAGATGCCAGGATATGTCCCTGAGCTGAGGAAGGGCAAGAGCCTTCAAGTTACACAGGAAATTCTAAACACAGGGGACACAGAAGACGCTAACAGTTTGAGGAGAAGGTTAATAAAAAAGGAGAATCAAACTGCATGGTACTGGTGTGTTTTACAGAGACGTGGTGGTGAACTTCAAGTTCTTCTTCCAACCTATAATTTATATTCTATTGGAACATTCATCAGTATAAAAGAAGAATAAAGAATTTGGACATCTTTGGAATAATGATTTCTTCCAAAAACTGAAAATAGTTCTCTAGCAAAAGAAAATTGAGAGAGAAGAAAAAGCACTCAATAAATATTAATCATGGGGCTGGAGAGAGAGGCAGGGTGAGTGTGCATTGCTGTGCAAGTGTGGATCCTGGGTCTGTAGACCTGGAGCACATTTTAGAAAAGGAAATCTCCTAATCTCAAAGAGTATGATTTTAAAAAAGACAACCTTCAGGTGAGCAGCAGGTTTAGAAAACTGTCTGGACATAGAATGAAGTCAGGAAATGTGTCTATAAAAAACTTGGATTTTTCTATAATGATTTGATTAAACATCTGCATGATCTTAGCATTAAGGTTAAATATACGCTGCTTTTCTCAACAACAAAAATAAAATAAAAGCAATAAGCATCACCAAGAAAAATAAAAACCTCTTGGTAAATGTGCAGTTGACCATGAAGCAAATGAGAATGTGTCCCAATTTTGAACAATTGGTGGAATTCACTTTTTTGTTGGTGGTGTTGTTTTTTGCTTTTGTTGTTTGAGACAGGGTTCTCTGTGTAGCCCTGGCTGTGTTGGAACTCACTCTATAGACCAGGCTGGCCTTGAACTCAGAGATCTGCCTGCTCTCTGTATCTCAGGTTGCACCTGATAGCTCTGTCTGTAAGGCACTGCCTTACTTTAATGCTCCCATTTGAGCTGCTTACACATTTTCATACAACCTTAGGTCAGTCATTCAAACATCAGCCTACATCAACAAGGAGGCGATGAGTCCTGTGAACTCATGGTCGACAGAGAAACGAGTGGGCTCACCCTAATGGGGGAGACACATAGGGACATAAGAACAAAGATGAAGCTGTCCAGTCAAGTTCATCATTCCCTCAGAAGTTGCTATAGTTGAAGTGTCATTCAAAACCTTCCATGAATACAAATTCTATAATACTACTATATGCATAGTCTACCATTTTGAACTCCATGGTTACTACAAAGGATAATATGCTATTGGCTAAAATTTTACTTGCTCACAGAGATCCCACTGAAATCAGGAACAAGACAAGGTTGTCCACTCTCTCCATATCTATTCAATATAGTTCTTGAGGTCCTAGCTAAAGCAATAAGACAACAAAAGATCAAGGGGATACAAATCGTAAAAGAAGTCAAGCTCTCACTATTTGCCGATGATATGATAATTTACATAAGCGACCCCAAAAATTCTACCAAGGAACCTCTACTACTCAGAAACACTTTCAGTAATGTAGCAGTATACAAAATTAACTCAAAAAAATCAGTAGCCCTCTTGTACACAGATGATAAAAGGGCTGGGGAAGAAATCAGCAAATCAACACCCTTCACAATAGCCACAAATAGCATAAAATATCTCGGAGTAACTCTAACCAAACAAGCAGAAGACTTGTATGACAAGAACTTTAAATCTTTGAAGAAAGAAATTGAAGATAATGGTCCAGAAATAAGGAGAGATTGATGGTATTGTATAGAGATCAGGTTGCTAGTGGTCTTGTTAGTAGAAAGGCATACAGAGGGATGGGATTTAGTACAGAAGTGAGGACAGCTGAGAGACAAAGCACTGTACAGACAGCACCATGCATGAGAATAGGGATCAGAGGAGGCTACAAAAGTCCTAGATCTCTCCTGTTTTCTCCTTGAAATATGAGGCAAAGTCAGCTAAGAGTGAGAAGGTATTTGAGACTGGTGGAACAAAAGTCAGTGTGAAATTGCCAGAGAAAGTTTAAGTGAGTGGAGTGAGGAATGCTTCCTGATAGTTCTCTTGATTGTGTCTAAAGTATAATGATTCCAGATAGGCAGCTTTCTCCAGCATATTCCTCAGCAAAAAAAAGCAGGCATGGGTTCAGCAAAGAGCTTGATCATTGTTGTGCAAGGAGACTAGACAAAGTAGCTATGTGCATGGAAGAGGCTGATTGGTGACAGGCCACTGTTTACACTGGATATGGAGGGAGATCCTAATGGATGGCCATAATAAAAAGGAGGAAAGATCAATGCATCATAGATCCTGGGGAAACAAAGTTTGTTGGTGTTGGGGGAGTAGAAGTGAGCTGGAAAGGTGGGCAGACAATGAGAGCAGAATGCTTCCTGTGGTTCCATTATATGCATATATACATACATATATATGTTTTTAAAGATATAGATTTTATCTGACCACTTAAAGACTCCTTTATGACAGGAGGAACACAGAATCCACACATCTTCATTACTAATGCTACCTCTTATTTCTTAGATGTGGCTGTTTCCCACTTAGGTTACAGGAAGTTTTGCAGAGTCCATTTCCTTCCTTCTCAGACTACCTAACCCAAACCTAACTGTTCTCTCTAAGCCTCTTTACCTCCCTAATCCCAATTCCCTATGGGTGGCTGCCCTTGGATGATGCTGGGAACCTTATGATTCCCTTAGCAACAACAAGGGAAGTGAGAGAAAGCCAATGTGCTGCATGTGTCTCATCAGCCCCTAATAGGTCTCGTACACAGCTCTCTCCTTGTTGGCTACTGGGTCTTAGATAAAGGACTGCTGGAAGGGAGCGAAGTAGGGTCTTTCGTTGTTGTTGTTGTTGTTGTTGTTGTTGTTGTTGTTGTTTTTACTACTGGGTTCTAGATTTCTGGTCCAGGAATGCAAAGATAAATGAGTTTGGATTTTCCCTGATGTACCTCTATCTTCACTTCTTGCAATATGGAATGCCATCTGCCACTCCATTCTAAAAGGCATTCTATGCTTCCTGTTTCATCAGAGCCACTGTAAATGTGACTTGTAAAAAACACTATTACAATATCCTTGTGTTTTTCTTGGTTTAAATGATTTGTGTGTTGTGATTGTTAATGGCAAATAAGTTTCACAAGATAATTAAATCCTCTAGGATGAATTCGAGATTTCACATTATTTATTAGCTGAGTCTTGTTTCCTTTAACATATGTTCATGTAGGCGTTGGCATTTAGATTTGAAGGCATTTATCATTGTGTTTATCTCCTAAGTAATGTATTTTAAGGTATTTCTTCCACTGAGACTTCCTTTTAATAGAGTTAAACTTCTATTGGAAAGAATGCTTATGCTTGTATCAGAAGCTTTGTTGATTGACATGACAGATTTTATTTCAAGATGAAAAGAGTCCTCCTCACTACATGCCCGCAGGTTCCCTTTCCCCCACCATCTTAGATGTAAGATGACAATGACATACCTAAATTAACCAGTGAGCTGTAAAAACTTTGGGTCTGGTTAATTTAGGTATGTGATATTTTTATTTATTTGCAAGTTTTCTTATAATGAAGTTAATACCTCCATTGGCAGGGACAATCTGAGGAAGATGTCCTGGTAAGAGTGACTTTTCTGAGCAGGCAGCATTTGTCCTCAGTCCTCAGCATTTTTGAGTAAGTCATTGACATGAGTGATATTCCACTGTTTTCCCATGGTGTATGGAAGTTATCAGAGGTAAAGTTTCTGTTCTTATTCCTTTGTGTTTTTCTGCATGTGCCCTAGCCTGGTACACGTGATGAATCTTCAGCAGAAACTTAACAGACTAAGTACAAAAATGAGTGGCCCCCACTGAAGGCATCCATGGAGCATGGCAGTTGTCCATGAACTCAAGGTTGTAGGGGCTCCAAGTGATGCCTGGGCAATAGAAGCGGGAATTTTCCAGCTCAGTGCTGTATTATTAGTTTGGGAAGTATGTGCGGCTTCTTTTCTGAGTGAGAAACATATTAGCAGAAGATACTTAATTCAGGAGCTGGGCATGAGCAGGTCGCCAATGGGATGTTTCTAACCAGGTATACAGTAGGCATGCTGAGATCTACTCTCACACTGTCCACCCCAGACACACTCCCAGCCCATGGGAGAGGCATCTCATGAGACAAGTGGTTTCCGTGACTGCCTGAAGTGGGCATATGATATTGAGCTCCAGGGAAAAGACGGTTTGAAGGTGAGGAGCTGGTCGTCTGTGAATATATATATTGTTTATTTTTGTTAGTGGTTTTAACTTTGGAATTATTTCATTTTATTTTCTGCATTTCATGTGGGGGCAGGAGCAGGCACAAGCCAGAGCTCAAGTGCGAAAGTCAGGCTACAACTCAGGGGAGTTGGTTCTCCCTCCATCACCGGGTGGGTTCTGGAAAGTGAACTCAGGCTACAACTCAGGGAAGTTGGTTCTCCCTCCATCACCGGGTGGGTTCTGGGAAGTGAATTCAGGCTACAACTTAGGGAAGTTGGTTCTCCCTCCATCACCGGGTGGGTTCTGGGAAGTGAACTCAGGCTCGGCAGCAAGTGCCTTTGTTCATTGAGCCATCTCACTAGCCCCTAGAAACATTATTTCTAAATCAATTTTTGGTTCACAGACATACTTGAAAAGTCTCCCCATGACCAAACCCACAGCCTCACCTATTAGCAACATCTCCCATAGGAGTGTCCTATCTGTCCATGAGCCCATTATGACATATCATAATCACCCCAAGTCCAGAGTTCGTATCAGGGTTCATTTTAGTGTAGCATATTACATGGGCTTGTGCAGATGTGTAATTGTGTATATCCACCATATGGTACTCACAGAATACTTTTACCGCCCCAAAGCATCCTTGCTCTGCTCATCAGCCACCCACCCTGCCACCATGTTCTTTTTCTCCTGCACCTTCCTCAGTCAAATCAAGGGTCTTAGGGACTATTTTTCAGCCACTTTAATCTGGAGGAAAAGGAGAGAAAGAGGAAAAGAAATAAAGGAGCCCTGATATCGGTGCCTGCTTCCTGTAAAGAATGGGCTTTAAGAAACATCATTGGTGAAGATTAATTCCTTTGTCAATAAATGTCGGCAGCTAATCTGGTGCCAATTGCATATGCCTGGGGAGTGAGCCCTGTGGAGGCTCAGGAAACTAGATCATCGTGGGGTGCTTTGTTTTCTACCAAGCACTGGTTAGGCCCCCACCACTGTTTTCCATTTTTAAAACTGAAAAGGAAAAAGAAATGCCAAACAGCGTTTGCGACTCCAAAGGGCAAACTGGATATGTTTTGACATATGTTGAAAATAAATTATTCTTAAGTCAGTTCACATATAGAATTATCTTTCTAGGATACACAAAACTAAAAGCAATTTTATATACTGGGTCCCTTCATCTGCCAAGTCACAGGGCAGTATCTTGCCTTGATAGTTCTAGTCTCTGAGACTGACTCACAGGGGGGGGGGGGGGTGACTTTAAAAACAAGGCAGTTGAGAGTCCTTACTGCCTCCTCCAACTTGACTGATTTTTGTGTCACTAGGGATTGAACCCCAGAACTCATGCATGCTACACAAGTACTCTGCCACTGAGCCACACATCCCACATTGGTGTTTGATTTGTGTGTGTCTGTGTGTTATGTGTCTATATGCCTGTGTGTGTGCATGTATGTGGTTCTATTTTATGTTTTGAAGTGCTAGTCAAGACTCAATAAACTGGCTGTACCCAGAGCTTGAGAAACACTGACTTGGGATGTTCTATGGAGGAGACAGTTACAGACAGAACCCTACAGAATGCGTACTTGTGTTTGCTGGCCAGCAGGCCTGGACTTGGATACCTCCAGAGCCACTCATATAAGCCAGGCTTTGTGCTGAGTGCTAACCCTGCACCTTCGTGGCCTATAGGTGAGGCTCAGCTGTCACCTAAGGCAAATGTTCTTCTGAAATCTCTCAGGAGACCCAGAATTTAAATGCCACCTCCCTGACTCTGAGTCCGCCTTTATAACCTTCATAGAGCTACTGATAACCCACAGATAGCCGGCCACGGTCCTCGGGGTAAGCTGTATCCTTTACCCTGTTAGCCTCATTCTTCTCTTCTCCATAACAGTTTGCACCAACATCTTAAGGAACTGTGTTCGGTTACTCTAACCCTCTCCTTTACCTCCATCTGGAACTTTCTTTCCTGGTTCCTTTGTCTGACTACCTCCCATTGTTTTTGTCTCAGCCTAAGACCCATTTCTTGAGGACTCCTCTGACTGCCTCTGCTCAGCCCTCATAGCTCTGGTCAGTCGCCACCTATGTTCAAGTCACTCTGTGCTCTCATTCTTAGCACTTGTAATATTCTCTTATTTTGCTTCTAAATCTAGATGTGTACTGCTAAGTATGCAGCAAGTACTTTTTCAGTTGGGAGAATAAAGGGAGGTAATTTGTATAATTTGCCATTTCCGTGGTATAAATACTCCCACTATCGCCAATTTCAAGGCATGGTTTCCCTGAATTGGAGTTGGGAAGATCTGGAGGCGAAAGGACAAGCTGGCTCCAGCTTACCGTGTCTGTCTCCTCAGCTCTAATGAGGGGTAGGAGTCAGAATAAGGGGGAGTCAGTGAATCAAGAGGAGAAATAGGGAAGGAAGGGCCGGCCAAGAAAAATCTTGTGCAAAATACTGTGATAGTCAAACATATTACTTGTTTGCAGTGAGTACAGAGGCGTGGAAGAGGCAAGACTGAAAGCTGCGTGTGTAATAAAAATAACTACCAAAGCTGTTGGCTGCTCGGAGGTGATAGAATACTTCCACACATGTGGGGGCATCTGACCACATCCATAAGAACAGCTGTTGTTTTGTCCGAGAAGAAATCGGATCCCCCAGAGTTCAAGTGATCTTAGCAGGGTCATTCGCTCACATCTAAGCAGGAGTCAAGGTTTCCTGAGTTCCCACCCCACACTCTTACTACTCAGTGTGGCTTTCTTATGAACATTCCTGTTCCAAGTGGAGATTGTTGATCTTGAGATTTTCGAGAGAAAAAAGTTCCACAGTTTTGAGCCAAATTTGAAGCAAGATTTAAATAAATACTGACCAGGATAGACTCTGGTCAGTACCACTCCCTGGAATCACAGCAAGTGGTGATAAGAAACGTGTTGTAGGGGCTTTTTATAGGCAAAACCATACAACCACCGTATTTCCCATGTGGCTTTGTTATTTCCCAAGAACTACAACTCCCAGCATTCCAAGAAGTTACCTGATCCTTTGGCAGGTGGGGCTTATAGGTTGATGCTGGCTCTTAGAAAATGGGACACTAATCCCTACAGAATGAGACGGGGGAGACAGGCGTGGTGAATGGGTATTATAAATGAGTTTGGCAAAGTAATGCCAAGCAAGTGACAGAGCTTTACTGATTCTTAGAACCCTCTTTCCTTATTGGGAGGTGGCATTATGAGTCCCCAAGAGCACGGTTCATGTCTGGGTTCAGTTCAGACTAAGCAAAGTGACCATGGACAGTGGGCTTAACCCTTCTGTGCTATAGATTCCTGCTAATACAGCAATAGCAATTTTTAAAATTCCTGTCTTGGGATGGTTACAGGGTTAACTGGGATAACAGAAGTCAGGTGTCTGGAACTACACATAGCATGGAGGGAGCACTGCTGTTTTTATGCCCACCAATACTTCCTCTTCTTCCAGTGTTTCCTGCAAGACACTGCTACATTTTAGCATCATTTCTTTATGTAAATCCCAGAAAAAGGAAAGCTTGCCAATAATATGGTGCTGTTAGTACAGTAGGAATTGAAAGCTGTGCAGCGTTGAGTCTGGGCAAATAATAAGGGCTTCTGATAAAATTTCAAGACAGTCACCTAGTCAGAATGAGAGTCAATAGCCATGTGGATTATTCTCATGGCTTTAAATGGCCTGAGATATCCCTTGCAAAATACTGCCACTAGTAAAACCTTAGAGACTTTAACCATATAATAGAAATAGCTCACCCTAAGCCATTATCTTACCCTGTTGTGTAAATAGTTCTTTCTTTGTATTTTATGGCTGTATCATTGTTCTTTGCTTTGGTTGATGAATCCCTACTGGGCAACAACTATATTTGCTTTCTCAGACTATGATAATAGTTTTCATATTCCTAATTTTTTTACAAAACTAAAGCAAAGACTGATATTTTGTGACATGTGAAATTTATATGAAATTTAAATCTCAGTATCCCAAATTAAATTCTATTGAAATGCAGCTGTCCTCGGTTGTTTAGTGTCTGTGGCTCTTTCTGTGCTACCGTGGCTTAGTAAAGAAACCGTGAGAAAGATCATACAGTATGCAAGACAGAAAGTGTTTTCTAAAGCTTTGTGGAGTCCTGGCTGGAATAATTAAGACAGGTCCCCTCAAGAGTTAAGATGTCATTAGTAAAAGCCTCAGTGATTACACTGAGTGATTACACCGAGGCTTTCAAGGTTTTTATTGCTTCTTAAACCATGTGGGAAGTGGTGGGAACAGTGTTGATACCGTTTTTTAAAACCACAATGTGATTAAATAGCTGAAAATACTCGAGGGTTTCCGTTCAGCCTTGAAGAGAACTGTAATGGGGTTATGAAGTTAATTTTAGGTATGAAGCACTAGGAAGACTGCACCGTGTGTCTCAGAAGCACAGAAGCGCCACCGTTGTATAGCCGGGAATAATGGCGCATGGTGCAGTTTTGGAGTTTGACTTTCCGGGGTCCATGAGACAAACTGCATTGCTAGAAGCTATATAGTCTCACTGTGGGCATGCCCTTGCAGAACGCACCTGTCATCCTCTCAAATCTTCTTCCACAGGATGCTAATGTCCATCCTTCATTAGAAATGGGTGGCAATAGGGTCAGGATCTGATGACCACTCTGGCAAAGCAAAGGGACCCAGTCAGTCCTGTGGTACTCTCACCTATGAACCAGTGAGTAAATGACTGAATGAATGAATACAATTTCCTGGGATCCGGGCCAAATGTGAACAATCACTCTGCCAGCTTCTTGCTTCAGTGCCGCACTAGAGGAAGTGCCAGTCTGCCAGCCTTATTCATGCTCTACTCTTCAGGGCACCGTTAGCACACACAACGTGCATTTGGCTTTGAAAACCTAAGCACAATTCTGAAAGCTGTTTCTAAACAAGTGTGAATTTTCTCACTTGTTTTTGTTAGTTTTCTTTTATTTATTCTACTTCTTTGTTGGGTGGATGGTGTCAAAACCTTCCTCAGTGGTTTAGGGAAGTCAATGTTTTAAAACATGGGCTTGAACTTCTAATCCTACCTGGTATCAGAAAGCTCCTGGCGTGAGTTTAGCACACATCATACTTAAGGAGACAGAGGCCTTGTTTCCCCAGGTGCTTCCTTTAGCCCCTCTCCTATGATACTTAGTAATGTCTTGTCATTCTGTAAAATTGTGAAGCAAAAAAAGTTACCAAATACTAAGAGCTTATGAAATAAACTCTGTATTTATTGGAACAGCTCAAACACAGTGCTTTGCCTCATTTCTGAAACAGGAAAGTAGAGTTTTGTGAACTTGTAACTCTGGATTTTCTACCATCCACATTATTCTTCCACTTTTGAAAATCCAAGCTCCTAAGTCCCATGAAAATAAATGGGTAAGACACAGTGGCATTGCCATTGTGATAAGCTCATGGAATAAAAAGATTTCTGCTTAGCATGAAAGGTTAATTGAGGATGTCAGAGAAAAAGAGAATCAGGAAATTTTAGGAAAAAATAGACAAAGAATACAGGATATGCTATTGAATAAGAGAATTTACACATTCAATCTTTGTTATTCAAGACTTTCCTGTATGCAAATTCTTACTCACTAAAATGTATTTGTAACTCCCAAGTCAATACTCGAGGCAATTTCACAGTCTTTCACAGACATACATGGGGTGTCAAAAAGTTTGAGTCACCCTTATGTACATGGTCCAGCTGAGGCCAAGCAGGGTAATGCTGTGCCTTCTTGTTTTAGCTTTAGCAGACTTTTTTTTGGGGGGGGGGATTTTTTGAGACAGGGTTTCTTCGTAGCTTTTGGTTCCTGTCCTGGAACTAACTCTTGTAGACCAGGCTGGCCTTGAACTCCCAGAGATCCGCCTGCCTCTGCCTCCAAGTGCTGGGATTAAAGGCGTGCGCCACCACTGCCCGGCTTTTAACAGACTTTTTTAATTGTCCTTTTGTGGTCCGATTTTTCCCCATTTTTCAGTTTTGTGTTTTGGGTTGGTGATCTCGCTCTTTAAAGTGGCCTCCGAGGAATGTGCTAAAGTGCTCTTGAGTGTCCCAGAGCCCAAGAAGACTAATGCCTTGTGGAGAAAATAAGTGTGACAGATGAGCTCCATTCAGCTGTGACCCACAGTGTTTGACCATGGGTTCAACACTAATGAGTCACCAATGGATGCTAACTAGCACTTAATCCCTCACAAAACAGTGTCATCTGCTGGTTTGCAAGTGAGCATGGTCTAGCCAGGAACCTAACCGCTAGGAGCATTGGTTCACTGTCCACTAAGTCAGTGTTTGTGGCGATTTATGGAGAGTGCCATGGATGAATGACACGAAGCCGTAGCATTTGGATTTCTTTCTAGTCTCATCTCAGATTTGAGGCTCACCTGCTCATAGTCCAGAAGACTCTCTGATGGTAGAGTCACAACTGTTTTCAAAAAGGGCTGGTGAAAATGCCTTCTAAGATACCACTGTGCTCTGCTTCATTCATTCCGCACCATGCTCCAAAAGTAATCCAAGTGGAGGGAGCTGACTCGGCGCTCGATTAAAGTAGGGGTCAGGGATGAGAAGACCGTGAATAAGGGGGGTAGTGCTAAAGTAGTGTGCTCTCATCCAGACCACCCCAGGCCTTTTGTCAGCCATGGCCACTTACGCCATGTGAGGAAGCCTTCTTTTCCAATGAAAGGGCTTATGTAGGTGACACGCTGCTGGCAACCGAACAGAAGACATGTCGAGGAGATGGCATTGATAATAATCATAGTGCTTAAGCTGGTCATTACCTGTAGAAATCTCCCATAGCATTAGGTTACTTTTGTTGGTGAATCTGTAGTAATAGGAGCTTGTAAGTGTGCAATTATTACACAAAGTCGAGAGAAAGAAACCTCTGGCAGCCTCTGTAAGGTAAAGAAGGACAGTTGTCTGTTGTGTTTCTGGTACACTTTTACCCAAGGAGAAGCAGCCGTCAGCTTCCTCTTCTGTTTCCAAAGTGCGAGATATCAAAAGGAGATCACTTGCCTTCCTTTGCTATGCAGAAGAAGTAAAGGAAATTATTTGTTTGGGCCCCTGAGAAGCTGGGGAAATATTACATTTCCTTCATCATAATGCACATATGAGGTTATTTCTCTCAAACCAGATTCTAATTTCTTTAATTCAGTAGGACAGCTCCCAGAACTTTCTTGCCTACAGTTCTAAAGTGCTGGGGGAGGGGGAAGTAAATCATTGAGGAAGATGGAACATGAATGAGTTTTGATGTCTTAAAAATGTGTGATGACTCACAGATGTAAGAGGCTGCATCTGCAGCGTGAAACTTTGAGGACACTAAGGAGGGGGGTCTGAGGTCCGCTTTGAAGGTTCTTTGTGTTTGTGGGGTGTTTTTTGTTTTTTCTTTCTGCTTGTGAACTGCTAGTTTAAATAAATAGATTTCTGGAGAACCAGACCAGCAGAACAGGATTGTGTTCTACAGTCCTCCGAAATGCTGGGGGAAGGAGGGGCGCGCATCATGTTGATGATAGACACCACAGGACATATTATAGGATTTATTCAGGACATCCCACAACCTTTCACACCACCTTGCCCAAGAGTTAAACACCAAGATTCTTCCTGTTTCAAAATTCAGGGCTTATCAAAAGAACATGTGCTTTCCTTAAGCCAGCCACACTACCCCGTGTGATTAGGAAACTTGGGAGAATGTTTATGGAATATGCTTGTCATTACTAGAGCTATCCCCTACAGTGCTCTCTTGGGGAGGGGGGTCCTCTCTCCTCATTATTTTCTTTTCATTCCACCCTTACCCACCCCCAGACAAAATTCTAAGGCCCCTGTTATTTAATCCATACCTGAGGATAATAATAATGGTAGCTGTTCATAGAAATTGAGGTCAGAAATTGAATTAATCAGGTTCTCCTGCTAACTTTAGGGTGCTGAGAAAATCATAAAATCCCTTTGCTTTTAGTTTCCTCATTATGAAACAGAGGCCCGCCAATTCACATGAGGCTATGTATTTAAATATACATCTGCTGGCCAGGCAATTTGGATATATAAATTCCACAGAGGAATGATAAATGTGGCCTTATAAAAGCCTGGCAGATCATTGCAGCTAGCTGCTGTTTATAGATTTGTCTCCTCTCACACAAATATGACTTCAGTTAAGTATATGGATTTTTAATTTAATTTGGCATATTTCTGGTTGAAAAGAAAAAAGTCTACTAAATGCTAATTTAGGCACATTGTATTTGTGCTAGAAAAAAAAAAGAGAGAGTATCCTTTTTTGTCCTTCCACCTACCAGAATCTGTGGCTGCCACCAAGGAGCAGGAGACCACAGGAGGACACAAATGTTAACATGGAGCTGAACTCTGATAACCATTTGCTGACATGGCCACAGTGCCTTGTACTTGAGGCAGTTTGTAGGTTCACCACTTCATTTTATTCTGACAATACGTGCTGTAGCTCAGAGGCTGATTTAATGTTCGCATGTCCTTGATGAAAGACCGCAGCTAAGGGACAGAAAATGACATGCTGGTGGTCCCAAAGCCAGTCAGCTGCAAAGAGCCAGGGGCCTGTGGGGCCCAATTCAGCATCTCTCCACTCACTAACTCAGGCATTTCCTGGAGCAAGCAAGTATGGAGAGAGCTTACTGGATTTCTTCCCCAGAGATTTATAATGTCCTTTAGTACTTCTGGAATAAAGGAAATCCCTGATGGAGGTATATAATTTTCAAGTTTGAGTTGGGCTTGCTCTGGTTTGATTTCAGTAGTTATTGTTTTTCCAGGAAGTAGTTTGATGTGCTTCCCCTGTAAGACCTGTAAAAAAGGGAGTTATTTGTTCACCCATATTTTAAAATATAATAAAAATGCATTTTATTTTAAGAAGGTAAAAAGCATAAACAACAAAAGTGAGCTAGGGAAGTACTTACAGCTGGAGGAGAACCATCTTTCTCATTTTGATAAATTAGACTTGAAAGTCTAAGTATAAATACTTCATATCCTGCTTTTTCTTACACAGTCTTATGTTTTATTTCCTAGTACCGTCAAACATTTGTTATAAAGTAATGTCAAAGGTCCTACTTGTAATCCATGATATGGATGCCCTGCTGGTGGACAGATGTGTCACATTATGCTACAAGCAAGGGATACTGCAGGATATAAAAAGGCACTGCTGGTTATGTGCAACTCTGTCTGCATTTCTGAAAATGTTTTTAAAAATAAATGTCTTAAAGAAAAGACTAAAACACTCTGTCCTAAAAGTCTCAAAACTATTGATATACACCTCCAAACTGTGAGGGGAGAACCTTTGCTACCACCAAGAAGCCAATGATGTCATTTTAGTCTGAAATCTAGCAGGCTGGAGATGCAAGAAGAGCCAGTGTTTGAGTTTGTGCTCAAAGGCAGGTAATGGCTTCTGCTCATGCAGAAGGCAGGCAGGGAGGAAAAGTTTCATCTTCCTGGGGGAGCTCCAGTGGTTTTGTTCTTTTCCAGACTCTACATTTCTACATTAAGGATGGTGGTCCGTCTATCAGCTTAAACCTTAAACTCATCCAGAAAGAACCCATCCTCAAAGAAATACCCAGGATAATGTTGAATCAAATATTTGAGTAGCTGTGGCCCTGTCAAGATAACACATAAAATTATATATACATCACAGCCCCGTGCCACCTTTGTCTGCCTGTCTTTTCCAGCCTACAGTTACAGGTGACTATTTGAAATAGTAACTTTTGCTTTCTTTACAACAGATGCTGTCTCTTGTGATTTTGCCATGTCCACAGCCCATCATTCAGAAAGAAAATACAGATCTTTCTCCACTGCCAGGCACTGCATGAAACAACAAAAAGAGACTGGGTTATATGGTGGTTGGATACTGAAACCAGCTCATAAAAGCCCAACCGCAAATAGTATTTTCAAGTATGGAAGTTGTGGTGGCATTCCAACTTTCCCCAGCCATTCTGTCCCCAGGCAGGTAGGGGAGTGTAGCCTTGAGTTCCAATCTAGGAAACAGAGCCCTGCTCACTTATGCTCCCACTGCATCTCACAGAGCAAACCAAGGACCCAGGTCTTGTGTAGGGTGCGATGATCTTATTTAGCACATGGCAATCCCCCTTTATGTACTATAACAGTGTACTGAGTAGTGGGGAAATGGAGATGCCCATCCATCTGAAGTGTTATGCTCCTTTATCTACATGTCCTTTATTCTTTGGCTGGTGAGTGAGTGATTGGATGGTTGATTGCTTGGGTTTTTAGACAGGATTTCACTGTAGCACAAGTTTGTCTCAAATCACAAGCTTCCTGCCTCAGGCTCCGGAGTGCTGCTATTACAAACATGAGCCACAAACTCTGCACTCTTTCAGTTTTCTTTCAACAATTTATCTTCATGACAACTTAAGGAGACTATGTAAGTGGGGGTAAAAAGTTTATTTTAGATATATCACCCATTACTATGTTGAGTTTAAATTCATGACCTGCCTCCTCATTTTCTTCACTGAACAAATAAGAATAACTGATTTACAATATGCAAATGAGTACAAAAGCCATTCAAAGTTCAAGAGAGAAATAGAAAAAACAACCCTCAAATAGTGGAAGGGATACGAGAATGCTTTTTAAGTTGTCCAGAAAGTCATATTCCTAAGTATGAAGATTGTGTCACCCATATGACTATATGACAACAGAACCTGTTATTAAGATAGTGGATTTATCTGTTCATTTTTGAGTCAGCAAATACCTTTAGATGCCCATTGTATGTCAGGAACTTGTAAAGAAGCAATGGGTCCTAATATAGCAAGAAAAGAAGGTAGAAAGAGGCCTGTCAGATAGAGAGAAGTCCCGTGAAATCTGCCTTTTGGCGCCCTCTTCCCAAGCACCACATTACCATTAAAAAAGATTGCTCATGTAAGGAAACCATGAATGCTTCTGTAGTTTAAAAAATAATGCAGTTTACTGAAGCAGATTGGAGCTTTTTTTCCTCACAACTAATAAAAGAGGCTTATGGGAGCTAGAAAGAAATAAGGAAGATGACTTCACAATCATCCGCAGAGATACAAACGTCTTTAGATGGCCTTTTTAGTCTTTTTAATGAAAATATTCCAAAGCCTCCACAGTAATGGGCAATTCACCTAGGAACTCATTTTCATTATTTGTGTAATTTTTAATTCTCCAGGCTTTTAGTTCCATGTACATCAGAACCGCTTAAGGGCTGGAAAATGATGCTGAGGAGAATGCCATGTTTACAGCAGAAAATTCTGTTACTGGATTTGCCACAGTGATCATCATTTGTAAATTTAAAGACTAAGTCCAGTTTATGAACAGACAGAGCTGGAAGAATCAACCAAGCAAGGACTGCTTGCATACTTCAGCACTGCCGTGGGTTACCTTTGGTCACATGTCTTCTGTGGCCTTGAAAATAGAACTTAATACAGATCATGTTAAAGTGTCGTCCAGTCTCCTTAGAGAATACATGTTCTTATGGCCCGGATCCAGGCATTGCCAAGACCCCTATTTTGTTTCATGAAGCCATACATTCCTCCCTGTATACCTGGTAAGCATGTTAGTAGACCTGCACATGCTACACAAACGGGGAGGGGTGTGCCTGGCTTATGGAAATGCTAGGGCCAATGGATCGGAGTACAGGAATGAATTCAGTTTGGCTTTTTCCTTTGATGTCAGAAAACTGCAGCTACATCCTTCCCAGAAAGAATATCAACACACATTTTTTTGTATCTACACCGAGTACTTCAGAGTAGTGACCTCATTCTGAAGTCACAGTGGTACGCACAAAGAGAAAGCGTCAGGCACTATAGTGACCCATCTGGCTCCTCCCAGAGCCTAGTGTTTATTCCCTGAGACATAAGCAAAGGGAGAAAGGTTCCTGTACCACTTGTGTTACAGGGGACTAGTCTCTGCACATCTCACCTTCCAGTAACACCCAACGTTCTTAAGAATCTCATGTATCTCAATGTGTGCATTCGGTCTTACCCAAATGTCTCCCTTGACTGTTCTGGCTGGTCCTCCCAGCCCAAGATTATACCATCTAGTGACAGGGGTTCTCAGTCATTCTAATTGTAAAGAGAACAACCACTCATCCTGGACCCACTCAGGTG
This sequence comes from Microtus oregoni, assembly GCF_018167655.1. Taxonomy (NCBI): domain Eukaryota; kingdom Metazoa; phylum Chordata; class Mammalia; order Rodentia; family Cricetidae; genus Microtus; species Microtus oregoni. Next base: position 7,994,494 of record NW_024543976.1, read on the forward strand.
AGGCCCTTTAAATACTCATGGCAAGAACATTCTCCTTTTTCTCTGATGTAAGAAGGAGTTAAATAATTGAGCCCTACTACCTGGTGGCAAAAGCTCCATTTGCTTCATTCCCAACCACATTTTTTATGTTTATCCATTTTGCCTCTCAAAGTACTGTTTTGCATTCCAAATTAATAAATGTCAATAGAAAGAATATGTGAATTGTCTCAAACAGAAACACCGTAGACCAGTGAATGCCTTGGAGATATCTGATGTTAGGCGACCCTCGTACAGTAATCACAGCCAGCAGTGTTTGCTGTTGCGCCGACCTCAGTGCTAGGGTACTTCGTGCACAAGATTGCACTTCATCTTTGAACAGATGCAATGGCCACCATTTCATCCCCAGCACGCAGAGAAATAACTGGTAAATGGAAGAGCAAAGGGACCCAAACCCAAAATGTTTAACCTGAAGACTCAATGTCAAATCATCATATCATCTGCTGTTTCAGAAAGGGAAATTGTACACCTGGGTGTGGTGGCATACATAATTCTAGCACTCTAGAAACTGAGGAAGAAGGATCATGAGTTCAAAGCTGTCCTGATCTACACAGTAAGGTTCTGTCCTGTCCAAAAATTGATGCAGCTGGTGTTTTCCGGTTTCTATGTTAGTCAAGTTGATGGTGCCAACCACCTGACCACTGACACCTGCTTCCCTCCCATATGCCCGTATTGGAATTCTGCAATAGGGACTATACTTCAGTTAGTCCCTGAAATCTATGATTAAATCTGGGATGCTTTAGAGTTTATGGTTAATAGTAACATAAGCATAGTCTTACCAAAGATCCCTATGTATGATGTGCTCGGTTTACATTAGTAAAGAAGTCAGGACTGGTAGATGCAAATATTGAAGTTCATACAGCATCACTCTCCAGTCAGAGCCATTCACCAGACTGCTTGGCGGTGGCGGCAGACTGCTTTTGTCAGTGTTTGAAGTTCACACTTCTCTTTTACTTCTGAATGCATCCGTCTTTTCATAAGGCATGCAAAGCCTTCACTTAGAAGACACATCTTGCCTCTTCTTGGTTCAACTGCCCTTAGTAAGTTCTACTGAAGTTGGAAAACGCACCTCCATCCTGCCCTGCCTACTTGGAATATATTTGCTGACGGCCCCTCTCTGTAGAGCAGCAGTGCTCACAATAGTGTCTCCAGGGCCGTGTAGGAAGTGCCTCTGATCCCAGCCCTCTTATTCCTGCTGTCACTGCTTTGCGAGTCTACATTCAGTTCAAACTAACTGGAAATGCAGATGGGCACTTGAGTGTCTAGGTTTCCCAAAATACACGGTTTTCATAAGTGCTTCTTGAACTGTGTGGACAGAGCCAGCATATTATCTTCCCATTATCACTCTGTCTAACTGACAAATGCCTGTCACTAAAACAAGGAGATAATAGGCACAAAAAGAAAAAAAGAAAAAGAAAAAAAAAATGCCTACTCTAAGAGAATAGAAAAGAAAGACCCTGGATTCCTGCCTTAGAGACACTTGTCAACTGTGGTTTAAAAAGACTTATGGATGCCTCTGTGGGTGGATATCTATGAAGTGTCTAATCGTTTTCGCCCTTATTAGAAGAAAAGGGAAATGTTTCTCATACATGTGTGGAAGCTTGCCCAGCCTGTTAATGTGTTAACCAGCATGGCCCTGGACAGGGTATGGCCACCTGCAAGCTTCAGTAGGCAGGATCACAAAGTCTAAACACTCAAACAAAGTGGCCTCCACTAATCCCTCTGCCAATGCTATCTATGAGCTTGAAGTGTTTCTTGGTGTGTATAATAAATAATCTGAGATTACAGGCCTTTAAGAGCAAGAGGCGCCAATGATATGCAGATCAACAAGCAAAAGAAAAGCCATTTTAGAGTTGGTCTCATTACAACTGTGTACAAAGAGTATGGGGTCTGAGAGAAGACAACACCGACCACAAAGAAAATAGTCTAGGGGGCTGGAGAGATGGCTCAGTGGTTAAGAGTATTGCCTGCTCTTCCAAAGGCCCTGAGTTCAATTCCCGGCAACCACATGGTGGCTCACAACCATCTGTAATGAGGTCTGGTGCCCTCTTCTGGCCTGCAGACATACACACAGACAGAATATTGTATACATAATAAATAAATAAATAAATAAATAAATAAATAAATAAATAAATAAATAGAAAATAGTCTAGGATGCCAAAGCAGGAGAAGTGATTAATATCTAGCCCTCCAACCTAGAGTGCTAGGATATGGGGAGACCAGACCCCTATTTTATTTTACATCTATGAAGCCACATGTCTGGTTCTCTTCATTTAAATCTTTATTTTTCCACACATGTGTGTGTTTATGTATGAAGGCATGCCCATGCCTTGACATTCAAGTGGAGGTCAGAAGACAACCCTGGGTGTCGGTCATCTGCCACCTTGTTTGAGGCAGTCTTATTTGAGCTGTGTTACACGCTCCATAGTAGTTGGCCTAAGAGTTTCAGGGGGACTCTCCTGTCGCCGCCTTCCTCCTTGCAGTAAGAGTGCTGTGAATTTGAACACACTGGCTTTTACATGGGATCGAGGTTATCAGACTTGCTCAGCAAGCCTCTAGTTTTCTTCATTCAAAAAGAGGAGCTTGTCATTATGTAATGATCCGATTCTTTATGTCACTGGAGACGAATGAGCCCTTTAGGAATAATATAAACAAAACAAAATGACTCCGTTGCTACAGGATGTCACCAATTCCTCAAGGAAGACACCAGTTCTTCACTTTGAAGATTGATAGTCGTAGGATAGAACTGAACAAGAATCCTACCCTCTGTATAAATTGCAATTCAGGATAATTATGTCACATTGGTTGGTGAAGAAAAGTTCTTTGTTGCAAAAGAATTCCAACTACTAAGAGGAAAAGGGTCATATAACTGGAGGAAAAAAGGATTTCTATAGTCTACATTGAAATAATTTAGGTACATGTCACTAACAGATTCAATCATTAGATCTTTTAAAAAAATGCCCAAACTGGGAACTTTCTTGGACCCACTAAAAACTAGCCTCCTGGTGTGATATACCACAGACTACACAAAACCTTCACATGCTCTTATCAACTGGGAGCTGAGCCTGAAACTAAGCTGAGCCATGTGTTTCCAGAAAATAAAGGAACTAGAATAAGTCAGAGATACCACAAGGCAAAGCAGAAATAAAGTGTAATTTGAGACAGGGCTTTAGAGAGGACATATATAAATTTTCAGCAAAGGGAAGAGGGGGCCAGTGAGATGACTCAGGGGAAGGCCTCTGCTGCCAAGCTTAATAGTCTGAGTTCAATTGTCAGGACCCACATGATGAGAGGAGGGAGATGTCTTTTGCAGATTATCCTCTGAACTCCACATGCTTGCCTTAGCAAATACACACATACATGCGCACACGCATGTGTACACACCACACACACACACCACACACACACACACACACACACCACACACACCCTGTAGCATGATCAATAAAAACCCAGAGACAGAAACTGGGGTTCAACCTGAAGGTCAGAAAAGCAAAACAGCCTCTACCTCAGTCCAAAATGTTGATCCTGCCTCCAGGAATCTCAGAATGAGACTGTGTCTGAGAGCTGTCTCCTCCCGTCTTATATTCCTCTCAAGGGCTGGGATTAGAGGCACGCACCACTACAGCCCGATTTCTATGGCAAACTAGTGTGGCTACTAGGATTAAAGGTGTGTGTCACCACTACCTGGTCTGTAAGACTGACCAGTGGGGTTGTTTTGCTCTCTGATCTTAAGGTAAGCTTTATTAAAATACAAATGAAATATCACTACACACACACACACACACAATGTGATTTGTACAACTTGTTTGAATAGTTTTTAAAAGCCTGTCATAAAGGGATTTTTTAAGACAGTTGGAGAAATTTAAATATGATATAAATATTACATAACACCAAATTTATTATGAAGTTTGTTAGGTGTAATTACTTTGGGCTGAAATAGGAAATGTTCATATTTTTAGCAGCACACTGAAAGATGTAGAGGTGAAATGACAGGACGCCTGGAGATTTGCTGTGGTGTCTTAATAGGGAAGAAGGGTGGGAGGGGAAGAAGTGGGAAAAGGAGAAGGAAGAGGAGAGGGAGGAAAGGCAAAGTGAGAACTGCAAAGTTCTGATTACTTTCCACATTGAAACAATGTGTATCTGTGGGTTTGCTATAATGCTCCATTTATTTGATGTTTTTATGATAAAAATCTTAAAAACTTGAAGTATTTCTGAGGGACAACAGTAGGGGTCATATTGCCTAAAGATAAATTGGGATCTATGATTTTGATAAAGGTTATTATCTAATTATTAGGAAATGTTATGTTCTTACTGTTTTTAGCTATTTTTATTTAAAAATACATTTAAATAAACTCCTCATTTTTGGTGTCATCACTACAAAGCACTTCGTTGTTTTACACCAGATAGTTGGAGCAGAATTTGGGAACCTGTCTTGGGTATTAGTGCTGATCTTAGCTGGAATAACTTTCTATTCCTTAGCATCTGCAGTGGCTGGTCCCTGGAGATTTATCTGACTTCATGTGTTTTTCACATTTATTAGTGAAATTGGAGACTCAAGAATAAAACACTGTCCTCAGGAACATTGTGTTAATTTGTGACACACCAGAGATTTTTTTTTTAGCCCATAAAGCAAATGAATGAGCTCTGTGGGGGCATGGCTGTTATTCTCACCCTAGAAGGCAGTAAAGACCTGCAGTATTTATTAAGCACTTAGAAAAGGGAAAATGAATAGTGCTATGAACGTAGAAAAATATGCTCACACTGTTGCCATTAATAATGTGATTTTTCTGTCTGTTTTGAAGGAAAACTGGATACGAATTTTAAAATGTGGACCTCTGTACATTATTTAGTTGTTTTGTTTGGGATGGTTATATAATTCTGTATCAATATAAAGTTATTTCTCTTTCTGTAAAACAGGCTGAATTGAGTTAAGACTTAGTCATTAATTTTGATAGTGCTGAGTCTACAGAGAATGGGCCAGATCGGATGTTTGACTCAGGACCTTTTCTTTGGAGCTGAGGGACTTTAGGGGATCTTCTGGTGGGTGACAGCTAGCTCTCTGTGTACACTGAACGTGCACTAGAGCACTTCTGCCAGGCTTCAACAGGTGACGTCTGTGGAAAATCAGAGAGGATGCAGACCCAGAAAAAGACCAGGTGGAGCCAGCAATAAGGTGGTGTAGAATGTGGGAGGTACAGGGAGCTGCTGCAAGCTCCAAGGCCGAGGGATGGCATGAAGGGAGAGCTAGGCAGGCACCAGCAAAGGTATGAGTACAGGGGAGAGAAGCTGACAAGCCCGTGTAGGAAGAAGAATGCTGAGTGAGGTTCTGTGAAAAGATTTGCAAACGCTTTGCATTGAGGTGGGCATGAAATGAGTTCCAGAATCAAGGAAGAGATTGTATTGGCCAATTTCATGGTTCACAAGAACCCAGGATGCAAACCGAAATGACTGTGTGATAAAGTGACCTCCGTGACTGCATCCTTCTGCTGTATGTTACTTTGCTTTATGCTTGCTTTTATCTTATTTTTTTAAAAATGGAGCCATTTTAAGGAAGTGATAGAAAAGAGTCTATGAGTTCAACCGATGCAAGGCACATGGCCACAATCCCAACACCGGATAGGGTAAAGCAGGAGGATCGTGAGTTGGAGGCCAGCCCGCGATATATAGCAAAACCCCGCCTGCCCCTCAAAAGAGCACTGGTGGGGGGGCTGGAGAGATGGCTCAGTGGTTAAGAGCATTGCCTGCTCTTCCAAAGGTCCTGAGTTCAATTCCCGGCAACCACATGGTGGCTCACAACCATCTGTAATGAGGTCTGGTTCCCTCTTCTGGCCTGCAGACATACACACAGACAGACGATTGTATACATAATAAATAAATAAACAAACAAATAAATAAATAAATAAATATTTAAAAAAAAAGAGCACTGGTGGATTATGGAATAAGAAGGGGAGATGAACAGACAGTGTCTATGACCAAGAAAAGCAGTTCCCTGAGGTACTCTGTGATTTTTACTTATGTTTATAAAAGCTGCCAAAGCAAATGCCAGTGGCACACACACACCGCACACACACACGCACACACACACACAGAGAGAGAGAGAGAGAGAGAGAGAGAGAGAGAGAGAGAGACCTGGAGACCTAGTCAGATAAGAAACTTGGTGTGTTTGAGGTCTCTTGTTAATGTGAAGCATATAGTAGGGAAGTCCATCTCTCTCATGCTAAGGGCAGGGCCCAAAAGCAAACTGCAAACAGGTCTTCATTCTGCACTTGCCTCGTAGATATCCCTATGTGTACAGGAGGCAGGACCACCAGATATCTCTCTTGATCCTCATGGATCCTCAACCACCCGCCTCTGGTAGAAGACAGAACTTTGGACATGTGAAGAGGCAAGGCAGGGACTTCTCCATGGCCTCAGTGCACCAGGGGAAAGGGAAGCCCACAGAGAGCCCTCACTTAAAATAAGCCTGTAGAGATTCAACTGAAGAGCCGGCACATCTGCACAGCTGATGCTGGGTTGCTTGAGGATAACAGAGGACAAGGCGAGCACAGCTTGAGGACCAGTCCCAGACTGGCTTCCTCAGTGCCAAGCACTCACTTACATGCTGACAGAGCATAGGCATGAATCTAACAACAAATTAGGACCTTCTCATTTAGAATGTGTTTAGCTTCCTTGTATCTAGGGAGTTTCTTTTCTTGCTAGCATACTGTCCTCTGCCTCCCTTTCCTCACACACCTGGACAGGGAGTGTGTTTGGTTGGCACAAGGCACTCTGAGAGTCGCTTGAAGATTGTACTATACAAGCCAGGCTCAAAAAGAGGAACATGGGATGTACTCACTCATAATTGGTTTCTAGCCATAAATAAAGGACATTGAGCCTATAATTCGTGATCCTAGAGAAGTTAAATAAGAAGGTGAACCCAAAGAAAAATATATAGTCATCCTCCTGGATATTAACCTTCATCAGGCGATGAAAAGAGACAGAGACAGAGTCCCACATTGGAGCACCGGACAGAAACCCCAAGGTCCAAATCAGGAGCAGAAGGAGAGGGAGCACAAGCAAGGAACTCAGGACCGCGAGGAGTGCACCCACACACTGAGACAATGGGGATGTTCTATCGGGAACTCACCAAGGCCAGCTGGACTGGGTCTGAAAAAGCATAGGATAAAACCGGACTCACTGAACATAGCGGACAACGAGGACTGCTGAGAAGTCAAGATCAATGGCAATGGGTTTTGATCCTACTGCCTGTGCTGGCTTTGTGGGAGCCTAGGCTGTTTGGATGTTCACCTTACTAGACCTGGAAGGAAGTGGGAGGTCCTTGGACTTCCCTCAGGGCAGGGAACCCTGACTGCTCTTCCAGGCTGCTGAGAGAGGGGAAGGTGATTGGGGGAGGGGGAGGGAAATGGGAGGCGGTGGCGGGGAGGAGACAGAAATCTTTAATAAAAAATAAATAAATAAAAAGAAGGAAATAAAGAAGAAAAAAGAAGATTGTACTATACTCGTATATTTCCTTTCCAAGAGACATCACATAGGCATCTCTGTGTGTTTTGCCTGCCCCTCGTACTGTTTTCTAATGTGGTGGTTTTAAACTTCCTGACCTGCCCTCAGAACGCAACTGTAGAGCCCCACCTCCTCCTCAGCCCGGTGGGACCCTGTGTGTAGGAGCCAGTTGTTATTTACAAGTGTAATTCAGCTATCGTTGGATCTTTGAACACACAGAGTTGTTATGGGATTTTTTTAATTGCCATTTTCATCTATCTAATTAAAATTAAATGGAAAAAATGGATAGCCTCCAAAATCTGAATTAATTTCATGAGTACTTCTTCAGGGGAAAAATATGTATAAATATGATAATTGGTACTTTATTTGCCTTCAGCAGAATGAGGAGGTTTTTACCTGAGTGAGGAGAAAATATAGTCATTTTTAATGAGAAAAATAAGGCTTGTCTGATGCTGCTGATACTTCTTGTGGCTACAAATCAGAATTAATTACATGGACGAGAACTGATAAATAACTCTGAATCTAACTTTAACACAGTGCACTAGGAATGTGTTGTCAGAACTCCTACCGTGCTGGCTTCCCTTATGCTGGGCCCTAGCCTTTTCCTTCCTATAGCTCATCACTGATATATACACATGCCTCAAAAAGAAGACCATTACCCCTGCCCCTGATCAAAACCTTTATCATACTTAGTTAGAAACAGTAAACACTTGCTTACTATACTCTGTATGCGTGACAAGCACATGCAGAAAATAACGAAACAGAAAAGGGTGGAAGCTTTGCTTTGTTTTATTTTGTTTTGTTTTGTATTTTTCACTTACTGGGTCAGCCAGTATTTCCCCCTGCAGACTCATCAAGTGCCTGCTGGACAGGTTTATTAAAACTTGGATGGTCACTTTATTTGGAATGACATACTCTGTGTTCTACATAATGAGGTCGGTGAAGCATCCAGAAAGAAATGTCTAATTTGGAAGCATGAGTCTGTAAGCACAGCCCTGCCGTGGCCATTTAAGTAATGAAGCAGCTACTCTGTGCCTCCGCATGCATGGTGAATGGCCTCCTTGGTGTGTTTCTGAAAACTTGAGTGTTGCTGGTAATCGCATCCCGGCAACCTCCTAGGAGAGCCTTTGTGTGCTGTTCTCAGAAGAAATATGCAGCTTTTACGCCTTAATGGTTTTGAGATTAGTCATTTGCTCCATTTTTGTTGGAAAGGAAGGTCACTGTGTGATTCTCTGCCTCCCCTTATTTGCTCTGAACATTCACGATACTCTAAGTTCATCAGCCATGCAGCGTGCCGTCCGCTTTTAACATGCCTGGAAAGTCAAGGAAATGTTCCATCAAAGAGCATTTCTGTTCTCGGGGTCTGCCTAGTCTGCCAAGCTCTCTCAGAAGGGAAGTTCACAGACAGGCCAGTATTGCTGCTTTCTCATTTCAACCACCAGCTGCTCCACGTTGCCCACTCACTGGTCTCATTAGGGGAGGTTGTGCTCCTTGGGCATCACCCCTTCAAGAAAGCTAGGGATGTTTTACAACTCCTGTCTAAAGCAGATGCATGAAGGAAAGTTGAAGTCAGACTTCTGAGTTCTGGACCAGTGCTGGGGAGGTGGAACTCTGTAAGCAAGATGTCCAGCTGTTCCATAGCTCTGCGGTGTCTTTCCTTCCCCTGAAAGTCAGGGTATCAGGGTTCCCTGAACGATCAAGATGGCAATGAAAAGGTGCCGGTCTCTGCAGCCTGGAAGAGGCCTGGCCCTCCAGATTGTTTGGTTCCCTGCACTTCTCCTTGGGAGATGCCAAGCACAATTTGAGATAGCTGCTCCCTACAGTACCAGAAACTTCCTAGGACTAGCTAATATATTCTCAAAAACTATTTAAAGATTTACTCAGCTGAAAGAATGAATAGGTGGATTTTCTTTTTAGATTGCCCTGTTGACCAGCTCTGGTTGTGAAGGTGATCCGAGATCCTTCCAGGACAATTTGTACCTGTGACACCTACTTCTCTTACTTTGTATTTAATTTCACATGGGATCTGGTCCCCTAACAAATTTGAAGTATCCAATACATTATTGTCCATTGTGATTACAGGATCACAGAGAAGATTTTTGGGGTGCATTCATCTTGCTTGACTTGATGCCCATTGACTAGTAACTGTTCAGCACTTTCAGGGACCATTGCCGTAGTTTGTTACGACTTCTTCAGAGTTCTGCACCTAGGCATTAAGGTTGACTGTGAGGCCGTACCCTGGCCCCAGCCCACCGAGGCAGCTCTCACACAGCTTCATATAGTCAGCTCTCACACTCTTAGGCTTGCTATTCCACCGTTAGACCTTGTGGGTAAGTTAGAACCTCAGAGACGTTGGTTGAACTGATTTCTCATGCTTCTCAACCTGTGCCCCAGAGACGACAGTTGACCTGGTACTAAAAATCCAGTTCTGCTACAATCAGGCCTGGAAAGGAACTCGGGAGTGGCTTATGTTTTGTTTTCTAGTTCATTCTTACATGCTAGGTTAGTTGAGGTAGAAGTGAGTGGCTGCTATAACAAGTAGACCCAGGCATTTCCAATATCACAGAGTGTTGATCAGATATCATTACATTTTCATCACTACATGAAGTCAGTGAACATGGACAAAGTTCCCTGTCCAACACATGAAGAATTCAAGAATAGCACAAAATAGGTTGAACACCATGAGGGAAGGGGATTTCAAAAGACAGAATTCAGGTACAGCCCAGGCCAGAAAAAGAATAGGAATTAAGGTTAGCATAGTTCAAAACATAAAATATGTATATATAGCATGTTCCAACTTTATTAATTTCATTGAATTTTTTACTCTGTCTTTTTTTAAGATTTTTCTATTTTATGTATTGATGTTTTGCCTGCACATATATCTGTGGACCACATGTGTACCTCTTGCCTAAGGACATCAGAAAAGGGCATAAAATCCCCTGGAACTGGAGTAATAGATAGTTCTAAGCTGCCATGTGGATGCTGGGAAATGAATCTGGGTCCTCAGAAAAGCAGCCAGTGCTCTTAACCACTAAGCCGTCTCTCCAGATCCCAACTCTAAAAGCATGGTCTTATCTTGTGCTATTATCTGGATATAGTTTGTACCTCCAAAGGTTATGTATCAGGAGCTTGGTCCTTGGTCTTACAATGATGGTGGGGTGGTTGAACTTTAAAGAAGTGGAACCTAGGGCTAGAGAGATGGTTTAGAGCAGTAGTTCTCAACCTGTGGGTAGTATCCTCTTTGGGGGGGGGGTCAAATGACCCTTTCATGTGGGTCACATACCAGATATCCTGCATATCAGATATTTACAATTCATAACAGTAGCAAAATTATAGTTATGAAGTAGTAACAAAAATAAGTTTATGCTTGGGGGTCACCACAACATGAAGAAGTGTATAAAAGGGTCATGTGTTAGGAAGGTTGAGAACCACTGATTTAGAGGATTAAGGTGCCTGTCACCAAGCCTGATGATTCAAGTTCAATCCCCAGGATTCTCATGGATGAAAGAGAGAACCAACTCCTGCAAGTTGTCTTCTGACCTCTATAAAAATGCTACGGCCGTGTGTGTGTGTGTGTGTCTGTGTGTGTGTCTGTGTGTGAACTGTGGGGGTCAGAGGATAATGTCACAGAAGTTTGTTTCTCCTTCCACCTTGTTTGAGACCTTTCTTGTTATGTTTTTGCTATGCTACACCAAGGCTAGCTGGCTTCAGAGCTTCTGGCCAAGTCTCCTTCCTGTCTCCCATCCTGCCAGAAAAGTGATGGGACTATAGATGCACTACTGCACTGAGGTTTTTATGTGGTTCTGAGATCAGTTCATCAGGACTGCTTAGCAAGCACTTTTACCCTCTGAGCCCCGTCCCCACTCTTGAGTGCAAGGATTTCTGTTTTGTGTTTAAGAAGCTCTTGCCCAGGGGCTGGAGAGATGGCTCAGCGGTTAAGAGCACTGGCTGCTCTTCCAGAGGTCCTGAGTTCAATTCCCAGCAACCACATGGTGGCTCACAACCATCTGAGATCTGGTCCCCTCCTCTGGCATGTGGGCATACACGGAGGCAGAATGTTGTATATATAATAAATAAATAAATCTTAAAAAAAAAAAAAAAGAAGCTCTTGCCCTGTGGAAGATCTAAAGTTTGCTGTCTCCACATGCGACCTCTCCTCTTAGAAAAGCTCCACCATGATGCTGTCTGTCATGATGCCAGGCAGTCAGGGAGGCCCTTATTTTCATTAGTGCCTTGCTGTTGGAGTTTTAGCTTCTAGACTATGAGCTTAATAAGCTACCCAACCTCAAGTACTGTGTTATAGCAATGGAAAACTGACTAATTACTTTCAGGCCTCACAAACCACCAGCTAAGGTGGCTCAGGGAATATGAATACTCAAAGTTCAGATATTCAGGAGAGCTCAGGGAAGTCCAAAAGGCTGCTCGTCCTCACCATTTATCCTAATGTGTGGGGCACCTCAGATATGTGCAACCTGCTACCCAGGCCACATGAGTCCCGGAAAGCTCTGAATACTGCCTGACACATTGTAGGTGACTTCAGATCATATTGGACACCCAGTGAATTTTGTGCCTCTAAGAACAGAGGTGGAATTTTTTTTTATTGGGGGGGGGGGTTGTTTTACTTTGTGATCTTCACGGAGCTCTTTGGAGGCTGGGGCACCAGATTGGAGAGGTGAGCCTGGATGTACTTTCTGAGCGCTTCCCTTCCCCCATGTCCTGAGTCTGTGTCTTCACGATGCCAGCCACGTTCCCATGGAAATCACTTACCAGTGGCACACTGTTCCAGAAACCCGGCGATGATTAGCTGCAGCCTGGTTGGGGCTCCTGCTTTTGTAAAACCTGTACTCCGTCCTTTGCAAGGGTCATCGTTTTAACAGACAAGCCTTTCTATTTTAACAATTCAGTAATCAGGCTTTCATTTATTTAGCCTCCTGATCCGTTTTTCACTGTCTCCCCCTTATCCACCTACGCCCACTCTTCCCACTGTGTGCAGCTGAGTTTGTCCAGTACCAAATCATCCTTTATTCTCAACCTGAGAATGAAATTGAATAAGATGTCAAACCCAGCCAACAAAGGACCCCTCCTACCGGTGGAGCTTGAGATTTCAAGCTTACACACACCCAACTTTCCAGGCACTGCAGAAATGTAAAAGAAGAGCATTCTTAGGTGGGCTTGGAAGCCACTTCCCTTTCCATAGAGAAGCTGTACGGGCACTGCTGAGAAAGCAGTCAAATGATGGTTGAGGTTTGCAAGGTCAGTGGGAGACCAGTGCTAGCTGCACACCCGCAGCTCGGCTCCTTTGAGCATCCAAGGCAACAGCCTGCTGCTTTCCCAAGAGGCTCCAATCAAGACAGGGGAATGCGCAGGGCCATTTGTCACTGCCCCAGGTGTAACATATGCATGCCAATCAACACCTACAGCCTGTGGGCCCACTCATGCCCACCCATGCCTCATCTCAACCCCTGAACATCCTCCGCCCTAAGATCAGGGCGCCACGTGCCCTCTTCCCTCCTCCTCTGCATGAGTAGGTGATTGGATCTATTCATCTGGGGCTGGAACCAGCTCAGCCATCTCCACTTGATCAGGCACATTCATGCTCTGTGTGATCCCTCCTACCCCAGTTTTAATCCAAAGAATAGTCTTTTGAGGACTAGTGGGATTCTCTGCCAGCGTGACAGCCCTTGGCTCTCAAAGGTATTCAGTGGTATAGAGCAGGCATGCTGATTTTTTTTTCTTCCAGGAGTGCTAGGTTGGAATAGTTCTTCAGCTGACTCCTAAGCTCAGTGACAGTTTAGAGGATCCGGGGTGCATGGTTCTATATTCATTGTACATGAGAAGGAGTCAAGGCTTGCTTGAAAGAGAGGCAAGGTAGAGGTACCTTATTGAACACAGTGCCCAGAACCCTTTGCTTGTGAGAAGTGAAATGGAATATACCATTCAGAAGCTAAATCATAGATGAAAATATGTCCAAGAGAAACTGCATCTAGAATAGTTTAAAGGCATTTTGTTGTGGAGGTAAGGGCACTCACAACTTCCTTTGAGGGGAGCTTACTCTGTTACTAGCGACTGACCGTGCCTGAAGAGGGTAACCTAACTAGGGATAGCCCTGGCTCCCACTGGCCGCTGTGCACCACTCCCTGCCCCCCTTCCAGTTCATCAAGCAGAGAGAGAGAGAGAGAGAGAGAGGGAGAGACAGAGAGCGCTCCACTCTCCGGGCTGGAGTTATGCAAAAGCCAAAAATAGACTCTCGGAGTGCACCCAGACATAATGATTCTGTGCAGCAGAAGGTCACTGTGTCTGCTTTTCCTGCCAACACACCCCTGGCTCTTCATCTATGGCTGCTTTGTGAAGCAAGCAAGCTGTGCCAGGAAGCTGCACTTGGTGGCTGTGAGGCACTATGAGAATTTAGAATCACTTAAATGAGGTTTTGTCAGGGTAGGCTAGAGGAGGGGTTATACACAGCTTGAGAGGAGGAACATCTTTTAGCATCCTTTTGTTTATTGGCCTGAATGCTACTGTAACTCCATTTAAAAGGGGGGAAAGTCTCTCTGGTTCAGCTACAAGCAATCTCCACATTGCAAATTCTGCCCAAAAAACAAAAAGGTATCTGCCCCATAAGAATTCTGTGTTTCTGAGTAGTGGGATCGTGAACGAGTTTCTTCATGCTTTCTAGAACATACAATATATATAATAAAAGTAAAGCAACAAAACCTAGTTTTACATGTGTATGCATGTTAACATGGATGTGTGCATGCACGGGATACACACATGGGTTTGTCACACAGGTCCAAAGTTGATGCCTCAGTCTCTCACCACTTTGTTTATTGTGACAGGGTCTCCCTCTGAGCCTGGAGCTCACTGATTCCTGTCAACCTAACTAGCCAGCTTTCTCCAGTGATCCCCTGATTCTGTCTTCTGAGTGCTGGATCACAGGCAGCCACCACAGCTGCCAGGCTTGCATGTGGGTTCCGCGGGCCTCTGCTCTTCATTCTTCTACAGCAAGCACTTTATCCAGAGAGCTATCTCCTCAGACCCCAACAAAGCCTATTTTTGGAAAATAAAACTATGCTCTTACTATCCATCTGTTTCTTTGGATTTTTGATATTCAGTTCTGTAAAATGGCATGAATGGACAGCCACTGCCAATGTTCCTGCATCACCCCCTGACCAAGGATTGGTATCCACAGCCATTTCTCCATTATAGATTCCAGAGGGCTGCTGGAAAGAACACACGCACACGCACGCACACACACATACACAACACGCACACCCAGGGAGGCTTCTGGTAACAAGAAAAAAGGCAGTCAGCCATGCACCTCAGTAGCAAGGATAGATCAGGGCCATTTGTTTCAAATAATGAGACCTGAGCCTGTCGGGAGGGAAACTGTCCACTCAAGTCCACCTGAAAACACCATGTTCTTACCCTGATGCACAGGATTCTGAGAGTGGGAAGATCCTGTCTTCCAGACGTGTAGGGATCAAATAAAACATAATAAGTAGAGACAAATGTCTAGAAACCACCCCTGGAGGGATCCCAAGTATCTTTTTCTGAGTTGGAGGGGGAAAGACAAGGTTTGCATTGCCTGGATTTGAGCTTTGATGACCCTGACTGCTTGCGTGACAAGAGTTCCGTCTGTCAACCCATCCCACGTACTGAGCTCGAACCGTGTGGAGCATGAGGTGACAGAAAGGGCACAGTGGGTGGTGGCACTGTGTCACATCACCTCTGGGTGTAATGCAGCCTGCAAGTTTCCTCATGACTCACGCACGCATCTTTGTTCCGTAACACACAAACGAAAGCCAATGCTAATGTATTTATTATAATACCCATTTGAAAAACAAAGCAGTTCATCAAACTAATCATTGCCTGAGCAACTGTTTGAAACTGGCTCAGATGGGTTAGCTTTTCACAGGAAGTTAATCTGTGGTTTTTCAGGTAGATGGTTGCATTACAGGACGTATATGTGGCAGGTTTGGGGAGTGACTGAATGATGCCCCAGAATGGGCAATTTTGCCAGATTCTTTGCTTTCCCTTCCTTTTTTTCCTCCCTGTTTTTAATCTTGGCATCTCTGAATAAAACTGCATAGAGAATAAATTGCTTACACGAAAAACTAGTTGCGAGCAGTTTTAATAATGATTCTAGTAACTTTTAGTGAGTGTCAACAAAGACTTATTGCATCGCTGGTGCAGAGTGGGAGAATCGCTTATCTTCTCTTCAAGTCTGAGCTTCGGAGCCATCATTCTGTCCCCTCATGGAAAACAGGGCTCCGAAATGTGTGTGTGTGTGTGTGTGTGTGTGTGTGTGTGTGTGTGTGCGCACATGCTTGTTGTCTTTTTCATAAGCAGGTGTTCATAACTCTCGTGGCCTGTGAACATATGAGTGAGTGTGTGCAAATGTATGCAAGTATGCTTGTGTTAAATAGTAACAAGATAATAATGCCGCGTCTAAGCTACCCTAGTATTTATATTAAATAATGACATGCTGATGTTGGTGGCCCATAATTCTCCATTTTCCATTAACCATCCAGCCAAGTAAACTGTTTTCTGATCTCTCTTAGATGGAAATCCTCTATGAATGTGGAAGCCATTAGCAGAGTAATTGCTGTCTGTTGCCATGACAACCAGCCGCTGCAGTCACCTGCCCGAAGTCTTGCCAGACTGCACCAGCTCAGCCGCGCCTGTGGTGAAGACTGTGGAGGATTGTGGCAGCCTGGTGAATGGGCAGCCACAGTATGTCATGCAAGTCTCAGCCAAGGACGGGCAGTTGCTGTCAACCGTAGTGCGGACTCTTGCCACCCAGAGGTAGTGCCACCGTTAAAATACACGGGTCTGCAATTGATCCAAAGAGCTGTTTGTCAAGTGGAGAATGTTAAAGGGAGGATAATTGGTGTTCAGGTCTTTGTGTCCGGGAAGAAAGGTACTGGGAAAAAGAAAAAATAAAAAGGCTGTCCATGTTCTGTGGCTGTTCCCACAGCAGCAGGATCATAAAGCTAAAATTCATGTGGCCACATTTCTCCTAAAGCCACTGTAGAGAGCCAGGCAGGGAAAGGCTGCCACGAGATATGGGGCTGCTTGCTGTACATCTGTTATTTTGACACTGCTGTGGCCGGTTTTGTCCTCTTGTCCCCAGCAGCTAACAAAGCTAGCCCTTTGTTAGGACAGAAGTCACCTGATTTCAGGTGGCAGAGCCAAAGTGATTGGATTTGTGAAATTGAAATAAGGTCTTCAGTACCCCAGGCTAGCCTCATACTCACTGTGTAGCTGAGGATGGCCCTGAAGGCCTGGTCCTGCCTCCACCTCTTGCATACTGGGATTAGAGGCATGTGCCACCATGCTTGGCTTTGTGGAAACAACTTTTGAAGTACTGTTCCCAGTGTGTATGCCACTTAGCACTACCCAGTGGATATGACTCTGGGGGAGTCTCCTTTTTCCATGTAGGGGTCTGTCCTGTCATCCCCTTCACTCGACAGCCCCATCCCTGCCTCTCCCTCTCCAGGCACACGCCAGCCTGTAAACTGCTGTCACAGCTGGTTTTCCTGTGTGAAGAAGAATGGGGTCTCTAAACAGCCTGGAGACCCCTTATTCAGGCCAGTTCCTTGTCCCTAAGGTTTCTTCTTATGCTGCTGTTGCCCATGGCAGACTGGGGGCTACAGACTCCTAGTGTACCATGTACATGGCTTCTCCAGTTTTTTTTTTTCCCTCCAGGGGGGAAAAAAAACTTCTAGTTTCCTAGCACCTAAACCAGGCAGCTCACGGGCTCCTATAATTCCAGTTGGGGTGGGGGGCTCTAATACCTTTGGCCTTTCTAGGCACATGTACTCATGTGCATACACACACGCACACACACACACACACACACACACACTATTAAAAATAACAAAGTCAATCTTTAAAATATGTGTGGCTGTCACAGAAGACAGAAAGAAAAATATGTAGTGTATGTTTCCCACTTCTTGGAGAGTTTCCAGCAGTTGGCCAGTGCTCAGAACAGAAAGAGGTGGTAAATGTCATTGGCCCCCTATGAACCAAGGATGGATGGCAGTATGTGCACCAGCCATTCTAGCAGGCACCACTCACTTTGCTTAATCAAGAAGAGCAGGCTGGTTGGTGTAACTTGAAAACTGTGAGTGTCAGTGTAACTGAGAGCTCTGTCTGTCTGTGTGTGTATGTAGGGTGTGTGTGTGTGTGTGTGTGTGTGTGTGTGTGTGTGTGTGTATGTGTGTGTGTGTGTCTCAGCTACTTCTGGGCCACACATTAGTATACACCAAAACACTGCAGTTTTTCCCTGATAAGATTCAAAACAAACAAAGGAGGCCAAGAGACAAAAGCCAGCTGTCAGCTTCTCACCATCCTCTCCCCAGAGCCTGGACAGGTCTCCTGGACAAGTGAAAGGGTGATCCTGCCCGCCTCTAACTCTCGTCTATTCTCAGGATCATTTCCAGAAAGGCCTTTGGCGATCAGTAGCGTTTCCATAGCTGTTTCCATTTGGTTCAGAGATAGCACTAAAAAGTAATGGGGCGTGGACCTAGGTTAGCATCCTCTCTGGAGGACTTGGGAGAAAGAAAGCAAAAGTGTGAAAGGAACCTGGGTTGTCACACACCATGACAACATTCTTTGAAAATGCCAGTCATGGAGGCAGATGGCCCCTCTCGTTGAAAACTGAAGTCATCTTAATTTGATATTTCCATTAGGCTTGCATGGTGAGGTCTGCGTCACTTGACTTTCCACAGCCTGGGTCATTCGAGGTCCTTCAGATCTAAGCCTCAGCTCCAGACCAACTTTTCTCACTTTTGATCCCATTTTAGAGATCAGGAGACTTAAGTATGGCGAGAAGAAGTTACTTGTTCACAGCTGTCTGACAAGTAAGCTCCCGAGCTTGGGTTTGAGCCCAGGCAGCCAGATTGCAGAGCTGGGAACCATCGATGGTACCATGCCCTCTTCAAAAAATAGGAGGGAGTGGCTTTTCCCCTTGAATGCAGAACTCTAGAGGCCACCTTAGTAGGACACATCCACCACTCCCTTGCAGTGTAGTGACTCCAGCCCCCTAGGGAGTGTCTCCACAAGCTCAGAGGGCCCTGTAGTGTCTCCAGCATCCTAGGAAGTGTCTCCACAAGCTCAGAGGGCCCTGTAGTGTCTCCAGCATCCTAGGAAGTGTCTCCACAAGCTCAGAGGACCGTGTAGTGTCTCCAGCATCCTAGGAAGTGTCTCCACAAGCTCAGAGGGCCCTGTAGTGTCTCCAGCATGCTAGGGGTGTCTCCACGAACTCAGAGGACCGTGTAGTGTCTCCAGCATCCTAGGAAGTGTCTCCACAAGCTCAGAGGGCCATCTGCACCTCCTGTCTGTGCCCAGCTCAGTCTGCTGCTTCCGAGTCAGGTGCCAGTTTACTTCCTGCTCTCACTCTCCTGTAGCATTGAAAAGAGAAATGAAGGTAACCTGTGTATACCTTCATCTGACTCAAATGACGCTTTTTGTCTAAAAACTACAGTTGATGTCATTTCAAAAGAATTTGTTCTTGGGGCTGGAGAGATGACTCAGCTGTTAAAAACACTCACTGCTCTTGCAGAGGACCAGATTCTGTTCCTGGCAACCGCATGGTGGCTCAGAATCATCCATAACTCCGGTTCCATGGATCCAATGCCCCTTTCTTGCTTCTGTGAGCACCAGGCATGTGTGTGGTGTACATACTACCTGCCAGCAAAACACTCACACATGTAAAATTAAATCATAAAACCTAAAAAGCTTTTTTTTTTGGTGGGGGGGTGTTGGGTATTTCAAGACAGGTTTATCTGTGTAACAGCTCTGGCTATCCTAGAACTTGCTTTCTAGACCTCACAGAGACCTGCCTGCCTCTGCCTCCCAAGTGCTGGGATTACAGGCATGCACCACCACCACCCAGCTCTAAAAAGCTTTTTGAAAGAATTTGTTCTAAATAGTGATGAATGATTTTTGTAGATTTATTATATTTTATATGTGTGAGTCTTTTGCCTGCCTGTATGTATGTGTATAAATACCACTTGTGTGACTGGTACCTACAGAGGTCAAAAGAGGATGTTGAATCCCCTGGAACTGGAGTTACAGATGGTTGCAAGCCACCATGTGGATTCTGGGAATTGAACTCATGTCTTCTGCAAGAACATGTGAATTTAATCATGGAACCGTCTCCCTAGCCCATAATTTTATTTTTTGATTGGCGGTTTGCCTGAGCTTTTTCTATGTTCAAGACAAAAATTTGGTGCTGGAAAATATAGGAAAGAAAGAAGTGGGCTGGGAGATGCTCAGTGGATAATGCGCTTGCCACACAAACATGCAGGCCGGAGTTGGGATCCCCAGCATCCACATCAAGGCTGAACAGATGTAACTGCTCACTTCTAATCCCTCCACTTGTGAGGTGGAGACAGGGAACTCTCCAGAGCAAGCTGCCTGACTACACAGACTAGTTTATCTATTTGTTAGATCTGAGTTCAAGAGAGAGAGAGACCCTGCCTTAATTTGTAGATGGAGAGCGACATCCATGATGACACCCAGCATCAACTTCTGGCCCCTAGCATACACACATGGGAATGTATGCCTATATATACATGTGCACACACACACGTAAATATACACACACATGCACATGCAAAGAAACCATAAATTTTTAAAACATATAGGCATATTTCAACCTATCAACTCACAGAGATAACAAGTCTTTCATCACTCTGAAGATGCAAGGGGACCAAATTTTCCAAAACATGCCCTATAAAACAATTATAAATCCTAACGTTCCTGTCCAAACCACATTACTAGGTAACCATGTTGAAGGTAATGTTTATACCTAAAAGTATTTCAACAGATAAAGGAAAAGAATGATAGAAATGAACATATCATCATTTGTCTATTCAACAAATTAACAGGTCAAGTCATTAAGGCTCAATGGCTTCTGACATCACACATGAAAAAACATGAGTCAGCAGTGTCCAGAGGAAATATATTCAGGCACACATATATCTGTAAGGAGGGGAGCTTAACGCAGCTTGTATTCTGAGCAACTGCCCCTGGGGAGGGCCCAAATGATGCAGATCAAGGGCCCTCCACAGGGCGGTGGGTTGTCACTCGGTGACCAGTAGGTATCCCTTTTTCTCTTGCAGCCCCTTCAATGACCGGCCGATGTGCAGGATCTGCCATGAGGGCAGCAGCCAAGAGGATTTGCTCTCTCCATGTGAATGTACAGGGACCTTGGGTACAATCCATCGGAGCTGCCTGGAGCACTGGCTGTCATCCTCCAATACCAGCTACTGTGAGCTCTGCCACTTCAGGTTTGCAGTCGAACGCAAGCCCAGGCCGTTGGTGGAGGTCAGTAAGTGGAGCACATCCTGAAAACTTAGCTGTAATGAGCAGATAATGTCTGCTTTTATGCCCAGTCACAAATCCTGTAGAGCAAGCCGGGCGGTGGTGGCACACACCTTTAATCCCAGCACTTGGGAGGCAGAGGCAGGCGGATCTCTGTGAGTTCGAGACCAGCCTGGTCCACAAGACCTAGTTCCAGGACAGGCTCCAAAACCACAGAGAAACTCTGTCTTGAAAAACCAAAAAAAAAAAAAAAAAAAAAAAACAAACAAATCCTGTAGACCTTCACCGGAGCACAGCAATAGCTCTGGGGGGTGGTGGGGGGAGAGAGACAGAGAGAGAGAGAGACAGAAGCCAAGAGGGACAGCTTACCATCTCACTCAGGAGCCAGCTACAGTTAAACCTTGTGTAAAACAAGAAAGAAGAATTCAGTGTAAGGAGAAAGGGGAAGTTGAGAACAGGATCTCCATTTGTTAACACCTTTGATATGAATATACGTATCAAACCCCGTCTCCGCACACCATCTCCCCAACTTGAAGCAACACATAAAGGGGAATTAGGGTTGTATACCCGAGAAGTCTTCTTGAGAAAGGATAACTGGGTAGCACAGTGGTGGATTAGACCCAGACTTCCTGAGTTCTGTCACCTGGGTAAGTCATCTCACCTCTTGGAACCACTGTAAGGATTAAACAATCACCGAGGATAGAACACTTAGAATCAGGAAACATGAAAATATTTGAGTGAGCAAAGGTCTTTCTGATGCTTTTCAGTGAATTGCCTTAAGCTGGGACTTCCTTTCTTAAGAGGTGATGCTGTCAATTCACCAAAGTAGCAGGATGTTTTCCTTTCTGTTTTCAGAAGCACAGGATTTTCTTTGAGACCTAGGGACTGGGCTGGTCTTAGAATCACTGGAGAAGAGGGATTATTCCGGTGTTTCTGCCCTCTCTCCTCCCTCTAAATCCTGCTAGTCAATTAAAGCCCCAGTATTGGCAACAGTAAATATTTTAATGCATTATGAGGCAGAGTGCTTGTAGTACAGGTATACTGAGAATCGTATGTCTGCGTCAAGGCATCCCAGGGAAACTGCAACCATAACTCAAGCGTGAAATCGAGAGGCCCTTCCTGGAGACTGTATAGTAGAGGCTGACGTCGAGACACTGAAAGTTCTGTGTACGTCCTTGTGGTTTTGACCTTGAAACTTTAATCAGGACTTAAACTGGAGCTAGCCCGGTGTGTGACTTAACTCCCTAGTGGCGCAACAGTTACTGGCTGGCCCCAGCAGACTCTGCTTCTGTGAAGGCTGCACCAAGCGACCTCTGCTTCTGTGAAGGCTGCACCAAGCGACCTCTTTTGTAGCCATTTTGCCACTTGACAGCCACTTTCAGAAATTCATATTCAGAGATTGCCTGTCAGGATCTGGCCCTGTACCAGGTTCTCAGGACCCTAACATGTCAGAGTCCCTCTGCAGAGACAGAGGCAATGAAATAATAAATAGAGAGCACAAAGATTTCCCAAGTCCAATAGCAAAAGGGAACAGAAGTCTATTTCTCCTTTCCAGAAACTTTTGGAATCTCCCCAATTTGCCATTGCAGTCTCTCCAGGGGAGCTGGCTTCCCCCTGGTGAGGAAATCAGGCTTTTAAATGGATCCTTCCCAATGGTCTTCGTTATGGAGATCTTCAGACTGGCCAAAATCCAAGAGAGGGCTGCTGGTGTGCGCTCACATGCTCACACTGCAGTTTCTTAATAACGCACCATGATCCTCTGCCATCTCAGAGAGCATACCACATGCAGAGGCTCTTCAAAGTTGTAGTGTTGGGTCCGAGGCTGACTGTCCAAATGGTCGCCAACTGCCATTAAACAAGGCCACAAGGCAGATGACCTTGAGAATGTGTGAGGTGCTCTACAAGATTTAGAGCCTCACTCACAAAATAAAGTGCATGCAATTAAGGAGAAAAAAAAAAAAAGATTTAGAGCCTCGCCTACAAAACCTTCACCCAAGCAGGCAGCAGTGGTGAAATTTTCATCGCCCAGATGGACTGTGAGTTTTCAGAGTTAACAATGATTGAACAAGTTGAAAGTGAAAGGCAAACCCTCACGGACGGGGGAGGCTGGCCGTTTGATCATCCCATGGAGAAGTGAACTTGTTGTTTAACCACAAGCAATAAAAGGTGGTCTTTGGTTTCTCAGCTGGAGAACAAATGAGAACCAGGTGCAGGCAGACTTTTAAACAAGTGACATTGCTGATTGACTTTTCCCAGTCTTACCAAAGGGCAGCATATTCGTGGAGGCCAATGCGTCTCAATAACTCATCTAGAGACGAGCATGCATCTTGTTGGTCTGTCAGCCAAAGCTGCCCATTTGGGTTAAGGATTAGGAGTATTGTCGCATTAGTTCTCATTTTTATTCTCTTAATTGCTTTAATCATTACTCTGTTTACCACTCGGATCTGCCTTCTCATTAAAGCAAGAAAATTCTATAGCATTTAATTTTAAAATCAATGTGACAATAGCAGCTCTTGTTGCTGGAGGAAGCAGTTTTAGAAGTCATTTGTAAATTTTATTTGTCAGCAACGAGATGCTAACACTAGCTGCAATGACTTCAGCATCTCAGATTTGCACTTTTGGGAAGCCCCTTCAGCCCTGCATTCATCACAGCCCTTCATTGCCCTTTACTCCCCGTCCCTGAGGCATCCTCTTTCACCTTCTCTTCTGAACTTTGCACCAGCTCTTACTCATTCATTGGAGGTCCAGAGCCAAGGACTGTTGTCTATACACAGGCTGTGATGTGAAATGTTTTCCCCTCAGAGGGCGAGTTTCTGCTCATAATGGCCAAACCCATAGCTGGTTTTTATTAGAACCTCCAGCCTGGGCACCTCCTCTCTCTTAGCCACTGACCATCTGTGTGGCCATCTGTGTGTCTGCTCAGTTCCTCTGCTTCACTGTGGAAGAGGGTAGATGAGGGGCTTTCCATGGCATCTTTTGGTCTCTATAAAGCTAAATGTCCTTATTATTTAAAAAAAAAAAAGTTCTTGGATTAAATAATGTTCAATGGGAGAGCACTTGCTTAGCATGCAGGAGGCTCTGGGTTCCCAACCCAACGAACAGACCACACTTTCAGAGAGCATGCTTAATCTCGCCTTCTTGCCTAATTTGCCTACCTGTCCACATTGCAAATGTTATGTCCTACGTATTTCCCTGCTGCAAAGCAAACCAGTAAAACAAGTTAGTTTCGGCCCATGAGAGTGACAAAGCAGTCGTCTCCTTTAGTCAGATGTGGATGAATTTTTGCTGTGGTCCAGCAAAAGCAGTCTCATGAGTCTGTGTCCAGTCATGCATGATTTGAAAGAAAGGAAAATGGTCAATCTATAGGAGACATAGAAAAGGGGGCAGTTCTAACACATGCACCCCATACCTTCACAGCCAGCACGGCCCTCAGCAAGCTGGTGTGAGTTTGTTGACAATGAAAATGTGCCCAGAGGCAGTTTATAAATTGAATTACTCCCCACAATAATGGCCCACTAGAATGTAGTGAATAAATACGCACTAACTGTAAGAGGACCCACTGGATGGCTCGCCTGGGAAGTTGATGTTCCCCTTCCTGCTCCTCTAATTTTCCTTGGTTCTCTTGATGAGGTGAATTCTGAAACTATTCTTTTTTAACAAAGAGTAAGATACAGCAAGCTGATCTCTCTCTCTCTCTCTGTCTCTGTCTCTCTGTCTCTGTCTCTCTCTCTCTCTCTCTCTCTCTCTCTCTCTCACACACACACACACACACACACACACACACACAGCCTGGGCTCCAGCACACTGCTATGACAGTGATTCTGATTGACCGCTTTGCCAGGGAAGCCCATATCAATGTGTATGTGCAAACAGATTTCTGGTAACATCAGTTCCTAAAGATCTAATATCTGCCACAGATTCTTAGGACATCTGTGCATAATAGCCACCTTTGCCCAGAAAACTAAGATCAGAAGTTCGCCCAGAAGTTAGAGATCAGCTCAGCAATGTGGCCATGGAAAGGAAACAACAAGGAATGGTGGGGGTGTGGTAAAAAGACTGTGTGAGTCTGGTCTTCTTCTGTCAGAGAGATGTGGTTGTTCACAGAGGGCGTGGTTAGGTTTCCATGTTTCTATTTCCTTTACACAGACCTAAAAACTGGTAAAAAGTTAACAAAACAGTTTAAAAAGCTGTTCCCTGTGAGTCAAAGATTTAGCTAAATTGAAACTAAGGACTGTTTTCAAACATATCAGCTACCTACAGTAAATGAATATAAAACTAGGGAAATAGGGTTAAGGATATTTTTCATCAATTTTCTAATTGTGACTTTATTTCTTTTAAGATACTGTAGGAATATGGTTTTTAAAGTGTTCTCTGGATTCAGTGTAATCTTCAGCTACCCAGCAGGGAGAAACTACACACAGAAGAGGGGAAACTACACACAGAGAGAGAACTACACATAGAGAACTACACACAAAGCAGAGAGAACCACACAGAGAGAGAGAGAGAAAGAAAGAGAGAGAGAGAACACTAACCACAGCAGAGAAAGCCTCACATGGAGAAACTACTTTATGCATTGCCGCTTGCTGTTTAATATATTCAGTTACTTCTGGGGCTGGAGGGATGGCTCAGCAGTCAACAGCGGTCCTCTTCCAAGACACCAGGCTCAATTCTCAGCACTCATGTGGCAGATCACAACAGTCTATAACTCGAGTTTCTGGTTACTGAACACCTTCTTCTGGCCTCTGTGGGCACTACACACACAGTACACAGACATACATGAAGGCAAAATACTTAGACACATAAAATAAAAACGAGTAAATCTTGCAAAAATATTAAATACTTGTGTATGTGTAGGATACTGTATTAATTTTTTACATTGTATGTGAACATATACATTTATTCATATATGTCAGGCCTACACGTAGAAACAATGTTGTGCTCTTACTGTGTTTTGTTTTCATTTTTAATATTCATCCAATTGAAAAGGAGAGAGTTTTGCTTTCATGTATCCATCAGCAAGCCCTGTGGCAATGGGGTAATTGGGGGATAACGCCATAGAGGGTATAAACGGATTTGAGGAAATTCCCAGGTGAATTCTGTTGCTTTTGGAGCCCCAGCAAACTTGGCTGCCCCTCGCAGTCTGTGGGTGTGGCCCAGGGAGTGAGGCTTGTAGCTTACAGTCAGACTCTTTTATTACGTTGATAACTTCAGTTTTCACTAGAGTCTGAATATCTTCAGGTGGGACCCGCACTTTCCAGTTCCCCAGCTTGCCTGCTGCTTATGCCACTCAGCTCTTCCACTGGCTTGCATTGCCTGCCTCCTGTTTATTGAGATTGGGTGGCTTCTTCTACCTTTAAGGCTTTTGTTTATACATGTCTTACTACCGCTATCTGCTATAGTGATTTCCTCCCTCTTGTGCCCAGTCAGGCTGGAGAGGCCAATCTATAAGCACAAGGTGAATGGACCTCTAGAAGAGTATCCTTGCATGGACAATAATGAGAGTAGCAGTAGCGATGATCCCTTGCCCTTGTTATAACTGTTGCTAGCCACACGTCACCTTGACCTTTGGCAAGGTCATTTGGCAGGCTTTCCACTAGGCTGCCTGCCTCCGTGTGGCCTTGTGGCACCGTCCTGACTCTGCCAGCCATTCAGATGGCAGGTCTGCCAGCCAGAGGCCGCAGCAACCCCAGATCCTACAGTTGATTGGCCTTATGATTTCCTCTTGGTTTGGGCGGCTAATTTGGCAGTTGTTTTGTTACTTAACGCTTAGTTACAAAGAAGCTGTTTTAAGGTATCTATTAAATTCACAGCTTGCTTCATTAAAAATCACTTCATTAAAAAAGCAAGCCAACCGAAGTGTTCACATGGCCATGCCAGATGGAAGTGAGTTAAGAGCTCGGCGCCTGTGCTCTCAGCCCTTTCGTTGCTAGTAAAGGATTAATTTGGGGGGAAATCCAATTCCCTGGATAAAATGAGTTACATGAGAGGATTCTTTTATTTCAAATTGTACTGGCACTTGCATTGAACTCGGGCTGAGATACGCCTTGGAATCCACATGCTCACTAAGACCTGGTTCCTCCCCCTTCTTCATCCCATCTGAGAACTTCAGTGGGATAAGATGCAAAGACTAGGAGCACCAAGAATTCTTCCCTGTGGCTTTATTTTCCCTTCTCTGTGTTTCAAAAAGCAGAAAGGAAGCAAAGTATGGCATAGCAAACAGGTGTGCATCTGAGGCCCGGATATTAGCAGCATGCCTTCCCAGAACAGCCTCTCGGTAGCAGAGAAATGTCTGTGCTCTTCACAAACTCATCCCTATGCCTTCCCACATGTGCAAGAAAATCCAGCCAGGTTTTCTTTAAACACATCTGGACGGAGAGTAAGAGGAAGCCAACACAATGCAACTGGACTGCCATGGCTGACTCCAACATAAGCACCCACCCCTACAGCAAATGTTGGATGTTAAGATGTTGAGTCTTTGGAAAGGCAAACGATTAAATGTTATCACACGAGAGTCAGGAAGGTGGAGGCAAAGGTGTCCGCAAGCTGCTGGCAGGAGAGCTTTATAAAGGGGAGTCCGAGAGAAGAACAGCAAAATGTCACTGAATGATTGCAGCTGGTAGTCATCTTCTTCCTGAATCCTCTGAAATAAGAAGGCACAGTTAACTCTCAGGAATTACCTGTGCAAGGTAAAAGACACCTGGTAGAGCCTAGGGGAGACATAAATCGTCGGGGGCCTGTGCAGATTGCTGAGACAGAGTCGCAGAATGTGCACAGTGCTCCCGGCTGAGGGCTTCTGTCAGCCCCGTGTGCATTGGCAGCTTTAGTCAACTGGCATTTCATTCTGAAGAAATGCCTAGCTTTACAGAATTTCACTAAGAAATGTTGAGAATAGGGTAGGTGCTGCCTAACAGACAGCTGTTATTGGCAATCGGCATTGCTGGCGTGGATACGGTAACTTCTCTTTGCCAAAGTGGAAGAGTGTTCCATCTGTGATGGGAGCTCAGCCTTCGGTCCCTGCTGTGCCCTGCTGTGCCCTGCTGTGCCCTGCTGTGCTAAGAGCCTCACTTTCCAGAATGCACCTCGATCCACTAGTTTACTCTGAATCTACCTGCATTTTACCATAAAGGTGTTCATACCCCAGTTTTTCCCTTCCTGATGACCAAGTAAAGGGAAAATATTGTAAGCTATCCTATTTCAATGTTTCCTGTATCCCTACAATAACAAAGACTTTGTCTAACTTTGTAGATGAGCAAGCTGCCACTCAGGTAGTAAGAAACTCTCCCAAGATCTTAAATACTTCTAGCCTGGGGACTGGTAAGGCAGAAGAACAGGCCAGGTCCCTTCTCACTGAAGCACACATGGTCTCTACATACCTAGCATCTTACTCCAGCTGAGACTGCTTGTAACAAAACACCATAAATAAGGTGACTTATAAACAATAGGCATTCACTTCCTACAGTTATGGGATCTGATCAGCCAGGATGATTGGCTTCTGGTTGGGACACTCTTCTCTTTGGCTTCTTGCTTACATCTTCAAGTGACAAAAGATCTCAACTCTCAGTGGTCTCTTCTATGAGGGCACTAATGCCACTTATGAGAGTTCCCATCCTCATGACCTGACCGCCTCCCAAAGGCTCCCTCTCTAATGTCAACAACCTGGTTGTTCACCATCTTTCTTCCTTTGCTCTTCGGCATATGCTTGGCACACACAGAACCTAAGGCTTCCTTACCAATCCCCAGGCTTCCCTTCCACAGAACTAGATATACTTAAGAAAGAGAAGAATGAGATTGCCCAGCATAAGTGAGCTCCTAGGTTCATCCCTTAATACGGGGGATAGAGGCAGGGGGAAGAGGGGGAGGGAAGGAAAAAAGTTAAAACCATTGTTACTAAAGCCCTGGTTTCCTGTGATACTATTAACTCCAGAGCTGCTTGTCAAGAGGGAAGGATCTATAGATAGAGCACAGAAGCTTTTAGGGAAGTGGAACTAATTCAGTATGACAATATCATGGCAATAGCATGCAAAACAGTCTATGCCAAGCCCATAGAATGTATGACACCAGAGGCTGGAGAGATGGCTCTGTGGTTAAGAGCATTGCCTGCTCTTCCAAAGGTCCTGAGTTCAATTCCCGGCAACCACATGGTGGCTCACAACCATCTGTAATGAGGTCTGGTGCCCTCTTCTGGCCAGCAGACATACACACAGACAGACAGAATATTGTATACATGATAAATAAATAAATATTTAAAAAAAAAAAGAATGAATGACACCAGCCAGGCAGTAGTGGCACACGCCTTTAATCCCAGTACTTGGGAGGCAAAGACAAGCAGATCTCTGTGAGTTCGAGGCCAACCTGGTCTACAAAGTGAGTTCCAGGAAGGCTCCTGGAAAGAGAAATCCTCTCTCAAAACCAGCGCCCCACCCCCCAAAAAAAAGGCAGAAGAATGTATAACACCAAGAATAAAACTTTAGGGTCAACTCTGGCTTTGAGTAGCATTGTGACATGTCGGTGGTGGTTGGCTAGCACCTGTGCTGTTCTGTTAGGGACGTTGATGGTGGCAGGTATTCTGTAGCAGGAACAACCTAAGGCAAAGGGATCTAGTCTTGGTTTGGGGTATACTGTTCATCATGACAGAGAAAGCCTACTAGCAGGGTGAGCTCCTGTCCACGACAGTGGGAGCATGAGGCTGCTTGCTCACATCAGAGTTAGCAAAGGCGTAGAAAGCACAG
The DNA here is from genome assembly GCF_018167655.1 of Microtus oregoni. NCBI lineage: Eukaryota > Metazoa > Chordata > Mammalia > Rodentia > Cricetidae > Microtus > Microtus oregoni. The sequence continues at coordinate 8,024,091 of NW_024543976.1, forward strand.
GCCCAAACTGGGGTCTGGCCAAGACCTAGAGGGCCTATGTCCCCTCCAGGTAATTCATTTCCTCCAGCTAGCCCCCACTTTCCAAAGGTTCCACAATTTCCCCCAACAGTGCTACTAGCTAGGCACAAGTATTCAAACACACAAAAATGTTTCATTGGATACTGGGAGTCGGGACATTGATATGTGGGGATTCTGTACTTCCTATTCCATTCTTCTATGAACCAAAAACTGCTCTAAAATGCAATTAATTAAAAAACAATAACCCCTGGGCCAGCAGCATGGCTCAGTAGGTAAAGGTATTTGCCACAAAAGCCCAATAATCTATAGGCCCAAGAAAAGGTAGAAGGAGAGAACTGGTTCTCCACACGTGTTACAGCATGCATGCCAACAGTCATCTATCATACATGTGCTGTACACACACTAACAAATAATAATAATTTTTTTTAAATTTCAAAATGCACAAGATTGAGTACTGGAATAACAGTGGTATTTCTTGGCTGTCTCTTGCACTCTGGTCTAATCGAGAACTACACATTAGCTGTGCTGCCCTGTGCAAAGGTAGAAAAACTGTTCTTCATCTCCAAAGGGCTTCCCGCGTCCTTTGCTCTCTCCTCTCACCTAGTCACTCTTGCTCCACATCTGAGTCTCCGTTTCACGGATTCATTACATCACCAGTTCCTTCCGAGACAGCTTCCAAAGGAGAGATGCAATTAGAAAGCCAGGAAAGTCCACAGTGTTGAGAGCATCGCCCCCTCCTTCTGTGCATGGTGCTGGCCGAACAGAGTGAGGTTAAGTGCGTCAAAAACGCTCATTGAAATAACTCATTTTGTCCAAACTTCGTTTCGCAACCTGTGAAAAGCAACACTGAATTTCCCTTGGAATTACTGTGTAATTGCCTCAGTTCCCTGCTCCTTGTCTCGACAGATGCAGCTGATTTGGGGAAAGAGAAGAAGAGACCGTGCCAGGTCTCTGGGTCCTCGGGCTTTGTCCTTCTCCTCTGTTATCCATCCATCATGCGCACATTTCTATGCTTGCCTTCCCTGCTGCCTGGCTTCCTCTCACGGAAATACAGGAACCCTGCGAGCTTGTCAGGATAATGCATGCTTTGCAGCCCATCATTACCGAGTTAGAGGGACCTACGTGCACTGATGGCACGTGAGAAGAAAGCTGTGTTTGCTCGAATAGCAAAAAAGGCAGAGAAGCGTCTTTAAACTCTTTTTTTTCCTTCCTTTTTGAATTCTGAAAGATAAGTTGCTTTGGGGCTGCGCCACTTGGGAGGATGCGGAAGACCCCGTGACGACTGAGGTCAGACATAGAGAATCAGTGTCGTCCACTCACCGTGTGTCACAGCTTTATCTTTGGTGGCCGTAGCAACTGGAAGATGGAAAAGTGATGAGGTCCAGAGTTTAGCTGCGATAGTTCACAGGAGACGCTGGCAGTAACCGCATCAGGAGAGATGTGAGATGGAATGTAGGGACACTCCAGGCTTCAATCTGAGAAGACTCAGTAAAAATCAGAAGTTGGGAGATGAAGGGAAAATCCTCACCACCCTAGAAAATCATGTGGCCCTTCCTAATTAACCACCCCCTCCAAAGGCTTGCTGTTTGCACCAAAGGCGGCATGAGAAAAGAAACAGGAGTGAAATGGTTCCTTTATGTTCCTAAACCCCAGAGGTCACTCTTCTGTCACGGTACAGTCCCAGCTGCCGTAAGACACACCTATGTTCATCTAAACACACACCCTGTCAGCAGAAGGATGTCAAGGTAACAGGGCACACCTGTAAGGCTCGTTGTGTAAGATGGAGGGTTTCTTTGCAGAAGGGCGCTTCAGGTGTCTTTAAACAAGGCATTTTCATGGAGCTTTACACATTTAACTAGAACTCACAAGCATACCAACTCAGTGGCATGTGGTGGTTTCCCAGAACTGTGTAACCATCACCACGACCAACTGTAGAACATTTTCATTGCTCCCGTCCCCCGAGAGAAACATCACACATGCAATCCTCCTGCAGCCTCCAGGACGAGTTACTTGGCCCTTTGCCGTTGGCCTCTTTCACTTGGCACAGTGGTCGTGAGATCCAGCTGTGAATTCGTAGGAAAAGGACCTTGATCTTCCTGGCCACAGCTGTGTTCCTCATTGCTGGCTCTTTCTATTCACATTGTCCCCTGGTTATCTCCCGCGGCTGTGGCCTGTGCCTCTCTGCTAAGCACTTACTGCTTTCCTGCTCCTGGGCACAAGCACCTCCATGTTAGCAGGTGGAAAACTGGGACTGGGGTGGCAGTAGTCTGCCCTCTTGAAGTTTGACTCACTCACTACCTTGATAAGATGATGAGACCTTGGTCATATTCCTTTTCATTTTGTGGAATTCATTTGTACATTGTTTTTTTAAATATATTATCTGAGTCCTTGCCAGTGAGCACTATCCTAAGTTCATTTATCTAATTTATTTGCTTTTTTTATTCTATGGTCCTATGTCCTACAGAGTTCATTTTTTTAAAAACCTCACATTTTATGCCTTTCTTTGAGCTATTAATTTTTTAGGGGATGTGTGGTGCTCAGGGTCTAAGGAGAAATCCGATTCTAAGGCAACCAAACCCTATTGCCCATCTCCAACTCAGCAAACCCCATAGGATCCTACTGGACCATGGAGTGTCTTAAGAAAATATGGGGAAATACTCTCAGACCCTGCTTCTTATCCTCTCCCTTGTTTCTGGCGGATCTGAGAATCTGGCAAGCGCTTATGTTCTACCCTTCCCAGCAGCATTCCCTGGCACAAGGAGGCCCCACTGTATGTCGTGTGTATCACCACAGTGGGTGACTTGCTGTCCCTGGTGGAGAGTCCACTATTCAGTTGTGCACACAGCTAGTTACTAATTTGGTTTCCTCTACAGTTGTCTTGGCTTTGCTGTAGGGACACCTCTGGCCGGGTACATGTCTCAGGAGTACTGAAGCTCGAAATGTGTCTGCCTCCCAGACGAAGCAGATGCTTCCTCTAGACAGCAGCTACTCAGTCAGTCAGAGTCCTCCACGCTCTCTATACACATCAGGCCCTCACCTCTACACGTGAGCTCTGGCCCTTACCCCTTAAGAAAATCTTCTCTAGGGGCTGAAAGATGGCTCAGTGGTTAAAAGCACTTGCTTCTCCTCATAGAGGTCCTGAGTTCAGGTCTCAGTACCTGTGTAGGATGGCTCACAGAAACCTGTAACTCTAGGTCCAGGACATCTCATACCCAGTCTGGCCTCTGCACGCACTCATTTATATATGGTATGCATGTGCGCGCACACACACACAACAATAGTCTTAAAAAAAAAATGTCTTCCCTGAATGTACCTCTGTTTTTACAAAGCGGTCTACAGGCACTGAACACCAAAATAAACACCAAATAAAACAAATGCCACCAAAATAAACAGCACTGCCCCCACTTTCTGACAGAGTGCCCCATCTTCACCTGCTATCGTAATCTGCACAACCACCCCCATGGGGGTTACTCAGAAAGTCTGAGGACTCAGCAAGAACTGGTGGCCAGGAAGCAAGTGAGAGACTCTTCAGTCTCCGTGTGAGGTACCTAATGAAGAACTTGTCTGAACTCCTGAGAGAAGGAGCAGCACACATGATACAGATGGAGATGTAGAACACAGCCCAAAACCTTCTTCAGTAGGGACTCCCTTGAAATTGGAACACACAGTTCTCGGGCAGCATTAGGAGGCACAGCACCGCTCGTTGCCGCAAGAGGAGCCTGGAGAGCCTTCCAGCCCTCTGTGCTGGGGCGTGTCCAATGTCAGCAAGCTCAGCCAGATCCTCCTAAATATCTGTGTTTTTTTGTATTCTGTGCGTGTAGCTAGAAAAGTCTACTATGTTTTATGGAACAAGTCTATGCTAGTGTGTGTGTGTGGGTGTGTGTGTGTGTTCTGTTCATCTGAATTCTACCCAGAGAAATTCTCTGGTTTGCAAGGTTTATTTATTTCTTCAGCTGATATTTATCAAGAGTAAGTTAGGGATTCTCGAGACTAGGAATTCAGCTGAGGACAGGCCCGGTGTGCCCAATGTCATAAGAATGTCTGTGTGCCAGGACAGAAGGCTCAGGAAGAGAAGGACACACAAGCAAGATCAATTCTGAAAGTCAGGAACGTCGTAAAGGAATTGAAAAGTGCTCGTGGTCCAGAATGGGTGGAGTGGAGGTGTGTGTGGAGATCTGGGAAGTCCTGTGAAGAAGGAGCTGAAAGCCTGGCCATGAGAAAGAAGTAGGGATGGAGGATGCCCAGCAGAGGAATGGCCACTCCAAAGGCTCCAGGGCAGAAAGGGAGAAATACACAGAGCTAGACTGGAGATGGTTACGCTTCCTCATGGGCCCTTTGGCTGTCTGTCGGAGCCTTGTATTTTTAACTGTATAGAATAATTACATCAGAATGGGAAGGAAATGAGTTAAAATGTGCTTATCAAAATATTTAAAAGGCGGTGATGCAATAAAAGGCAAATTCTTCTTCATTAATACATCTTGTGGCAGACCAAGTAATTATCTTTGAAATGGCAATATTTCAGACGACCTGTGACAGTTGTGATGTGATATGAAATATCTATGGCTCTGGGGTGACAAATGCTGCTAATGGCACTGAGATTTTCTGCGTAACTCAACTGTAGTTAGAATTTCTAAAGTTAAAGATGAGATTTTCCCCCATCCAAAACCATGCAACTGTGAACCTACCATTGACCCCTTGGGTCTATGTATATAAGTTCCAAAATCATGCAAGGATCTTTAGAGAATGTGGCGTTTTAAGCCTGAAAAGTGGTACAGTCTCCCTCCTTATAGAAACTGGCTTCTAGGATAGCAGGAATGCAAGAGTATGAAAGAAGATTGCTGCACGGCTCAGAAAAGAAAAGAAAAAGGTGTAACGGGTCTTTCTTTGAACTGCCAGCTCCTGAATAAGGACACAGAGGCCTCTTATTAAGTATGAAAGCTTGACCTTTGCTTAGGTTTGTTCCCAGCTAGCTCTTAACACTTAACCCATTTATATTAATCTATATTCTGCCATGTGACTCATTACCTAGCCTCGAAACAGTACCTCCAACTTCCTCTGCACCTGGCTGATGAATTCAGCTTCTCAGGTTCTCCCCCAAGTTCCTCTCTCTCCCTGGAAGTTCTGCCTATCCTCTCCTGCCTAGCTATTGGCCATTGAAATCTTTATTAAACCAATCAGAAGGTGCCTTAGGAAGGACAAACACATCTTCACACAGTGCAATCATACCCTGCAACAAAAAGGGAACTTGGAAAATGTAACAAATGGCATTAAAAAACATTGGTGTAGTGGCCCCTGCCATCAATCTCAGCACTCAGGAGGCTAAGGTTAATCCTGAGTTTGAAGCCAGCCTGCATTAGCAAAGAGTCCATCCTGGGTCGGGGAGGAAGTAATAGCACTAGAGAAACTTGAGCTCATCCAGGAGATAGGAGTTGCTGATAGACTGGATATGGGCTGGGAGGAGAGGAGGAAATGGAAGGTAGTACTAGGGCCGTTTACAGTTGTGCTGCAGCGTGCTGGTGTCTGAGCAATGTGTGGGTTCGCTGGGGTGGTGGGTGGTGAGTGTGTTATTCCATCATCTGCCCTGTGAGATTTGAGCTGTTTCTTCCACACGTGGAGCGGTATAGAGTAAGCTACCACACACAAGCCCGGAGCTCGTAGAGGGGAGCCTGAAGGACAATGCATGTGCTCTTCAGTGGAGCCCGCTGTTTTCACATCAGGTGGAAACCTGCAAGTTCTGTGTCGTCCCTGCAACAAGGAGGGAGGGCCCTTCATCTCTGCATGAAAGAGCTGCACCTTCTATCCCTACTCAGGAAGACTCCCACCTTTACTCCCTAAGAGGTGAAAGAACTTGATAAAGGTCATAGTGTCGGGGAAACCCACCTGGAACAAATGCACTGTGTCCCACCCCCTCTGCCCAGCTTGCATTTTGTCCCTGTCTAATGCCTCCTCAATGCTATCCACGTGGGAAAGAATAAAAGCTGAGGATTAAGATTTCAAGGAGAGCAAAAGCAAGGGGAAAGAAGTGCTAAGACCATGGAGGTTGGAGGCCTCAAGTGCTGGCTCCTCACCCATCTGACCTTGATCAGACACCTTGACCTCCTGAGCCCTAACAGTCTGTCCAGAATAGGAATAATGACACTAGCCAGCATTATTACATTCAGGAAAGCTATGGCCATGGGAGAAACACTCGACGCATATTTCTGGTTAAACTAGAGTTGCTTAATTTTTAAATGAATATTTGGTATTGTGGACTTCTCCATTATTTCAAGGTGGTTTCAGAGAGAGAGAAAGAAATGTCATCAAATGAATACAAAGGTCCTTGAATAATTTTGCTGGGTTTCTCATGCTATTTCATGACTTGTGGTCATTTTCATCTTAGACAAAAGCTTGAATAGACACTAAATGTTTTTCATCTTATAACAACAAACAGAGTAGCTATTTGTCTCAGAAATCAAATGAGGTTTTCTGTAGATGGTTGTCTTTAGTCTAGAAGACTAAAAGCAATGAACTTGATGACTTGGTGTTTGCGTGAACACAATTTAATCAGTCTAATTAGTGCTAACGGATCATCCCCGGTCAGGGATGCCCACAGCTTACTTGCTGGTTCATGTTCATTAAATCTCTAACATGTCCCAGCACTGCTTCCAGCTCAAGCCAGGTATGCATAAATAAGAACAAGGTCCCTGGGGCCAGAGACATGGCTCAGTGGCTCAGAACACCTGCCGCTCTTGCAGAGGACCCAGGGTTCAGTTCCCAGCACCCACATGGTGGCTCACAACCATCCATAATTCCAGTTCCAGGGGATCCACCCTCTGGCTCTTTGGGCACCAGGTACACACATGATATATATACATATATGCAAACAAAAACTCACACTCATAAACTAAAAATGAGCTATTTTGTTTCATTGTTTTTGTTTGTTTGTTCACAACATTGCTTCTCTGTGTCGCCCTGGCTGTCCTGGAACTCACTCTATAGACCAGGCTGCAAATTCAGAGTTCCACCTGCCTCTGCCTCTCGAATGCTGGGATTAAAAGCATGTGCCGCCAAGGCCCAGCCCAAAAATTAGTATTTTTAAAAACAAAACAAAGCAAAAAAAAGCCACAAACTCAATGGTATTTTTGGAGTTTTTTGTTTCATATGACTTCTAGGTCTTTGGCTTATATTTTATGGTTTCTGGTTCTATTTTTTATGGGATTTCCTTGACGTGTCTCTACATCTATTCTTGTGGCTCTTTTTTTCCTGGTTTTTTTTTCTTTCTATTCTAGTTTGTTTTTATTTTGACTTATTTATTTTTATTTTAGATGCCTGTTTGTTTTCTGCTGAAAAAAAGAAAGGGTATAAATTGGGGTGGGGGAGATGGCGAAGATCTGGGAGGAACTGGAGGATGTAAAACTTTAATCAGAAAATATTAGATAGAAAAATCTATTTTCAATTTTTAAAAAAAGAAACACTGAGGTATTGCTAGAATAAATACTGGAAATACATTAAGAGAATTAGCCTCTTCCAGAGATGAGCCCCCTGTTGGTTATCCAACACAAAGCAGTCAGCCCTGAAATCGTGTGTGTGTGTGTGTGTGTGTGTGTGTGTGTGTGTGTAACAATGTGAATGTCTTCAAGGTTTTATTGCAATGAGTAGCAACAAAGTAACGAAGGAGTGATTGCCCTTCAGTCATTCTGCACCCTGTAGAAAATACTTTAAATGTTCACAGATGTGTATATGTGGTGTTCATGTGTATACGTGTGTGTGTGCATTTGAACATGGGGGGGGCACCTTCATTTATTGCTGTCCACCTTGCTTGTTCAGAGTCTCTTCACTGAACCTGGAGCTCACTGATTTGCTAGACAAGCTTAAAGTAAGACCCTAGGATCCTCCTGTCTCTGCCTCATGCCTCTTCCCTCCCCCACCAACCTTTAAGGTGACAAGAGCACCCGTCATGCCCACCTTTTGCATGGACACTGGGGATCCGAACTCAGGTCCACGTGCTTGCATAGCAGGCGCTTGGTCTCCTGAGCCATCTCCCCAGCCCTGTAAGAAGCATTTTCAATGAGGAAATGAATTACGTCTTAGCTTAGTCTTTGAACTAAGATGTAAATGATAAGGAGTCAACCATTCAAGAACATGAGTGAACCCCATTCTGTATGAAAGCAGATACAGGCAAACGGTAAAATGAAAGGGAGTTAGTGGGAGACACAGAACAGCAGGGTAGGCTGCGGTCTGGCCCCGTATTTCCCAGCAGGTTGGATTTTATCCTAACTGCCAGGGAGTTAGAAATCCACAGTGCACGCTCTGTTCTGCATTCTAGATGACAATGACTGTTGTTTTTGACTGGCCAGGGAGGGAGCCAGGAGCTACTGTCTCCAGGCAGGACATGATAGGGACCCAGACTGACGTGGTAGCCATGGGGGCAGATTGAAATGCACAGGCCATGGCTGTCCATTTGAGGTGGGGCTGGCAAGACTTCCGGAAGAGCTACAAGAGTCCGGTAAGAGGCAGAAAGGAAATGGCTCCTAAGTGAGGAGGGTAACAGTGTTGTCATTTACTGATAAAGAGAAGATTTGGAAATAAAGGCTCGGGCTGGCTCTGTCAGACAGATGACATTCGGGTGGTCGGTTAGTCATCCCAGTGGCGATGCTGAGTGGGCTGTTGGAAGTGTACGGCGAGAGCTCTGGAAGGAGGCCAAGTCTTGAGCAATCCTCTGATAAGCTCTGCTGTGGGGTGTGCCGCTTCCAGCCTGGCCGCATTGGCAGCTGCCGGAGCATCTCCTCCACTTCCCTAGAGTCCGGCTTTCTGCTGCTGCGCCATTGCAGCTGACCAGGAGACACACGAACAACCTCCGGGGTCCAGAGATTCAAATACTGGGAGGAGCGTTTGTCCAGTCACGCTCTCTTCTTTATTGCAGACAAATGAAGAAGCATGGTTTTCAGATTTTATCTCCAGTTTTTAAACATCCAGTAGACCTGATACTTCCTTTTCATCACACTGCCCCTACCCTGTGCTGCGGCTTGAGGGACAAATTGAGAGAGTTCAGCATAGAATATATGCACTCCTGAAGTAAGAACTATCCCAGTAAGAACACAGGCTGTTCTCCCACAGGACTGGGGTTCATTCCCAGCACCCATATGGCAGTTCACAACTGTGACTCCAGTTCCAGGGGATCTCACATACTCACACAGACATATGCACAGGCAAACATCAATGTACATGAAATATAAATAAATTTTTTAAAAAAACTATCCAAGAACTGTAAGTGCTGGGTTAATAATTTTGCCAAGGGCCAAGTTAACAAGACACATTCAGACAATATCCCCAAGTGAGTACACTCTGCAACTTTGCCTTCTCTGCTTCAATTCCAGCTCCAGGGCCTTGTGATAATGTCCTTCTCTCAGTTTCTTCCCTTTCCATGGTGGCTTCATTTAAGGAGATGTGTGGGGATATCACATGTGATGGGAACTATCAGCCACCTAAATGGGCTCCGGTTGGAGCGCCCACACCTACCAGGTGCCCTTCTGAGCTTGGGAAGGTGCCCAACTGAGCTGGCTCAGTTGCAGTCCTCAGGGCTGAGGGTACTATCTCCTCAGGCCCACCCTCCAGTTCGAGACATAACGTGGTGACACTGTAATTCGGCTGAACCCATAGCTGCCCACGTTGCAGGTTCAGCCCAGCCGGTGAGGGAGACTGTGTCACAGGTAGGAGAAGATGGCACCCACTCTAGACTGTCTCGGCCCTACTCTGCTAATTACCGTTGGCTTTCTCCTTGGTTTGTTTGTGTGTTGAACTTACTTCCAAGACTAGATCAGCATCATGATTCAGGAACCAGTTAGTGATTAAAATGGGGTTTCCATAGAAAAGTAGGCAGCTCCGCCCGCTGCTGGGTATTCCAACAGCCAAGTTTTTGTCATGGGTTGGTTGATTTGTTCATTTGTTTGTTTGTTTGGGCTTTTTGAGACAATATCTCCCTCAGGAGCCCCAGCTGACTGCTGCCTGCCTCCCAAATGCTAGATTAGAGATGTGAGTCAGACCTGGATGCCCCATTTTTATATGGTACCTGAGAAAACAGGGCAAGAAGAAGGCCCCTGGCAGCCACTGGGGTAGACCTGCCAGGTGAAAGATGCCAAACGGATTAGTATCCCCCCAATGATGGAGGAAGGTCATTGGCTAATAAAGGAACTGCCTTGACCCATTTTATTGGTTAGAAGATAGGTGGGAGGAGTAAACAGAACAGAACGCTGGGAGGAAGAGGAAGTGAGCTCAGACTCCACAGCTCTCCTCTCGGGAGCAGACGCCTGAGAGAGACACCATGCCCCGCTCCCGGGCAGACACACGCCATGAAGCTCCGACCCAGGATGGACTAGGCTAGAATCTTCCCAGTAAGACCGGTTCTCACAGATTATTAGAGATGGGTTGATCGGGATATCAGAATTAGCCAGTAAGGGCTAGAGCTAAAGGGCCAAGCAGTGTTTAAATGAATACAGTTTGTGTGTTGTTATTTCGGGTAAAGCTAGCCGTGCGGGCGGCTGGGGTGCTGGGGACGCAGCCCCGCCGCCCGAATTACTACACCCCAACCCCTGCACTGACCTCAGTCTTTAAAATGCAGCTAAACAAGTGTGAGCTGAGGAGGAAGATTAAGCGGCTCAGCGCTGGCCTTCTAGCTGCAGAAGCTATCCATGGTGGCATGGCGCTGCCTCATACTGGGGCAGGCGCCATGAGTGGATACCCTTTGTACTGATAAGAACTGTTCAGCTTGAGCCTTCTCTCTCACCTATGCCTGCTAAGGAAGAGGATGTGGTAGAACTGTTACGAGCACACTCATTAGTGCTATACTACCTGAGACAGATGCCCAGGGCCCGCTCCGAACAACTGCTGTATGCATTATTACATGTCACATAGACAATAATGCTGGCGTTATATAGTAAGGGCTTAGGAAACAAGCTGCTATCATTGGTTCAGGATTAAGTACGCTGTGTGCGGCCAGCACTATCCTAGGTACTGCTAGTGTAGATACGGCCCAGCAGGAAAAACAAGGCTGCTTATACCTTCCCTGCCATTTGCTACAGGTTTAGGCTGTGAGGCACCACTGCAGAATTTGCTCAGGTGTATACAGTAAGTGTAACTGACAGAGAAGCAAAGGCCCTGCAAGAACCAGAAAAGCAGCTGGCAGTGGTGGCGCACACCTTTAATCCCAGCACTCAGGAGGCAGAGACAGGCAGATCTCTGTGAGTTCAAGGCTAGCCTGGTCTACAGATGGCAGTTCAGGACAGGCTACAGAGAAACCCTGTCTCAAAAAAAAAAAAGGCACAGTAATTGAGATCAACCCTTTGCCTGTTATGAATTAGTGCATGATAATATTACAAGATTAATGCCCAGGAATTGGACCCGTTCTGGTTAGATAAAAGAATTAACACAGATCAAAGCCCAGGAAATTGTGTAAAATTTCCATGATAACATTCTGGGCAGCCAACCATTCATCAACTTGATTTACATACCTGCCTTGCACACCATAAAATTGGCATGACTTACTATGTTGAAAAAACCTAGCATATACATGTACTCACACAGAGTTACCATTTGGTGTAAAATGAAAATGTTAATATGGAAATCTAGGGGCAAAAAGTGGAAGCTAGTTTGAATCCCACCTCTAGCACTCACTAGCTGTCCTAAGCTAGGTTATGACGTCCCTGCTTCATAGATACAGATACGGGGGAGTACTGCAGGCTGTATCTCACAGCTGTGTTGTCAGGACTCCGTGAGGGATGCACAATAAACACCAGTCCCTAGCCCCGAGCCTACCCCAGCCGTGACTCCGTACAGTGTGTTAGCGCTTTGGAGCTGTGCACTAGGTAGACATCTGCCTACCCCACTGTCACTCTCTAATCTCTCCCTCTCCCTCTCTGTCTCTGTATCTCTCCCTCTCTCTCTTTCCCTCTCCTCTGCTTTCCTTCCTTTCTCTTCCCCAATCTCTCTACATATGTGTTTGTGGATATATATATAGATACAGCTATATGGTCCATGTTCATTTCAGGAAAACAAAATGTACTTCATAAAACTTTAAAACTACTCATAATCTCATAATTCCATGCCGGGTATAGCTACTATTTTGTCGAGCATTCCTCTAGTCTTGCCCAGGCAATATGCTGAGTTGAAGTAAATGTCAGTTTCTATGTCCGTGTAGTTATATCTGCATTCAGAGGACCAGAGTATATATGCTGTCCAGAAGAAGGTTTTCTACTCAGCAGTGTACCATGTTTATAAACAAAAGATGTACATTATCACTTGACATTACAATTTTTTTTTTTGAGACAGTATTTCTCTGTAGCTTTGGAACCTGTCCTGGAACTACTCTTGTAGACCAGGCTGGCCTCGAACTCACAGAGATCGGCCTGCCTCTGCCTCCCGAGAGCTGGGATTAAAGGAGTGTGCCACTATCGCCTGGTTAACATTACAATTTTAAATAAATCCTATATTTAGATAATTTCACATTGTTAGAAATTTAAACTAATCGGATATTCTGTTAGAAACTCTACTTGAATGAATGAATACCTCTGTGTTGGTATATATCCGTCTTTCTCAGCAGCAGATTCCTGCCTCTCTTCTTGCTCAGAGAGGCAGTGACCCATGGGGTTCAAAGAAAGCCCATACTTTGCATAACAGTCCTAAGAACACTTCATCAAAACAGAATCAACAAAGTAAGCAAGTCCTCTCCAAAGAGTACTAATCAAGTACAATCGGAGACGTACAAAGTGGGTTAGACTCGGGAACAGATCAGAGAACAGTTAGAACACAGGACACGGGGGACTGTGTCTGTCACAGGCTTGTTTCCACTTTTGTGGAAGAAAGGGGGTCGTGAGGATCAAACCAACAGCCTTCTGCATACTCGCCTGCCCCTGAGCCGCACCCTCATTACTGTGTGTTTGCTTCACCAGATAAACACGGGGCTAGGGAGACAGTCCTGTGGTTAAAGCACTTGGCGTGTGTACCGGTAAGGACCATGACTTTGGATCCCTAGGACCTTATAAAACCAGATACAGTATATCGGTAATGCCCTTCCCACCACCCCACCCCGTCATACTCCAGGAAGATGCCAGTCAAGAGACAGGAAAATCCCAGTAGCTCTTGTACTAGCTAGCCTGATGTGCCACCAGTGTAAACTAAGAGACCAACATCCACGTCTGTCCTCTGGGTCTCTACACAGGCGTCACGGCATGCACACACATGTACTCCCACACACAAAGATAGGTTAGATAAGTAAATAAATGGAAAGTTAACATACTGACTCACAGTTATTTCCTACCATATCCAGACCATCCATTGCACAGGACATTGTCAGAAGCCATATAGATAAGTAAAGTAATAAATTAATGTTAATAAAAAATGGCCAGGTAGCCGAGTGGTGATAGCGGACACCTTTAATCCCAGGTCTCAGGAGGCAGAGGCTGGTGGATCTCTGTGAGTTCAAGGCCAGCCTGGTCTACAAGAACCAGTTCCAGGACAGGCTCCAAAGCTACAGAGATACTCTGTCTTGAAAAAACAAATTTAAAAAAAAAAAGAAAAAGAAAAAAGAAAGAAAGAAAGAAAGAAAGAAAAAGGACAGCCAGGCGTAGTGGCTCATGGGATACAGAGGTTAGTGGATCTCTGTGAATTGGAGGCCAGCCTGGTCTACATAGCAAGTTCTGGGCCAACCAGAAATACATAGACCCTCTCTCTAAATAAATAAAACATGTCCAGAGTTCCCCAGTAAAAGAAAGGGAAGGTGCAGCCAAGGAAGCGAGCCAGTCTCGGCACACGAGTAGCATGTTTGCCGAGGGCCGTGTTCCTGTAAACGTGGGTGCAGAGCAGAGTGTACCGACTTCCTGTCTGGGAAAATCCAGCTCGAAAGGGACTGCCCTGCTAAACCTTGGGCACCATTGTTTTAGGCGCCTGAGTAACGTTTGTGATTTAGATTTCCAAACATTTTACTAGTAGCATATGTGGATGACACGGAGAATGGAGAGGGCCCGACGGGCCGTCTCCTCACTGTGGCCTCTATGTCTCATGGTACAATCATTTAACCCACTGGGTCTGTAAAATTGGGATAATGATGACCTATTTCTAGTCTCTACTTCTTAGGGGTAGTGCCGGTATTTAGGCAGGAAAATGTTAATTAATGAGAGCTCTCTGAAGCTTCTGGAACGTGTGAGGTGGGGTTAATATATTTGCACTTGATCGTTTGGGTGTCTGTGTTAAATATTCATAACGTGGGATTCACTTTCACAAACAAGCGGACTCCCTGTTTTTTGTGTCCTAATATGAATCCATGGCCGCTTTTGAGCTAAGGTTGACTGCTTCCAGCATCTCACCCAGTTTCCCAGGGAGTGATCACGGGAAGCTGGCATGCTGGGATCCTGGTAAACACAAGGCAGGACCCCTCCCCCAGGCATCATTCTGTGCCTTGTCCTCCTGGCCCTTCTGTTTATTCCTGAGGCTTCTGCCTTCCTTCTGTATAGCAACTGTGTTTTCTTTCTGTCCTCAGGAATGACCCTCCCTTCCTCCTCCAGTCAATTCCACTCTCCCTTGTCAGCCCATCACAGTCTGTGTCCTGGCCAGTTGGGGGTCTCTCCTCAGCACCCTGCAGGGCTCCTGTCTGGTACCCTCAAATGGCAGGGCTGGGCATGTGCCAACAGACAGACAATACAGGAACTTGTTTGTTGGTGGGGGACACATGGAAGACAAGTCCACAGTGGTTAACCCACCCTACCCCATCACCTGTCCTATGGTACCCTCGCTTCTCAGGCCTCATTGGCCTCTTCACTAGGCAGGACAATTGCGCTAGCGATGTCATTTTCTTAGGGTGTGCATTCATGCTAATCTTAGAGAAACCACTGAGCTTCATTTCTGGTAAATGCTGACTCCAATATGTAAATACAGAATCACATTGTGACCCTCCATCCACTGTGCTGGGGGGAGCACTTCCCGTCTACGGCAGTTACCAAGTATGACAACAGCAGCTCATGTTTCCTTCTCAGTCCTTCACCAAGACATTCTCGTCTCTGGTCGTCCCACACGCTCCAGCAGCACCAGCAAGGAGAGAGGTGATCCTAAGTGAAGACACTCGGGGTCCGAAAAGCCAGCTGAGGGACGTGACTTGAGTTCATGGTGTGCCAAAGGTCCCCAAGGCTGTCCTCAGATGCCGTGATTCAGGGACTTGCAGGACTCAGAAAAGCTGTCACATTCAAGATTATGGTCCATTACATCAAAGGGATACAAATTTTGGTTTTTCGAGACAGGGTTTCTCTGTAGTTTTGGAGCCTGTCCTAGAACTAGCTCTTGTAGACCAGACTGGCCTCAAACTCACAGATCCGCCTGCCTCTGCCTCCCTCACCACCACTCAGCAGGGATACAGATTTAAAGGAATAGGACAAGGGACCTAGGATACAGTCACAGCTTCCAGATGTCCTTTCCCAGTGATGTCACATGGGTGATGGATGTACTTTAAAAAAAAATAGACACAATCTCATTATGTAGCTGAAGATAGCCTTGAACTCATGATCCTTCTGCCTCTTCTTCCCGAGTATTAGGATTATGGAGAGAAGCCACCATAGCCCCTCTAAATATGCTTTAATTTTCGCAGTAATTTGCACTAATATTTGTAAAGCGTTGTCCATCAGGGGAACTCACCTGAGCCTTAGAATGACTGGGTCAGCCACACGGGGGTAGAGTACCAGTGAAACTGACCTCCGCCACTGGAGTACAGACCCTCAGAATAAAAATAGGCATGGAATATGTACCACACTACTGATATAAACTCTCTGATCCTGTGCCCTGAGGCCTCAGGCATGCAAATCAGCCAGGCTATTATAAGAACACAGACTTCCTAAGAGTCAATCCAAAGCCAGTCCTGCAAATAGACTTTTCTTGGAGATTTACAGGAAGGATTTCAGCACCCCAGGCCCGCTGAGCCAACCCTCCTCTGCACACATTCTCAGTCAAGACAGGGAAGCCAAGGCTGCATGAGCTCAGGCCTCAACTATTACCCTCTGTATTAGTCAGCTCTCCATCACTGCAAGGAAATCTCTGAAACAATTAGTATCAAAGAGAAAAGTTTGATTCAAGCTCGTGGTTCTGAAGGTGCAAGGCCAAGGTTGGCAGCAATATTGAGGCAGCCCTTCAGGGTGAGAGCTTGTGTCAAAGCAAGTGGTCTCATCCTGAGGAGGCGACAAAGTGAAACCCACTCCCATGATCTCCTTTGAGGCCAGGATCCTGATAACTTCTGTAGCTGCCTCCCTTTGAGGGGCCACCTCCCAGAGTTCCGCAGCACCTAAAATCACCAAGACGTCACATTTGAAAATCTGGGGGACAGCTCACGACAGAACACAGCAGAGTGACGTTCCCTCTACCTTCGCAGGATCATTGCAGTCCCTAACAGTAGCCACTGAGCTCTTTTCACTAAAAGCTGTCATCCTCAGCAAGGGCAGCACAAACTGTTGTAGCCATTATTATTCAAAGACAGGCGTGAGAATAAGCCCTCGATGCATCCTTATCTTAGGTGGGTCCAAAGCACAGTCGCCTAGACCCGAAGCAAAGGCAACTTGAGAGTCCTGTGTGCCCAGCCCTCTCTGCCATGCAACCCCCTCCTTACTTTTCTTCCCTGTCTTTTCCCCCCCGGCAGTGGCTCAGAAACCCTGGCCCCCAGCACGAGAAGCGGACTCTGTTTGGAGACATGGTGTGCTTCTTGTTCATAACGCCCCTGGCCACCATCTCGGGCTGGCTATGCCTGCGGGGCGCCGTGGACCACCTGCACTTTAGTAGCCGGCTGGAGGCCGTCGGACTGATTGCACTCACTGTGGCACTCTTCACTATTTACCTCTTCTGGACACTAGTGAGTATGGCCCGCCCGCCCGCCGCCACTGGGGTTTGGGTGGCAGCGCTGTCACCACAGGCACAAGCCCCCCTCAGGGCTGCAGCGCCTCTCACCTGCCCGATGGAGAACGGACCTTCAAAGGCTGGCGTGGCGCACCTGTGTGGTTTGGTGGCACTGGGGGGCTGAAAGTAGGAATGAGAAGTATGTACAAGCACACTGCGAGGAAGAGCACAGGAAAGGAGGAAAACCCAGGCTCCCGGCCCTCACCAGTCAGACACACGCCCCCCCCCCCCCCCCCCCCCCCCCCCCCGTAGTCCTCTCTAGTCTAGTGGACTAGGATTCCCACTGGTTTAAGGCATGGTGCTTGCTTTCTCCTGCTGCTCCTGGCTTTTGCTGGGCCCGTGGTAGGTTAGGAATGATCGCTGCTCTGCAGCCTCCTGACCAGGTCATGAATCCTGCCTGCTGGCTATTTCCTCCCTGCATCCTGACCCAGTCTAGAGTCTCTCCTGGATGTGGCGCTGCCCTCTGATGATTATTCCGTGTGTTGGGATATTGACTCTGCTACCCATAAAAGCACTAATCTATCTAGTTGAGAAGACTTTGCTGCCACTGAAGAAAAGCTGTTTTCTTCATAAGTGCCCCTGCTGTGTAGAAGGAAGAATTTGTAAGCATCCCCTTTTCCATTCATTTAACTTCATGCAATCAGTTGGTTGCTGGGGCACCAGGTGGAAGCACCCACAAAGTAGCCCCTTTGCCCCCTCTTTGTGCTGTCCGGTGAGAACTGAAGGGCTGAAGGGGAGGCCGCTGCCCTCGAGAATGCGAGACTGCGTCCAGAGGCCGGCCAGCCAGCCAGCCAGCCTCCCTCCCACTTCCTGGTCTGAGTCTCCTGTGTGGGCTCAGCTGTAATCTGAGCACGTCCCGTTGTTATTCAGTAGTATTTCCTGTCGAAAGTGCGCCCTTCCCGTACCACAGAGCACAGTACCGCTCCTCACAGGGTTCCTGGCTCCCACCACCTCCCTCCCTCTTCCTTCCGCTGCCAATCAGACCCTCTGTTCATTTCCCTATTACTAATCTTGAGCTCTTCCGGCTCCAGCCCTCCCCTCCCACGGTGATGGGTGATGTTCAGGCTGTCACGGGATACATTTCAGCCTCTGGAAGAGGGACATAACTTAAACAGTGGTAAAGTAAACTGGGTGCATTCTGCTGCCAAGAGCTCAGGGAGACTTCTGATTGGTTCAGGAATTTAACTCCCACATAATGAAGCCCCTCCCCAAACTACTTTTTCCTCCTGTAATGGTCCACATTTTTTGTTTCTTTATTTTTTTTTTAATGTATCCTGCTTTGCTATAAATCAAACAAGGAAACTGATCCCAAGCTTTCATCATGAGGAGAGAACGGTTAGAAATAAGAAATTAAGCAGGGCTGGGGAGATGGCTTAATGGGTAAAAGTTCATAAATCCAATGGACCTGAATTCAAATCCCCAACACCCATATAGAGTGTAGGCATGGTTCTGCATGCCTGT
This sequence comes from Microtus oregoni, assembly GCF_018167655.1. NCBI lineage: Eukaryota > Metazoa > Chordata > Mammalia > Rodentia > Cricetidae > Microtus > Microtus oregoni. The sequence goes on from NW_024543976.1 coordinate 8,042,469, forward strand.
AACCTCGATGTTGTGGGGGAGGAAGCACAAAAGCTTGCTAGTCGATCAGCCTAGCTGAACAGATGAGCTCCTGGTTAAAGAGACCCTAAGATCAAGGCAGTAATGCTTGGGATGGATTAAGACACCCACGCCTTGCTCCGGCCTCATGCACATCCAGAGCGAGCACGTACACATGCACGCGCGTGCCCGCAGAACACACACACACAGGTTGAGCCGTCTGACTGCACCCCACTCTGTCAGTTGTACACCTTGTAAAGTCACTTCTCTGACCCACTTCCCCTGGTACCATGCGGCTGAGTCAAAGGAGTACACAGTAAGCCACTTTGGAAATAGTAGTTAAGCACAGGGAAGTTTTTTGTTTGCTTGATATTTTTTATACCATGCTTAGGCTTTTCTGGGTCTGTGACTTTTCATAGAAGCATATCTGTGATGAAAAGCTGAAGATGGGTAAAACCCCCATGTTGGGCCTCCGGAACCAACGGAGATCCTGCAGAGGTGCTCTGTAAAGTGTGCACCTGCCAAATAAAGGGGCAGCCATAGGAAACAGCAGAGAGAGATGGCAGATAGTTAGAGAGAACGGGGTGGAGAAGGTACCTTAAGCTAGGCTTTCTAGAATGGCGTATAGCATTGCAGAATGCACTGTGTGGCCCCTGCCTTTGGCATCTGGAGGCCATGTTTAGACCTCAGCAAGTTTCAGCATCCACAGCTAAATAACTTACCTTTCCATATTCATCCTTCTTACCCGGAGAGAAATGGAGGAAAGAATTGCTAACTCTTGGGTTGTGGTTCTTTCTCATGAAGATTAGTACCCTAAGATCTGGTGACAGAAGTCTAAGTACCCCCTACAGGGCAGGGCTAGGGTCATCTTCCTGTGTCTTCCCTGCTCCTCCAACTTCTACCTTCTCCCTGCCCTCCAGAAAAATTCAGAGTAGCAAGAGGGAAGGAATGACTCTCCTCTGCCTTGACTGGCGTGAGACACACACAGACACTCACTCACACACACACACACACACACACACACACGCTGTGGAGTCAGCTCAGCAATAGGTTACTGAATATAGAATAATTCCTTCCCAGATAAATGCCGTCCTGAGCAGTGCTGGCAAAGCCGTAATTCAGGCGCTGACAGCGCTCGGAAAGCGCCCTCCGGCAGCAGCCCATTGTAAACAAGCTGTCAGGCTTAAGGAGACTACGGCTGTGAAAATGTCTCAGATAAACAAACAGGGCATCAGTCCAGGCCTGGCTCCTCAGAGGAGCCCTTCCTGGAAGAGCCTCTCAGCCAGGTGCTGTGACAGGGAAGAGCACTCACACTATAAACCTCCAAGAGCCCCTGATAACTCATGGCCACAAGGACCCTGTCATAATGTGACCTCAGAGGCCTGCCCCAGGCAACCTGCTGTGTTCTAGAAACCCACCACCTTGAAGATAGGAGGCCAGGCCCTCCAGACTCTCCACTCCCCGTGGTTAAAGGGAAGGTACATGAATTTAAGTCTGTGAGCAGGCAGACAGCTGAGAACTGGGTCCACCGTAGCATGAACACTGGTGAACTGGGTGTCAGCCTTAGACAGGCTGAAGAGGCCAGTGCCGTGGTGCCGGGCATCTCTCCTAAATCACATTACTGATGCTACAAGGCCAACCCAGTGGATGCAGGACCAAATCCCTGGCTAGACCTTCATCCCATGGCTTGATCATTTAAATTCTGGATGTGGAAGGAGCCTCCAGTTCTATATCCTGCCTGCCCATGCTCACTGTGGGACTGGCTCACAACCACAAAGTCTTTGAACTTTTATTTGGGGGGGGGCGGGGGAGGTGAGGGATTACTGTGTTGTGTTTAGTAGTTGAGGGTTTTTGTTGTCAGACCTGGGCTGGTCTTGACTCGTGGCTATTCTCATCCCTCAGCCTCTGGAGTTCAGGGATTGCAGGCAGGAGCCGAAGCATCCACATTTTATCAAGCTTTTGCCAGCATAATTGGCCTAGGCAGGATTTTTTTCTACAGTCAATCTATTCCTTATCAGAGATCTCTTCTGTTCTACAGTCAGACAAGCGAGCTGGGACCACTGGGGGGAAGCGGCACCCCATTACCTGGTCCCATCCGTATGCTTTATTCACCCCAGAACTTCCCAAGAGATTTGGTTAGGTTTCCCAAAGCCTGCCGGGATGTCACCACAGGCCTTCAGCACTTCAGCTGCCTCCCTGAGAGGAAGGTGTGGTGCTAACATCTCCTTCTTTCAACCTTTCTGTGGTCAGAGCTCACAGTAAACAGACCCCAGACAGGAGGTTAATGTCCTGGGGGGAATAAGAGAATAAACTGTGGAAATCAACCCATAGGCAATAGTAATTTAAAAAAAAGTCCTATTCCCTTTCTTCTCCCCCATCCTGAAAACTGGGGAGATAAAGTCTGAATGAGGCTCTTCACTTTCTCTCCCCAGAATCTTTTTGGTTCTTGCCGCTTCTCTTTATTTCTCTAAATTAAACTTTCCTTCTCCCCCCTCCCCCCCCCCGCCCCGCTATAATAAAGCGCTGTAGGGTGGGGGTGTCTTGGAGCATCTGGAGAAGGAGCAAATGTTATCCCCGGGCCACTGCAGACTTGTGGTCTCCTCTGCCTTGTGCTTGACTTCCTTTATTTTCCCTGAGATGTTGTCTTCAAGATGTTCCCATTGATTGAATTTGCCTGCAGACTTTGGTAGTTAGCAGTAATTAAATAGATTAATATAGTCTCATCTGTTTGTCTACACCAGTGAGCTTTGTGTGTGTGTGATCACAGAACCTGCTAAGTCCTTACTCCTGCCCTGCTGTCCCTAGGATCAGCACCTCTCAGTCTCCAGTGTCCCTTCAGATCACCCGGGAATCTTGTTAGACCTAACGCTGATTCCGATTCCACAGGCCTGGGCGGGGGCCAGGATTCTTCTTTGTGAGTTTGAGGCCATCCTGGTCTACAGAATGAGTTCCAGAACAGAACAGCCAGGGCTGTTATACAAAGAATCCCTGTCTCAGCGAGCAAACAAACAAACAAACAAACAAAAAAGATGGATGCACTCCAGCATGGTCAGGACATTTTGGAAGCAGTACATCTGTGAGAGCTGGACGCTTATATTTTCACAACTAAACCTCCCTGGTACTCAGCGTGAGCATCTGCTCCTCACCTCAAGATGTTCAGTGGTGGCCTTGGATTCCAGGGTCCTGATGTGAGCTTTTTTGATCAGAGTTTCTACTTTCTTTTATTTTCAGAGAAACTGTACTCAAACCATCAGATCAGGCCTCTCTGTGGACTCTTCCTAGGGTCTCAGAACTCCCCCAACCCAAGACTGTTCAACAGTGAATTGTCACTCTGAGCTCGGGGCACAAACCGAGGGATCTGGATGCACTCAAACTGAAACCTCCCCAGTTTGGTGTTTTGTTTTATTTTGTTTTACATTCATTTATTTGTCTTCTGGAGGAGGGGAAGTCTATTTGCTCTTCCCACCATGGAGGTCCCAAGAGTTCAAGTTCTCAGGCTCAGTGGTAACTTCCTTGTCTGTTGGAGCCATCTCCCAGTCCTCACCCCCAATTTTAGAAGTATGCCTCCAACTGGGCTTGGTGGCACACGCATTTTGCCAGCATTTGGGAGTAGAGGCAGGCAGATCCCTATGAATTTGAGGTCAGCCTGGTCTCCATAACCAATTCCTGGTCAACCAGGGCTAGATAGTGAAGCCATCTCTTCTTTAAAAATGGGGGGGGGGGGGGGGTCGTGAAATCTGAATTTTCTGAGCAGGCCGTCAGTTTCTGCCAGCCTTTTCTAAAACAAGTGTCCCATTCTAAAGCATCTAGATAAAAAGCAAGCACTTTAAGGTACACGTAGGTCCTGAAACCTGAAAGCAGTGTGTTGGTCAGAAAACATGGGATCTTCTCAGTTCTTCACTCAGCTCATTCCAGCAACTTCCAAAGCGTCTAACACTGTGGGAAGCGGAGAGCCAACACCAGCTCTGCTCCCCAGACGCTGGGAGCCCATGGGGAGAGACAAGAAAATACAGTGTTGACCTCCACACCATGGTCAGGCCAGGTGACAGTTTTGCAGCCGGTCTAGCACAGGATGAAAGGCGTCCTTTATTTCTGAGTACAAATGGGGTCTTTTACCCTGAGCAGTCTAAGCTGCTGAGGAGTACAAGGAGTCCCAGCACCCCTCCCCTTTAACTGCATCATGGAGAAGAGACAGCTGCATTGCCTGGGGTCCACAGCTGGGCAGGGCTTGGGGCTGTCTCTCTGGTCAGGCTTCTTCAGGACTGACGCTTGGGAACCAGGGCACCACTAGACTGGAAACAGATCCCAACTCAGAAGGAAATGCATTTTCCTGTTCAACTCCTGATCTCTCCCAGAATGTGGAGGAGAAAAGGAAATAGTCATGCCAGCCCCGACAGAGGATATGGCGGGCTCAGTTGCTCGCTGGAGATCCTTGCCCAGGGTCCTTGCCCCACCCTAGTACTGTAGTTTTAAATGACGTGTTTATTGACATGAATTGACTGTCAACTTCTGCGCCTCTGACCCTTTCGTACTTTTCCTTCCCTGCCCCAGGTGTCATTTCGGTACCACTGTCGACTGTACAACGAGTGGCGTCGGACCAATCAGAGGGTGATTCTCCTCATTCCAAAGTCTGTCAACGTGCCCTCTCATCAGCAGTCCTTGCTGGGGCTCCACTCAGCTAAGAGGAACTCAAAGGAGACCATTGTTTGATGTCCGCGTGGTCAGTCGGTAGACCCACTGTTTGGAAGTTTCTGCACTGGGGGCCCTGCGCTGAGCCACCACCCGGAAGCCCTTCCCTAGCCTTGTGGGTCTAAGAACATCTGGAGCCATGTGACCACATCGCCTGAGTAACGAACTCGGCCAGAAGGAAGCAAATGCCGTTTGACTTCAAAATCATGAATGCTGCACTCATATGATACTTTGCTAAGCTGCCAAACACGTCTATTTAGCAGATGCTGTATGGGATTCTCGGAACACCTCTTTACCATACGAGGAAGGTTGTCCTGCTGCGGATGCAATTCAATTCTTCCTTTTTTATTACTATTTCAAATATATATATATAGATATATAAATATATAATTTAGACGATAATCAAAAAATTTAAAAGCCAATGTACAAACTGGTTTCTTGGTTTGGATGGGTTTTATCTGGGCTAGTTTATTCTTTTCCCGGTTTCTACTGTGGATTCTTTGGCGGCTAACTTGATAGCCAGCGTGGTCTCTCATCTCTTTCATGTCCCTTACTCAAGGCGACCGTGTAATTACTGCAGAACAAGTCACATCTGAAGGGTGTTTTGTACTAAACCTCATTTAGTTATTCAGTTTTTAAAGGGAAAAGCAGGCGTGGCAACTCGCCACGCCGTGAGCTGTTCATCTAAATATTACTAAGGAGGAAAATGAAGGCAAGAAGCTCGCGCCTTTCCACTTGTTTGGTACTGACAGCTGATAGAAGCTATTTTCTAATAATAAATATCTGGTGTGTGAAAGCCGCCTAACTGGTGCAAGGCTCTTTCTTTTCAGTTCTTCAAACCTGTATAGCTCCCCAACTAGGTTTACAAAATGAAAAAGTCAGAGCAAAAAAAACGGCCGTTCCTGTCCTTGCCTCGCCTCGGTTAGTTCAAGTCTTCATTTCTGCTTTTGCAGGGAACTGGGGATCCAGGGTGGCTTCTAGGAACCCTAGACCTGTTTTGCATATCAATTAGCATCCCCGTGGCTCTCCTGAATTTCTTGCCTGAGAGGTAGACGCGATGATAAAGCCTGTCCTAGCAGCCTGACGCTTAGTCGAACACCCTGTTGTCAGATTTAAAAAAAAAAAAAAAAAAGTGCCACACAGTTTCTTTCCCCAGCCACGATGCCAATTCTGTCGCAGGCCAAAATAGACTTTGTCTGAGGGCTTCGTGTCTCCCTTTTATCCGACACGGCATAGACGGCTGACCCCTAGCCCGCATTGTGTGTCCACTGAAGTCAGGAGCGGATGTCTTTGAGGCAAACACAGGCTGGGGCGGCTCCCACCTGGCCACCCACTCATACACGCACAGGGCGACAAGGTTGACCCAGACGAAAAATCGGGCTCTCTGGAACATGACCCACATTCTAAATAACCGCTCCAGTACCGCCTTCTGCTCCCGGAGCAGGACCGCGTGAGTGCAGGCAGCGGCGCAGGCAGAGGCTCGGAGGGGACCTGGGAACGATTGGTTGTGCAGATTGACGGAAGCTGCTGCAGCTGTCCCCTTTGTGGGCCACACCGTCCTCGCCCAGGCTGTTCTCTGCGCTGCCCAGGGAGGGAAACAGCTGTACGATCTTCACTGGGAAACTCAGATGTGCTTTATGGCTTATGACAATAGGTTCCCTCCCCGCCACGTCTCCCTTCAACACTTCAATTCCAGTAATCCAGGTCTCAGCCCGACTGTTTACGCGGCCCTGCTCACCCCCTCGGCTGTCATTAACCGCACCACCATCAACCGTTTCTTAATTGACCTTTTTAAAATGCTGGACACCGCTGGCTGCACGCAGCTGCCACGCATTTAAATTTCCTCAGCGGAGTCCAGCTTGGTAGCTTGTGAATTGCTGCACTGCAATATACTTGATAAATGACGTCCAGCCAGCCTTGGGCCCGGAGCTGTCAGGGGAACCAGTGACACCACTCAAGCGAATGGCACAACCTTCGTGAAAGGTCCATTCCCTCTCTTGGCTGCCACCGATTGGAATTAAGGAGGGGGTGGCATCTAAGGATCTGCTGAGTTAGGGTGCGGAGAATTCCTGCTGCCCTGGGTCATGAGATTAAAAACAGTATTAAAAGTAGGGTGCTTCCGAGCGCCTCCCTGGGGCTTTGAGGAGGGCAGCACATTGGTACTATGCCTCTGCCAGGCCTCTTTCCTACCAGTTTGAACCCACCCTCAGGAAGGAAAGCAGAGCCCCCCGCCCAAGGTTGAATGTAGGGTCGTGAGAATAACAGTGCCTGGTCCTCCAAGTGCAGCGGTTCTCAGCCTTCCTAATGCTGCGACCCCTCAATACAGTTCCTGGCGTTGTGGTGACCCCCAGTTATAAAATTATTTTCGTTGCTACTTCATAACTGCACTTTTGCCACAGTTATGAATTGTGATGTAAATGTCTGTGTTTTATGATGGCCTTAGGCAACCCCTGTGAAAGGGTCATTTGGAAGCCCCCTCCACCCCTGTCATAACCCACAGGTTGAGAACACCTGTTCTACTGAGGACCCTAGTCTTCGTCAGCAACAGCACCCATCTTGGATCCTTCAACCTCTGGAGATCATCTCATTCCCTCTTGGTCATGTAACCCGAGGTTATGCAAGGTAAGGGAGTCTACAGACAGGGGTCCGTACATCTGAGGGGAAAGGGTCTACTGGCTAACTGGAGCAAAGCCACCACCATTTTCAACTGGGCCAGAGGAGGACATTCCCCCTGGCTACCCAACAGCCACCACCATTTTCAACTGGGCCAGAGGAGGACATTCCCCCTGGCTACCCAACAGAGGAAGTGCTGTGATTGGTGCTAAAAGGCGAGGCTCTGATTGATCCAAACCTGAATCTTTGTGGCTGTGAGATCGATGCCAAAGAGTCAAAGCTAGGTATGCTTGATTAAATAAATAGATAGATAAATAAATAAATAGAGGCTGTGACGGGGCCAAAGCCTCCCTTCTCGGCCTATGTAAGGCTGCTAGGGCTCATTGAAGTCAGCCCTGTGCTGCCTCCCCTGAGCCAGAAACGTGAAGTCTAATAAAAGGCGTCTCTCAAGCGATCTTTTCTTGTCTACCTTGGTGCAGGGCGAGCCGCTAACAAAGAAAGAGGCAGCAGTGTCAGGGGAAGCATCAGCCTAGCAGTCAATGCGCTGATCTGTGAAAGCAGCAAGGCCTCTGGCTGATTGACAGCTGAAGCAGCAGCTGCTGAACAGCTGGTGAACAGGAAGGGAAGACAGGGATGGGAAGAAAGGTCAGAGAGCAGAGAGAACGGTGGATACAAGGTGGTAATGAGTCAGAAGAAACTGCAGGCGAGGCTCTACTCACCTTGAGTTCCAAGAAGCCATCATGTCTTTAGGGTCAAGAATCTCAGGCTAAGAGGGATCCTGATACCTAGGCCTTCCTGGAAGCTTCCCTGCCAGCTACAGGCAAGGGATGATGAAAGCCTTTTTCCTGGACCCGTATAGGAACAGTAAGAGTGTGGGACTAAGAACCAGATTCTCACGGTCTATGGGAGTACAGTTACGCTAGAAGGTAGCACCTGCTGCTACTCCACAGCCTGCGGCCACCACACTCTCCTGCCAAATATGGAGGCAAACAGAAGCTGTCAAAGATGAACAGGAAGATTTGCCTACCCCTGATTTCTATCTGAGCAGAGCAAAGGATCCCAGCCAGCTGGCTGGTAATGTTCCCTTCCTAACCATTTGTCTTGAGAATATCATGGAGAAACAAACGTGTGTGGCAGGGAAGCCAGGAAGACAACAACGAGCCAACACGCCCTTGCCTGCCCCGTGTGCATGCATGTGCTTCCGAGTATCCTCATCTGGGGAAGGAGCAGAGGACATGGGGCATGCACACGAATTCTACAGCCTGTGCCCAGATGAACTGTGAGAGCTAACAGTCAAAAGGAATGATTTAGAATTTATTTTGTCTTTCGTTGTCCCAGTCCCCTTGCCCCAGGTGCCAGACACTGCCACGGAGTGTCACTTCCGTCCTAGCTATAGCCACAGCCACTTCATTTTCAGTCATCTGGAGCATGGAGGAGCCAAAGGAAGAGGTGGGAAGCCCTTGTTCTACACTTAAGATAAGCGGCAGACCCCATTTTTTCCCTGGCACTCCATGTCCTTCTGCACACGGCCCTCCAGCCGCTATATCTCTGTGCTTATACTACTTCCTTGTCCTAGATCTGAATCCCATCAACTTTTCTTAATAGCCCGCATAGCTTCCCCAACTTCCCAAACTTAGAAAGGCACAGACCAAAGAACCCAAGCAGGAAAAGACAGCTAAGAAATTAAACCAGCAAATGCTTCCTTTCCTCTTCAATCCAGCATTCTAGAAGTCACCTGAAGACCAACCACACAGTTTATGTTCCCTAATACCACATGAGAAAAACAGAGAGTGGTCCTAAAGCTTGATGTGTGGGAGGCTTGGGCCCACACGTGGGGAGAGAGTTTCGGATTGGTTAAGGAATCTAGGTTTGGAACCATGATAGAACTGGCTTGACATTGCTCTTGGCTGAGAACAGAGGACCTCTCAACAGAGGAGCTGGCGGTATGAAGCCTGATGCTTCAGTGATGGAGTCATGAGAAACTGACACTGGGTGGTGAAACCTGGGCAACTGCTAACACAAAAAAGATGGGGCAGTTCCGCAGAAACGTAGGCTCCTAGCCAGCAACAGCCGCAGTGTCTAGAGGTTTGCTTGGGGACATTCTGTCTTTCTGTTTGCTGTTATGGTCGGTCTTGGTGATTGAAGCCATTTCCCAATGAAGCAAGAGCAGACAAGAACCAAGGCCAGGCAGTGGTGGTACACGCCTTTAATTCCTGCACTTGAGAGGCAGTGGCGTTGTGGTACGCAGGCAGCAGGGAGCATATCCACAAGAGGGACTTCCCTGGATTAGCATCCACCAGTGGGCATGCTGGGTCATGGGATGGCAGTTACCCTCGATGTTTCTGTGCTCACCACACAGCAGCGGCTGCTTTCTCGGTTCTCTATGTTAGCATTATATATATATATTTTTCAAGACAGGGTTTCTCTGTGGCTTTGGAGCCTGTCCTGGAACTAGCTCTGTAGACCAGGCTGGTCTCGAACTCACAGAGATCTGCCTGCCTCTGCCTCCCGAGTGCTAGGATTAAAGGCGTGCGCCACCATCGCCCGTCTTAGCATTATATTTTTAAGATTTATCTGTGGACTCGTCGGTTTGCCTGCGTGTAGTCTGTAGACAAGAGTGCAAAGCTTGCTGAGGCCAGGGGAGGGCATCAGATCCTTTGAAAGGGGAGTTACAACCACTTGTGAGCCACCATGCAGGTACTGGGAATCAAACCAGGGTTTTTTGGAAGAGCTGCCAGTGCTCTCAATTACGAAGCCATCTCTCCGATCACAACACTAGTATTTATGTGTTCATTTTTACCAATCTTATAAACCTGTTTTCTCGTTCAGGGTCAATTTTACATTTCTCTATTTCTTGATGCATTTTCTCACCTCTATTGTCCCCAGTCAGTGTGAAAGGCTGTCTAATTTCCTCTCTCTCTTTTTTTTAAAAGCTAATTTATTATGTATCCATTGTTTCTGTCTACATGCATGCCAGAAGAGGGCATCAGATCTCATTATAGACGGTTGTGAGCCACCATATGGTTGCTAGGACTTGAACTCAGGACCTCTGGAAGAGCAGCCCATGCTCTTAACCTCTGAGCCATCTCCAGCTCCTTCTCCCTTTTAAAGTTGACACGTGGGATCCTTTGATCCTTAATTTCCATAGCCAAATCTGGTTGTGTTTTCTTTATCTGCAAGAGGTCTTATTTTTAAAGTGTTGTCTCATTCCAAACGTGAAAGTGTTTTCCTGAACCTTCTTCTCTAGCTTTATGACTTCGTCTTCCACCCTTCAGTCTCTTAACAGTCCTGGAATCCACCTGGGTGCTGGTGGTAGCAGTGGATACCTTTCATCCCAGCACTCTGGAAGCAGAGGCAGTTCCATTTAGCTCTCTGAGTTCAAGGTCAGCCTGGACTACAGAGTGAGTTCTAGGCCAATCAAGGCTACGAAAAAAATCCTGTCTTGAAAAACCAAAACACAAAAGGCCTGGAGCCCACCTGTCTGTGGTCTAAGGGTTCAGGTGTCTCCTTATGAGGGGTTAATTTTCCTACGACTTCCCACTAAACAGTCTCTCTCCCTTCCTCAGTCCCTGGCCTGTCAACCAGGTCTTCCGCTGAGTTCCATGAATTCCGTCTGCTTTAGGGGACCATTTCCTGCTGTCGCCTGTCTGGTCGCACCTTTCTCCTGTGACTTCCCAGAGTCTCCCATCCACAAGGAAGAACAGCAGCTTCCCACTGCCTTTCGACTCCACCCCCACCCCCAGATTGGCTTATTTATTATCAAATCAGTTACTTTAGTGTAGAAATTTTAAATCACAGCAGTCTTGCTGGAATGAAAGAATCTGGGGTTCGAGTGAATTTATACATTTCATGAAAGTCAACGTCTTTGCCATTTCCAGTTGCTCCACACCCCATTGGCTCGACTTTTTGTGCTCTGTTGTGGAATTTGCATACAATTCCAATCCTGACTCCTTAGCCACCTCCTAGTCCCTGAGCGCCAATGAGAACACTAATCTAGCTGTGTCTCTACTGGGGCCTGTGTTTGTTCTAATAGCTGGAGGATCCTGGGCACTTCTGGCCCGCTAGTCTGTGCCTTCCCCTCAATGCAGTGGCTCAGCCCATCCTGACCTTTCTGTGGCAGCAAAGTGCTTGCTGCTCTCTCAGGCACAATGCACTCAGTTCCTCCAATCGCCCTCATGTAATCTCGCTGAATTTTTTCTATTCCTAATATTTTTAAAGCTATTAAGGTAATTAAATATAGTAACATTGAGAAATACGTATAATTTCTATTTTAACCCACTCTAATAAGATTCACTAATGTAACGCCATTCTTCCACTGCCGAATGTATTTTAACAGGATTTTTTCTATGTCTGGCTCTGTTAAAACCCAAAAGTTCCCACCAACACCACCATTCCCATGCAGTACCCGAGAACTGAACCTTGTCTGTTTTTTTTCCATCTCCCTATTTTTATAGCTCCCTGTCTTGAGAGGAGACTGGCAGTCATCATCCCTGCTCTTTGCTTATTAAATCACTCCCCCTGCATAGAATGCATCTCCTTCTCCACTGATACCCAGCCCCCCAACCCCCACGCCGTGACCTCTCTCCACATCGCCCGGTCTATGTTGCACCCACTGGCTGATCATCCTCTCCTTTTCCATCTTTTCCGGCATTGTTTGGTGTAGCGAGTCTTTTTCTGTCCCTCCAACTAGCTCCCGAATTACACAGAGACTTCTTATTAATTATGAAAGCTCAGCCTATAGCTTAGGCTTGTTCCTTACTAGCTCTTAGAACTTAACCCATTCACATTAATGTACATTCTGTCATGTGGTTAGCTCTCTTCCATCTTTACCTCCTGTTTCCTCTCTATGTCTCCTGGCTTCTCCTGCATACCTGTATTCTTCTTCCTTTTCCTTTCTCTTCCCAGAAATCCTGCCTGTACCTCCTGCCTAGCTATTGGCCGTTCAGCCTTTTATTACACCAATCACAACAATACACCTTCACACAGTGTACAAACATCCCACAACAGTTTAGTGGTCCCTCTATTTCAGTCTTTTTTGTTCATTTGGCAATATGGATGTCAGCAATCTTTTTGAAGAATTTCGGTGGGATTTTTGCTGCTGTTTGGTTTGGTTTTCCAAGACAGGGTTTCTCTGTATCCCTGGTTGTCCTCAAACTCCATAGACTGGGCTGGCTTTGAACTCAGAGATCCACCTGCCTCTGCCACTCGAGGGCTGGAATTAAAGGTGTGCACCACCACTAAACTTAGAACTTTCCTAATTTTCCGTTGCCCTCTCCCACTCTTATTTTTGAACCACTACTCCCTCCTCCTTCAATTCAGTTGGTTTCAATCCTCTTTTGCCTTAGGACAAACGGCATAGACTCACGAGTTTTCTTCCAAGTTCAATCTTTTCTATTTATGTTTACTCTTTTTTTCTAAGTATGATCTTGCTACTCTAATTTTTGTAATTTCTCAGTTTTAGTTCTAAGTCCTTTTGAATTTTTCATTTCCTTCCTTGGCCTAAGAGCCTTTTAATAGTGAGTCTCTCACATCTCTCAATGAGCAGGGGTTTGAGAGGTAGGGTTATTCTGTGTCTCAGTTAGCTTATTATGATCAACTGTGATCTGCGTTCTTTAAAACCATGGAATTGCAAACACAGCTCCATCTACACTACACATACATGAGTGCATGCATGCACACACTAAACAGCTGTTACCCATATGTAGAAAGTACAGCGTATTGTGCATGTTGAATCTTGCTTCTTCTAGCTCGACCTATTTCTGAAAAGGGAATAAATTTCTAATTACTGTTCCCTAGTTTTTCTTTGTCTTACTTTATGTATTTAAGTATTATATTAATGTTTACCATCACATCTTAATACAGTGTTCCTCTTACCAAAATATGCTAATATCCCACCTGTCCATTTCCATGTTTAGAATCTTTTACTCAGTACTAAGCATACCCCTGACCTTCTAAGTCTCCTGTGGACAACATACTGATGGATACTTTTAAAAAAGTATAATCCAAGACTCTGAGCTAGTGAACTCTATCAGCTTGCATTTATTTTACTCTCTGTTCAGCCTTCATCCCTCTATCTCCATGTCTGGTTTTTCCCGTTCTTAAATTCTGCAGGGATCACGACTACCAGGCTAGCAATGTGAACTGGTGGTAAAGAGTTGCTTCCCTCGGGGGGACCCATCAGAGAGTCTCCGGCATTGTGTACAGACGCAACCAGTCTTCATTTTGCCATACCTTTTGCTGAGACCTGCTGCTGTCCTGTAGGGCCCACCTCCATAGACTGTCATCAGCTTTTAAAGCTTTCGAAGAGGAATTCCACGTGGCTCACCCGTGTGCCTGCACACACTGTATGCATCTACCAGGTGAGCAGGCACTGCAGCCCAGCCTTCCTTAACTGCTGGCGGCACTGTGACCGCCTCTAGCTCCACCCTTCCACACTCCCTGGTTGTTTGTTTCCCCAGATCCATTGTCACACTTGGCCTTCCAGCAGTGACTGGGGTGAGCAGCTGGCGGAGGTGGCACACCTTCTGCCCAGCACAATGACCATCGTAGAGCCATTGAACTGCTTTGGGGGGCATAACATAGGAAAGAGACCGGTAACCCCAGAATGAGCATCAACCACTCTCCAGCTTCAGAGCGGACATCTGGGCTAGATTTCACAGCAGGGGGCCCAGCTGCTACTTATCTGTGTTTGGAACATTAAGTCCTTAACATTCTGGGCGGCCTCCACTGGCTCCCCAGCTTTTGGGCGTGATTCTACTCAGTACAATGGGTAATTAAGTGTACTTGGTAGGACAACCCAACAGTGTGCCTTCCAATACAAAAACGACGCACAGCTCAAGGAAGGAGGCAGCTGTGGCCATCCCAGCTGTGACTACCATGCAGTCGCTCTGGTGGAATTCAGCGGCTGCAGCTGTGGCCATCACTCTGATGGAATTCAGCGGCTGCTGCTGTTAGGAAGGAGGCGGCTGTGGCCATCCCAGCTGCACACCTACCATGCAGTCGCTCTGATGGAATTCAGCGGCTGCTGCTGTTAGGATTGGTTGTGTGCAGTGATTTTCAGCTCCTAATTGGAGGCCTCTGTGAGGGTGACTCTGCAGGAAGCCCAAGTCGCCAGTGCCACCAAGGCAGAGCTTGGTTGCAATATTTTTACAATGTAACTTTCCCCCATACCCTTTAAAACGGGAGGCGCAGACAAGCTTCGTGGCATTTTGCAATTAACTTTGCTAATATACGAAATGTCACCAGGCTTTTTCCATCACCAACTTTCCTTCTCACTGCCCCTGCCTAGCAACTGCAAGGCTCACCATGGATGCTTCCAGCTCAGCTCTTGAGGAAGCTGTGTGGCCCAGCCTGGGTGACAGGATACCAGGAGGTTAGGCACGCTGTTCATTCATGGCCTCACAGCAGCTGGAGGTCTGGACAGCCCAGACAGATCTGGTCAGACAGAGATGGAGGGTCCATGGAACGCAGCGTGCGGCTAAATCATCCAGTACATCTGTGTGAGGGCCTTAACAATAAAACTAGCCATCAGGGTTCTCTGCTACCTAAGATCCACAAAGACACCAACATTCTGGGACCCGCAGCACAGTCCCCTTGGCCACTCAAGTGGTACGCAAGACGGGGAGGGGCTCTCGGGCATGTATAAGGGGGAGGGACTTTTGGCCATATGTGAGGTTTTAAGGCATACACACGGGGAGTGGCTCCAGGGCAGTTGGCGGCTCCCGCGGGGAGCAGGTTCAAAGCCGGTCCTCTGATTTACAGAGGCACTATGTACATCAAAGCAAAACCTGGGGTCAGTCAAGCTAGCATGTGCTGGACCGACTGCGCAGTCAATCATTGCCCAGATGCATGGGTGTCAGGGAAGAGGCCTGAGTTTGCTTCCAAGCATGTTTATTTATTATTTATTTACAACAGGCCTCGGAGCATCTGGCTAAAGATAAAAAAAAATTTGAAGAAGTGCCTTCTTCAAATTAGAGGGCACTGCTGACGGGGCAGTGAAGGGGAGCATCCTTCCTGGCCAGAAATAGACCATGCAAGGCACCAGAAACCCCGGCACTGCCTTCACTGGCACCGGCACATGCCGGCAGGGGGTGGAGGTGGTGGGCTGACGCAGAGAGAGAAATCCCCTCCCCCCAGCATGCTCTCAATGCGGAGTGTTGCAGTATGGAGGCATGGGAGGCGTGAGGAATGTGCTCAAGTCTGTCCCCAGCTGTGGATCATCCACCTCAACCCTGTCCGGCAGCAGCCAACAGCGTTCCCATCCCAGTGTGGGCAACTGGACACTGCAGAGACCTCCACCACCCAGATCAACGAGAGCCCTCAGCGGTCTGAGCGAACAGATCCCGTGAAGCCGGGCATGGTGGCACGTGCCTTTAATCTGGGCACTCAGGAGGCAGAAGCAGGCCATCCATGCCTGTATCTTGTGATCAGGAGTTTGAGGCCAGCCTAGTCTGCAGTTAGTTCCAGAACAGCCAGGGCTATGTAGAGAGAGTCACTGTCTCAAAAACAAAACTACCAGAGAGCGAAACTCAGGGAAACTAAGGGAAAATAACTCAGCCACACGCGTGTGTAGGCATATACTCTCTTGTATGTATACATGTCCTCTTTTTTTGTTTTTTTAAAATATTTATTTATTTTGTATACAATATTCTGTCTACGTACATGCCTGAGGAGGGCACCAGACCTCATTACAGATGGTTGTGAGCCACCATGTGGCTGCTGGGAATTGAACTCAGGACCTTTGGAAGAGCAGGCAATGCTCTTAACCTCTGAGCCATTTCTCCAGCCCTATACATGTCCTCTTACGCACGTGTGCGTGCACAAGTACAAGCAGAAAACCTGTGAAGACACAGAACAATGAAGGAATTCCAGGACGGCCAGTCTCAAAGGGAACCCTGAAAAGCCCCCTTATTCCCTCTGCCATTCCTGTCTCTCTCCCAAAGACTGCCCGGCTGGGCCACATGAGCACCACAGGGAAAATGGGCCTGCCGCAGGACAAAGAGCAGGTCGCCCAGCAGGAAGTCAGAGATGAAGTAGCCCCATGCCCCCTCCCTGACAGGGACACCGACAGGGACACCGACAGGGACCATCCACTGTGATCCACTGCTGTGATGAGAGGCAGCGAGCAGGCAGCACCTGCATTGTCCCCTGCCTGTCCCATCTTGTCTCCTAACAGCCACCTCCTGCAAGGAACCGCTTCCCTCCTTCCCCCAGGCAGCCCTGGCATTCACTTGTTCCCATTAGCATCGTCCCATCCCTCAGCCAAGCCTAGGGTCTGTGGGAAAACAAGCTGTTGAAGAGCAGGAGGCCGGCGGTGAGGGGTTCAGAGGTGGGCGGGTCCCGTTCCTGTATCTTGCGGACTGGTGCCAAGGATGACAAAAGACTCCCCTTCCTTTATTTCATAATGCAGCGTTTCCCAACCTCCCAAAACTACTTTTCTTTTTTAAACAGCTGCCAAAGATACCTTGTCACTTCTCAGCAGCCTGCGGAGTGGAGCCGAGCCGAGCCCTCCGCGGGGCAGCTGCGGCTCCATCATGCCTGAGGCTGTCTGTTGGCATATCAATCCTGTCCTAGCTAAAGGCTTCCAGTATTTGTTTAAACGACAGTCCGACATAAAACTACGGCTTTCATCAAGGACGGGAGCGCTGCCGTCATCTCCCGTCTGTGAATCAAGCAGAGCGGGACCCAGCTTTGTTCAGGGTGGAAGCGCGAGTGACCAGCGAGGAAGCCGGCTCCGGCTCAACAGTGCGCAGGCGCCATGTCCTCCTGAGGCGCTCAGAGGTTCGCCATCTATCTGGCGGGAACCAAAAGACTCTTAGTGCTTAGTGTCTCAGTGGAAAATACAGAAACGATGGCCAAACATGTGTGGTGTGTCCTAGAAGTCTCCATTTGGTACTTCCTGGGTCACTGCCATCTTCAGTTTTACAAAGGGTCCCAATGTGAACAGCATGTCACGGGTTGGCAATGTTCATAAACGCATCCTTCCTGCCGGAAAAGCAGAGGGTCCAGCAGGGCCACTGAAGCGCCTGTGTAGTTAGTGTTCTTCAGCATGGAGGATGCTCCGTGAGGAGCAGACACTGACACTCCCCTGAAGGGGACAGTCACCGGCTCTCCTGAGGAGGAGGACAGCTACCACTTGGCTGTTGTTGGAGTAGATTCCCATTCGGGTGCTGGTGCAGTGGGCGCTCATCAGGGTCTCTCTTTGAAGGCAATGCACAAATGCCAACCTCAGGCAGCTTCATGTCCTCAGACTCCAGGCTACCCAGCAACTCCACAGCCAGCCCACATGTCATCTGCTGAGAGGACAGTCACACCCGAGTCCTTACGCCCGTACCAGGCTGGAACCTCTCTCTACTTCGCTTCCAAGAAGGAGGCTCTGTAGTTTGACCTTGACCCTAGACGAGTCGTTCCCAACCTTCCTAACACTACGACCCTTTAACACAGTTCCTCATGTTGTGGTGACCCCCAACCATAAAATTACTTTGTTGCTACTTCATAACTGTGATTTTAGCTGCTGTTATGAATCATAACATAAATATCTGTTTTCAGGTAGTCTTAGGCAACCCCTGTGGAAGGGATGCTCTGGGGATTGGGACCCACAGGTTGAGAACCAGTTACTTTTCTATTCCCCTCCTCCAGGGACCACCTGGGAAGTCCGGAGGAACAGACTAGGGGCTGGGCTGTACGGCCATGATAGTCCTAACATCGGAGTTGAAAACTGTCCTTTTGAAACCAACTTCCTACTAGACAAATCCCTTCTGGAGGCCGTGTGCTGGGAGACCGGCCCGCCCGCAGCACGGATGGCAAATCCTACTCAGGAGTTGGGGTTTTCACACATGACAGGGTCAGGGAAGGACTGCCGCACTATCAGGGTCTCAGCTGCGCAGGGCAGTTAGTAAATGACCGGCAAGGCCTGCTGAATCACACTCAATGAAATCTGTCGCTTCCGGTGCCCTCAGCGGCTTTCCGAGCCGAGCCACTGACAAACTCTGACAAACACTGTGCAGTTAAAACCCGCAGGAATCCCACCATCCATCCCATCCCAAGTCTCCTTACCCTCACCCCGATTCTCTTGGTCAAATCATCTTCAGCTCAGTTTCGAATTCCTACGCACCTACAACCACAACCCTTTTGTATGACCTAACTGAATTCTTCCACCAACACTGGATTGGGTTTTTAAACTCACGAACCTAACAACATGGAGGTAAAAGAATGTCCGGTCTTCCAGGGCCATGCCTCTGACTAACAGCACTGGTGCCATTAACTGCCACCCTTATAAGGGGCTTTCCATTCAGAGAACTAGGTTAAAGGTCACCAATGTCATTCCGTTTGAACCCTGTCAATGGAGGCCTGTCTGGGAAAGTACGAATTTGGAACATAGCCATGACTACACTTGGCATGTCCTAAACAATGGTCAGTGTTACCTCCGTCCTAAACACAGCTGAATCACCAGTTCCCATAATCCCTATCACAGCCGCCCCAACCCCACAAGGAGAAGACAAGGGAGGTACTGACCCCCGCACTGGGTCACTCAGTAATTCACAAACACTGCCAACACATTGCTTCACTCGGGACAGTTACTTCCGACTGCTTCTTGTGCCCCTACAGCCTCTGTGTGGCTTATGAACACCAACCCCCCCCCCCCCCCCGGAGACTTGATTTCCTCTCTGAGAAAGACTCTGTCCTGAAACCGCCAGTGAGCGGTAAGCTAACTGTAACTGGGTGAATTGTCCGCTGCCCACTGCCTAGGACGGCAGGAGAGGTGGGGCTGTCAAGGACGGATCTGGCCAGTCAGAAGGAAATGGCTCTCCCTCTGGTAGTCCTGACATCTGGGCCCGTTCAGTATCCTGTCTGCAGAGAATCCCACCAGCTAACAAGGTGTAAGGAAGGTAGTATTTGGGTCAATGGCTATTAATATTCAATGAATGTGGTCCTCCCTCCCCGCTCATAAGTGGCGTTTCTGTCCCCGACCCCATGTGAAAAACCGTGTATCAGAAGCCCGTGCTCCAAGTGTCCGTCCCCTCAGCTCTGAGGCACAAACCCAAGGGCGCCAGTTCGGAATTCTCTCAAGACTCTGGGATAAGGTCACCTTCGTGCGTGCCCTCAGCCTTTTTCTCCACAGAAAAACCCCTCCCAGGACTGGCACTTCTGTCGACTGGGGTGCAGCCCAGACCACTGTTTCTTTTATAATGAAGAATGAGCATTCTGGATAGTCGGTGCCATGTCTGCCTGTCACCCCACCCCACCCCACCCCACCCCACCCCACCCCCGAGTTTAAATCTCTTGACAAACACTTAAGGGGAAACGCTCTGACTTCTCATCTGGGAAAATGGTTCACAGGAATTTTTTGGCCCCAGCTTCCAGAACAAGGGAATGGGAAACTGGCAGCCAAATGGGGAAGGCAGGGTCATGGCCTCGGGCACTGGACCAGAACATATGAATGGCAGGGTTGGCGTCCAAAAAAACCTGGTGCTGTTACAGGCAGTGTGAGCCAGGAAGCTCCCTGGCTCAGGCGGAGGGAAAACCAGAGCTAGCACTCCGCTTGAGAGCTGGGTAATGTGAAGATCATACTTGGTGACTAAGCCAGAAAGCCAACAGGAGTTAGCTGTCCCTCCGGCGTATATGCGCTACTCCGTGGTTAACACCTGTGGTCAGACTCAGGTCCCAGGACCACAGGGAGGTTTGGCTGAATAAGCACGGATACTCCTCAGGCCACCACAGACCAGCTAACCTGGGGGATGGGGTGCCGGACGTGACCCCCACACCTCAGGAAAGGGAGGCAGGAAAAACAAGCCTGCAGCAGTCTGGGTTACAGAGTGAGACCTGAGCTCAAAACATAAAACCAACTCAAAAAACCACTGAGCAACCCCAACAGTTTGAGAATGAGTCACAAAACTGGGGGGAACAAAACCTGGGCATACTGCAGTAACCAAGCTCACGCAGCGGCCCGCAGAAGCAAAGTGGGTCTAACAGGCCAAGACCAGAAGAGGGTGGCTGCCAAGGAAACAGAGACTCCCAACTCACACAGTGGAGAGGCACTTGCATATAAATCTGGGTGAATCTGTGCTTTATTGTTATAAAGTCATTAAGCTACGGGCAGGCTGTCTCCTGAAATTGAGAGGTGCCCTTTGTCTCTGGAGAAAGTCAGCCAAGGACAGGATTTACTGAGCTGTTCAAAGTGAAAGAGAAAGCAGTACCATGGAAGTGGGCACCCGGAGGTAGGACCTGGGACGATTTCACACCCTGGGCTGGTGCAGGTCTCCAGGGCAAACTGGCCTCTCTGTGCACTGTTCTCTACCTGCACCCTGACACCTCCACACCAGCCCAGTCTAGCAGCGTCCAGCCTTCCCACACTCAGTAAAGCGAGACGCCAATCCTCCAGCTACGTGAAATGTGACTTCTCTACATTTCGCCTCTATTTTACCTAAGAAGTTTCCCGTTCCCGTCAATTTGGATGATTATCCCTTTCGAAAGGTGGCCAAACAGAAGAAATGGAATTCTACATCACACCCGCATCAGCATCATTGCTTCAGGAAGCACAACAGCCCCAGGGTCAGAATTCTGGCTTTTGCCATACATAAAAAAAATATCAAACTCTTGCTTCAGGGATTGCGACACTGGACTAGACTCTCCTTCACAGTCTTAGGAGGCGCAAGCTACCTCGTGCAGGGTGAGAACCTTTCTCATTTTCAAATGCATGTTGGCCACGAAAAGGAACGTTGCAATATTCCGTTAACATATGATGGTGCATAAATTGAGGAGGAGGCGTAAGTCAATAGGCACGTGACTTGAGATAATCACACCCTAAACATGCACACGCGTATCTATACATGTATGTGTGACAACAAATTAAGATGGCATGGGCGAGCCCTCGTGTCTATACACATATGTACACAACAATAAACTAAATGGCACAGGGAAGGCCCCCCTCCACCCTAAGACTGGTAAAATAGAATCACCCGTGTCTTCTTCAGCAGGATGGTACAGGACAACAGTCAACATCCTAGCACCTGTCACAAAACTGCCACTCTTGCTGAGGAGCGGTCACAAGCCGAAAACCCCAAGAGGCAAACCACCTGTTATTAGGAAGTCAACAAATGCACCTATAACAAAAAAATAAAAAAAAGCAACCCTCAGAACTTTCAGGCCTTAAGAGAGATCCTACATCAAAATAAGGCGGGCCGCTCCAGAGAGAAGATGCCCAAGGTCGTCCTCCGGCTTACACATACTCATTCTGCACCCCGCACCTCCCACCCCCTCCTCCTTCCCTGTCTCTCTCCCCCTGCCTCCCTTTAAGAGAATCAAAGCAACTTCAGAAAGCCAATGAAATCAAAGCCCAAGGCTTGGACAAATGCCAAGGTAGACAGGGCTAAGAGCAGAATTAGTGTGACAAGCATAAAGGACTTACCAGAACATGGCACCAAGGAATCTATAACATAAGAAAAGAGAAGTTTTGGGGGCAGTGGTGGCGCACGCCTTTAATCCCAGCACTCGGGAGGCAGAGGCAGGCGGATCTCTGTGAGTTCAAGGCCAGCCTGGTCTACAAGGGGGACACGGACACAAACCAGAGAACATCAGCGACATGGTTTCCATAACTTGAGACCCAAGACCCAAGTCAGAGGAACGAAAATAAGCTAAACACGAAGGTCAAAATAGACAAACCAAGGGAGAAAATGAATTCCCACTTGTTATAAAAGAAGAGTAATTTCAGGTGGGCAGTGATGAAAGACACCTTTAATCCCAGCACTCGGGAAGCAGAGACAGGTGGATCTGGCCAGCCTGGTCAACAAGAGCAAGTTCCAGGACAGCTAAGGCTGTTACACAGAGAAACCCAGTCTCTAAAACAAACAAACAAAAAAGGGTAATTTCAAAGCATCTTCCTGTGTCTGGCCTCCAAGGGAGATGTGGGTGCAGTGTCCCCAGCACCCCAAAGTCCACAGGACAGACTCAGAGTAGCCAACCCCTAAAAACAGCCCAAAGCTCCAAACTACTTTGGTGAATCGAACCCTGGGATCTTTACTATAAATGTCACCAGATCAAATAACATTCTACTGTGTCACCACTGCCATTTATTCCCCTAATGTCTAAAGTGTTGGTTTTTATAGCATAATTAATCTGGTGGTAAAGAACCCCATCTTGCAACCAAATATTTCACACCCATGTTCGCTGTCTTCCATCTCGCCATTCAGAAGATAAATCTGTGTTGAGAAGTTATCATTTTATCTGCTTTAGCAGACAGAATTTCTGACCCAGCATTTATCTCGTGTCTGCAGCGGCGGTGCACGCAGTAAATCTGTGAGCACAGTAATTTGGGGCTTTCTGAGTTATTTCCAAGCCAAAGCTGGCAGTCTCTACACAGCCTTCTGCAGGATATTTTCAGGAGAGCAAACCCTTTGGGTTAGCTTCTGAAATATCATCCATGTGTTCTAGGGAGGCTTCCGACATTCCGCTCCTACAAGATGAACCAATCACAGGACAGAAACTCCTCAAATCCACAAACACTGATGCCCCAGCGAGGAGCACACAGCGAGGCCACCTGCCACAGCACTCGCTGCTATTCAGTTACTCTTCCAGAGGAGATTTCTAAATCCATTTCTTTCCCTGTCTATTTTATTCTCCTCCACTGTGCACACCTACTCTGTGTCTTCATCCACTGCTGAGAAGCTGAAGAGCAAGGGAAGCATTGAGCATCGTCATTACCGACAACAGAGCACTGGAGTCTCTGACTCGGAATCTATTTCTCTCCTCAATTTTGAATGCATCCCTGAAAAGTCCAGTTGTGGGTGGAGGGGAGGGGACTGGGAGGAGAGGAGGGAGGGGAAACTGAGGTCATATGTAAAAGGGAAAATATTATTTAAATAACATAAAAGTCCAATTCACACAAGCCAATCAAAACTAGTACATGTCTACCCTGTCAAGATCTGTCTAAAGCAGTGGTTCTCAACCGTCCTAGTCCTACGGTGACTCTCGGGCTGGAGAGATGGCTCAGCGGTTAAGAGCACTGACTGCTCTTCCAGAGGTCCTGAGTTCAATTCCCAGCAACCACGTGGTGGCTCAGAATCACCCATAATGAGATCTAGTGCCCTCTTCTGGCCTACAGGCAGGATACTGTATAAACAAATAAATAAATCTAAAAAAAAAAAAAATACAGTTCCTCATGTTGTGGTGACCAACTATAACATGTTCATCGCTACTTTATAATAACAACTATAATTTTGCTGTTATGATGAATCATAATGTAAATATCTGATATGCAGGATGTCTGATATAAAACCCCTGTGAAATGGTCATTTGAACCCCCCCCAAAAGGGCTGAGATCCGCAGATTGAGAACCTCTGATCTAGAGTTAAAAGGACAATAGAGTAATAGTAAAACAGCCTTTTATTTGTTAATGTCGCATAAGAAATTTAAGCATGTTACACTATCTTAAAAAACACAACTAGCGCATTGAGGAGAGCCCTTCCCCCCCAGCCCCCTGCCCCTCCCCCCCAGGAATCAATTTAAGAGAAGTAGCTGAACAGACAACAGCTCTGTGGAACACCTCCATCCAGAGCACGTACATGATGACTGGATGAATATTGCCTTCTTACAAAATGTCTCTTCTCTTTTCTATTTAAAAAAATTTGTAACCTTGATCACTTATTACAAAAAAAATCCATACAAAAGTTCAATATATTGAAAAAGTTGCTTTCCCCCATCCCGAACAGCACCGTTTTATATATAGCAGAGATTGATCAAGAGCAGACCGCCCAACTAGACAGAGCGGTCTTCAAATTATCCAGACACAGTGGTATACTTACTTACCCTCCCCTCCCCTTCTTAAAGAACTTAAAAAAAAATACATACACACATACAAAAAAAATGCCAAAAACGTGAGGGCCCCTTCCCAAACAGTACAGTTAGTTCAGTGTCGATAATTCACATCTTGCATCAACGTGTATGGATAAGATTTCTTTTACAAAACTTTCAGTGTCAAAAAGGAAATTAAGGCCATCAGATTCGCAGCTTAAAAATTCACATAAAGGAAATACAAAAATATTGTGTGCTTCTGAGGAGGCGCTGCACTGTATACAGGGTTACCATGCTCCTATCCTGACCAAGACAGGTGACGGGACAAGTTCACATAATGGCACAGCTTCTATTGGATGCTCTTGGGGATCCCTGAGAGGGAAAACAGAAGGTACAATCAGAATTAACAATATCACAATGTTCTAAAAACAAAATAAGGATTACAGACCTGCATACCTACTTAAAACAGGCCTGGTCACGGCTCACTCTTTTTAGCATTATCGTAACGACTCACTTCAACAAATCCCACAATTGAGCTTCTACACTAGCTGCACCAGGGTTTTAAAACAAAAAACAAAGCAAACAACCAACAGTTGATCAAAGCCAGTAAACAAGAATTTCTCACTTAACTTCGTAATTTTAAAGTAATTCTCCTATGTAGCTGAGCTGAAAACACCATGGTGAAATAGAAACTCAGGTTAGCTGAAGTTTCAATCATAGCAAGATTTTGTCTTAAATAAATAAGAAAAAAATTTAAAAAGTGTTTTTTAAAGAGCCGCAACAGGGGCTGGAGAAATGGACGGCTCATTAGGAGCACTTGTTGCCCTCCCAGGAGGACCTAGGTCTGATGCCTGCCACTTCAGTTCCGGGGACCCTATGCCCTCTTCTGGCCTCCCCAGGTACTGCACGGTGAGGTGCACAGATGTGCAGGTAAAACATTCATACACATAAGATAAAAAGGTTTTAAACCTTTATAGCGCTGAGGCACTGCTCATCGTCACTTGCAAAACTCACTCACTGTGTGACTCGCTCCTAACTAAACTAAAAACTAAACTGAACTAAAACGGAAGGTTATCAGTTCCGGGGTACTGGATCACCACCACTGTGCTGGGTTTCCCTCTTTTGGCTGTTTTGAACTCTGAGGTTACTATCATCTATGATGATTACAAGCGCAAAACTTAAAACACCTCAGACTTTTTCTTTTCTTCTCTCTTCTCGGAGTCTGCATTTACCTATCTCCTCAGTGGCTCCAGAGTCAACCCCTAACTTAGTCTGCCTAGTGATATTCTGATATTTCATTTCTCTTTGCTGCAGACTGTGTGGAAGCTACAGGCCTGGGCAATGTGAACCAAGAGCTCAACAGGCTTTCAACTTGATCCTTCCCACAAACCCAGCGACACAGCTGACAAACTGATGACTTGGCATCCTGTGACACCCAATGGCAGGTGCTTCCCTAGCATGCGGGAGCACCCTGGATCTGACCCACAAAACCACAAGACATCCACAACTCTTGGTCCCTCCTTCACCAAGAAAAAGACTCCTCCCTTCCCCCCGAGTGCTGGGTGTCATTGGCTTACTTCTAGAAAATGAGATAGAAAGGGTTCTGGGCCCAGCTTTTGGGAGGCCTAGCATTTGCTGTTTTTACTATCTTTGCCAGCTGCCCAGTCAAACCACAGACTCATGGGGACTAAGAAACAATCCTGTGTATCCTAAGACAGTAGCTCAAACAGTATCTTTTGTCCTTTCATTTCATCCAAACAATGTCCTATCCTTCAAAACAACTGTTTACAGTGACACTCGAGGCCTCGAATGCCCTCTCCAGTGTGACTTGGCAGGACCCATACAGACCACTGTCCTCAAATGTTATCTTCCTTCTACTCTGTGAGGCTTCCACTGATGGTAGGAAATGGATCTTGGTGCTTGTTTTCCATTAAAGTCAAGCATAACATACTTTCCTTAACTACGCCAGCAAAATGACAAGGCATCCAGACTGAAGAAAATCCCACCACGAGAGGTCACACACGTGAGGTCTGCTGAGGGCAATGTAGTATGATAAGAATGCTCCCCTAGGCTCACATCATCGTAGTCATCAGGGAGTGACTATTTGAAAGGGATGTATGTAGTTGGAGGAAGTTGTTCAGGAGCCAACGCCAGATCGACTTCCCCCTTACAGATGAGGATGTTTCTCCCAGTTACGGCTCCAGCACTGTGCATGCTGCCACGCTCCCCACCGTAATGATGAACTTAAACTCTAAAACTGTAAGCCCAATTAAATATTTTCTTTCTTAAGAGTTGCCCTGGTCATGGTGTCTCTTCACAACAGAACACCGATTAATAAACAAGGCCAACTTAGATTACAATTATGGAGACAAGCAGACAACAAGAGACCAATTAATGACCATGCTCGACAGCTTGAGAATCTAAGTTGAAGGCTCATTAGTTATATTAATATATATTTTTTCCAAATTTAATTAGTTAAAGCTGAATTTGGGGTTTATTTGAAGATTTATACAAACCCATGCATTAGCTAAACTCTTACAATGACTTAATGAATGGCAACTTAATACAACAGCAATGAATTTGGCTTCGCTCTGAAGCTCAGCGCAACTCTAGGTTCTGTTTTCTGTTGAGCTTATATGGGAATGCTGCTCTCATTTGGTAGCACAAACTTTTCAGAATCCAATAAATAAACTTCAAGGCACACGAGCTAATCTACGCATCTGCAAGTAACATACATGTCCAGCACAACACGTTATCTATCTACACCAGAAAACAAGTGACAAAAGCAAAAGCTGAAGAGAAAACAAAACTGAAAGAGACTACCATTTCCCAGGGCACCCAGGTTGGCTGCCCCGAGCACTGCTTGGCTGAGTGCACACCCAGTGGTGACCTGCCACTGCTCGGGCCACAGACAGCAAAGCAAGGGCACCCATACCATGTCATCAGAATTATAATCAAGTGTACCTGCTGGTGGAAACGCTCCTCCTCAATAACCACTCCAAGGGGCTCTTCCTCCTCCTCTTCCTCTTCGGGTATGGTTGTCTTAAAGACTGTACTTCTCTGAGCAACCTCCTAGAAGCAAGATAGCAAACTTCAAGTTAGAAGCCATGGGAAAGAGGCCCTTTCCTTTGCTTAAGGAACAGCATGGCTGTATCAAGGATTTTTTTTTAAAAAAGCCATTCCATCAGCAGCTTTAGCTAGTGAATTTTGTGTAATTAGCAGCAGTTAGTAGACCTTCAATTTTTCCTGCAGGGGAGCTACTGGGATCCAATTTGAAATACCTGCTGAGCAGTTTCTAATGCTTTTTGTCCTATTCTGTTACTAAAAATTCTGTGCAAGTCACTTGGCATACTAAATTCTCTATAAAACTCAACATGAACTCTGCTTAAAGATCTTAGCTCTGAGCAAAGAAAAGGTGCTAAACAAACGCTGAATAAAAGAAGCTGGAGGCTAACTGCTGCACCTCAGGGACACGGTGGCAGCAGGACCACCTGAGCTGTGCTGAGACAAAGATAGCACCTTTCATTCCATCAGGAGCTGGGAGCAGGACAGATTAGCACTAATTACTAGCAGCATTGCACAGGTTCTGTGTGGACTTGAATCAGTGTAGCAGGATGGAGGAAGCTAGAGGCCCAGCCAGAAGCTTCAGTTCTGTGAAGCCAGTCTTTACAAACACAATCAGCCCATAAACATCAGCCTGTCCTAACCAAAACAACAGCATTATAATGCAGAGTCCTACAGCAGACATCAAATGCAGCTACAGTTCTTTGACAAGAATCCTAGGGCTCACATGGAGAAAATACCAAAAAGGTACCCAAAAGGTACATGCCACTATCTTACACTTAGTTTCCTGAGCACTGAGAGCTAGCATAGTAGGGCTGACAACACGAACACTTAGTAGGCTAACAGTGTAAGCATTTACAAGGTTAACAGCATAAGCATTTACCAGGTAAACATTCTGTATCAGATGCTGTTTTGATAAAATGTGGAACATTCAGAGGTGAAATCACTCAAAGCCCAAAGTCAGAATGCAGTGGAGACAGACCCTGACAAGGACAACTGGGCCCTAGTCCGTGCTAATAAATCAATACCCTCTAAAGCACTATTTCCTATGTGCGACAGTTTCCATTTACTCAGTATCAATCACTTGGCAGCTCTGGTCTAACTGAAGCTTCAGTCACTTCACATTTCAATGGGATTCTGGTAAGACGTTGGACTGGTGAAATGGGGGCCACAGCAGCACTGGAAGAATGGCCATACCTCTCCCTGAGAATTTTTCAGTATAACCTTCACATCTTCACCAGTGCCCCAGGAGTTCTGGTTCTTCCAGATGAGGTCAGTTGGAGGACTGGCCGTGACTCCAGCATTTGCAGCCCAAATCTGGAAGAGAGAAAGGACTTGAGCACACCAGGAGCCCAGGGCTCACACGTCAAGTTCAGCAGCGCGAGGAGACTTTAACTCTTCCTCTAATGGTCTGTGAACTGTCTGCCCAGCTGCCTGTGGCCAGCACAATTCAGAGCTTCTGCAGGCCTCTGCTTCCTCATATGATAAACACATGGACATACAAGCCCCTGAAGTAAAGCTGCCACACTCTGGCCTAACCACTCCACAAAACAGCTGACCCAAAGCAAGTTTCCTTAGTGTCTTCATCCACAAACATGAACAACAATGGTACCTATGGCAGGTGGGATCGCTGCTGAAGTGATGACCAATACAGAGGTTCCCCCCCCTCCTCCTTCAATGGTACAATTGACAATTAACTGCTCTTGGGCAGTGGTTCTCACCCTTCCTAATGTTGTGACCCTTTGATAGTTTCTCACATTGTGGTGATCCCCAAACTATAAAATTATTTTTGTTGCTACTTCTAACTGTAATTTTGCTACTAACGGTGTCTCAATTGCTAATACCATCAGAAATGTGTTTTCCAGTGGTTGAGAACCTCTTCTCTATGGGTCAAGGGCCACCTTCCAAGAGATACGGACACACATGCAAACATGTGCACACCCCTCCAATTTCAACAACAGATGATGTTCTATAGCTAACAGTCTAGATGCAGGAGAGTGGCTCGTCCCCAGTTGGAAGCAGTGTCACAGTGCCCCAGCGTATCTCAGATTGTGTCCACAGAGAACACAGGAAATGCTCCAGGTAAAACATAATTGCTATTGAAATAAACCAAAGATATAAATCCATTTCCTCATCAGCATGGAAATTCTGCCGTATTTTTAAAAGTACTTCTTGGCAGAAGGAAACAGGCAGAATGGGAAAAAATGGCCATCAGAAACCTCAAGTATCGAGGGAAGGCTAGAGAAAAGAGAGCTCGGCAGTGAAATGTGCACTGCTCTTGTAGAGAACCCAGAATCAGTTCCCAGCACCCACATGGCTGCTCCCTTGAGCACATCTAACCCTAGTTCCGGGGAATCTGGAGTCAGCCCCTGGGGGTTATATGCATGGACAAACCTTATGCAGTACAAAGACACAGTCTTTTTTAAAAGGAAAAGAAAACCTAGACAAATAGATAAATCCTAGACAAACCATTATACCTCTGTGGTCTCACTGTCCTCGCAGTCAGATTTAGCCAGCCCAATCTTCAAAAATTACAAATAAAGAAAAACTGAACTGGTTGTTGGTTATGAAAGACTTGATCACCAAAAATGCAAATGACAGATTCAAGCTCATGCGGGAGGCTCTGAGTCTCTATACACACTTCCTCCCTTTAAGTCACTGTCTTAGGAAAACCAGGCTTTTTGGGGTTTCAGTCCTAAACCCCCACAAGGAGGTGACTGGACCTGTGCACCCTACAGATAATAAGTTACTCCTCTAGTTCTGGGTAGAAAGGCCCCTGGAGGTATCAAGATCTCCATGAGCATTACAAATTGAAAGACGCATTTACCAGATATAACTGGAAAATGCAACAGGACCTGAACCAGCTTTAGGTACTTCTGGCAGTACTTTTCACTGGTCTACAGAGTCACACAGTTGGTTCAGTGTGAGGAATAACATGTCAATACGAGGTGTCAGTGCCTGAAATGTGGCTAATCAAATAAAAGATATGCTGTGCACCCACATCTCACAAACTGAGGAAAGGGTTAACACACTTAACTAAGAAATTTTTTATTGATACAAGTTTTTGTTTTGCTTTTGTTTTGGGGAGGGATTGTTTTTTGAGACAGGGTTTCTCTGTGTAGCCCTGACTGTCCTAGAGCTCATGTGGACAAGGCTGACCTCGAACTCATAGATCCGCCTGCTTCTGTCTCCTCAGTACTGAGATTAAAGGCGGGTCCCACTATGACCTGCTTTGATACTATACTCTGAACAACAAACAGTTCCAGAATTAACTTTATATCTCTCTAAGTTTTTAAAACCTAACAAGGCTGGGCGGTGGTGGCATACACCTTTAATCCCAGCACTCATAAGACAGAGGCAGGTGGGATCTCTTGTGAGTTCTGTGGCCAGCCTGGCTTACAGAGCGAGTTGCAGGACAGGCTGCAAAGCTATAGAGAAACCCTGTCGCAAAAAAAAAAAAAAAAAAAAAACTAACAATAAATTTTTAAAAGCATACATAGGGTTTTCATCTCAGCTCTTGGTATTTGGGCTGATCCTGCATTTGCCTTGTACAATGTCTGGGAAATCTCCCTCACTACTATGTCCCAAAAACCTGATCACAATGAGAGCTACTAAAGAAAAAATGCACTGCGTTATATCATAGGCAACAGTCCTTCTACCTAACACCTACGGTATTATCTCACAGGCTAACAGTCCTTTTACCTAACACCTATGGTGTTGGTCTCTGGGGTAGTACATCCAGCGGGGAAAGCAGATGATTGGCATAATGGCTCCACATTACGAGAGCCAGAGAACATTCAAATCTAAACCTTCTGAATTAAAATAGCAAATTCTTTTAAACACATTATGCAGTTTCCCTACGACATACAAAAGAACCAAGCAATCTTCTCTCGCTATAATTACTGAAGAGAAGAATAGAGCAGTTAGGATATTTGTTCTCATTTTCACCCATTATTACAAAATTAACCCCTGCTATTTTCAGAGAGATGTCAAAGCTCTCTATACTTTATAGAGTTCTAACCTGCATTCTGAGCCTTTCATCTTAAATAGTAAGGTTTGTACCGAGAAAAATTATAAATATGTGGGAGGCTAAGACAGAGTTGTGATCATTTCAAAAGTCAGCCTGGGCTGTAGATAGAGGGAGACCTCGGCATTGAGAGGAAGACAGGTGTGGGGGTGTCAGATTTTAATCCCAACATTTGGGAGGCAGAGGCAAACTGAGCTCAAATGCCATTCTGATCTATAGGGCAAGTTCCAGGACAGCCAAGGTTACAGAGACCTTGTCTCAAGAAGAAAAAAATTAAATTAAATAAATAAATGAAGGGTGTGTGCGTGTGGTGTAAATGTGCTAAAAATAGGTACCTTTTGTTTTCTTGAGACAGGACCTCATAGAGCCCAGGCTGGCCTCAAACTCACTGTGTAGCTGTGAATGGCCGTAAACCCCTGCCCTCCATTTCCCAAGAGCCAGGATTCTACGTGTGGTCACCACTTAACAGCACTTGCTATTTTTCTAAGAATCCATGAAAGCAGTGAGCAGTCACATCTACATTCTTCAAGGACGAAATGCCTTCTTTGAAAACAATAAACAACAGATTTTCCTGTTTCTTTATTTGCTTGCTAAGTAAAACCAAAGGAATCTTTTGCTTACTATTGATTTACACTTCTCTAAAACTCAACATATTATTATTTTAAATGTGCTTTAGAACATATCGGTAGAAAGCTAAGTTAGAACTAAGAATTAGAATGCCATTTAGCCCACCTCTCAAAATCTAGAAACTTAAATGATGTTATGCCAAAAGCCTAGCACTCTGAATAACCAGGGTACTATCCTGAAATGGGATTCCCCTCTGTATGCTGTGAATACCACTGTTTAATAAAGAAACTGCCTTGGCTTATTGATAGGGCAGAACTTAGGTAGGCAAGGAAAACTAAACTGAATGCTGGGAGAAAGGAGACAGACACTGAAACTTTGCCAGTAAGCCACTGACACGTGGCAATACACAGATTAATGGGGATAGGTTAAATTAAGATATAAGAGTTAGTCAATAAGAAGCTAGAGCTAATGGGCCATGCAGTGATTTAATTAATACAGTATCTGTGTGGTTATTTCGGATCTGAGCTGCCAGGCAGCCGGGAACAAAACAAATGGTCCCTTGCTACACGATCCCTGCCTGGGAGGACATTTTTGAGGGACAGTGGTCTGTTTGTTTGCATTTGTACATCTGTGTAGGTGCCTTCAGAAGTCCAGAAGAGGGCAGGTGTCAGGTCTCCTAGAGCTGAATCCACAGGTGGTTTTGTTTTTTTTTTTGTTTTTTTTTTTTTTGGTTTTTTGAGACAGGGTTTCTCTGTGGTTTTGGAGCCTGTCCTGGAACTAGCTCTTGTAGACCAGGTCCACAGGTGGTTTTTAAGTCACCTAATATGGGTGCTGGGACTGAAACTAGTCCTCAGGAAAAGCAGCAAATGGGTGTTTCTGGATTTAAGACTAGGTTTCTCTGTGTATCCCTAGCTATCTTGGAACTCCATAAACCAGGCTCGTCAAACTCAGAGATCTATCTGTCTCTGCCTCCCTAGCCCTGGGTTAAAGGCCTGGCTTTTATTTTCTTCTAATTCGTCCTGAGATTTTTCACACAAAGTAATTTGAGCATATTCCTGCCCTGCCCCCAGCTCCTCCCCTTACTGCCTTCTCCTCCCAGCCCTTCCCAGCTACATGACTTTTGTTCCCTTTCCCTATCAAGCCCAGTTGGTGTTGCCCAGCTGGAATGTGGTCAGCCTATGAGGAGTCACAAAGACATTAAAGGAAACTGAGTCTCTTTTCCCCACAACTATCAAAGGCCAAGGGCTCCTCAGCTAGTGGTGAGTTTTCATGTCTACCTTCCCCTGAATGCTGGGATTTCACCTGGCTGGAGCTGCAGAAAGAGCTCTCAACTGGTCCATCTCTCCACCTTAAGCATATTATTTGAGACAAAGTCTTGCTAATATGCAGACCAGGGTGGCTTTGAACTTGCAATGTTTGGCTTCACCTCCCAAGTCAAAGAGTTGCAGGCATGCGCAGCCAACAATATCTGGCTGCTGAAATCCAATCCCACAACTTCAACCAAGGTATCAACATGTTAAAAGTTGGTCCAAGGAAATTTAGGCAGCCACTGCTTTAGGCTGATGCTGGTACTGGCTCCCTACAATTCTTCATGCCTACAGTATCCTGGACTGCATTAGGTAGAAGCATCAGTCAAGAGGGACCTATTTCATATCCACTGACACAGACCCCAAAAAAAAAAAAAAATTCAATTCTTTGCACCACTCTTAAGGCAGAATTTTTAATCTTTGACAGCACACATAATAACTTACTAATGGAAAGACATTTACAGTCCTTTTCTAAAATGTTGACCTTTCAGCCAAGCTGTTGTTTCACTTTCCATTATAACTATTTTATCTGTGATTAAGACAGTGAAGTTCAACAGTGACTGAGTTCACTTACTGTAACAGTCTGGCCGGCCTTCAGCACATATCTTGAGGTATATTTGTAAGTGACTGATGTGTCTCCAATTTTTCTGATCATCTCCCAGCCTCCCATTGGTTGATCCTACTCACAAACAATATGACAAGGTTACTTTACAAATACAGAAAACTATGAAATAATCAGATCCATGAACCCATACAGGCTCCGAAACTAAGGCCTTCCCATGATAGGCACTGAACTTTGTCCCCCAAGTAAAGAGTAACTCCATGAACATTGCACCCCACCAGGAAGGTTCTGAATTTTAAAGGGGACAAAACAGGGGGAGAGATAAAAACACAGCAAAGCCTAGGGTTCCCTGCATAACCAGACAGGCCCTCATGACTTACAAGAAAATTGAGCCATGAAATCACAAACAAAACAACTAATGTCTGATGGCTTTCAGTTTTAAACCACACAATCTCTCGGCTGACAGAGGGAAATTTTTTTTTATCTTCTGCATCTGGGCCAGCTTTGCCCAAAAGTAACAATCTTTTTAAAAACTGTTACTAAGGGTTTAAAGCTAAAGAGGCAGAAAGACAGCAAAGCAATCAGGCTCCCCTCTAGGCTAGCCACGCCTCTAGGATCTGGAAACACCAAGCTAGAGCAATCAATGGTGGCTACTCTGTTTCCAAGTCGTGGCCAACCAGGCCCAGAGCCCAGTCTCTGACTTACTAAACAGTCTGGTAAGAAAGGGAGTGAGCTCAAAATTTTTAGCGGACCCTGAACATTTGCTTCAAGTGACACTGCCTTCCCTGTGCTGAACTCCAGCACCACCTACATCTTCAGTTTCGTCATGAGAACCAGAGAGCCTAGAGTCCCGGTTCTAAACCTCAGAAATCCCTCTAGTGGATTCATGTTATTACTATGTTTATATGAATCAGATAAAGAGCATTTGTTCATTAACTTTGCGAGGAAAAAGCTCCTTCAACATACCTGCCTGCATCCACATCCTTCTACAAAGCTTTTATTAATAACTGTGACTATGCCAATCTGGCTGCAGAAAACTTCTGCTTCATCTTTGGGAAGGCCATCATGAAAGGGCCAAGTCTAGGCAAGAGGTCAAGCAGCTTTATAAACCAGATTCACAAAGAAAATCTTAGGCTGGGAAGGTGATTTAATGGGTAACAGTAGTTGCCATCAAGGCTGGTAATCTGAGTTCAATTCCAGAACCTCACACGGTGGAAGGAGAGGCGACTCCTCTGACCTCCATACCCAGCACATGGACACCAACCCTACACCATAATAAATAAACATAAAAAGAACAAAGAAAATCTGGCATATGCGTTTAACCCCTTCACTCAGGAAACAGAGGCAGAGAGATCTCTGTAAGATTGAGGCCAGCTTGGGCTACAGAGTGAGTTCCAGGATAGCCAAGTCTCAGAAAACCAAAACCAAACAAAAAAGAACAAAGAAAACCTTTATGCCACGAAAGTCTTTAAGACGGAAGCACACACGGTGAATAGCATTGCTCTCCACAGCAGTTTGCAAACCAGACCCGGGGAGATAGGTCCATCCTTTACCTGTTCAGAAGTGTTCTTCAAGCGGATAAACTTGCCATCAACATCTATCTCTTCAATGCACACATTCCCGGTGGCGGAAGCTGAGTGGGAAATGCTAACACTACTGCTCGCCTCTGACTCTTCCACGTCGACCCTCTTCCGCTTTCCTCGAGTGGTGCGGACGCTGCGACTGGACGACGCTCTGGACACGGTCACCCGGGAAGAAGGACTTGGAGAGAGCTTTAACCTGCACAGAGAAGAAAAGTTCTGCCTCACTTAGGCTTTGGTCTCCACGGGCATTTCTAAAGCAAGGAATCCCTCACCATGTTAGACAAGACCAATAAATGTCTTACCTAAAGCAACATCCAGTCATGCTGGGATATTCATATCACATTACTAAAGCAATTGAGATCTCCAATTAAAGAGCCCACTTGATATTTAAAGTAATAACAATAAATGAAGGTCTATTTCTAGGGTCTGGAGAGATGGTTCAGAGGTTAAGAGCACTGGCTGCTCTTCTAGAGGTCCCAAGTTCAATTCCCAGCAACCACATGGTGGCTCACAACCACCTGTAATGAGATCTAATGGCCTCTCTGGTGTGCAAGCATACATGCAGGCAGAACACTATTCATAATAAATGAATCTTTAAAGAAAATGTCTATTTCTATTTAAAACTGATAACGGAAAATTTCAAAGTCACTTTTTTCCTTTTTAAAAGAAATGTTTTCTTTTCCTTACAAGTGAGAGCATTTAATAATGCAATTTCATTCCGTGTAATACATTTGGAAATATGTACCGAAAGACATGTAAACCACTTAGAATAGTTGTGTTATTCATGTTGGAGAATATACTAGGTTTTATTTTTGTTTTGTTTTTCAAGATAGGGTTTCTCTATGTAGCCCTGGCTAGTCTTGA
Source organism: Microtus oregoni (assembly GCF_018167655.1). Taxonomy (NCBI): domain Eukaryota; kingdom Metazoa; phylum Chordata; class Mammalia; order Rodentia; family Cricetidae; genus Microtus; species Microtus oregoni. The sequence continues at coordinate 8,078,529 of NW_024543976.1, forward strand.
ACTCAGAGATCTCCTGAGCACTGGATGGAATGCTTGAGTTCCTTGCATGGATAGTAAATCCTAGATGGGCTGTTTTGTTCATTAAGACAAATGATAAATGTCTTAATGAGACAGAAGACAGGCTTTGAATTAAGGCAGTTGTAAAATACAGAGAGAGAGAGAGAGAGAGAGAGAGCGCCAAACCCAGCTTGTGGGCCTGGGGATGCCAAAGAACCTTACCGCTCCTCCTCGCCTTCTAAGAGTTTCCGGTAGGCGCTGATCTCCATGTCCAGGGCCAGCTTCACGTCAAGCAGCTGCTCATAATCATTCAGCTGCTGCTGCATCTGGTCCCTTATCTCCGCCATCTCTCTCTCTTTGTCAGACAGCATGCGGCGAGAGTTGTCTTTCTCTTTAGCAAGCATGTCTTCCAGTTCTTGAATCCTTTCCAAACACGCTCTAGACTTCAGAGTCAAAGGAGCACATTCACTTTCCAGGACCATTCCAACACGAGTACAAGGCAGCTATTTCAAACCATCTCCTGAACTGAGCAAACACAGCCTTGCAGGAGCTCCAACTCAGAGCTCAAAAGATCCTGACTGTGAGAAATTAAATCCCAACTCCTTAAAATATAAAACACAGCTCTTATAAAAGCTTTGGGTAACAAAAGCCTAAAAAGAACTATTTCTCAAATTAAAGTTTGGAAATGTATGGGTAAGTTGTCAGTACTGGCCAAATGAACATTTCCCCTACAGCTGTGGAGCCCGAGTCTGACTTTCCTGCAGGGTCCTCACGCCAAAGGGAACAGTGCTGGCTATGTGAGAGCAAGCTTTGACACACTGCTAGGGCACCTTCTAAAAACCAAAGAAAACGGTCTGGCTACCGTATTGAATGTGCCAGTCTCTTTAGGGTAGTCCCACCATGCCCTGTGCTACATGGTGATATGTATAAAAACGTTACCAGAAATACAGAAGCTGTATCTGGCCTACAGAGTTAAAAAAAAAAAAATCACATTCTACACCATGAAATTCATCCTCAAAACCTTGTAGCTCACTGGGTAATCATTCTCCATGACAGAATTCCTCTCAGTAGCCTCAGGAAATGACAGGGGTAATCAGCTCAAAAAGAATGATGGAAGCCAAGGCCCTCAGAATCCCAAGTATCCACACCAGTGGCAGAGACAGGGACTTACTGTGAACAAAGTTAAATTTAAAGACACTGTACTAAATACTGCACTATTAGAATTTATTCCTTGAATAAGTACTGGCTCAAAATTTTAAGCACATATTGGGGCTCAACAAGTAACTAGATGATAAAAACAAAATTTCCCAGACAGAGGTTACAAACAGGTGAGAAGCCAAAAAAAATAACCCTGCAGTATTATGAGACAAGTGCATGAATTTCTGCTTAACTTAATATTAATATAAATACACTGTGTAGTGGTGGTGCACGCCTTTAATCCTAGCACTTGAAGGCAGAGACAAGCGGATCTTTGTGAGTTCAAGGCCAGCCTGGTCTATAGAGCAAGTTCCAGGACAAGCTCCAAAGCTTCAGAGAAATCTGGTCTCAAAAAATTAAAACAAAAACTTAATATAAGTACATATGACTAGACAGAAAAACAATTACAGATTATGGCTATGCTAAATTAGCATGTGCATGTGTGCACAAGGGGTATATAACCTGTTCTATGAGAAGGCATGTGCGTGCACAATCTATTTCATAAGATGGCCAGGAAGCAGTTACCAACACCAAAAGCATACTGTGTGTTTGCTCAGGCATGCACACCTGCACCTCATGTCCATTCTAGGAGAAGGCCCAGATGTGTGTGGGGGGGGGGGGGGGTAAACAGCCTGTTCTACAAGGCCCAGGGGGGGGGGTATCCTGCTCTATGGGGGTCCAAATGTGTGTTGGGGAGTGTATAACCTGCTCCATGAAAATGCTCAGATACACAGGTGTGGGTGTTGGGGGCCAGCGCTAACTCTGTCCTATGAGGACCCAGAAGCAGACACAGGAATAGCACTCTCGTGTCCAGATCTCACAAACCATTATCCGGTAAAGAAAACTTCTTGGAGAAATATTTGATTCTATGGCTGGGACACAGAAAATTTATGGTAAACAGAAAGTATATTTTAAAACCAGGAAATAGATGATCCTAGAGTTGTGGCTCAGTGGAGTCCCTGCATAAAATGCACAAGGTCCTGGGTTCAATCCCCAGCAACACAGGAAAACAAAACCTCCAAGAGTGGTCGAGCTAGAGAGGTGGCTCGGTGGCTTTGATAGAGCAGTTTTATAACTAGGACATGGAACTTATTAATTTTTGTCTTGGTGGGCCAGACAGCAGAAAATAAAGACCACTGACTATCGACAGTAAAAGACAGCTGGTAACCGCCACCAGTCACACATCCCCAGTGATGGTCACCTGAAACCCACAGCCTGGCCAATCATGTGACAAGCACTAGGCAAACCCAGACTCAAGAGTAGCTAGAGGAACACCAGGCCCATTCTCCTTGAAACTCAAAGCCATGAAAAAACAAAAAAAAAAGAAAAAGAAAAAAACAGGCATATCCTACAAGACTGTAGACCAGGAAAGTAGGAAGTATGTGGTTCCCTGGAACAGAAAGAAGGCAACAAGAGAAAAATTGGCAGAACCCATGTAGTCTACAGTCTAGTCAACAGCAATACACAGCTGCCAGTTTCTGCATTTGACCAATGTCCTGTGGTAACTCAAGATGCTAACGCAAGCAAACAACAGGACTGTCCTGTTTCTACGTTACTCTGAATCTAAAATTTGGCCAATACAGCCAGTAAAGGCACTTGCCACCAGGCCTGACAACCAGAGTTCCATGCCTGGAACCCACAGGGTGAAAGGGGGAGGAACCAACTCCAGAAAGCAGCCTCTGACCTCCACACAAATCAGCTACTGAGGGTACAGCCAAAGAGAGGGAGACCATACGGCTGCCTCGGATCCTCCACTGAACTGCACTGAGGAACCATGCTGGAAGGGGTCCACTTGGCCTCTAGTTCCTTTCTAAACAAGCAAAATTCAAAATGCCCAGTCCTGAATCTCTTCACTTTATTTCACATGTGGGATGCAGAGGACACAGTGAGCCACAAAACAAACCCTGAATGGAGGGCCGGGCCTGTGCAATGCCTCAGAGGGCAGAAGGTACTTGTCCTCTGAGGTTCAATCCCCAGAATCCCCATGGAAGGAGGAGATAGACTCAGCTCCCACACACATCATCCTCTCCCCTCCACATGTGTGCCATGGTACACAAGCACACATACATGCACATACAATAAATAAATGGGAAGAAATTCAACAAGTTAGCACCGAGACAATGCATCGAAACCAAATGTCTCTACCGCACAGTGCTTTTGACAATGCAGAATTAAGAGTGAAAAATCAACCTAGGTATAAAACCTTCTTAAACCACTATGAGTTGTTTCATTATTTTAAATGGAAATGTTTAAGTTTTACATTAACTATCTGGTTACACCTTTGTAGACACGTAAAAAAAGGTCAGACCCAAATGCCCCTAGATCTGCCATTCATTCCTGGACAGCTGTGGCTAGCCTAAGCCAGCACCCACACTATACAACAAAGGGATGGAACAAGCTTACCTCCAGATCCTGCCTCAACTTTACAACTTTATGCCAGACATCGATGATCTCAGATTTATATTTAAGCTTCATTTATTTTTATGGATCTGGGTGTTTTGTCTGCAATCATGTATATAGACCATGAGATGAGTGCCCGGTGACAACAAAGGTCAGAAAGGAGTGACAGATTCCCTGAGCCTGGACTCAGATGGCTTTGAATTGTACTTTGGGTTCTGGGAACCAAACCCGGATCTTCAAAGAGAACACTAAGTCACTTAACCACTACTGAGTCCTTGTGCTAGCTCCCAGTCTTACTTAAAATTCATAACACAGTGGTCTGATTCATTTATGATGCAGATGCAGTAATAGTTCCCAGAGCTGGGTGTTAGAAAACCAGAGCCACTTGTCTCTGGTGGCCACTGTAGACTCTTGTAAGGCAGGCAGACTCAGATCAAACATAAGTACAAAATTCCTAGTGCCAAAACAATATCGCTATACACTTAAACCTATCTTCTAAAAGTATTTCTTGAAGGTTGCTTCAATCTGAAATGTAAGAACGTCATAAGTGATGGGTCACATTGGCCGGAGGAAAGCCTTATGTCCCAACAGCAGCATGATGAAACTACCATGACTCAACACACTGAGACACACAACAGAAGAGCACTAAGCAGGTATTTTGTTGTTGTTCTCTTTTCTAAGATGGAAAACAATCACCAAAACCTCTTATCAAGCTGGATACAGTGGCACATACCTGCAATCCCAGTACTTGGAGTATAAGGCAGGAAGACTGGGCAAGTCTGAAGCCTGCCCATGTACCCAGCAAGTTTGAGGACTACACTACACGTACATGTATGTGTGAATGTCTTCATTTATTCCTCCACATAAAAGCTATCAGTACTGCCTAGAAGAAAAGATTCCCTCTGCCCTGATAAAGTAGAACCTAGCTGGAGCTTGTTTACTAGGGCAGTAGACTCCTAGAAACCCCAAGGATGGCAGCTTAAAATCCACCAACCTGAAGGCACTTATAGGGAAGGAGTAAAAACAGCAGAGAAACAAGGAAAAGATTGAAACTGGGTCAGGACCTAGACCTGATTCAAGTCCCCAGACCTACCACTATTTAACCACAGTCAGTCTCTGCCTCCTAGGCTATAAAACAAAGATCAGCCTCAAGAAAAGTGAAGCCAAATGCAAGCACCATCTGATGAGGAGTGGTGAGTGGCTGGTATTGATCAACTCATGGAAGGAGCACAATGGTCCATTTCCAGAAGCTACCAGTTAATGTTGCCCCAAAGTCACATGTTGAAAATCCTACTCTCCAAGATGGCAGAACTAAGAGAGACGATCTTTCTGTTGATTCCTCCCAACGAGAGTTAGTACTTTCATAAAACAGGCTCTCAGTAGTATGTGTATTTGCCTTCCAACCACGAGAAGACATGATACAGTCTGATCTAAGGAAATGGAAATAGTCTCACCATTCAGTCCTCCCTGGTCTTAGCCTTCCCAATCCTGAACCAGGGCCTATGCAACTAGCTCAGTGAGTGACGTGCTCGACAAGCAACCATGAAGACCCAAGATTGGGGGGGGGGGGCATGTGTGCACACATGTGTGCACAGTTTATAACATTTTGTTGGGCAGCCCAAGAGGACTGAGGCAGAAGGTGCAACAGAGAACAAATTCCTCAAAGAACATTTTCAACAAGAGTTGGGTATGAAAGAATCCTGGGAAGGAAGAGAAAAACCCTTTGGTATCCTGACGCCTCTGGGCAAGTCATTAAACTCGCCATGGTCTGTGGCTTGATCATTGCTAGATGAAAAGTTCAAACTCCTAGCAGGACAAACTCCAGACTAATTCTGAGATAATGGAAAGCTTTATGACACGAGTAATAAAGAGCACAGGCAGCCACATAAAAATCCGTTTTGGCTATTTATTGCCCTATTTCAGGTGACTGCTTTCTGTTTCACTTTCCAAAGCTCACAATAAATGCTTTTATACCTCTAAGAAGATTTTGGTAGAAAGAAAGGAAGAAAGAAAGAAAAAAAAAAGAAAGAAAGAGAAAAGAAACAGAAAAGTTTGCTCAATAAATAGCATAAAGTTTAAACAAGTTTCTCTGCTCAGGAAAGGAAAGAAAACAAAAGTTGGAATTACTTCCCACATAACTAAAGAGAGCGGCAATGTTTGTTGAATCCACGTGATTCCACGTGTCAGCTTTATTTACCCAGCATCGCTCTGTGTGAAACTGACTCAGAGCCACATCCAGGCCTACATTCACTTCACCTGGAGCCATGCCGCCACGGCAGCTTCCCATCAACAAACAGAAATGCAGTCACCTGTCACTGAGCTTTATGGGTAAGTTGAGGCCAGTGGCTTACTAATGGATGCAGAGATTCATAACCATTAAGTAATTTCAATTGCAAGGGGGGGAAAAGGCATTTCACCCACAATTTTGTTTTCTTTCATTTTGTTTTCAAAGTGTGAAGAGAAGAAGAGAATGGGAGCAGGGCCGCAGAGGTGAGACAGAGCACTATCGTGGCACACCATGGGTGTGTGTGTCCAGAGTGGGAGCAGGGCCGCAGAGGTGAGACTGAGCACTATCATCGTGACACACCATGGGTGTGTGTGTCCAGAGTGGGAGCAGGGCCGCAGAGGTGAGACTGAGCACTGTCTCAGCACACCAATGGTGTATGTGTGCAGAGTGGGATCCAGGTCGCCACATAACCCCCTAAATAATTAGGAATAAGGTGCTGTTCAGGTGTTTTGGGAAGGAGGGGGGATTTTGAGACAGATCTCATTACATAGCCCAGGCTGGCCATGCATTCACTATCTAATCCAGGCTGGCCTTGAATTTGCAGTCCTTGTACCTGTCTCTCAGGTGCCGGGACTGATGGTGTGCACCAAGCTACAGGATATTTATGTGATGACAGGTGGCCAGCCTTCCAGTGAACTTCCCACTCTGCCCCAGACAGAGGCCTACTCACCTCTTTCTGCAGGTTAGAGAGCTGTGAGGAGAGGCTCTCGATCCTCATGCGGCTCTCCATCAGCTCCTCCCTGGCACTGTTGACCGTGGAAGTGTTCATCTCTGAGGACAGCCTGGCGTTCTCCAGCTGTAAGAGCAGGAAGCCTTCAGTCTTAATCAACAAATGAGGAAGCAGGACTCACCAAGGCACTTCCAACCTAAGCCCTGACGGTAACTGGCTGATGAAACAGGAAAATCGTGACTGGTCCGCTGACGCCATCACCAGACAACTGTCTTTTCTCACTGGCTTCTAAAGCTATGGATTTAAACAACTTCAATGAATCTAGTTCAGTATTCCACTGAACACTTACTGTCTAGGGTAGCACTAACAAACGACAATAAAAACTTGGCTGTAGTGATGTTTGTAAAGCAAACCATCTATATGTGTTAGAGAAAGGAATGAGAACTAGAGATGGGAAGGTGTTTCAATGTTTCTTCCCTAATCCAGTCTGCGGGGCTCTTCCGCTCTTCAACTGTCTAGCTCAATGCCAGCACTCAGCAAGTGCGGGGTGGCTTCAACTCGCTTCATTAGAGGGCCAGCACTAACATGATCAGTGTGAGGCAGAGCAGTGGAAATTATTCTAAATGACTGCGTTGATTGTCTAACTCTGCCTCAAACTAATATTTTTCATTTAGTCACCTAACATTTAACATAAGAGAAAAATCATTTGCAAACAAAACCAAGACGTGTCATGTGATGTGTTCATGAATGTGGGCTGTCTGCACACTTCTAAAATGAACACTGTCTGAGTTCCCACTGTCCTTTCTATAAAACAGAACAGGCACCCAAAGGAGCAACACATCTACATACACTTGGCAATGTGGATGCAGAAAGGCTCCAGAAGTACTTGGGACTGCACGGTATTTAAGATGCTTCAGGCTTAACTGCTCTGATGTGACGTGAGTGGTCGCCGACACAAACATAACCTTTTACTTCTAGTAATACTGGAATAACCCATTTCCATCTACATCTTAGTAGCACTTAGTCTATATGAAGGCACACTAAAAATATATTCATTATGTTTATTCCTCAATAAGAGAATCATTTCTTCTATTTTTTTTAAGAATTATTATGTACACAGTGCTATACAGTATTCTGCCTGCAAGCATACCTGCCAGAAGAGGGCGCCAGACCTCATTACAGATGGTTGTGAGCCACCATGTGGTTGCTGGGAACTGAACTCAGGACCTTTGGAAGAGCAGTCAGTGCTCTTAACCTCTGAGTCATCTCTCCAGCTCCTTCTTTTTTTCTAATTAAAGTTTCTTTAAACTTTTTCTTTCATTATTTTATGTGTATGGGTATTTTGTTTGCGTGTATACTTGTACGCCACACTGAATGCAAAGGGAGAGTACTGTATCCCGTGGGACTACAGTTATAGACAGTTACGAGCTGCCATGTGGGTGCTGGGAATTGAATTCATGCCCCAGAAGAGCAAGCAGCCCGAGCGCCTAACCACTGAGCCATCTCTCCAGACCCTCGTTCTGGTTTCTAAAAAGGATCACTGTGGATGAAGAGAGCTCAGCAGTTAAGAGTTCTGGCTGCTCACCGAGGACCCAGGTTCAATTTCCAGCACACACATGGTAGCTCACAACCTTCTATAATTCCATGGGATCCAATGCCTTCTTCTGGTATGCAGATGTACAAACAAAACACCTATACACATAAAATAGATAAATAAAACTTAATCGCCTTCTTGAGGACGCCTGAGGTGCAAACGGAGCCGCAGCGCTCACCTTGGCGTGGTAGGTCTGCTCCAGCTCCTCCTTGTACAGCCTCACTTGGGCATCATGCTGCTCCCTCATCTCCTGCAGAGCCTGGGCCAGCTTGTACTCATATTCAATCTGGCGCCCAGAGTCCACCTCCACCAAACGTGTTTCATGCTTCCGTCTTGTCTCGTTGATCTCCTGCAGGGAGAGGTAACGTGAAACCAAGTTGCTTACAAGGGGAAACCCCAGATCTGATACTTCATATACTAACCTCCGAACAGGCCCGCGGTCCCTGGGGCCTCCGTTTTCAGGTAGAACATCTCTGGGCATAACTAATGGCCTAACTATGCCCTAGGAACCTCCCAGCTCCTTTCAGGGGAACAGCTACTTCACTTCACTGATGGCAAGAAATGGTCTGATTGTTTACTAAAGCGCTACATAACTGTAGGGACCTAGACACACACACTGAATGGGTTTGTGTTTCTAAGATGCTCTACTGGCAATCCTTCAGATGCCTCGAAAAGACACGGAAGGTCAGATCTGAGAGCACAGCCTCGGGCACGTGACTCCTTAGAATCTGCTGTTCCACCACTAGTAACAGTGTAGTAGGTCTTATTCACAGTGCTAGCCCTTGACTAACCCAATCCACTAAAGTAGTTCATGGAGCACTTGTGACCCTTCACTGTTTAAAGAAACTGTCCAAAGTCGGGCGGTGGTGGCGCACACCTTTAATCCCAGCACTTGGAAGGCAGAGGCAGGTGGATTTCTGCTAGTTCGAGGACAGCATGGTCTACAAAAGCTCCAGGACAGGCACCAAAGCTACAGAGAAACCCTGTCTAAAAAAAAAAAAAAAAAAAAAAAAAACCAGAAACTGCCCAAATAACCTGGAATAGGGAATGTAGCTAGGTACAGAATAAAAATTGCCTGTTTTAGCTTCTCATTATGAACATGTGTTCCCGAGTGGGAATAATTACAGAAGTCACAGGGGGCACTATAACCCATTAGAGTTGATTGTATAAATTTGTATGGCGCTAAGGATTGACCCCAAGAGCTCACAGGTTAGGTGCATATTGTATCACCTACCTAATGCCTACTCCTAAACGTATTTTCCTTCATATTTCTTTTTTTCCCCCCGAGACAGGGTTTCTCTGTGGCTTTGGAGCCTGTCCCGGAGCTAGCTCTTGTAGACCAGGCTGGCCTCAAACTCACAGAGATCCACCTGCCTCTGCCTCCCAAGTGCTGGGATTAAAGGCGTGAGCCACCACTGCCCGGCTTCCTTCATATTTCTTTGTGGTTCTCTTAACCATTAAAAACGAAAATATATTTGGTGGAAAAAAATCAGAAACCCAGGCTTGAAATCACAGCTCTGTTCCCGACCTCCTGGAGCTAAGGGCTCTTTAAGGAACAAGGCTAGAGAAAAACTGAGCCCTAGCTACCAGCAGATATCCTTGTCAACCTCCCTGGGTCTTTTTCTCCTTCCTCCTTAACTGTTTGCAATAAAAAGATTAAATGTTTTTATTGGGCAGAGTCCTCAGTGTTGGAAATGACTAGGAGAATTAAGTAGTATTTCAAGATCATTCTAAAAAAAGATAAGACACCAAATACTCAAACATACTTCCTGCTATAAAAAATACTAAATTATGCTGCTGTTGCCTTTTCTCAATTATTATCTTATGTACAAGAAACATTTCTAGTTTCTTCACCAATAACACTAAGACAAATGGCAGAGCAGGCACAGCCATAACAAAGCAAAACAAAAATATAAATCCACTTAGATAATTCAATGCTTATTAACAATTTAGAGAACAGGCTGGCTACACATTACAAGGAACTTTTATATGCAGTATTCATTTTGATTCTTTCCGCTCCTTACGTGGAGAAGTAGGGCCAGTGTTTTCTTTGTTCTTCACATGCATGTGTGGGCACAAGGCCCCCTGAGGACAGCTCACAATCTCAGTAGTCCAGCAGCCAGCTTATCCTAGGATCTCCTGTATCTGTCTCTAAAGTGCTGGGAGTTTTGGCGTTTTTTAATTATTATGAGGCACAGTAGAGCTCATTCCTTTTTTTAAATTTATGTTTATGTGTATGAGTGTTTTGTCTGCATACATGCCTAGCACTAATGGAGACCAGCAGACTGCCGGATCCCTAGGTTGGAGTTACAGTTGTAAGCTACCACGTGGGTGCTGGGATTAAACCCCGGTCCTTTGGAAGAGCAGCCAGTACCACTGAGCCATCTCTATAGCCTGCCTGTTTAGTTTTGTCACATGTTTGCTGGGGTCCTCAAAATTGCATGGCTAGTGTTTTTATCTACTGAGCCATTTCCCCAGCCAATATTCAATTTTAAATAAGAAACTGACTCAATTTGTCCCCAAGATCTGACTGCTTTTCTAGTTCACTTGGCAACAGCAATATCTTTGGTTTTTTTTTAATTTTATGTACATGAATATTTTGCTTTCATGCATGTATATACTACTTTCTTTTTTTTTTAAATTTATTTATTATGTATACAATATTCTGTCTGTATGCCTGAAGGCCAGAAGAGGGCGCCAGACCTCTTTACAGATGGTTGTGAGCCACCATGTGGTTGCTGGGAATTGAACTCAGGACCTTTGGAAGAGCAGGCAATGCTCTTAACCACTGAGCCATCTCTCCAGCCCCCTGTATATACTACTTTCAAGTCTTGTGCTCAAGAGGGTCAGAAAGGGAGATGAAGCCCCTGAAATTGGAGTTAAGAATGACTAAGAACCACCATACGGATGCTGGGACTTGAGCCTGGGACCTCTGGAAGAGCAGCTGGTACTCTTAAGCATGGAGTCAGGTCTCCAGTCCCAACAATACCAATCTTAAATATTGTTCTTACAAAGATGAACCAATTCTTGTTATTTTCTCTAATTTAAATAAAACAAACTTGTTTCTAATTCCTACAGTAACTTTAGAGTCACTGCTAGCAAAAATTCCCACAACCACACTCCTCTGAAAGACACTGGACTCCTTAATGGCTTACCTTCCTCCTTAATTCATGCCTATCTGCCTCAACCCTCTGGAAACACAGCTTTCTGGTCACAGCTGTATTGCTGACCCTTCAACCACTGCAAGGATGGTCAATGCTACTCATGTTTTATATAAACACCTATAAATATTGCGAGTATCCAGATTTCAATAAAGCCACTAATAATTTCATCCTCTGGTGTTCAGACTTAATGTAGTCCCTTTCTCCACAATGCACCAGAAGTAATGGTCTATTACTTCATCAGTTAGGTCAATAAAGGAGAATGTGGCTTCTCCCTTGTTCTGTTCACTCTCTCTGAAGAAAGCACATCCTAAGAAACCGTGTGTAAAGGACAAGTGGCAAGGGACTGATGCCTCCAGCCTCCAGCCAACAGCCATCAGTGAGCTCAGAGGTGCTTCTTCCAGCACCGCTAAAGCTTGACAACAGACTCATGAGCCCAGCTTCCAGGTTCCGTATCTTTAAACAGTGAGATGATCAAAGACTGTGGTTCTAAATTGCTAATTGAAGAATTCTGCTGGGCAGCCATAGCTGACCCAGTCGCTTAAGCATCTCTGACGGTCCAGCTGTGACAAAGCCTGTCAGAGGTGACCTAGCGCTGTGCATCCAGCGGCTTCAGTTTTTAGTGCTTTTAGCACTGGTACCCGCAAAGTGTCTCCTATCCCCCAAACCTACCATCTCTTTATCAGCTATCTTTTCCTTATAGGAAAGAAATAATACTTTGCTGTTATCTTTACTTAGTGGGGGGCTGTCACACAGAAGTGACTGTACCGCACAGAGGCCAGGGGACAGTCTGCAGGAGCAGCTTCTCCTTCCACAATGTGGGTTCTAGAGATCAAACTCAGGTTGTTGGGGAGGGCAGCAAAAGACACCTCACCTGCCCTTGTTTGTTCAGGCTACCCTCAAACTAACTCTCTTGTGCTAGGATTACAGATGAGCGACCACGCCCAGCCTCGTTTCCTTCAAAAAGAAAACTTTATATGTAAGTTACCTCTTCGTACATATTTTTACGAAACTCCAAGTCCTCGGTGAGGCTCTGACAACGATTCTCCAAATCCACTTTCAGTAAAGTTTCATCTGCTAACTGCTTTTTGGCGGCGGACAAGGATGCTTCCAGCTGTGATAGGGAAAAGTGATAAAGACTCTAAGGCAATCTGGTACTGACTTCAGATAAGAAACAGCAAGCATTAGCGCCTGCAAGTGTTTACTAGCATGTCATCTCATCTTAACTCCGTTATTTGCTGGCTCTACCGCAGGACGTCACCTCAGATCACCTATCAGACGAGTCCTCAGCAGAGAGGCAGAGGGCAATCCTTCTCGCATCAATGTTCTAGTACAATAATGAAGCAAGCTTTGAATGCGAAGAGGATGGTGTACCCAAGAGAACAGCAAGATCTGCAGAAGCCAGACCAGAAGTGATGAGAAGCTACCATGGTAGCTTCCCCAAAGAACATAATGAGGGTTCATTTAAAAAAAATAAAATTTAAATTTAAAGAAATAAATCCGCAGTCCATGCTTAAGACTGCCAACCACTCAGGCAAACACTGGTCAGCGGCAGAATCTTACCTGGGCAATCTGATCCTTCAGATCCTCCAGATCTCCTTCTAAACTCTTTTTGTCACCAAGGGCAGTAGCCAGTGCCGCGTCCTTAGAATTCAGGGCTGCCTCATACTCTCGAAGCTTGATCTGGGCTCCATTAAGATCGGATTCCTTTTTAGCATAACTGTAATAGCAGAAAAGCACAGACAACATCAAAGCCCTGCCTTGGAACCTTCTCTTGCCTGCCTAAGGAAGAAATCAAGGCAATTTAACACTGGCCGCCTGAATTTACTGAAGCCACGGAAGCTTACCCAGGAGCATCAGATCAGAGACTTCTGGGTGAACAACAGTTTCCCACATCACATGTTAACCAATGACTGTGGGAAGAAGAAACCCATAAGACCCAGTCTCTGGGGACTAAAGAGATGGCTCAGAGTTAAGAGCACTTGTCAACACACACGCACACACACACACACACACACACACACACCTTTAATCCCAGCACTCGGAAGGCAGAGGCAGGAGGATCTCTGTTCATTTGAGGCGACCCTGGTCTACAGAGTAAGTTCCAGGCCAGCCAGGGCTGTTACACAGAGAAACCCTGTCTCTAAAAACAAAAGCAAAATAAAACAAAGAAAAGAGTATTTGCTGGTCTTACTGAAAACACACGTTCAGGTCCCAGCACCCACATGATTATCTGTTATCTGTTAAGTCCAGTTCCAAAGCTCAGACACCCTCTCCCAGCTTCCACCGGCTCTAGGTACAAATGCAGCAGAGACATCATGCAGCACACACTCATTCACATAGAATCTTTTCTTTTCTTTTCAAGACAGGGTTTCTCTGTAGCTTTAGTGCCTGTCCCGGAACTAGCTCTTGTAGACCAGGCTGGCCTTGAACTCCCAGAGATCCGCCAGCCTCTGCCTCCCGAGTGCTGGGATTAAAAGCGTGCGCCACCATTGCCCAGCTTACATAGAATCTTTGATAGTAACAACTGCTTGTTGATGCCAAAAGGATTGCAAGCACCTTCTACTTCTAATAAGGTGATCTGAAATTTCCCTAATTACATGGAGTTCTATGTTGGAAAGCAATGTTCTTTATAGATATTCCATGGGGGTGGAGGGAGTCACACTGTATAGTCCTGACTAACCTGGAACTCTCTATGTAGATCAGGTTGGTGTCAAAATCATAGAGATCGGCCTTTCTCTGCCTCTGAGTGCTAGGAGAGTAAATAAAAGGTATGTGCCACCAAACCCAGGGAATAATTGTGAACAATTACATTTTAAAAGACATAATGTTTGCAATTAAATAAATATTTACCATTAATTACACAGGAAAGCCTTCACTATATCAAGATTCTAAATATTTGCTCTTAATTAAAAGTGGAGTACTGCTAATATTAAAATAAAACAAAAAATAAATTGACTCAATAATAAGAAAGCATAATTCAAGGAGAATTATTGGGGTATGACAAATATAGCCCCAACAGAACCTTTTTTTTTTTTGTCAAGTCCTGTATGCTTTAAGGCCACAAGATGGCAGACTTTAGCTGAAACTAGTCTAGAAGGGGCAAAGCAACCGTTTGAAATTTGAATTAAAACAAAACAAATAATAATCTCCTGTTTGGGCTGGAGAGACGGTTAAGCTCACTTGCTGCTCTATCAGGAGCTCCAGACTCTGAACCCCAGCTGCAAGGGGCTACACCCTCTTCTGCATTCAAGAGCACATAGACAGACAGTCACACACCTCTTTTCTAAAAAGGATTCAACCTTGGAGAATTACAGCCAAACGAGCTCATTCAAGCCCTGGGTCCCCACAGGAATCCCGTGTAGAGACCTGTGAAAAAGCCACAATTTTATCCCACCATAAAATGGCTAGTGCTGAATATGTATCATGCTACCTAGGATCTAAGGGAAAATCACTCTTTGGAGACAAGTTTCATGTAGCCTGTTATCAGTCCAGAACTCACTACACAGCCAAGGACAACCCTGAAATTAGATCATCCTGCCTACACCTCAAAGTGCTAAGATTACAGACACAGTCACAACCAGTTTACTGCATGCTGGGAACAGAACTCAAGCTTTCATATATATTAGGCAAGCACTCTACCAAACAAGTTATATCCCCCCCCCCTTTTAAAAAAAGAAAAAAGAAAATGAAAACAACATTTTTAGAAGTTGCGAGATTTTTCAGGAGTCAAGAGCACTTGTTCTTCTTGCAAAGAACCCAGATTCTATTCCCAGCACCTCCATGTACCCAGAGTGACTCCCTAACTATGTAACTGCAGTTTCTGGGAATCTGGCCCTCTTCTGACCTCTGGGGGCCCCAGGCATCCATGTGGTGAACTGACACACATGCAGGCACACTCATACACATAAAATAAATCTCAAAAGTATCAGTGTGAAGTGATGGCCCTCTGGTTACAGGAACCACGTTTACTCTGAGACCAACTCAATCAAGATCTGCCCTGCAAGCCACCATAATCTTCCCTGAAGTAAGAAAACAGGTATCGTACCAGACCTCAAGGAGGGCTCCTGCATCAGCCACTTACACACAGGTACATAAGAGTTAGAAACAGAAGGCTCAGTCGAGTTCCTGAACTTGGAAACCTATTTAACTGAGCAAACATTACTGAGGATTTAGTATAGGCTACCTAAAACAGCAAGTTAGGCAAGTTAGGTAGAGTGGATTTTGCTTATGAATGTAGCAGTCTGGTGCTTTAGTGAAAGAATGAGATGGACTTGTGGGTGTGCCTGCTATGGATACTGGTGGCAGACATTCCCTGCAGCTGCTCTTATATCCCAAGTGATGTTTTTCTGTTGGCTTAGCAGGTACACACAAATCTACTGATAGTTTGATTATCATCTATGGCCCCCACAGCTCTGCAGTCAGCACCCTGTAGTCAGCACACTGCTAGCCATTCAGGCCATGGCCTGGTGGGGATCCTGCAGCCCCGGCTCTCCCACAGCCACAATATATATAGGCTTAAATTAAGTCTCTATTATTCTATTTATCAATAAGATGAAGTCAAAGGCTAGGGTGAAAACCTGCTAGCCCAAAGTGATTGAGTTTCAACTAGCTGACCCTGCTTTATATTTATGGCCAGAGACACTACAAGAGACTCTCTTCCCTGTCTCAGAACCAAAAAGGAAGTGCCAAACTCAAGTCCCTGACCTTTCTTTCCTGAGTGTCTTCTCTTTCCAAATTGCTGGCTTCTCTATGGCCAATTCAGTCGGCTAGTCACTGGCCCCACCCCCTCCCAATTCAAGGTGTAACTCTATTAGCAAGTCTCAGGGTGTGATCAAAATATCCCATAGCACCCAAGCACCTTTCACCCCCAAACTAATGCTGTGTTCATGCATCGTTCTCCTCTTCTCCTGCAACCCCCAACATCAACAGGGAAATGCGGGTGCCTCCAGCCCCCGTATGAAGGGAGGGGAGCCCACTGGACCTCTGGACATGAGGCACACTGATGTAACACTGAGACACAGACCCAGTACTGTGGGAAACTTAGCTCCCTCAAGACTGAAGACTCAAAGAAAGGCAAGGCCTCTGTAGAGACATTCCTGAATGTC
Source organism: Microtus oregoni (assembly GCF_018167655.1). Classification (NCBI taxonomy): domain Eukaryota; kingdom Metazoa; phylum Chordata; class Mammalia; order Rodentia; family Cricetidae; genus Microtus; species Microtus oregoni. The sequence goes on from NW_024543976.1 coordinate 8,094,943, forward strand.
CTATACAGAAATCCTGTAGATAACAATGGTCTTGTTAAATGTTAAATGATTCTGAGGCCATGGAGATTTCAGTAAGACAGTACATGCCTGTCATACACAAAGCCCAGAGTGCAATTATAGTACCAAAATAACACCTTCCCAAGACTTTCACCCTACATAAAATGTCTTTTAAGAAAAAAAAGGCACTATTTCTACATCTCTGATATTCACTTTCCTAACTGCCCTCCCTCTCACCCTGCCAATGCCTATGATTCATAAAAACATTCTCAAGATTATAACCATCTCCAGATGAGGGCCAGTCAGGAAGTTTTATGTCAGCTGAGTGGCCAATGCCAAGGGCACGTGGAGGCCAGTCAGTGAGTTAGCCATCTGACATCCTCTCCCCACAGGTTTCTAACTGCTTTCTTAGTTTTCATTCACTAAACATGGCGCGGAGAGTCCAACTGCATCAGCACACAGGGCAGCACGGAAGCTGCCGGCTGGCATCCTAAAACAACAGTATCACCTGTTGTGTGACACCTGACACTGTCAGGGTCAGCTTAGACAGGAACCCAAAGTTACTTGACAGTAGCAATGACGGCGCTGCAAAACATCCTCCTGACTGCAGATCTGTTCAGCGCTACCGACCAACCTAAGTAAACCATTTCTACCTTCAGAGAGATCAGAGTTTTCAATTAAATTCAACACGTGAATCTAATGCTATAAATATGCACACCACTGAAAACAAGTCATAAAACATTCCTTCAGACACTTCACACAGGAACCAAAGCCAGCCGCATCCAAGAGCTAAGCTGTTTTATCCACTGTAGTTAGTACTCTATCCTGATGAAGAATTTCCATCCAGAGTTAGTTTTCCTTTCAAGTGAACTTCAAGTTCACCAGGAACAGTAAGCAATTAACTAGGTCTAAGCTCATCATTAAAGAAACAATCAGCTGGCAATTGTCCACTCACATTAAAATGTGAGAGCCCAACAGCCGCCTGCGGGAGCTGTACTTTCCCAACAGAGATAGCAGCCGGGGACACGCCCCACTCTCCGGGAACTAAACTGAAACTGCCCCTAACTGCACCAACAGGACAACGCGCTTCCTTGTTCTGTGCTCACACAGGGCTCCTCAGCACTGCCACCTCTGAATGTGCGGGTATTTAGGGTGTTTTAATGAGTTGTTTTTATTTAGCCTTGACTTGTTTTCAGATCATCATGGAAACCCAGGCTTCAGCATCAGATACATTGGGCTCTGGAACTGTGTGTCTGACCATCACCACCTGTCTGTGTCCTACATTTCCAGGAATACTCTACTCTGTCTACACCAGTCTTTCCAACTAAAACAATTTCAGCACTACTGGAAACAATGCTCAATGGAGCTGGGCACACATCTTCAATCCTAGCATTCGCGAGACAGAACCAGCCTAATCTATACAGCAAATGAATTCCAGGCCAGCCAGGCTACAAAGTCACGCATGCGCGCACACACACACACATACACACACACACACACACACACACACACACCTCAATAGATGTTCAGAAAATTATTCAAGGCCTATATTGATAACAATGGCCACTTAAAAATGAACTAGTAAGTCCATCATATCAGAATTTTCTTCCTAAACCATATCAGTATTTTCTTCCTATATATTAATATATTAGTTTCTTTTTTTCTCCTTTATTTTTTGTTTTTTTTTTGAGACAGGGTTTCTTTGTGGCTGCCTCTGCCTCCCAAGTGCTAGGATCAAAGGCATTTTTGACGTTTCATAGTATGAGTATAGTCAGGCTAGCCTTTAACATTATATATAGGAAAAGGTCTGGCACTGAACTCCTGATCCTCCTGCCTCCATCTCTAAATGCTGGGATCACAGGTATGCTTAGCTGCGCACCATAAACATTTGAAAAAAATTAAGATAGACTAATTAAAAGGAGAACCAAGGTTTTGTATAAAGCAAAAAAAATCATCAGGCCAAATTCTAGGAACAAATACTTAAATCATAACAAGCAAGGTGTAGTGAGTGACACTCATCTACGGAGCACTAAGGGTGGGACATGCAGAGTTCAAAGCCAGCCTCAACTATACACAGGGAATTCCTTTGTACCCCCACTTAAATGAACGTAATTAGAAGCTCATTACAGAATAGCTTTAGTTAGGTGTCAGGAAATGATTACCCTTCTAGTATTACACCTGACAGAAATAAATGCTCACCCAAGTGAAATTTCTAGTTTGACCAGTCACACACTACAAAGAATGAACAATTTCTAAACCATTCAGTGTAGCTATGGGTGAGGAGGAATCTATGCACCTTTAGGTCAAGACAGAGAAAAATGCCTAAATTGGGATCCTTTTACACGAGTGTTACAATTTTTATTTTCTCAAGCACATCTGTCGTTGTTATACGATTTTTCACATACTATAGGACATGTGTAAAAGTTACATTAAGGGGCTAGTGAGTTACTTCTAATGCCAGTGCTGGGGACAGATCCTTGGAGCTCACTAGTCAGCTAGCCTGGCCTACTACTCGGCAAGCCTCAGATAACAGTGAGACCCAGCAACAGCTCCTGAGTTAGGACACAGGAGGATAGCCTCCGGCTTCCACAGGCAAGTAAATACACGCCCTAACATTAATATTCAAGAGCCTGAGGCAGGGGAGGTGGGTGGCAAGATCAAGACCAGCTATCATTGATCTCCAGTGTGTGGAGGAAGGAAATCCCGGCGCTTTGACAGATTTTTAACCTTCCCCGGGTTAAAAAGGTCATCCTACGGTGCAGAGCAAGCTCAGGACCTGCTACAGTTCCATCTGGAAACCTCAACTCAAAACCAACGACAAAAGAGTGAACAATGAGACCTAAACCACGGGTGTCTGGGTTGGCAGAATAGCTACTGTCTGAGAAAAAGGTCATTTCTAAAGACTAAATGTACATGGAATCTTCCTAAGACTTTCACAAGGCCATATATGCACAAATGTGGACAGGATGAAAGATGCTTGCTAAGTGAGAAAATTACAGGACTATTCTCACTCTACAATTCTGGAGCATAAAGGGGACACATAACTTTTCGCTTGTAGCTGTAATCTAAATTATTCTATAAAAAGTTATTATTTCTAATTATCACAAAACAAGACTTTTTGTTGTTTTGCAGGGTTTCTCTGTATAGTCTTGGCTGTCCTGGAATTCCCTTTGTAGACCAGGCTGGCCTTGAACTCAGAAACTGCCTGTCTGTGTCCCCCTCCCCCATCCCCAGTGCTGGGATTAAAGGTGCACACCACCAGGTGCAGCAGCACATAAAAAAGAGAATGTTTAAATGGCTGGAAACCAAGTCACAGTGGCCCTGCACTCTAGGCTGTTCCTGTTCTAATTCCCAGAGGGCTCTTCGGAACAGCCGTAGAGGGCAGCTGCACTCCAAACACTGGCCCATTCACTCACACAACAAATAATATCAGAGCTCAGAATCCACACAGTCCAGACTTTACGACAGAGAGAGAGAGAGAGAGAGAGAGAGAGAGAGAGAGAGAGAGAGAAGAAATTTATGCCTATAATAGTCTTCATTGCCAGTCAGGCCAACAATCCTACACTCAGGAGGCTGAAGCAGGACTGCTCAAGGTCAAGGCCAACTAGAGACAAAGACCAAGTTACCAAAATAAACAAATCTGCTTTCCTAAAACCAAATAGTCCTATTTCCTAATAGGCTCAAGTTTCATGATAACATGAGTTTACTCCACCGTTACTGACCATTTTCAAAACTGTGTGAAGGGGGAAAGGACATGAGCCACAATATTTCTCATCAGGAAACCTAACGAACTTCCCTGCAATTAAAGTAAGTATACTACACAAAATACCCAATAATCCTGTAAGAACAATTCCCACCAGCAAGGGTCTCCTCTGGCACAGGCAAAGAGTACAACGCGTTATGCACGCTACGAGCTGCTAGGATCACTAATAGTAGAATAAACCATTATTGACAAATGCGCAGAATCCAGTAAGAAGCAAAGCAATTCAAACAAATCAAAATAGGAAAAGAATAAATGAGACTGGAACTGAACTACGGAACATTTCTCATCAGTATCAGTTAAGATACTGTTCCTTACACAAGTATCTAAAGCCAGTAACGTCCTCTTCTAAAGTAGTACATGATATAATTTGTGATATTATACATATATATATATATATAAAATCTACAAATATTCTCCTCCATACTTTAAAGCATTCTAGATTACCTATAACACTTAAGGCTATATGAATACCATGAAAAAGTTCTACTATAGTGGTTTTTCAATCTGTGGGTTGTGACCCCTTTGAGGTCTCCTAAGACCATCAGAAAACACAGATATTTACATTACAATTCATAACAGCAGCAAGATTACAGCTTCATATGAAGCAGAAAGAAAATAACTTTATGGTTGGGGTCACAACAGGAGGAACTGTATTAAAGGGTCATAGCATTAGGAAGGCTGAGAACCACTGCTCTACTATATTTGGTGAATAAGGGCAAGAGTCCTTACACATTTATATGGATGCGAGTTTTACTTCCAGTTGAACCTCGATGTAGAGAGCTAACTATGTACTAATTATATAAAATCATTTCTCTATCTACTAGTCACATGAGCCAACAGCACAGAAGCATTTCCAAGAGAGCATGAGGAATACTTCAAAGGTGATGATCTAAGTGGTCCTACCAAATTCTAGACTACGGAAGATATGCTGGCAAAGCAGAATGGAAGAGATCAACGCCACTACATAGCACCCAGTCAATAATGCAATTCACACATGGATGTAAAGACCAGAAGTGAAAAGGAAGGTAATCTTTTCTTTTCTTTTTTTTTTTTTTTTTTTTTTTGGTTTTTCGAGACAGGATTTTTCTGTGGCTTTGGAGCCTGTCCTGGAACTAGCTCTGTAGACCAGGCTGGTCTCGAACCTACAGAGATCCGCCTGCCTCTGCCTCCCGAGTGCTGGGATTAAAGGCATGCGCCACCATCGCCCGGCCAAGGAAGGTAATCTTAAATTACACTCACATACATGGACAAGCATACACACATGGCACACCTCGGATGGTCATTGTGGCTTGTTTTCTTGTTTTCAAGGTACGCATCACAAGTCTGAATCAGAAGTCAGGGGAAGAGTTCCCTGACTAAATCGGCGGTGAGCCCAGTGAGTGGGAACCTGGTAAAGGAAAGGTTTCAGACTGGCTTTCACGTTAGTAGACATCAAGTCAGATATGCGTCAATCGGATGAAACACACACTGTGGAGGAGACACACAGCAGGGAGCCAGTCCACCAAGGGAAGAGCCTTACTTAGGTAGAGCAACAAGTCCCAATTTGCTCAAGACCACTTCATGTGTGCTTGCTGTCCTCTTCGAGAGGACCCGGGTTCAATGCCAGCACCATACACAAGGCAGCTCACAATCATCTACACCCAAGGGACACAACACCCTCTTCTGGTCTCTAAAGGCACCAGGCACTAATGTAGTGCCCAGACACATATGCAAACAAAACATTCACACAATAAATAAAAAATAAAAGAGGGGCTGGAGAGATAGCTCAGCAGTTAGGAACACTGACTGTTCTTCCAGAAGACCTGGATTCAATTCCCAGCACCAACATGGCAGCTCACAACTGTCTGTAACTCCAGGCTTTGGCGCCCTCCACAGACATACATATAGGCAAAATTTTAATAAATAATTATTAAAATAACAAATTTTAATAAATAATTATGAAAGAAGAATCTCTCCTGAGGGTTGGAAAGATGACTCAGTAAGTAGGAAGGAGTGCTTGGTGTGCAGAGTTCAGATTCCAGCACACTGACAGCTGCACACACCTGTATCAGTACCCGTGGAGGTGGGGCACACAGGATGAGGGGTCACTGGGACTTGCTAGCCACCAGCATAGCTCCAGGTTGAGTCAAAGAGAGTCTCAAAAGGAGTAAGAAGGAACAGAGCAGGATGCCTCAAGCCTTAGAACTTTCCCTTTGGTCTCTGCCAGTGCATGCACAGACAAGAGTACCCACATACGCCTGGGGTGCAGTGGTGGCACACGCCTTTAATTCCAGCACTTGAGGGCAGAGACAGGCGGATCTCTGCGAGTTCAAGTCCAACCTGATCTACAGAGCGAGTTCCAGGACAGCCAGGACTACTGGGGGAGGGGGCAGGGTGGGAACCTACACACACATCATATAAGGAACGTGCACACACACAGATATCTCCCACACAGCACTTGCCCGGCTGCCCCGCCGAGTACAAGGCTCTGGTTCAAGCACCAACACAGCAGCAAACTTAAAGTCCTCTTCCCTTCGCTGCCGAGGTTCTTGTGGGTTAAACCATGGTCTGTGCCCTCTCAGCTGCCTTTGTTCCCCTACATTCAACCGACACCAGGCTTCCCCCACAACAAAAGCCATCTCTCAGGCACCAAAGACAATAGACAGGCTTTAGGCCTTAACCACTCCCCACCCCATCTAGTTCAATGACAACTCTTTTTCTCTGATATTACAAAGCATCTCCACTGAGTCTCCCCCACCCTCTACCTCACCTCCAGTACCTCAGAACTCTAAATGCCAGCTGACATCTCCACCTCAAAGCCAAACAAGCACCACTAACTTGTCACTACCCAGGCAGGACCCTTCAGAACAGTTCCTTCACTAGCAACCTGTCATCCCTGGTTGACACGACCCTATGCAGTGGTCACCCTAGACTCCTTCCTAAACCCTATGCCCACCCGAATCTCTTAGATCCACTTTCTCTCGTGCCTGACAACCTCAGGTCCAAGGGCTACTTTCCTTACTTCCAAGTGTCCCATGAGCCCTTGTCTTTTTATTGTGCTAACACAGCCAGATCCATGTCACTCTTGTAAGAGGTCCCTCAGAACTAAGATGCAATCCTCCCCATTACCTTAGTTATATGAATTTCTGGTACTCAGGGCAACTGCACCTTATTTTTTTCTATTGAAAAAGGAACTCAATACTTAGACATCACCTCCTCCCCTGACTCCTACTGAGCCTTAGGCAGCAGCCACGTTTCTCTAGAGCACCAGGTGTCGTAGCGCTTATTGCCTACACTAGTGCACTTCACGGTACCACAGTACTGCAATGCTGGCTTTTGGATCCCACTCTAGACCGTATGCAACGTGATAATGGGGACAGTGTCCTGCTCTGTTCCCACCACCTGCTGCAAAGACTTAGCACACGGATCTGTTCCAGTGGGTGCTCAGTACAAAATGGAGCCACATTTCTGTTACAGGGATTAAAGATTTAGAGAGGCATTAATTTCTCTTAAATTATTAAGGCATCAAGTAAAATAGGACAGCAGCTTTGTACAAAGGAGAAAAGAAAGCTTACTAATTTACTTTCACCCATTTCTTAGAAAAAAAAATATTTATTTTATTTGGGAATGGAGCAATGACTTAGTGGTTAAGAGCACTGGCTGCTCAGAGCTCAGGCCAGGGTTCCCACCAACACCCACAGAGCAGTTCACAGCAATCTATACTCCTAGGTCCTGGAGATACAACGCCCTCTTCTGGCCTCCACAGGCAACAAAAAGGCATGTGGTGCAAAGACATATGTGCAGGCAAAATACCCATACACATAAAAGCATTTTAAGTTTTAAGTTCTTTAAAAGATGTATGTGTCTGAGTATGAGCACAGAAGTGAGGGTGCCTAGGAAGCAGGTGTCAGATTCCCAAGAGCGGGAGTCACAGGTGCTTGTAAGGCACCTGAGGTGGGTAGGGGTAGAGCTGAGTCTCTGGAGGAGCAATAAGTCACTTAACCACGGAGCCACCTCTCCAGCACCATCTTCACCTACTTATAAGCAAAGGACACCTTCAGTATTTCAAAGAGCATTTAAATCACTGTACCCTCTTGACAAATCCCAAACTACCAGCACCATGAAAACCACACAGCTGGTAGGTACCACTGCCAAAAGCAGCAACCTGTGGGCCCTAGAAGCCAGTTGTCCTGTAAGATTTCTCGTCCAAATGTCAGATGTCAGTGCTCTGGGAGACTGCTTCCTGTCAGGAAACCAGCGGAGTCATAGAGACCACACCAGTGCGATGAAATGAGAGTGTGCAGAGCCCAGAGCAGGCTGTCCGACAGCGGAGCAGTCATCACTGCACCTCCAACCATTCATCTCTAGAACCCCAGACAAAACGACCTCAGAGCCCCATTTCCTACACCAGCAGGGTGATCGCAGAGCTTACACCACGGGATCTGTGGAAAAGCTTCCAGTCCAGTCTGACCGCAGAACCAAAGGGAAGTGAGCCTTTTGTCCAGCGTTACCAGAGACGCTAACTAGCCCTCCAGTCTGTCCTCTGCCTACAGAACCAGCTGATTAGAGCAGCTGCTCCATCAGCAGCCAAAGTTCCCTGACTCGATCTACAGCAACAGATCTAAATGAAGTGAAAGCATCAGAACAGGACATTTTTAAAAGACCAAGCAAGCGGGTTAGCCAAAGCCTAGCACAAATGACATTAATTCAAACTTAATTCCAGGGTAGACAGAAAATTTTGCTGTTAGCATCATAAACATAAAATGCCAAGAATTAGAATCAACTTCCAGAAACTTAGCCACTGCTCCTAGGACCAAATGTTAGTAAAACTGCCATGCCTTTACCCAGTGGCTAATACTTAACCAGCAAATTAGGCAACATGTAACCACCAGTAACCTGACACTGCCAGAAGGCTCCTGGATGGACATGGCAGTCTGGCCTGAGATATTGGCTGGCTTCAGTCAGTACAAAGTTTCTCTCTTTGGTCATAGCAAACGACAGGGCCGGTACAAGTTATCCTGTCACACCTTTAAAATATGCTTACTCATGGCACTGAACACATTGACCGCCATGTAAAAAGTGCACCGGAAAAGTGTAATAAAACATTACTAGCCTCCAAATGGATCAAAGACCTCAACATAAAAGTCAGCCACACTGAACCTCATAGAAGAGAAAGTGGGAAGTAACACTTGAACGCATTGGCACAGGGAACCACTTCCTAAATATAACCCCAGCAGCACAGCCACTGAGAGAAACAATTAATAAATGGGACCTCCTGAAACTGAGAAGCTTCTGTAATGCAAAGGACACAGTCAACAAGACAAAATGTCAGCCTACAGAATGGGAAAAGATCTTCACCAACCCCACATCAGACAGATATACAAAGAACTCAAAATATACAAAAAACTCAAGAAACTGGTCATCAAAAGAATAAATAATCCAATAAAAAAAATGGAGTACAGACCTAAACAGAGAACTCTCAACACAGGAATCTAAAATGGCTGAAAGACACTAAAGGACATGTTCAACATCTTTAGTCATCGGAGAAATGCAAATCAAAACAACTCTGAGATTCCATCTTACGTGTGTAAGAATGGCCAAGATCAAAAACACTGATGACAACTTATGCTGGAGAGGTTTTGGGGAAAAAGGAACACTTCTGAATTGCTGGTGGGAGTGCAAGCTGGTGCAGCCACTTTGGATGTCAGTGTGGCAATTTCTCAGAAAATTAGGAAACAACCTTCCTCAAGACCCAGTAATACCACTTTTGGGTATATATCCAAAGGATGCTCAATCATACCACAAGGACATGTGCTCAACTATGTTTATAGCAGCATTGTTTGTCTTAGCCAGAACCTGGAAACAACTTAAATGCTCCTCAATCGAAGAATGGATAAGGAAAATGTGGTACATTTACACAATGGAGTACTACACAGCAGAAAAAAATGACATCTTGAAATTTTCAGGCAAGTGGATGGAGCTAGAAAACATCATTTTGAGTGAGGTAACCCAGACACAGAAACAGTTATCACATGTACTCACTCATAAGTGGGTTTTAAACATAAAGCAAAGAAAACCAGCCCACAAGCCGGGCGATGGTGGCACACGTCTTTAATTCCAGCACTCGGGAGGCAGAGGCAGGCGGATCTCTGTGAGTTCAAGACCAGCCTGGTCTACAGAGCTAGTTCCAGGACAGGCTCCAAAGCCACAGAGAAACCCTGTCTCGAAAAACCAAAAAAAAAAAGAAAAAAAAAAAAAAGAAAGAAAGAAAGAAAACCAGCCCACAAATCACAATCCCAGAGAACCTAGCCAACAGTGAGGACCCTAAGAGAGACATACATATATCTAATCTACATGGGAAGTAGAAAAAGACAAAAGACAAGATCTCCTGAGTAAATCGGGAGCATGGGGACCATGGGAGAGGGTTGAAGAGAAGGGGAGAGGAAGGGAGGGGAACAGAGAAAAATGTGGAGTTCAATAAAATCAATTAAATAAACTTAAATAAAAAAATTACTTGCCGGGGGAGGGGGAGGCAAATGGGAGGCGGTAGTGGGGAGGAGGCAGAAATCTTTAATAAATAAATAAATGTAAAAAAAATAAAAAAATAAAATGGATAATAAAAAAATTACTTGCCTATATCATAAACTTCTTTTCTGTCACACACAATTATTCACAACTCTTCTCCATCTCTTAATATGCTTTATTGAGGTGGGGGTCAGGGGTAAATCAGAGAACAACTTGAGTCTGTTTTCTGCGGAGCAAACTCAGGAAGAACTAAGTGCCTTTACCTGCTGAGCCACGTCACTGGCCGCGGTTTGTTATCCTGGTACAAGCTCTCACTCTGCAACACAACCCTTCCTTGAACTCAAGTGATCCTCCTGCCTCTCGGCCTAAGTACAAGGATCACAAATATGAATCACTGGGTTCTCAGACTTAATTCTAGGAGACAGATGGCTGGTTTAAATTTCCTGCTTGGTGTTCATCTGTTTTTTCATTTCTCTTGTATCGTTTTTAATTTTATTACTGTATGTGTGTATGCTCACAGATGCTCGTGTACCATTGCCTATCAGTGGAGGCCAGAAGCCAGCTCAAGGGCCGGTCCTCTCCTGCCGTGGATGGAACTAAGGTCAGACTTTGGCAGCAACCCCTTTTACTTTTTGAGCCCTCTAGTCAACCCTGAAAACATTTTTAAGTCCCCAAAGATAATAGCCAAAGCATAGTCTCTTTATCATAGAATACTAAAAGAGAGGGGTACACTGGTTGGTGGCCATCTTTGGAGCCTAGAAATAGACACCTGTCACCAGCTAATAACTGGGCTCATTCTTACCGTGTGTGCACGGTAGACCTTTAACTCGGGTATTGTAGGGAGTTACAGGACATATCAGAGGTAATATCTAGGCAAATGAAAGAGCACACCAAACCAGTGACTTCAAAGAGGAAAAGGACAACATAGTAAATTGTGCTTCATCTTCCATCCTATGTTTACTTCCTTGAAACCGAGTACTCCAAAAGATTGCATTATAACCTAAATTATACCAACAATTCCAACAGGTATCTTTCTATCTTTCTTTGCAAACAAAGGAAAGAAAGGTTTGGACAGCCTAATTTCTTAGGGCTGTTCCCTGGACTTTCACATCCTTTTGAAAGGTTTAGCCATCAAAGCCCGCGTGTTAAAGGCCTGTCCCAGGTGTACTGAAGTAATGGCTGTATGCCTAGACTAGCTTGCCTGAGGCTGTGGGTAGAGAAGCAGTTACCAGATTCCAAGAGCACCAAGAATTTTCATGAATGCTTCTGGAATTTGGTTTGGTTTGGCAAGAGGGTGTTCAGGTTTTTGATTTGAGAGACTTTTTGAAACAAGTCTCTGTCAGTAACTCAGGCTGACGTCACTCTTGCACCCTTCCAGTCTCAGCCTTCCAAGGGCAGCCAAGTCAGGTGCCCACAACACCTGGACCCAACTCTTGAGTAAGGCATTGCTATACATTAAGGAACCAAAAGGTGATTTTTTTTGAGACCACACTACAACTGCTTCCTTAATATATGTTTGCCTAAATGGTAATTACTCCATAAACACTGGCTCAAAATAAAAGTGTACATATGGGCTGGAGATGGCTCAGACAGGTGAAGAGCACTGACTGCTCTTCCAGAGGTCCTGAGTTCAATTCCCAGCAACCATATTATAGCTCACAGCCATCTATAATGAGATATGGTGCCCTCTTCTGGCATACAGGCAGACATGTTGTATCCATAATAAATAAATCCTTAAAAAAAAAAATCTGGGCGGTGGTGGCACACACCCTTAATCCCAGCAAAGGCAGGCAGATCTCTGTGAGTTCGAGGCCAGCCTGGTCTACAAGAGCTAGTTCCAGGACAGGCTCCAAAAGCTACAGAGAAACCCTGTCTTAAAAAAACCAAAAAAAAAAAAGTTCACTTATTATTTTTAAACAAGTTCAAGAACCAAACGGACTCAAACCAACAATAAAACAATCCTTCCTTTTCATCTTCCAAATTACACTTCCTTTATTGTTCGAAGGTAACTCATTTAAAGGATGATGGGTTACTCTGCTAATATTATCCCTCTCACTGGACACCAATAAAGACAGCCTGTACTGGGCATGGTGGCACAAGCCTTTAATCTCAGCGTTTGGAAGGCTAAGGCCAGTCAGTCTGAGGCCAGTCCCTTCTACATAGAGTTCCAGGTCAGCCAAGGTGACACAGTGAGGCCTGATCTCAAAGGGAAAACCGTGGGCTGGTGGGATGGCTCAGACGGATGCAGGAGCTTGTTAGGAAGCCTGGCTGCCCAGAGTGGATCTTCAAAACTCCATGGAAAAGTAGACGGGGTACTGGGGCCCACAGAATTGTCCTCTGACCCCCTTACACTAGCCCTAGGATGCACACCCACAATCCCTACCCACAAATTAAAAATAATAATCAGGATGCGTGTGATCGTGCAAACCTTTTGATCCCAGCATTTGGGAAGCAGAGGTATATAGATCTCTGTAAGTTCAGTCAGTCAGACTGTTCTACACAGTGAGTTCCCAGCCAGCCAAGGGTATATAGTGAGAGAGATCCTATCTCAAAAACAAAACAAAATAAAATTAATGCCATTATTGAGCTACACAGGACACGACAAAGTCCAAATAAAAGGACACTACCACTGGAGTGTTGGAGTGGAGAACTGTGATGTCAGAGATGCACCTGGTCCTGACCTTTGAAGTCTATGTGCTGTGACACAAATCTAAAGGACATATACCCAAGACACCACGAAAGATCATTTCCAATTGTCATCTTTAGACAATTCTTTGCTGCTCAACTTTATTCTCCTTTCATTGTTTATCACCTAAATTATACCATATGTTCTAAGATACAGAAATAATCCTATGCTGTTTTCATTTTTTCATCCTGCTGAAGCCAACATGTGACTGGTCCATAACATTTACAACTACAGTCCACCAGGTGGCAGTATTACTACTGTGTAGCAAACCTCCAATGGTATCCTCTGGAAAGATTATCAGAGCCCCAGCATCAAAATGCCTCAGACCACACAAGACAATTTTTGTTTATTTGCTGTGTGGTCTCTCCCACTGCACCCTAAAATTAGAAAATTGTTTTTTTTTTAATCCGTGACCTCAATACACAAAACAGTAACTGGTACATACCAGATGTTTGATCTATGTAACACTTTACTATCTCTGAAATTGAGAATGGGTCCAAGACACGGGCTGGCCCTGATTTTGTTTTTCTTTCTAGTGATGCACTAATAATCGCCAAGTTTTTGTTTTCTTTGCAATGTGCACTGGTGCTTTGCCTGCATGTATGTCTATCTGAGGGTGTGGGATTCCCCAGGAACTGGACTTACAGACAGCTGTGAGCTGCCATGTGGGGGCTGGGAACCCAGGTCCTCTGGAAGAGTAGTCAGTGCTCCAACCATCTCTCCAGCCCCACAGTCGCCAAGTTCTACAAGCACTGACATCTAAACTTTGAAGAAATGCGGTAAAAAAATATCAGAAGAAGGTGAGGAGCACCTTTAATCCCAGCACTAAGGCAAGGGAAGGCTAGCCAGGACTACATAGTTGAGGTCCTGTCTTTAAAAAAAAAAAAAAAAAGAGGAAGATAAAGAGAAAACAGTATCAGTGAATGAATGATTATTTCAAAAGATGACCCCAAGTGTTGGTAAATCCAAGACACAGAAATTAAAGGTTGTGGCTGCCAGGACAGGCATTGGGCCTTAGCACCAACACTGAAGAAGGGCAAGGTGGAACTGCTTAAGTTCAAGAGTAGAAGACCAGTTTCAGCAACTGAAAACCGGTCTCAAAAAAGAGGTGGGAAATGGGTGGGGGGGTACAAAAGAGCTCTGGGCATAGTAGGCACGCCTTTAATTGCAGCTAGAAGGCAGAGGCAGGTGGAACACTATGATTTGATGACCAGCCTGGTCTACAGGGAACTCCAGGCCATCCAGTGCTACACACTGAGATTCAGTGTCAAAAAAACAATCAGGGCTGGAGAGATGGCTCAGCGGTTAGAAGCAGCTAACTTCTAGGAAGGGTGGATGCCCTTCCGGTGGACTCAAGTTCCATTCCCGGCACCCACGTGGTGGCTTATTTAAGTCAGTTACTCTAGTTCCAAAGGATCCAACACCCTCTTCTGGCCTCTACCAGGAATACACGCGGTGCAGACACACGAGGGCAAAACAACCATACACTTAAATTAATGAGAGAGGCAGGAAAGACATGCTGTAATAGATGGGCAAGCCCAAGAGCTGCAGGCTAGCCTGGAGAACAGAGAACCGTCTTGTATCGGAAAAATGTAAATGTTCATTTTAAACCAGCCTATACACTGTTTTATTGTTACCACTCACGCTTTTACAAGTCATTTTTAAATATCTGATAAGGTGCACACTCCCAAAGAAAAGTAACGAGTCAGGGAAATGAGAGATACGTACACAAAGATATCCCGGGGCAAGTGGTCAAAGTCTGAATCAGACACCTCCCAAACATATCAGTTGGCGGTGGCAAAAGGATCGTAAATTCCAGACTGAAATGCAGCAAATCTGTAACGTGACGCCAGCACTTGTTGCATACAACTGAGTCACACATTTTACCCATCAGAAAATCAAGGACAGGACAACAAAGATGTACCCGGGTCTGAAAACTCAGTCCCCATCGGGATTACAAGCTCTTCCTCACTCAAACACATTTTCCGTGGCACAGTGACAGCACCACAGGCGGCAGGTATGCGCGGTGTGGGTCCGCAGTACCGTCTCTAGGAAAAGCATTATTCTACCGGAGGACTGAAGCAGGGAAGACAGCGCTACCGGGGCGGGATGGGCGATTCGCGAGTCAGAGGCTTGACGGTCGTGGCCTACGGAAAGCCCAGTTAAAGGAATCTGGGGCGCAGAGTACCCAGGACCCGGGCGCCACCAGAGGACATCCTACCGCAAAGCAAACTCTCCAGCTTGGAAACCCAGCTAGCCCTAGGCCAAAGGCGTGCAGCTCAGTCCCCGCCCTTCCCGCGTCGTGAAGGCAGGGCGCAGATAGCTGGCAAAATGTCACAGGGCCGAGACTGAGCGCGCCAAAGCAAGACCCACCCCCGGGAGCCGCGGACGCTCGGGGCCCGTCCCTCCCCTTCCTCCGCCCGCCTAGAACTCATTCATTCTTCTGGCGATTGGCGAGTCCACCCGGCCCAGCCGCCCTAGTCCAGCAAACCCACCAGATGCTTTGTCTCCCACCCGCCGGAAACCGGGGCGCGCACTCGAGCGCGCGCAGTGGCATCAGCTCCCCGCACCCGGGGCCTGCAGATGGGGGAGGATATGGGGTCCCGGGGTCAAGTCCCAGGCCCCGCATTGAACCCAACCACCTAGAAATTATCGCTACAACCCCACCGTCTCCACAACTCGAGTACCTCTCCATGACACCCCCGTTCAACTCTAAATCACTAGATCCCTCTCCTCTGCTTTCAAGACACGAGGGCCCTGTCCCTTTCGGAAGGACGAGGCACCCGGCCTGTGCTGTCGCTTCCCCGGAGCCCGGCTCCCGATGGCGTCCCGAGAGCCAAGCGAAGTTGACGATCGAGTCCGTACTCACTTGAGCAGCAGCTGGTCGTGCTCGGCCTTGAACTTGCCCAGCTCGATCTGGAGCTTGGCGCGCTCTCGGGCCGTGTCGTCGAGGGCGCGGCGCGCGTCGGCCAGCTCCGTCTCGTAGAGAGCCTTGAGCCCGGTGAGCTCCCGGCCGCGCACCTCCTCGCGCTCGGTCACCTGCAGCTGCAGCGCGCTGTTCTCCGTCTCCAGGCTGCGCACCTTGTCGATGTATACCGCCAGTCGGTCGTTGAGCTCGCGCAGCTCCTCTTTCTCCTGCAGCCGCGACATGCGCGTGGGGCTGAGCGGCGTGGAGGGGGCGCTGACGCGGCTGCCCGCCCGCTGCTGCGCGGGGGTCGCGGTCGCCATGGCGGGGCGGCGGGATCGAAGGTACAAACCGCAGGCCGGGGACCGAGGGCAGCTGGGATGGCGGCGGCGGCGGCGGCTACCGCACAAAGAGCGAAGCGGGAGGGCCGCGGAGAGGGCGATCGCCGGCTAGACGCTCTTTGTAAGCGCACACGCACACTCGCCGACGCGCGCGGGAAGAGGCCGGGGCAGCCCGGAGGCCGAGAGGGTGCACGCCGCGGACGCGAGGCTCCCGCCCGCTGCACTTTGTTTCCTCTCGAGCTTCTCCGAGCGGCGGGCGGGCCTGGGAGGAGGGCGGCGAGAGGCGGGCAGGAGGCGAGGCGCGGGGGGCGGAGGTGGCACGGGCCGCGCTCCGCAACATGGCGGGGCCCCCCACGTGACCGCCGCCGGCCAATGGCGAGCGGGCGGCGCGCCCCTGCGACTCGCGGAGGGGGCTCGGCCTGGAAATTCAAAATCTGACCCCGGGGCAACCGTCGGCCTCGCTCTCGGGCTTGGGCGTGGCGGGGAGGGGCGCCCCGAACTGCTCGTTCCTCAGCCGGGAGCCCAGAGCCCGCGGGAGCTCGTGCTCTCCCCCTGGGGACCCCTGGAAGGGCCGGGCCTGCAAATGGCGGGAAAGAGCCCGAGGTTTCCGGGGCGGGTCCGCGCCGCCTCCTGCTGCTGACCGTTCAGGGAAATTCAAATGTAAACGAGTCCGGCCGCGGGCGCCGCGACCTCCACCCGGAGGCCTGACCTAAAAGGGTGCCTGCGGGCCCCCGCTCGGCTTGACGGTCCCCAGTGCCAGCCTCTCTTGGATGGGAAATGGTTCGCGGCAGCACCTAGCTGTGCTGAAGCCGACAGCTTGTTTATCACGGGATAAAGCGACATTGCTTCTGAAATCAGCATTTGCTAGCAATGATTGGCGGCCCTGGATCCGTTTCTTGGTGTACGGTTTTGTCAAATCAGAAACAGCCCACGAATGATCGTCTTAACACGACTAATAGGATAAGCTGTTGTCGTGGTTCATTAAATTAAGATTAATAAAAAGTCTGGGCTTGTGAAAATTGAGATAACTTGTTTTGTTTTAAAAAGTTACTCCATAACAGAATTGGCCGCTAGATTGGTTTTGATTTTGGGACCATGTCCCGGTGGCTAATCTAGGATTTGTGGCAATCTGGCCTCCTGAGTGCTGGGTTTACTGGTAAGAGCTACCACCCTGAAGTCATTTTCGAAGTTTTTTCAGACCTCCTGTGGAAAGTGATAGCAACCTTGCACTGCTTTGGACAACCTGTGCCTCTATGGACAGAATCTCTCAGACTCAGACTGCAGGTCTGCAGTAGATACGTTGTATTTTGTGTGTGAGTTCAAAGGCGTCAAAGGAGACCAGACACACCATGTCTTTCCACGGTGGATTCCCGGGATGGAAGGGAACTAAGGCATAGCAACAAATACCTTTACCAGCTGATCCGTCCTGCCCACCCCAGAAAGGTGTGTCATTATGAGGCTATTATACCACTATTTCCTCTTGGGAAAATGAAAGGATTCCAAGTTTCCAGAGAAGATGTGTAAAGATTAAATAAATTATATGAAATGTGTTGAAACACTGTATCACAGATAGTAGCTCATGCTAATTGTTATTCAATTTCTGCAATCAAAGCAATGAGAAAAATTAGTTTAGATTTAGATAGTCGCCCATTTTGGGCCACATATTTTTGCTAAATGTACACTTGCTTTACTTTTCCCACACCAAACTACTGGTTGTGTGTCCTACCCTGGTTCTTTCCTGTCCTCCTCATCCAAATGATTTCTGAAATCCCATCACCTCCAGAGTTTTAGAACTAAAAATTGCTTTAAGTGTGATGAGAATACTTCTATGTTGAATATTCAAATATAGTGCGTTGTTTATCCTATAAAACTTGTCAGGGCACACATCTAATTATTGGTTGTTTTATATATACCCCACCAAGTTCCAGCATGCCATGCCTTTGTTTTCCTCTTCTATAGTTCAACTGGAATGGCCACTACAACTTACTACTACTTATAGAGAGAGCTTACATGGTTCTGCCCAACTTCCTGTGTATCATTTGGATCTGGGATGGAAACTGTAGGATACCCAAGAGATCTGGGAAGAAGGGGACCAGACTGAGATGGGATGGCAAGGTAGAGGAAGTGGGGAGAGGGGGATACTAGCACACCCACTTTTGTCCCAGGAGAGGAGAGTGGCATCTGGCAGATAGCTGAGCGTACAGTCTGTGCAAATAGGATAGCTCAGACAGAGGCATAAAACTGAGGAAGGAGAAAAAGGAATTGCTAAAGGCTACTCTTCAATATGTGCTTACTGAGTGGATAAACGTAGAAATAATTGAACACATGGTCTTCTGTAGAGCTCAGTTGCTTCATATTTGCTTTGCAAAATACTTTTTCCAGTTGTAAAAGTATAAGAATAAATTGTGTTTCAAGAGGTTGAGATGCAGGATCTCTTCCAATTCTGATTATGATTTTTGTATGTTAAAAAAAGGTCCAGAAGATATAAAGCACAGTACACTGACCATCTTTGACTAGGATTGTCCTCGTGGCACAGCCTCTGCTAGTTTATGTAATACTCCAGTTGCTTTCCACATCCACTTGTTAAATCTCTACATTTGGCAATAGGATTAATGGAGTTAGTTTCCTTTGACTCTAGCTTCATCTTTTTCATTTGGTTGGTTTGATTTTCTTTGGTTATTTGCAAGACAGGCTTTCCGTGGGTGGCCCTGGCTGTCCTGGATCTCACTCTATAGACCAAGCTGGCACCACACTCAAGAGATCTGCCTCCCTCTGCCTCCCAAGTACTGATATTAAAGCAGTGTCACTCACACCGCCCAACTTATAGTTTTATTTTACTACTGGCTTGCTTAGGGTTTTTTCCTTTTAGTGATTTGCCTCTTACTCAGCCATGAGTCACATGACAAACTGATCATAATGTTCTAACAGTGGAATCATTGTAAACATTTTAAAACATTTTTAAATCAATGTTTATGTACCTGTTCTTTAAATGTTTGTTTAATCTTAAAACGGTTGCCCCTCCACTGTGCATCTCAGCCTTGGGCGTGACTTAAAAATAGCAGTGTTTTATTGGTTATTGGTGTCGGGAGTGTGAGGTTTGCAGATAATTTGGCTGCTTCTAATCTGATTGGAACTGGCCCAGCTCAAAGCCTTAAGAGCTTTCCTTCTTCAGGATCAACCTTAGGTAGGTCACTCCTTTTACCTTGAGGTGTACGTATGGCTTACCCAGCAGCTGCTAAGTTTATTAGCTTAATTCTTCTACTACGGAAATGAGACTCTTCTCCCTGGAGCACTGTGGCCAACTAATGGTTACTGGAGAGGGAGGAGTCACTTTTCTTCAATGGGCACTGATAAATTGCCTATGCTCCACTAAGTAACACCCAACACACAGACACATACTCATGACAGCAACCCTTATTAAATAAACTCAGTGGGTCACCAAAAAGAAAGGAAGAAAAGATGTGAAAATAAGAGTGATGTCGGGTATGGTGTCACAGCCTTCGATGCCAGCTCTGGGGGCAGAAGCAGGTTGTGTGAGGCCTGCCTGGCCCACACAGTGAGATCCAGTACAGCCAGGGCTACACGGAAAGTCCTGGTCTCAAAATAAAAAGAGGAGGGAGACTTGTTAGAAAAACGAAACAGTTCAGAAGGAGTGGGAGGTGGTTATAGAGGTAATGAGGATGAAAGTCATCAAATATATACATGTCTGTTATCATAAGGATGGACCAGTGAGATTAGTCAGCAGGAAAAGCATTTGTTGATACAACTGACGACTCGAGACTCAGCTGGTGAAAGGGAGAACAGACCCCTCAAGTTGTCCCCTGACCACATCCATACACACCACACACACACACACACACACACACACACACACATACACATCAATATAATTGTCAAGGAGTTATAAAGACTTCCTAATACACCTTCCCACAGTTTGACCTGCTCACAATTCCTGAAGGCTCCGCGTTTGAGAGCAATCTGAAAAGATAGGCAGCCTCCTTTCCAGTCCTGCAACTGAGTTCAGGAAAGCAAAGGGGGAAATGCATGGTAAAATAAAAGGATGATGTTTCAGCCGGAGAGCAATGAGTCCCACTCTTCTGTCTCATCTTTTTTTTTTTTTTTTTGATTTTTCGAGTCAGGGTTTCTCCGTAGCTTTTGGTTCCTGTCCTGGAACTAGCTCTTGTAGACCAGGCTGGCCTCGAACTCACAGAGATCCGCCTGCCTCTGCCTCCCGAGTGCTGGGATTAAAGGCGTGCGCCACCACCGCCCGGCTTCTGTCTCATCTTTACTTTGTCCTCCTTCCCGAGATTGCAGACGGGGCTATGGTTTCCAGAAAGAGTCTGGCTGAAGCAGTCCCCTCCACCAGAATCCTTCCACTCCAGCTGGGTAAAGGACAACTGGAAGCCAGGCATCCTGAGAGACCCCAGCTATATATGTATATCCTGTGAGACCCTAGTTATACTTGCGGGCTGAGGCGGAGGTAGGGTTTGAGACACAAACAGTCAGTAATGGTGATTTGTGGCTTCCAGAAGAGTCCCCGTTCCCTCCATGTCAGAGCAGCAGATCAGACTCCAACAGCAGCCTTGCTGGAACTCTGGTGGTCAGCAGCATCCAAAAGACAGCAGAGGCAGCATTCACGCAGCATGAGCGTGAGCACATTAGCTGAGCCTGCGGCTAGCTAGCAGAACACTTTCCTGTTGCTCATCCCCAGCACAACACCCCAAGGCAGCAAGCAACAAAAGGTAAGAGTAACAGCACAGTAACCTGTGGTTAGTTGGGCCGGGCTAAGATACCTTAATAGTCAAACTTATTCTAGATGCTTCTGGAAGGTGTCCGGGTGACATTTAATTTCATTCAGTAGTCTTTGAGTGCATGGGTCTCGTTCAGAAACTGGGAGGCTAAACTAGAGCAGGACTCTCCTCTGAGGAAGGAAAGAGATTGCGAGCCAACTTCCAGCCTGACCATCAGCTCTCCTGCTCTCCAGCTTTCCACCTATGCTTGCCGGTCTTGAGCAGATTCCTGAAAATACATCTGCCGTATATAAATATACCTCCTGTCTGTCTGGGAGACTTTTAGGGAAACTGGACTAATGCACCTTCCTTTACCTTTCCAAAGGGTGTGAAGGAGCTAAGAAAGCCTGCAGCTTGAAGTGAGGGGTTGAGAGAGGAAAGGTTTGGACATCTGTTGAACGTGTGCACGTGGTGGTATAACACTCTGTGTACACTATGGTAATCTACATACCAGCCAGGAAACACTGGGGTAGGTGATCCCCACTTCGAAGCTCTCATGTAAATCATCTAGGCCTCCAAGTGCCAGGAACTAAAGAGCCATGCACAAAGTAACGTAGGACACATTGTAGGGCTGGGCAGGGCTCTGTGTGGGAGGAGGAAGCACAAAAGACATCTATGAGCTGGCTTCTAAGAATGTCACCCTCTAGGGACTGGCAAATGGATTCTACCTTGTAGGGGCATGAAAATGACAACCCACAGCCTCCAGGGGAAATTGGGGGAACTCTCATGTGGCACCCCTAATCTTCATATGTTGTGCTTTTTGTTTTAAACCATGCCACATGGGAGTACTTCAGGAAGTGGTGAGGGATGTATGTTTCAGTCACTGGGCTGGCCTTTGCCAGTCAATAAGAATGGAAAATTGAGCCGGGCGGTGGTGGCGCACGCCTTTAATCCCAGCACTCGGGAGGCAGAGGCAGGTGGATCTCTGTGAGTTCGAGGCCAGCCTGGTCTACAAGAGCTAGTTCCAGGACAGGAACCAAAAGCTACGGAGAAACCCTGTCTCGAAAAATCCAAAAAAAAAAGAATGGAAAATTGAGGAAATTATTATTAAAACAAGTAAGTTGGTTAATATAGCACAAACATAATAGTAATGTCTTGTCTAAAACAAAATAGGAAATTAAGCGGGAAATGTTCTTGCGTACCTACTGTGTGTACAACACTGCTCTGTATATTTGAAAAGACATTTATAAGGACTGAAGAGATGATTCAACAGTTGAGAGCACTTTATGCTCTTGCAGAGGATCCAGGTTCTATCCCCAGCAATGATCTAACTTTCTGTAACTGCAGTTCTAGGTCTGACACTGTCTTCTGGCCTTCGTGAATACTTTACAAACACTGGAATGGTGTGCTTACATACACGCAGGCAAAATACTCATATAAAAAGAAATAAATCAGCTGGGCGGTGGTGGCGCACGCCTTTAATCCCAGCACTTGGGAGGCAGAGGCAGGCGGATCTCTGTGAGTTTGAGGCCAGCCTGGTCTACAAGAGCTAGTTCCAGGACAGGCTCCAAAGCCACAGAGAAACCCTTTCTCAGATAGATAGATAGATAGATAGATAGATAGATAGATAGATAGATAGAAATCTTGGGAGCTGGAGAGATGGCACAATGGTTGAGGGCACTGGCTGCTCTTCCAGAGGTTCTGAGTTCAATTCCCTGTAACCACATGACGGCTCACAACCATCTGTATTGGGATCCGATGTCCTCTTCTGGCAAGCAGAGAAACATGTAGAGTACTCACATAAAACCCAATGCATAAATAAATTAAAAAAGAAAGGAAGGAAGGAGAGAGAAGCCGGTGGTGGTGGTGCTGGTGCTGGTGGTGGCGGCGGTGCACACCTTCAATCCCAACACTCGGGAGGCAGAGGCAGGCAGATCTCTGTGAGTTTTGAGGCCAACCTGGTCTACAGAGTGAGTTCCAGGCCGGGCGATGGTGGCGCACGCCTTTAATCCCAGCACTCGGGAGGCAGAGGCAGGCGGATCTCTGTGAGTTCGAGACCAGCCTGGTCTACAGAGCGAGTTCCAGGACAGGCTCCAAAGCCACAGAGAAACCCTGTCTCAAAAAAAAAAAAAAAAAAAAAACAAAAACAAAACAGAGTGAGTTCCAGGACAGGCTCCAAAAGCTACACAGAAAAACCCTGTCTCAAAAAACAAAAAAAGAAAAGAAATCTTAAAAGAGAGAGGGGAGGGCTGGAGAGACGGCTCAGCCTTTAAGAGAACTGGCTGCTCTTCCAGAGGACCTGGGTTCAATTTCTAGTAACCACATGGCAGCTCACAGTTGTCTTTAACACAGATGAGACACATATGGAGAACACGGATGAGACACAGCTGTGGAGAACACAGGGGTGTGAGACTAAGTGCTGAGCCTCGGCTCACTAGGATCCTGAGTTGCATACAGAACTGTCAAGGATTGGATCAGGAATAAAATGATCAGACGAGGTACCATGACAGCTAGGACTTCAGAAACATCCCATCACCTCCACATTTGCTGGGGAAAAGCCCCTCCCTCTGTTAACTCCTGTACAGAAGTCCAGAGATGGGGAAAAGCACCCCACCCCGTGTTAGCCCCTGCACAGAGGTCCGGAGCTGGGGAAAAGCCCCTCCATGTGTTAACCCCTGCACAGAGGTCCGGAGCTGGGGAAAAGCCCCTCCCTGTGTTAACCCCTGCACAGAGGCCCGGAGCTGGGGAAAAGCCCCTCCCTGTGTTAACCCCTGCACAGTGGTCCAGAAGTGTGTAGTCACTTGTAAGAAATAGGTTGAACTTCTCTAATCTAACACTTTGTTTCCTTCATTTACTATACTTCCTTTAAGGGATTTCAGTTGGTTGGTGGTAAAATGAAGGATGGAGAAATGAAATCTCAATTGTCATAGGAAAAAGGGAAGTCACCAAATTACAGGAGTCCAACATTTCTATTTCTTTTTTTAAAATGTTTTTGTTCTTTGGAATTATAATTACATCATCATTTACCCCTTTTCCTTCTTCCAGCCTCTCCCACACACCACTCCTCCCTTGCTCGCAAATTCATGGCCTCTTTTTATTTCATTATTAAACATATACACATATATCTACACACACACACATATGACATGAACACAACCTGCTCAGTTCATATAATGTCACCTCTACATATATAATCTCAGGACTGACGACTTACTGTTGGATAACCAATTGGGAGGTCTCTTCCTCCGGGAGGACCATTTCTCCCATTCAGTATTCCCCAGTTGCCCATAGTTCTTTGTCTAGGGTTAAGGCCCTTTCATGTTATCATGTTTACTGGCATCAGGCTGATTCAAGTCTTCTTTAGGCATCCATGTTGGTAAAATTTCATGGTGTAGATCTGACATTTCTAGAAGACACAATCTCATAGCAAATGTCCTATTCCCCTGGCTCTTACATTCTTTCTGCCTTTCTTCCGCAATGATCCCTGAGTCTTAGGTTCAGGAGCTGTGTTGTAGATGTATTAATTGGGCAACATTTTTACTGCTAAAAATAAAGTGAGGGCCAGCAAGACCCTTCATGAGCTGAAGGTGATTGCAGCTGAGACTGATGTCATGCGTTCAGTCCCTCAGACCCACGTGGTAGACGGAGAGAACAGACTGCGACAAGGTACTGGCCTCTGGCTTCCACATGAGTGCTGTGGTTTGCATGCATTCATGCACAAATAAATAAATGTACATTTTTAAACTAAAAATAAAAGTAGGGGGCTGGAGAGATGGCTCAGCAGTTAAGAGAATTGTTTCTCTTGCAGAAGACCCAGGTTCGAATCCCAGCACCCACATGGTAGTTTCACAAGCCATCCGTAATTCCAGATACTGAGGATCTGATAGCTTCTTCTGACCTCCATGGGCACCAGACATGCACGGGGTGCACATCCATGATGCAGCAAAACACTCACACATAAAATAAAATGAATAAATTTTGGAAAAATGAAATATAAAATAATACAAGTCAAGTGGATAACCATCTGCTACAGAAATAACTAGCGTGCCATTCTGCCACACCAGGCACCTTCTCATTTAGAATTCAGCATGACTTTTAGGGACACTGCCATGATGCTATACCGTCACCTCTGTGTCCCCTACCCATGTGCCAGTAGACAGTGTCAAACAAAGGGTGGTCTCAGTGCCCTGGCCTTTGCCAGGCCCTTCCTCCCCTTTCTCTCAAGGTATTAAAGTAGCAGAGATATCTGGTTGTATTTCCTTTGAGCAAAAGACTCTGGTGTGTGTGAGTGTGTGTGTGTCTGTGTGTGTGAGCGAGAGAGGTGTGCAGTGGTACATGCAACAGCACACCCACGTGGAAGTCAACTGACCTCCCTCCGCGCAAACTGCTAACAGACAGGAATCTTACTTTTGAAATGTTTTAAAGCGATTCTCTGTAAGAATTACACAAGATGTGTGCCTGACTTCCTGTTCCCTGTTCCTGTCTGAAAGTAATAATCTGATCTGTAATGGTTTTTAGTGACTACATACTATATATCTAGTGTTATTAAGAAGGCACTGAAAACAGTAAAAACATGGAGACTCTCTAATGGCATTGCCCGATTTTGGTTTCATATTTATACATTTCATGTAAAATGTGGCCCGCAAAACTGGTCTCAGTTATTGATGAAAAATGGAGAAAGTCAACCACTTACCTAAAACATACATCCATGCAGATACATGCACATATGCATGGCTGGGGTAGGTACTGAGGGAGGATTTATGTAGCCCAGGCTAGCCTAAACTTGCTATGTACCCAAAGATGGTCTTGACCTCAGGATCCTCCAGTCTCTTCCTCCCAGTGCTGGGAAAGGCTGCTTCACACTTTTGAAAGTGATTATTTGGTTTGAAATGAAAAGGAAAGCCTTTCCAGGGTTGGCCATTGTATTTTGTCATGTGACCATTTATCCTGGTGTAGCATTCATATTTAGAAAATGCTGAGTCGTGCACGCAGTAACTGAATTGTCACAGTTTGATTCAATTTTACACACTTTCTTTTTTGCCATCTGTTTTTGTTTTGTTTTTGTTTTCAAGACTGTTTCTCTGCCATAGCCCTGACTATCCTGGAAGTCAACCCATAGACCAGAGATCCAGCCGCCTCTGCCTCCTGAGTGCTGGGATTAAGGCTGGATTTAACAAACTTTTAGTGAATACAATTGCAGCCAGCTCCAGAGAGAGAGGAAATGATAAAGGCAGTCTCCATCCCACTGGAGTGCTCGGGGAAGGCCATGGTGGACTTTCTGACTTGTGCTCTCACAACTACCTGGAAGCCAGCCTCTCTCCAAGCACAAGCTGCTCTGGCTGCTGAGTGACGACCAATCACTTTCCTGTGGTGTCAGCCTCTGACAGGCACCAAGCTATTGCAAGAGGCTGAAGGAGATAAGACCTACTTCTCTTCGACATGATATTTAAATCGTTCTGCTGCATGTCCACCACTTCCACATTCTGAAAAGAACAGTCAGTGTGCACTTTCTGCACAACAAGACCAACCCCTGCTGCCTGCTGGACAGAGGAAGGTACCATGAAAGGTGCAGCCATCTGCTCGCCTTGGCTCCTGGGGAGGCTAGACATGCTAATTGGCACCCTTACCCCACCTCCACACTCTTACTATCATGCCTCCACCATCTGGCTGGGTGATCCTGTCTGCCCACATCAGTTCCTTCCAGCTTCCTTTGGCTGGAGCAAACCATAGATGTTCACCCTCCTAGAAAGACAAAACCAGGGTTCAGAACTTTCGGGCATGAGTTGTAAAATTTCAAAAGAAATTACACAGATTATCTTCTGTGTCCCCACAACTATACACTGCCCTTCACTAGCCCCTGTCATCTCACCTAAAGCATCCTCTCTTCTTTGTCTAGGAAAGCTGGTAAGTGTGGGATCTAGTGTGCTTTGTTACTGACAGTTGTTTGATGATCGCCAAGAGCCCAGTTCCTGCAGAGATTCTCTCCCAGCAGTGTGACTGAGACAGAGACATAAATGGGATTCAAAACTGTGCAGTAAATATCATGCCTCTTGCTATGAAGCCACAGGAAACGGTGAGAGGTATACTTCTGAGGCAGTAACTGTGCAAATGGCACCAATCCTTAGGCAGACTCAGCAGAAATAGACCACCAGTGAGGCAGACTAAGATTCTGGAGGTTTTGAGCCTTCCATAAGTAAGCACCAGTAGCTAATAACAGAAGAAATATGACCGCATCTGTCTGAGGATTGACTGATCTGGATAAGCTGATGTTTGTACCACTGTTTTTCTTTAGATTTAACAAAATCCTGCTTTATACACACACACACGTACATACATACTTATGTACTTTCTTGTTCTGAGTTGGTTTTGGTTTTTTATTTGTTTGGGTTTTGTTTCTTTTTCTCGAGACAGGCTCTCACTCTTTAGCTCTGCCTGTCCTAGAACTCACTATGTAGACCAGACTGACCTCAAACTCACAGAGATCGACCTTCCTCTGCCTGGGCTATTGTGGCTAGCCATGCCTTTTTTTCCCTATCTTGTACTGCCATCATAGACTTTGCATATATGTCACATATAATATATAAGGGTGCCAGTCAGCATGTCTAGCCTCCCTGGGAGCCAGGGCAAGCTGGCGGCTGCACCTTTAAAACTACCCTTTGTCTGTCCAGCAGGCAACAGTCTTGAAAACTCAGAGCCCTCTCACTGACTCAGATCAGAATCCGGTTAGGATGTTATTAAGGGGCTGTAGTTAGCCTGGGATGAAAACCCTCACTCTGATTATATTGCAGACCCAGCAGCGTAGACCTGGAGAAAGAAAGAACCTCAGGTTTTCGACACTGAATGAAGTCAATTATCCAGGGAAATGCCTGTGTGTTCTTTTTATTATAATAACAGGCCAAGAAACTCTGTGTAGGATATTTTTCTAAATTAGATGAAATGAACCCAGGACCCAGATCCATACAGATTCCCAAATGTTCCTACCTGTGGGAGACTCTATCTTTTTCAGCTGCTCGCCCACTCTACTGTTTCCAATGTCTGGGGAATTCCTCACCACCGAAATTTAGCAAGCCACAGGGGCCACCTCCCACCCACTCTTCTTCTTTTTACTTTTATAAGTACAAGGACCATTTTGTTAGACTTTGAAAGGAACAACAAGGAAGACAAGATGTAAAGCTGGACAGCCTCTGAAGGAGGAGGCTGAGAAGAGCAGGACAGATGAAGTGACTTTAGAGCTGGCTCTAAGACAGCAGTTTAGAGGCTGGGCAGTGGTGAGGTACACCTTTCATCCCAGCACTCAGGAGACAGAGGCAGGCGGATCTCTAAGTTCAAGACCAGCCTGGTCTACAGAGCGGGTTCCAGGGCAGTGTGGGCCACACAGAGAAACCTTGTTGTCTCAAAACAGCCCCCTACACACACAGGAAGGAAGGGAGAGAGGGAGGGAGGAAGGGAGGGAGGGAGGGAGGGAGGGAGGGAGGGAGGGAAGGAATGGTCTCCAGAAGAAAAGTGAGAAGTCCCAGAGTATGCTCGGGCCTTTGACCAGTATCCAAAGAAGATATGGAAAGGTAGAAAGGAAAAGTTATTATTTTCTGCATTTGAACTCAGAAAAGCAGACAAGCCTGGGCCCAGCAGTGTTGCTGTTGGAAGCTCTGAACTGGGGAGCGGCTCCAGGGATGGCAGCTCCAGGGATGGCTAAGCATAGCATCTCATTAAGAAGATAATTGCTCCTCCTGACTTCTTCGAATGTCTTCTTGTGAGTCAGCTTTTCTGCAGGGTGGTCTCTAGGTTACTGACAGACTCAGTAGGGTTAATTCTTGTCTCTTTTTGTTTGTCTTTCAAGACAGGGATTCTCTGTGTAAACAAGAGTCCTGGCTGTCCTGGAACTCACTTTGTAGGCCAGGGTACCTCGAACTCACAGAGATCCGCCTGCCTCTGCCTCCCAAGTGCTGGGATAAAGGCGTGCTCAACCACTGCCCATCTTCAGTAGGATTAAGTCTTAAGGGAAGGAATAATAGAAGGCAATCCTATTTATTTAATTTTTTTTTTTTTTTGGTTTTTCGAGACAGGGTTTCTCTGTGGTTTGGAGCCTGTCCTGGAACTAGCTCTTGTAGACCAGGCTGGTCTCGAACTCACAGAGATCCGCCTGCCTCTGCCTCCCAAGTGCTGGGATTAAAGGCGTGTGCCACCACCGCCAGGCCTAGAAGGCAGTTCTAATCTTTGATTAAAACCACCTCCCATCCTTGATGCTAAACCTCCAATTACCCATTTTTTTGGCAACTTTAGGAAATCATCACTTAGATGAACCAGCTCCACATTCTGACCCATAACTCAGTGACCCAAAGAAATAAGAGTGGTGAGTCCATTTCAGTAACCACATCCAGTTCTTGGTGGCAGTGGGGACATGAACGCCCTCTAAGTGCAGTCTTTGTGGGACGGCAGCTGTACAGACCACGCTTGTTGGGAAGCAAGAACAATCTAACCAGAAAAAGTCTAGGGCTCCTGCACATAGCCTTCTTCGACCTTGAACCTCTAGCCTTCCCAGGAGTCTGAAAACTATGAGTTTTCAGTACTTCCCTCCTCTGCTTATGCTAAGGTCACTTTCTATATAACAAAGAGCCCTAGGAGAAGTAGCCTCCAATAGCGACTTAGAAAGGATTATAGGCAGGGGCTGTAGGTCAGTTGGTAGAGTGTTTGCCCAGCATGCCTGAAGCCCTAGGTTTGATCTTAAGCTTGAGAATCAGAGGTTCAGGATCATACTCAGCCACACAGCACTTTCAAAGCCAATGCACAAGAGACCCTGTCTCAAAAAAAAAAAAAAAAAAAAAACAGAAAGGAAGGGATGGGAAGATGGCTCAGAGGGTAAATCCCTTGTCAGGCACTTGTGAGGAGCTGAGTTTGAATCACCAGAACCATGAAAAGGCTTGGTGCAATAATGAATGTCCCAGTGTTCCTACAGAGGGATAGGGCAGCGACAGGAGAATCCTCAGAAGCTCGAGAGCCTTCTAGCCTGACACAACGGTGAGAGACAAGGAGACCTGGTCTCAAATAAGGTGGAAGGTGAGGACTGGTACCTGAGGTTGTCAGTCAGATCTCCACACATGCTCTCTGTAACACCCGCAGCACTTCCCCACCCCACCCACACACACAATTTTTTTGGAAGTGAGGGAAAGAAGGAGGGAAAGAGAAAGGGAAAAAATTTAAAAATTCTAAGAATTGTTGTGGGGCCTCACCAGAGAAGACGGCGTGGACATGGATTCAAGCCAATAGAAAGTCTTCATTAGCCGACCTGTAGCTAGCTACACTGGGTGATCAGGACCCCAGTGCAGTCCTGAGCTTTTATCAAGGGAAGCTTTTAAGCACAAAAATCACATCCTGGGTTGACAAGAGCAGTTAGCCAGAAGCAGAACTACAGAGGCCAAAAGGCAAGCTTAGCCCATTTACACTTCCCCAATAATTACGGACTTTGATGGGTTAGGTTAGGTCTTTGTTTTCATTCTGGCAGGTGGTGCTGTCTATGTGCTGAGTTTTATGGTCTGAATGGTTCTTTCATCATGGAGTCAGTTGTGCCAATATCTGGGGACCTGTTGCAGAATTGAGAAAAGGGGGTATAGGATCTCTTAAAAACTATATTCTACTCACAAAGACATGAGTTAAGGGCAACATGTAAACATGTGTGTATTTTGCTTCTATCAAGGGAAAGGGGCTTTTACTGATATTTGAAAGCAGTGAAGAGAAACTTTGTCTTTGTCAAGGTCTGGGTCCCAAAACTTAGGCAAAATGCAGGACTAGTATCTGAAGATCTCTGGTCTGCCATTTCCTTTTTGCTCAGGTCTCCTGAAAAGAAACTCTAGCCTTGGGGCTTGGAGAAGAGCAAAGCAGATAGATCCCAGAGGTAAAGGCAGATGTTTCGGAATCTGTAGCTCCCCGCTCAGATTCCAACAGGCAGCTGGGGTTAGATGGGCACTCTGGTGGAAAGCCAGGGGCAGAGATGGATGTCTGACTCTTTGTCTCTCCTCCCACCCCCTTTAAAGCCCAAACACTTCCAGTCCAAGTTTGATCAGATTGTGTACGAGTTAGGTGTCTCTAAAGGAACAGAACCAATACGATGAATATATACATTTAAACAGGGAGGTTTGTTTGTTTGTTTGTTTTATGGAGACAAGGTCTGTTACACAGCCCTGCACGTCCTGGAACTCACTAAGTAAATCAGCTGACCTTAAACTCCCAGAGATCTACTTGCCTTTGGCCTCCTGAGTGCTGGGACTAAAGTCATACACCACCACAGCCTGACAGGAAAGGGGGATTTATCAGACCAGCTTACAGGATGTGGTTCAGGTAAGGTAGCCCAACAGTGACTGTCTCGCAACAGAAGTCTTGCAGTTGCTCGGTCCACAAGGCTGAATCCTCTGCAGTCCTAATCTGGAGCTGAAGACTCTGGAGAGCTGCTGGTCTTCAGTCCAGGCTGGAATCCTGAAGCAGCTGGGTTCAGCACTAGGCAGAACAACAGTACATCCACTGGCCAGCAAGAGCGAGGGCAAGCAGGCCAGACACAAAGGTTCCTTTTTCTGTGTCCTGTGTATCTGGGCCACCAGCAGAAGGTGTGGCCCAGATACAGGATGGGTCTTCCTGCTCCAAATAATCTGATTAAGAAAATCCCCTACAGGAGTGCCTTGTGGCTTTCAGTTGACTCCCAGTGTAGTCGAATTGACAACAAGGAGCAGTCAGCACAGACAGTAGAGCAGCATCTTCTACATTTTCATTGAGGTGATGAAAAAACTCTGGAGGAGATAATGATGATGATTACACCATACTATGAGCGTATTTAACGTCACTGAGTTGTGGTTAAGAATGATAAAGGGCTGATAAGATGACTCATTGGGTAGAGGCACTTGCTGTCAAGCTCAACACCTGTGTTAGGTTTCCGGGACTCACATGGTAGAAGGGGATTACTGGCTCCCATAAGCTGTCCTGTCTCCATGTGTGTTCTGTATCACACATATTCACACACACACACACACACAAGCAAATCAATGTAAAATCTAAGAAGAATATCAGACGAGATGGGGCATGTTCAGGGTGGTATGGCCATAGACAAATTTAAGAAGAATATGAAGCTAGCAAATTTTGTTTTATAAATACTTAACACATAGCTAGGTGGTGGTGGCGCACACCTTTAAACCTCGCACTCTGGAGGCAGAGGCAGGCCTGTCCCTGTGAGTTCAAGGCCAGCTTGGTCTACAGTACCAATTCAAGGAGGCCAATCTGTGAGTTCAAGGCCAGCCTGGTCTGCAGAGTGAATTCTAGGACAGGCTCCAAAGCTACACAGAGAAACCTTGTCTCAAAAAACAAAACAACAAACAAACAAAACCCAAAACAACACACATTTCATTTATTTAATTGTTCTGGTTTCTGAGACAGAGTCTGTCTATGTAGCCCTGGCTGTCCTGGAACTTTCTGTGTAGACCAGGCCAGATTCAAACTCACAGAAATCCCTTGCCTCTGCCTTCCCCCAAATTATTTTCTAAATATTTGGTATTTGGTGCTAAGCAGTTCCTCTTTTGAGGAGCTGGGAAATTGTTAGTGTTGTCTAATAGACTTTAGCTGTGGATAATCGGGGATAATAGAATCACTCATGCCTCAAGGTTGGAAATAATACATCAGAGACTTAATGGGAAGGAAAAGTGGGTCCAAGGATGTAGTTCAGTTGACGGAGAGCTTGCTGAACATGCACAAAGCCCTGGGTTCAATACCCTGAACTCCATAAAACCAAGCCACACGTAATGCTACATACCTCAGAAAAAGGAGGCAGTAGAATCGGTTCAAGATCACCAGTTACAAAGCAAGTTCAAGGGCAGCCACAGCTGTACGAGGCCTTGTCTCAAAAAAACCAAAGCAAAAACAAACTGGGGGAGACAAATGTCTGTTATCATTTGTGTAGGGCCCAGGTCTACCCTTGTTCTTGGGGTTCATCTTGAGGAAAGTTTCTGGTCAGCCAGCTAAAATATTCTATTTGTTCCTGTGCTCCCTCTGCCCCGCCTGGTGATTAGCTGTAGGACATTGTTTACTCCATCTTGGGGGTGGCTATTTCCCACCTGCGAGCTATATAAGGATTTCCCCAAGGTTGAATAAACGGCATTCAGCTGATCTCCTTTGGAATGACCCAGGTCTCTTGGTGTTCTTTCAATCACCAGGCCCTTGCCCAACTCGCTTACAGTACAGTGGCGCGTAATTGGGTGTTACACATTTGGACATAATGAAGGTGATTAATGAAAGGTTTCCATACTGTGATATTAAGTCTCTTCTCCGAGGGGGCTGGAGAGATGGCTCAGTGGTTAAGAGCACTGGCTGTTCTTCCAGAGTTCCTGAGTTCAATTCCCAGCTCACATTGCGGCTCACAGCCATCTATAATGAGATCTGGTGCCCTTTTCTGGCCTGCAGGTACACATGGAAGAAATGTTGTATACATAATAAATAAATAAATCTAAAAAAAAAAAAGTCTCCTCTCCGACACAGTAAGCCAAATCAAGCCAAATTAAGAATCAAAGACTGTAGGGCAGTGGTGGCACCCGCCTTTAACTCCAGCACTCTGGAGGAAGGGGCAGGTGGATCTCTGTGAGTTTGAGTTTGAGGTCAGCCTGGTCTACAGAGTGAGTTCCAGGACAGCCAAAGATACACAGAGAACCCTGCCTCGGATAACGGAAAAAGAAGAATAAGAGACCAAGTTTATTGGGCAAAACATTTCTGAATGATTTTCCCAACCCCCAGAGAAAAGACTGGGAGAGGAGACTGGGAAAAAAAAAAACAAACCACGTGACTGCTCTTTAGGAGGCAGTTTAAATACCCTGTAGGTGAGGTCTTGAAGAGTTCTGGGGGAGGAGCCTCCACTTGGCTGGATTTCTGAGAAGGACTGGGTTTGGAATGGGGGGATGATACTAAAGCAGAGCTTCCAACTGAGCTTTTAATATTGACATCTATCCAGTGGCATATTGAAAGATAACTGGGTCATGAGAGCACTAATTTCATTGAGGAGTTTGTAGCTGTGGTGGTTTGGAAGAGATAGACTCATAGGCTTACAGATTTAAATACTTGGTCACCAGGGAGTGCCATTATTTGAAGGGATCAGGAGGTAGGGTCTTGTTGGAGGAAGTATGTCACTGGGGGTGGGCTTTGAGGTTTCAAAAAGCCCATTCCAAGCTCACACCAAGAGTCTGCTCTCTTCCTCCTGCCTGTGGATCTGGATGTAAAACCCTCAGCGGTTTCTCCAGCCCTGTATCTGCTTGCATGCTGCCATAATTCCCACCATGGTGATAAGGACCAGACCTCTGAAACCGTAAGCCAGCCCCAGTTAAATGCTTTCTTTTATGAGTTCCCATGGCCGTGGTATCTCTTTATAGCAATAAACTCAACTTTAAGACAATAGATATATGGGATATTGGGAGGTGGGGCCTAGTTAGAGGAAGTGGGTCACTGGGATATAAGTCCTTGGAAGAGCATGTCTCTAGTCCCTTATGCTCTCCCCTCCCCAGCCCTCCTCCTGTCTGTCATGAAGTGAGCCACACTGTGCTCTTGGTCACATTAGCCTTCTGTCTCACAAGACACCAGCCCAGGAATAACAGAACCAAGTGACCAAGGACCGACAACTGCAAAGCCATGAGCCAGGCCAAACCTTCCTCCCCAAACGGTTTGTCTCAGACAAAATGCTAAGCGACACAAAATCCTTATCTAGAATGTGACAACCTGGCCAGAGAGGAGTTAAGAACTGGGAAATGAAAATGAACATTGTACTTAGCAAAAGATGACTTCAGAAAAATCTATGACGTTCACATAAAAAGCGGATGGCTGTAGACTCACTCATAAGATAACGTGCTTGGAAGCTCTCAGCAGATTCAGCTTTGACTAAAGGTCTGAGCTGCCCCACAGAACACACCTACCAAATTCTGCAGATCCATCCTGCACCGATTCCTCACTTCTGGATGAGCACCTGCCCTGGACGAGCCCATTTCCATGTAATTACTCTAGCTGTTCTCTATTCCAGGAATGGCCTTTCTACTTATCAGCACACATCCGGACCCTGCAAGCTTCTGGGGTTCAGTAAAAATGCTTCCTTCCCCTTTCTCTTGCCCGAGCTGGGGTGCTTCCTTCAATACAAGTCAACTGATTTCAAAACAATGTTTGCGGACACAGCACCTAGATGTTTTCAACCAGGAAGGGCAGTGATGGAGGAGCTCAGAAATGCTAATGTGGTTGCTGGGGATACAGTTCAGTTGGTAGAGTGTTTGTCTAGCCGGTCGCACAGACCCGTAACCATAAATCTAGTTAGAATCAGAATGGGAGCTTCCTTCTTATTGGCTAGCTTTCCTAATCCCAGAAACTGTTGTTCAGGCCAATAGGAGAGAAAAAGCATCAATCATCTTAACCAACCTACCAGACAAGATGTGGCAATAGTGGCACAATTGTTATGGGAGCAACCACCTGTGTTCTGATTGGATTTGAGGCCTGCACTATAGGAGGGAACCTGTGTACATTACTTTAAACCTGGTCTAAAACTCATGGTTGAGAAGCTTTGAGGCCCTGAGGTAGGGGGAAGGGTGACTTCACTACTGTAGTGTAGTTAAACTAGCATGAACCCAACATGCTGTCTAAATATTTATATTTATACTGCAATTCTAGTCAGGTGATAATAATAGGGTTTCTCTGTGTCGTCTTGTTGCCTGCCCTGGAACTAGTTCTTGTAGACCAGGTTGTCCTCAAACTCACAGAGATCCTCCTGCCTCTGCCTCCTGAGCTGCTGGGATTAAAGGTGTGTGCCTTTTTCATGGATGCTGCGCACCTGAACTCAAGTCCTCTCTTCATGCTTGTGAGGCAAGCATTTTACCCACGGAGCAATCATCTTTGTTGTTGCTAGTTGTTTTGTTTTTGGGGTACTTCCCAATATACAACCCAGGTTAGTCTCAAATTTCTTCTCTCTCTCTTTTTTTTTTAACATTTATTTTTGTGTATGAATGTTTGCCCCCATGCCCATCTGCACCGTATGTATGCCTGGTGCCCTCAGAGGCCAGAAAGAGGCAACAGATCCCTTGGGACTGGAGCTACAGAAGGTTGAGTGCCATGCGAGTGCTGGGAAGGGAACCTGGACTCTGGGAGAGGAAACAAACAGTGCTTTCTACTGCTGAGTTGTTTCTCTAGCCCCTAGCCTCAAATTCCTGGTCCTCCTCTGGCTCCACATCCTAGGTGCTAGAAGTACAGGCATATGCCACCACACCTGGATCTATTTGTGACGTGCATACACACACAAAAAGTATATATATACTTTATATAACATAGAAATGTATAGTATATAAAGTATATGTATACTTTTTGTGTATGTATTATATATAAGTATATATAATACAATATTATATGTAAGCATATATATATATATATACTTACATTTTTTGCAAAATTAATAAAGTTGTTTTGTGCTTATGCCTTTTCATTTAGAAAAAGATATTGGACTGGAGATCTGATTCTGTCTCTTGCCACATTCCCTCAGCGTGACCTTGAGATCCACTCCATCAC
Organism: Microtus oregoni; assembly: GCF_018167655.1. Classification (NCBI taxonomy): domain Eukaryota; kingdom Metazoa; phylum Chordata; class Mammalia; order Rodentia; family Cricetidae; genus Microtus; species Microtus oregoni. The sequence continues at coordinate 8,131,424 of NW_024543976.1, forward strand.
TGTGTAGGCATCTAGTCTAGTTGCACAGGACTTGATGGTGGACATCTCCCATGTCTAGCTTACCTATCTGAAATAGTGAGCCCTGGACTGTACCAACCCTAGGATTCCACATGCCCTACTGTGATGAACCCCTAACCACCTCCCCTATGTGGCAGAGTAGTAGTATCCCAGGTACACAGACATTCACAAGGCCTGTCCGTTGTCTTGATTACCTAGACCGGCATGAAAAGCTGTGGATAAGGTTTCCCTTTTCATTTCAAGGCATCTTGCTGTTTCGCAATGCAAACAGAAGAGCCAGAATCAGAAGCCCTGCCCACCTCTACTCTCTTCTTTAAAAACAAGTGCTGGGAGACCGGGGAGATGACTCAGCTGGTAAAGATTCTTTTCACCAAGCCTGACCTGAGTTCAGTCCCCGGAACACACAGAGTGGAAGGAGAGAACTGAGTGTGGCAAGTTGTCCTCTGACCCTGGCACGCACGCCATAACCCTAACACACACACTCACACACACGCACACGGGATGGGGTTGGGGGTGAGTGGCAGACAGACAGACCAACAGATATAGAGAGACAGAGAGAAATAATAAGTAAATTAAAAAAAAAAAAACTGCCCGGGTATCTCAATTATAATGCGCTTGAATGCCAAGTGCAAAGCCGGAGGCATAATCCCCCCCCCCAGCACCACAAAAACACAAAGTGAAAAAATAAAAGCCAGGTGTGGTGGTTTACACCTGTAATCCCACGTTAAGAAGGGTAAAACATGAGGATCGGTGTTAAATTCAAGACCAGCCTGGATCACAAAGGGAAACCTGTCTCAAAAATAAAAATCATAAATTAAAAAACAAATAACGAAGTGCTGGGGTTCTGTGAAATGGAGGAGACCTACAGTTAAATTTCTTGGATGGCACTTTGTGTAATGTCCATTCCCCACAGGGAGGAAGGTGTCCCTCCGAGACAGAACACCGGGTAATCATTACCCCTGCAGTACTGTGCTCAGCCCCTGTGCCAGGTACAGGGCCAGCCTCGCCTATTCCTGAAACATGACCTGCCACATGAGAACGAAACTGGAAGCCAGCGCTTGACAGCAAGCCATGCATTCCCTGTATGCCATCCTGGAAGACCTCGCCAGAACAATCAGCTGAAAACGCTCCCATAAAAGAAGTGACCTTTGCTTCCTTGGATAACCTGGGAGTGTGGTACCAGTGGAATGGGCCCTCCCCGGGCTCTGATGAGAGCATTGCGCCCAGGTTTCTGGGATTCCTTCTGACAGGGGAAATGAAAACTCATTAGCTTTATTTGGAAAAATCCGGTAAGCAATTTTGTTTTGTTATTTTTTTTTTAAACTTTTTTGTAAGACAAGGTCTCACATCACCAAGGTTAGTTGTGAAATCGCCCTGTAGCTAAGGATGGACATTGAACTCTGATCTCTGATTTCTGATTCTCCTGCCTTTATCTCCTGGCGGCGTCTAACCAGCCTGACCAGGAAGGGTGTGTCTTTCCTTCCTCTCTCCCTCCCTCCCTTCTTTCCCTTTCCCTCTCCTCTTCCTCACTCCTTTTCTTTCCTTTTTCTGTTTTATTGTTTGTTTTCCCTTGGAGGTGTTTATTGAGTGACCAATGTGCTGACATGGTCTTTGGACCGAAACTAACAGAGAAACTAAAATAAATACAATTCTCAATAATAAAGTTGTGCGAGAGCCGGGCGGTGGTGGCGCACGCCTTTAATCCCAGCACTCGGGAGGCAGAGGCAGGCAGATCACTGTGAGTTCGAGACCAGCCTGGTCTACAAGAGCTAGTTCCAGGACAGGCTCCAAAATCACAGAGAAACCCTGTCTCGAAAAACCAAAAAAAACAAAAAAAAAAAGTTGTGCAAGGATTTTTGTTTTGTTTTGGTGATTTGTTTGTTTGTTTTTCGGGTTTTGGTTTTTTGGTTTTTCTATGTTCTGTATAGCCCTGGCTGTCCTTTGTAGACCAGGCTGTCTGCCTCTGTCTCTTGAGTGTTGGGATTAAAGGCGTGCACCACCACACCTGGCCAAGAGTTGATTTTTAAAGCTACTTTGAAAAATCACAATTGATCAAATGATAAGGAGAGAATAGTTCATGAGATCATGTCTTTTTTTTTTTAACTCTTTAATACATTTTTGCACTGGAAAAGCCAGATACCCTGATGTGGAAGGTTGAAGCCTGACCCCTGTGCAAAAGTCAACTTAAGACGGATCAAAGACCTGACTACAGCACCCGAATCTTTAAAACTGCTAGAGAGGGACCACTGAGAGGTCTCAGCAGGCAAAGGCGCTTGCTGCCTGGCCTGGCCACCTAAGTCAGATTCCCAACATGCATGTAGTAAAAGGAGAGAACTGACTACCATACGTTGTCCTCTGACCTCCACATACGTGTCCTGACACATGCATCAGCACACACACACTTAAACACACACACAAATAATGGTAACAAAAGGCAACCATAAGGAAAGCCTTCAAGATACCGACATCGGTGCTTACTGTCTAATTAGGACTCTGCTACCTTAGGAAATAATAGCAAGAAATGATAAGTGGGCTTGGGCATGGTGGCTTAATATCTGCAATTTCAGCCCTTAGAAGGTTGAGACTGGAGGATCTCTGTGAGTTAGAGGCCAATTTGGTCTATATAGTGAGTTCTAGGTCAACCGGGGATACATAGTGAGACTGTTTCAAAAATAAAAACATGGTGTCTTAGTGTTCTATTGCTGTGAAGAGACACCATGACCACAGCAACTCTCTCTCTCTCTCTCTCTCTCTCTCTCTCTTTTGGGGGGAGGGGGGGCTTTTGTTTTTGGTTTGTTTGTTTGCTTTTGTTTCTGTTTTTTCAAGACAGAGTTTCTCTGTGTAGCACTGGCTGTCCAGGAACTCTTTCTGTAGATCAGGCTGACCTTGAATTTACAGAGCTCCAACCGCCTCTGCCTGCATTGAGATTAAAGGTGTGCACCACCACTGCCTGGCGACCTTGGCAACTCTTATAAAGGAAAACATTTAACTGGGGCTGACTTGCGGTTTCAGGGGTTTAGTCCGTCATCATGACAGCACAGGCAGACAAGGTATTAGAGAGGTAGCAGAGAATTGGCAGGCAGCAGGAAGAGAGAGGACGTGGGACCTAGCTTGAGCTTCTCAAACCTCAAAGCCCACCCCCAGGGACACACTTCCTCCAACAAGGCCACACCTCCTTATAATGTTACTCCCTAACGGGCCATTAAGGGCCAATTTTATTCACGCCACCACACAAGCCTGGAGTGGCGGTGCACACCTTTCGTCCCAGCTTTAGAGAGGTAGAGGCCAGGCTTACAGAGTGAATTCCAGGACAGTCATGGCTACCCAGAGAAACCCTGTCTCAGATACACACACACACACACACACACACACACACACAAAAGAGAGAGAGAAAAAAGAAAGGAAGAAAAGAAAAACAAAGGTGAGGGCATTGGAAAGATTTGGGTTAAGAGTACTGCCTGCTCTTCCAGAAGACACAAGTTCGAGTCCCTGCACCCACATGACAGTTCACAACAATCTGTAACTCAAGTCGCAGGGAATCTGACTTCCTCTTCTGTCACCAAGTATGCTGTGGTGTACCTACATGCGTGTAAAAAACACTGATGTATGTAAAATAATTTTTAAATTGAAAAGTGCACTGGTCTTGCTAAAATGCATGTAATTACAGCACCCTGGAGGCTGAGACAGGAAGATCCATAGGAGTTCAAGGCCGACCTGGATGATCTACCTAGTTTAATTTACCTAGTTCCAGGTCAGCCTGGGCTGCGTGGTGAGACCGTATCCCTGTCTTACAAGGCCAAGAAATAAAATTGGTAAATTAAAAGGCTGCTGGGTGGAGAGGCGATTTATAGGATAGGAGAAAACCTTTTCAACTATTAGTCAGACAGGGGATTAATATCCAGAATCCATAAGCAACTCAAGAAATTAAGCACCGGAAAGAAATCAGAATAAGGCAAAAAGAAAAACAGAAAAATGTTCTTTAGCCATCAAAGGAAAGTAATCTACATTGAGATCCCACCCTGGTCACAATGGCCATCACCAAGCAACAGCATCAACTGGAGAGAGTGAGGGAGGGAGTCTGTCATGGCGGGTGGGAATGCAGGTTAGGGTAGCCACTGTGAGGCCAGTATGCTGATTCCTCAATAGATTAAATACAGAACCATCACATGCCCCAGCTCTGCCACTCCTGGGTACAAGCTGAAGGAATCTGAGTCTGTGAACATTAGTGATACCGTCCCGCTTTCTTTATCATGGCACTGTTCACCATAGCCAAAGGCAGCTGCTTGGTACCCACCAACCGATGAATGGACAAAGAAAATACACACCGCAAAGTGCCACTCAGCTGTGCACTTTGTGCAAAGAAACCCATTATTTTGTACAATTAATATATATTGATCTTTTTTTTTTTTCAGTCTGGAGTAAAGAGTTCTAGGACTCTCACAAACTTTAAAGGCCTTAAAGAAGGAGAAATTGCTTTCTATGTTCTCTGGGAATAAAGAAATGTTGCCAAGTAGGCTGGAGGTTCACCTCTGCCCTCCTGGCCTGACTATCAAGCTTCAGTGAACTTTAGAAACCAAGATGGATGGGATGGGCTGGGCAGGGCTGGGCAGGGCTGGGTAGGGCTGGGCTGGAAGCCATCTTCCTGCTAATGCTTCAGGAAACTGCTAACACAGCAGGTGTGTTAATCCCTTCTGGGTCCCTCGAAGAGAATTTTCAGTCTGTCCGATGATTCCTGAAAGTTCCTCTGACCTCCATACATGGACAACGGCACATGGGTATACACTTAGAGAAAAAAAAAAAGGACCAGCCTGGGCTATGCAATAAGTTCCAGACCATCCTGGTCTCCAAAGTTAGACTCTGTCTCAAAACAAACCAACCAACAAACCAGAAATAAAGGAAAACAGGAAGCTAAGGTATATGCAGAAAAACATTAGACCTGTTAACGTAAAGGTTTCTTTCTGTTAGTGATTAAGGTTGAGGAAAATCCATATACTTTTTCAGAATTTCGGTGTCACACAGATCTTTCAACTTTTTTTTTTCAGATTTATTTTATTATTTTATGTATATGAGTGTTTGCCTGCCTGTATATATGTGTCTCACATGTGTGCCTGGTGACCTCGGAGGTCAGTAGAGGGAGGTCAGATCCCCTGCCATTGGAGTTGTAAACCACCATGGGGGTTCTTGGACTCAAACCAGGGTCCTCCACTCTTAATTACTGAGCCAACTCTCCAGCCCCATCTTCTTCTCCTACCCAGATGGCTCTTCTTGAGTTTAGTCATCAGACATGAACGTTCTTGTCTACAGACACAGGAAGCAAGAGTCCTAAGTCACTATACACCAGTAAAGTTTAAAAAAAAAAAAACAAACAAAGCTTCAATAGGAGGAAATGGAGCAAAACCAGGCAGGGCCCCGTCTTGCCACAGTCTATGTTACTGTCTCATAGGCTCGAGCAGGAGGAGCTGGATGTGTCCTGCTCAGTGTGGAGCCCGCAGCTGCACCATTTAAGTCTTCAGGGGGCTGTTGCTACCCTCCCCCAGCCCACTGCGAGAGAGCAGCAAAGCTCGTCCTTGGTACCTGAAAGTCTGCATGCAGGACACCACTGAGCATCATCCACGTTATCTCCTTGGTCCCCAAAGAAATGACCTAAAACTGAGGGCAGGTCGGGTACACTGAGATCTGGATGGGAGTTCCAGTGGAGAGCAAATTACAGTATCCTGTCACTGAATTCCACACTCCCACTAATTCATTGTTTTTTGCTTGTTTGTTTTGTGGTGTTTTTGTCTTCTGAGACAGGATTTCTCTGTGTAATCCTGGCTGTCCTGGAACTCACTCTGTAGACCGGGCTACCCTTGAACCCATAGAGATGCCTGACTCTGCCTCCCGAGTGCTAGAATTAAAGCGTGTGCTAACAGCCTAGTTAACTTTGAACCATCTCTGAGCACTGAGATTTGAACTCTCCATCTGATTTATTCGGTGCTGAGGATCGAACCCAGGGTTTTGTGCATGTTAGCCAAGCACTCTGCCAACTGAACCACCTCCCCAACACCTTGTGTAAGATATAAGGCCACACTCTACTTGTTCTAAATGAGAATTTTAGACATTACTTTGTGATCTTTTAGTTAATCTCAGTGTCTTACTATCCATTGAAATGGGCAATCCCAACTGTACTATCTGTTGAGTCCTTGAGAGTCAGAGCTTTGTGCAATCTTTACATCTCTCACACCTGGTATCAAGCCTGCTGTTAAGAGAGTCAAAACCAGGCAGTAGTGGTGTGGGCCTTTAATCCCAGCACTTGAGAGGCAGAGGCTGGTGGATCTCTGTGAGTTCAAGGCCAGCCTGGTCTGCAGAGTTCCCTGACAGCCAGGGCTACAAAGAGAAATCTGTCTTAGAAAATAAAACAAAGCAAAAAGCAGAAACAAAAATCCTTTGGTTAAATTGTGAAGACCAGACGAGCAAAGCAAGTAAAATCCAAGCAAAAAGCAACACGGCTTTAGGCTTCCAATCAGATATGCGGCCCAACAAGAGGTAAATACTGGTAAGCGGTGTTTTAGGGAAAATCAGTGAGAATGGAACCCTCTGACCCGAGGATGAGACCCTCTGACCTGAGGATGGGACCCTCTGACTGTGAGGATGGGACCCTCTGACTGTGAGGATGGGACCCTCTGACCTGAGGATGGGACCCTCTGACCTGAGGATGAGACTCTCTGACCTGAGGATGAGACCCTCTGACCTGAGGATGGGACCCTCTGACCTGAGGATGAGACTCTCTGACCTGAGGATGGGACCCTCTGACCTGAGGATGAGACTCTCTGACCTGAGGATGAGACCCTCTGACCTGAGGATGGGACCCTCTGACTGTGAGGATGAGACCCTCTGACCTGAGGATGGGACCCTCTGACCTGAGGATGAGACCCTCTGACCTGAGGATGAGACCCTCTGACTGTGAGGATGAGACCCTCTGACCTGAGGATGGGACCCTCTGACCTGAGGATGGGACCCTCTGACCTGAGGATGAGACCCTCTGACTGTGAGGATGAGACCCTCTGACCTGAGGATGGGACCCTCTGACCTGAGGATGGGACCCTCTGACCTGAGGATGAGACCCTCTGACTGTGAGGATGAGACCCTCTGACCTGAGGATGGGACCCTCTGACCTGAGGATGGGACCCTCTGACCTGAGGATGGGACCCTCTGACCTGAGGATGAGACCCTCTGACTGTGAGGATGAGACCCTCTGACCTGAGGATGGGACCCTCTGACCTGAGGATGAGACTCTCTGACCTGAGGATGAGACCCTCTGACCTGAGGATGAGACCCTCTGACCTGAGGATGAGACCCTCTGACTTACTATAAGCCACAAAATTATACAGAAATTGCTGAGTCATCTTTTCACGAGCGACTTAACAGAACCAAGGGATTTGGTAAAGGCTAAACCAAAAGGCAAGACTTTTCAGTGTTATTGCTTTGTGAATAAAGTGGCTGTCCTTTGCTGTAGTTTTTTTACTGTAGCTGACTTTCCTTCTGCTACATATTTGGGGATTAATTCCCCAGTTCAGAATTGTTTTGTGAAAACAATTTCCCACTGCCAGACTTTCATTCCTCTCAGAGATCTGCAATTATCTGACCAGAGGCATTTGATCAGTGCTTAGGGTCCAGGCATAGAGCATCCCATCTAAGATAGTCACAGATCTCCAAGAACAAAGAATTACTACTTGCCCAAGCTGCTGTTCTGGTTTTACCCCCAAGACCAGAACAGCTGATAACAGCGTACACCAGAACTGATAATTTAGATGCCTGGGTCTCTCCAGACTCGGCCCATAGAAACAGCAGTGTCTGGAGTATGTGCTATCTGATCAAGAGGCACCAGCTTCTCCCTGTTTACATAGGTTACCTGGTTACTTGGGAGCCTCTGTGCATACTGGGAGAAGAGAAGCGGCACGCTGACTTAAACAATTCATGCCCTATTCATAATTTTACTGAAAACAAACCTTTTAATCTTTTATCTACCACCTAAAACTGTAGCGTAGTGCACTAACCTTCTCCTCTGGAATCTCCTGATGATGGTTTAATTCCTTTCTTAACTAACTTTCTCCATTATTACCAGACGTGTACTGTCCACTCCCATGGATCTCTGTGTGTGTGTGTGTGTGTGTGTGTGTGTGTGTGAGAGAGAGAGAGAGAGAGAGAGAGAGAGAGAGAGAGAGAGAGAGAGTCTTATCTGATTTAAGAATTCTAGCCCTGGACCCCGCTAGGGCTGAGGAATTGCTGGTTTTAAGGATATGTATGACAGGGAACATTTGTAACAGGTAGAACAAAGGAGAACAAGGGAGAACAAGAAGGAACAATGAGAAATGGTGGATGAAAGAGAGAAGAATAAAGAAATATGAACAGACAGTTCCTGTTGTGAGTAGATTTCTTACCTCTCAGGTCTTTATCCTCAGATTTTTAGCCCCCTTTAGCTCATCCTGGAGTCCTTAATTGAACCCCGTTACTGACTGTGAGGATGGTACCCTTTGGTCTGAGGATGGGACCCTCTGATCTTGAGGACTGTCACCAACAAGGTTCTTAGTCACTTAATTCTTTTCAGTTGGCTGATGAGTCAAACCAAAACTGTCATGTAGGCTACCAGGGTTTCCCCTTTTTCTTTTCTTTTCTTTCTTTCTTTTTTTTTTTTTTTTTTTTTTTTTTTTTTGGTTTTTCGAGACAGGGTTTCTCTGTGGTTTTGGAGCCTGTCCTGGAACTAGTTCTTGTAGACCAGGCTGGTCTCAAACCTACAGAGATCCGCCTGCCTCTGCCTCCCAAGTGCTGGGATTAAAGGCATGCGCCACCACGCCACCACCGCCCGGCTGGCTTTGAACTCAGAGATCAGCCTGCCTCTACCTCCCGAGTGCGCTCGGATTAAAGGTGTGCGCCACCAGCACCTGACTATGCATTCTTTAATCACCTCCCTATATAACCACCCCCAAACTCTTTTCCTTTTGGTAAAATGATGCATAAACTCCTAGGTCTAATCAACTCTGTTTCTAGTTCTCTTGCGCCCATAGGCACCTAAAACACTAATGTTGTCCTAGTCCCTTTTCTATTGTTTTAACGGAATGCCTGAGAACGGCATTTATAAAAGAAAATGTTCATTTTGGCCCATGGGTCTAGAGTCTGGGAGGGCCAAGAAAATGGCAGCAGCATGGGGCGAGGGCTTTGTGCTGCTCCAACTCATGACAGAAAGTGGGACAGCAAAGGAGGAGGAACTCCTGCTACAGCATACCATTCCTGCTAGAAAGATCTGTATCCATTCTGAAGGGCTTTCTGCCACCACACAAACACCACCGGCTGCAACCCAACCCCCCAGTCCTGGAGCACTAAGGATTTAAGATTCCACACAAAAACTGGGGGTAGGGGTTGAATGAAAATGAGGACGTTCCTAGGTATGATTGAGAAGAAGGTTTGTATTGCAGTTATGCGGTAAAGAACAGCCAAAGGCATCTGGAAGGGTCCAGTCTGAACTGGGCCATGCAGCCGGTGGAATGGATGGATAAGGGGCACAGGATGGAGGCTGGGGGCGGGGCACTTACACAAAAGAGGAAGAGAGAGAAGAGAGGTGGCCAAGAGGTCCAAGAGGGCACATAGCTAAAATGGCTGACTTATATAGAGTTTGGAAGCTGGGGGGTAAGGGAAGCTTGAGGTTTGGGGTAGGAGGTGGAGCAGGAAGAACTGGGAGGAGCCACAGGTACTGAGCAAGATGTCCGGGTTTCTTTGGAACCTGACACTCTTGAATGCTGGTACTAACAGCATGGGCCGCCGAGCCCAATGAGTACTCTCTTGAGATGACACAGGTATCATATCAATTAACCTCCCAGAAGACCTGAGAGGGTTGAAGGATGAGGTGGGGTGAGAGCGTAGCACTTAAACCACAGCAAGCGTCAATTAAAGAGGAGGCTTTTGTCCCGACACCCTCATCTCCCCCTGCTCTTCTCCCTTTTGCTCTGGTGCTGAGAACTGAGCTCAGCCTTGGGCTGCAAACCGGCAGCCTCATCTCTGCCAGTCTATAAATCTGTAGATCCCAGAAGACCCGGCTGGCAGTCAACAGGAAGAATAAAACAACAGAAGTCCGGTCGTGAAATAATGTGCCTGGAAGAGTGGTTTCCGGGATGTCATTGGGAGTGTTCACCAAGGGGTTAACTCAGTGCCCCACCTCCCGCCCACCCCGACTATCCTGCGCACATTCCTGAGTCGAAGAAACTTCTACACATCATACTCTGAAAGCCAACTCTTTATCTGGGGCTAAAGAGGGAAAGGGACCAATGGAATTTCACATGTCAGCAAGAGTTTCGTGACTCTAATATGGAAACCCGCTGAAACGTATGCTTTAATGATGCTTTGGTTTCATTTTATTCACTGGTGTTTCAAGGCAGTTTATGCAGAGGAGGATAGCAGTGAATTTCTGGGACTTCTCATCCATCTCCCAAGTGCTGGGATTACAGTTTCGGACCACTGCTTGAAATATTTGCTTTTGGTTTTGTTTTTGAAGACTCGTTTATATTATATGTGTGTGTGTGTTGTGTGTGCACATGTGCTCGTATGTGTATGCGTGAGTGTATGTGTATGTGCATGCACATGTATACAGATGCCCAAAGAGAACAGAAAGCTTGTCAGATCCCCTGGAACGGGAGCTGTAGGCCATTGTAAACTGCCCCATGCCGAAACAGAACTTCGGTCTTCTGCGAGCACACCAAGTGCCCTCAACCACTGAGCCATTTCCCACACCCTTTTAATTTGGTTTTAGCTTTTAAGACAGGGCCTCACTATGTAGACCAGACTGGCCTAGGGCTCACTATATAGACCAATCTGGCCTATAGTACACTCTGTGGACCAAGCTGATCTGTAACTCACTATATAGACCAGGCTGGCCTCGAACCGATAGAGATTCACCTACCTCTGCCTCCTGGCTGCTGGATTTAAGGTGTGCCCCACCACCACTAGCTGAAATGTACATTTTAAAATGACTAATGATTTATTTTATATTATGATAATTTTACACAAACAGACGAAAACTTGGCAAGCGAGTTGCGATCTCTGGAAATCATACCACAGTCATAAATTATGTCCACATTGCTTTGTGTTTGTGAGGAAATGGAACTGGACAAAGACTAGAGAACCCAGCACTGCAAAGAAACTGTGAACACGAAGTCTGGGTTTCGGTCTCCACTCTGCTGCATCTTGAGATTATTATAATTTTAATTCTTTTTTTGCGTGTTTTTGTTTATTCATTCATCCTCTTGTTTGGGGAAAGGAAGCAACACACACCACGGCCATGTGTGTGGAGGTCAGGGGACAACTTTCAGAAGTTGCTTCTTTCCTCCACCCCTTGGGTTCAGTCATCAAGTACTCCAAGTCCCCCACCCCCTGAGCCATCTCACTGGCCCACCTTGGGATTCTTCAACCTTTTTATCCATCCAGTTCTTACAGCTGGAACACATAACTCTGAGCCTCTGGGACACCCCAATCTCTCATATATTTTATAAAATAGTGGGACAGTAATATCCTTTTTTTTTTCTTTTTGGTTATTTGAGACTGGGTTTCTCTGTGTATTTCTGGCTGTCCTGGAACTCACTCTGTAGATCAGGCTGGCCTCGAACTCACAAAGATCTGCCTGCTTCTACCTTCCTGAGTGCTGGGATTAAGGACATGTGCTGCCACCACCACCTGGCTGGACAGTAATATCTTGTTCTGGTGGAAGCTCCACCTCTCTCCCCCTCCCCCTCCCCTCAGATTCTGTCTCATCCCAGAAAGCCCACCAAACACGACTACACCCCCAAAGATGTTCAAGACCACTCCCACAGGGTGTTTAAACTGGTCCCCAGAAAACAGACTGGTGGCTTTTCCAATCTCTCTTCCCTCTCTGGGGCACGGGGCGGGGAGTGGGGGAAATTATCCAGGAGTATTTTACCTATTAAACCTGGGCTTTTTCTACTTTGGTTTGATTTGTTCTGATTTGGATTGCCACATGGCGAAAAGGCTGATCAGGGTGCAGAAAGTCTTCATATCTGGTCACCAAGTTCTCTTGCAAATGTAAACGACCCACATGCAAAAGTCATATTAAAAACTCCAACTTACCATCAACATGAAAGTCTTACATGCATCTCATCTTCTGTGCAGAATGACTTCAACTGCTGCCTAGATACTCATGCATTGGAAGGCAGCACCAGCTTACCATAAAGGAAACTTTAACAAAAGGCATGTTTTCTCTTACCGGGCTTTTCTTGCCACTGTCCCCTGAAGAGTCGCCTTATGACTGCGGCCAAGTCTTGCTCACCACAACAGACCATAACTGAGAACCTGGAGCCAGACAACCCCTTGCTTCCTTGGGTTTTGTCACAGCAAAGAAGCGAATAACTAGCAAGGAACTCGGGTTTGGCCCTGGAGACATGAAGAGAAAGCTGACTGGCTAATGGAAGATGCACCGTCTGAGAGTCTGCTCAGAGAACGACGTGTTATCTTGGTACAGTCTTTCTGACAGAATGTGTAGGACTTCTGTGGAAATGTCTGCCATTTGCTTTCAGTTGCCAGGAAACCACAGGCACACTTCAATTGAGGAGTTATATCATAAACAACCTGGACTCTTCAAAAATCTTAAAATGGTGAAGATACTTTTTTAATTACCTCTAATTAAAGGCAGATAAAGAGATACCACACTGAACACATTGTATAATATATTACCTAGGCTTTTCTTTTGCTGTAAAAGACATTATTCAGATAACAGAAAAAATACCTGAATACAAAAATAAGATTGGCCATGTATAATGCCTTATGCCTGTATTCCTATCGTTAGGGAAGTTGGGGCTGGAGAACTGTCATGAGTTTCAGGCAGCCTGAGCTATTATGGCTTAGCTGAGGAACGGTACCTTGGTCAAGGAATGCCACAGAGATCACACCACACAACAGATAACACAAGAGATTTACTGGGGGCTTGGGGTGGAGAGGATCAAAGGCCACCTCAGAGAAGGGACAAGAGAGACAGGGATAGAGAGTGAGAGAGACAGACAGAACAAGCAAGTGGGCTGTGATGGCAGGGACCTTTAAAGGGTACCCGCGTCCCATTTGGCGGTTGGTGATGACGTCACTGAAGGAAGGTTGGGGGAGCACCTGGCTACTAACATAAACTTCAGAGCAAAACAGTACTTCAGAAAAACAAAATGTAGGGGCTGGAGAGATGACTCAGCGGTTAAGAGCATTGCCTGCTCTTCCAAAGGTCCTGAGTTCAATTCCCAGCAACCACATGGTGGCTCACAACCGTCTGTAATGAGGTCTGGTGCCCTCTTCTGGCCTTCAGGCATACACGCCAACAGAATATTGTATACATAATAAATAAATATATATATAAAAAAAGAAAAACAAAATGTAGTTCAGTTGCTGGAGTGCTTAGCATGCACGAAGTTCTTAGATTGATTTCTAGTGGTCCATCAATCTGGTATGGAATGCGTATCTGTAATCCTAGCTCTCCAGGGAGAGGCAAGAAGATCAGAAATTCAAGGCTATTCTCAGCTGTAGAGTGGGTGTGAAGCCAGCCTGAGCTACAAGGACAACTTTCTGATTTGTGTTTAGGATTTTTTATGACGCCAAAAAAGCTAAAGTTAATTTATAAGTTCCACTTGCCCAAGGACAGATACCTTCCTCGACTGCTGGTGGGTGTTGTTCGAGTAAGATAGCAAGCCCTGTGTTTTCACTTTTGTAGATAAAGTCGGTGTCCCAAATACACAGGAAGTGCTTGATCACACAGAGGCGGGAGGTATGTAGGTAGGAAGTCCATCAGGATGTATGTTTGCCCTGATTGGACAAAGGCAGGAAGTACCATAGCCTTGTGAGTTCCACCTTTATGAGCCCCTGACTACTATAATTCACCACAGTTCTCTGGGAATCCATAATCCTGGCCAGTATTAAAAAAGCTTATTTTAAACCAGGCGGTGGTGGCGCATGCCTTTAATCCCAGCACTCGGGAGGCAGAAGCAGGCGGATCTCTGTGAGTTCGAGGCCAGCCTGGTCTACAAGAGCTAGTGCCAGGACAGGCTCCAAAGCTACAGAGAAACCCTGTCTCGAAAAAATAAAAAAAATAAAAATAAAAAATAAAGTTTATTTTAATTGGACAGTTGTGGATTTGGTCTTTCTCCTCACTGTTTTCAAGTTTAACACCTGATTCTGTGGTTGCCTTTTTTACAGACAGGGAAGGTTAGTGTTTTCTATCACTTCTGGTTTTTATAACCTGACTTGGGTGTGGGGCTTGGGAGGTGGGGGGACTGGGGATTAATTCAGGAACCATACCTGAAAACCAAATAATAAATATCTATCCTTTCACTTCTACTGACCCTCTCCTGCATCACGTCTGTCACGTCTGCTACCTAAGCCTTAGGTGCCTTCCCTGGTGTCTTCCTGCTCCAGCTCTGGCCTTGAGCTCAGTCTGTAGTTCAGGTTGGACTCCTTGAGCCTGGAAGGAGTTTTCTCTGTAAACTAAAGATCTACTGAATAACTACTACTCTTATCGCCCACAAACCCTGAGCATGCCAAGCAGACTTTGCCCTGTCCATCATATGTACACTGGCGTCTATCTGTTCCTGGGAAGTGCTTCACTGTACTCGGCTTTTAATTTATTATTTATGTATTTATTTTTTTTCAAATTTCTTAAGTTAAAATATAATCATACCATTTCCTCCTTCCCTTTCCTCCCTCCAGTCTTTCACATTCCCCGACTTGTTACCTCTCAAATCCATGGCCTCTTTTTCTTTAATTGTCACTGTTACACATATATGCATGAATATAGAAATACGACCTGCTCTGTTCATTTAGTGTTAGCTTTATGTACAGGACTTCAGGGACTTTTTCTCATGCTCTCCTTAATTGACCGTAGTTCTTTGTCATGGGTGAGGCCTCATGAGATTCTCCCCTTCCATGGTGGTCTGTCTAGGGGTGTTGTCCTTGTTCAGGTCTTGTTTAGGCAGCCATGTTGTTGAGGTATCGTTGGTGAAGCTTCGCTGTCGTTTCCAGGAGACACAATCTCACACCAGTTTTCCTGCTCCACTAGCACTTATAAGCTTGCTGCTCCCCTCCTCCACAGTGTTCTCTGAGCCTTAGGTACAGGAGATGTTTATATTCAGCAGGGCAACCCATGATCACTTCTCTGCCTTCAGACCAGTTGTAATTTTCAGTTTCTTTGATGAGGAGCAAGACCTACACCTATCTATGTGTACAAGGATAAGTGTGTAGAGTGCAGTTGGGGATTAAGGATAAGTATGTAGAGTGCAGTTAGGGATTATGACAGTTTAGTCAAGAGGCAGTAGCCTCCCCTCTAAGATCCAGGACCTCTCTAGCTGAGAGTAGTTGGCTAGGATTCCAGCACTAGGCACAGTATCCTTCTTGGGCAGCAGGTCCTAAGTCTAATTAAATGACCGGTGGTTACTACCAAGGTATGCGTGCCACTTTGCATGCGTACAAATACCTTACCATGCAGATCATTATTGTGGACCCCAGGTGGATTCGGGCATTATGCTGGCCTGCCCCGTCATCTGGCAGGATGTACCCAGACAGTACCCTGGCTAGCCCAGGTCCTAGTCTCTATGCAGGTACAAAGTTCCCTTTAAGACACAAGTCCCACCTTCTCCCACTCTCTTCCCAGTGCTCTTCCGAAGAGGCAAGTGGGTTTTTGCCTCTCTCTCTCTCTCTCTCTCTCTCTCTCTCTGTGTGTGTGTGTGTGTGTGTGTGTTGTGTTTCTCTCTCCCTGTCCCCCTCCTCTCCCCTTTATCCTTATCTCAATAAACTCTGCACTCAAGTTCTATCTGCCTGGCCATGTTTGTCCCTCACCTGTCATGGGACCACCTGCCAGGGTCCACTCATGCCAGTTTTACAACAGTATCTCAGCAGGGTAGACTATTGGTTGGTTCCTTCCTTCAGCAACTTGCATACCATCTTTTAAGACAGCTATTCCTCAGGGAGGAGGCCTTTCAGGTCAGCTCCAGCTCTGATTCCTCAAGTCCTGTGTCCAAAGTCCATGCTGTCTAGAGCAACAGGGTATTACCTTCAGCCTATAGGAGACAACGAAGGGCAACAGCAATAGCCTATAAGTTTTGGGGGGTGAGGGTGGGGTTGCAGTGATGTTTAAAATTTAGAAGCTATAAACAGTTAAAAGTTTCATCTAAGCTGGGTTATGGTGGTGCACACCTTTAATCCCAGCACTTGGGAGGCAGAGGCAGGTGATCTCTGAGTTTGAGGCCAGCGTGGCCTACAGAGTAAATTCCAAGACAGCCAAGGCTATACAGAGAAACTCTGTCTTGAAAAACAAAACAAAAAGTTTCATCTAAACATATTTAAAGCTTTTAATTAAATCTTTTTATGTGTGAGACAATGTCTCATGTAGGTCCAGCAGGCCTTAAATTCTTTTTGTAGCAAAGGTTGGCCTTGAACTCTTGACTCTCCTGCCTCCCCCTCCCAATTGCTGGGGTTACAGATGTTTGTCTCCATGTCCAACTAGCACCTTAAAAGCTTTTTAGAGTAACATCTCTTTTTGCACAAAATAAAAATCACTTTCAAGAAGACTGTCTTGTCGTGTAAGTGTAGTATGTTAGTTGGGGTTATCTAAAAGAATAGCAGAAGCCCGGGCAGTGGTAGCGCACGCCTTTAATCCCAGCACTTGGGAGGCAGAGGCAGGTGGATCTCTGTGAGTTTGAGACCAGCCTGGTCTACAAGAGCTAGTTCCAGGACAGGCTCCAAAACCACAGAGAAACCCTGTCTCGAAAAACCAAAAAAAATAAAAAAAATAAAAGAATAGCAGAGGGCTGGGGAGATGGCTCAGTGGTTAAGAGCATTGCCTGCTTGTCTAAAGGTCCTGAGTTCAATTCCCAGCAACCACATGGTGGCTCACAACCATCTGTAATGAGATCTGGTGCCCTCTCTTCTGGCCTGCAAGCATGAATGTAGGCAGAATACTGTATACACAATAAATTAATAAATCTTTAAAAAAAATAGCAGCACGGTTAGAACGAGTGTATCCTATCCATCATGTATGTGAGTGCTTCATTAGGATGACTGACAAGCTGTCTGGGTCATTCACCAATGGCTGTCTCCTAACAGGAGGGCCAAGACTTGTGTAGTCGTTCAGTCCCGTAGACTGCATGTCTCAACCATCCCAACCTGGCGATGGCAACTCTGGGGATTCCCAGAGGACTACTGGTCTTCAGTCTGCACTGAAATTCTGAAGACATAGGTTCTAGTACCAGAGAAGGGATGCTTCAACTACAGTATGGAAGAACTTTCCAGCAAGAATGGGGGGGGGGGGGGCGAGCAGGTGTGGTGGTCTAAGTAGGTATGGCTCCCATAGACTCTGAAACCTCTGAAACTGTAAGCCAGCCCCAATTAAATGTTTTCCTTTGTAAGAGCTGCCTTGGTCATGGTGTCTCTTCACAGCAATAGAAACCCTAACTAAAACAGCAGGCAAAAAGCAAAAGCTTTCTTCTTCTATATCTTTCTGTTTGGGCTGCCACCAGAAGGTGTCACCTAGATTTACTGTGGGTCTTTCCAACTTAAATGATTCAATCAAAAAATCCTTCACAGGTATACCCAGATTCTTGCGTTATAGTTGATTCCAGGTGTAGTCAAGTGGACAAAACCAAAATTAGCCATCACATGTGGCCGATATATTCCCTCTTAAAAGAAAAAATACAGTCTGGGAAGGGCATGGTGGCTCATCTCCGTAGTTCCACCACTTGGGAGGCTGATTAGAATTGCAGGGAGTTTGAGGCCAGCTTGTTGGGACTATACAATGAATTCCATACAAGTCTGTCTCAAATATACACCACGCACGTGCGTGCACACACACACACACACACACACACACACACACACACACACCGGGAGTGGGGTGGGGTATAAAATCTGAGTCATTTCTCCTGAGAGCCCAAAGGGTCTAATTAAGAACAGCTGAAGCAGTATGGCTCCACCCTCCAGATTGAGTAGTGGAGAACCGGAGGCCTCTGGATAACCCCTGTGGTGGGGGAGGGACTCGCTGAGGAACTGGAGGTTCTCCCGAGGCTAACTGCGGGTAGACACAAGCCGGCAAAAGCTGCCGCCAGAGAGGTGTGCCCCAAACCACCAGTTAAGTAGCCTCAGGTCGTGTTGGGAGATAGCGCAGAGCCAGGGGAGTCCAGCTGCCCGGCAGATAAGAGTAAGGAATGTCGGGGGTGTGGGGCTCGAAGGCTCAGGGGTAGAACTTTTGCTCAGTGTTCAAGAGGATCTGGATTCTGTCCCCAGCACTAGGGGTAGAGGGGAAAGAATGTCCCCTACGATGGAGAGAAAGGTGCCGGAGTCGGTTTTAGAGGCACGATCATCACGTGACGCTAAGTTTTATAGTCTACTGATTTCAGAATATTTCACAGTGGACCCACAGGTGGGAAGAAGAAAGTCCATAGCTGGGAACGAGATCAGTTTAAGTTCCGGTATCTGGGAGAGCTGACCGAACCACTGAGTTTTAGAAGTCGATGTTTATACAACGTAAAACTCTCCATTTCTACCTGTTTGCTGGTCAAAGCAGTGGATTGTAACCTTCTAGGGGCCTCGATTTAGGTTCGCGTTCTTCACCAGTTAAAGAGTTAAAAGGCAGGAAAATCTCTGGCTCAACAGGTGGCGGGCAGAGAAATCTTCAACACGGCACCCAGAAATGAGCAGTTTTTTTAATGGGGGTTGAGAAGTCACACACTCAAACAGCAGACACACAGAACCCGGCCACTTCTTAAAGACTGGGTTTTTCTTTAAGTTGCTGCAGGGTCTTTCCTTCCCTAATTACGGGTTGGTCATTTTGAAGATAGGCGGGCTGGTGACTTGGCGCACAACTGGCCCGATTGGAACCTGTTGAGCCGGTCCATCAGCCGGGGGGCTTCCTGGTAGAAGAAAAAAGCCCGGGAGGCCCTGTTTTATGGCGTCTACCTTTTGTCTCAGGTCGGGGGAAGGGGGTGGGGGAAGCACCCCCTTAGACGTTAGCCACCTTGATTACTGAGCCAGGGCTCCTCTCACTGTCTGCCTACCCGGGAGTCTAAATCCTCGTCCTTCAGTGTAACCTGCCCGTGGCACACACCTGTAATCACCGTGCTTAGGAGACTTAGAAAAGAGACTCACAGGTGAGAGGCTACCCTGGGCTGGCCCTGTCTCAGAAAAGCAAAAAGCTAAATGTCCTAGCCTGTAGTCCCAGCCCTCTGGAGGTTCAGGCAGGAGGCAGGAGGACCAGGGGTTCAAAGCCAGGCTCAGATAATTTAAGGTCCAGCTGGGATGCATAAGGCCTTGTCTCAAGAAACTAAAATAAGGATAAATAATATAATATTTGTGTTCTTTTCAAAATATTTGTTTTTGAAACAAGAGTCTTTCTATGTAGCCCTGGATGTCCTGGAATTCACTATTGTAGACCACTTTGGGGCTCTCCTGGAACTCACCAGAGCTCTGCCTGCCTCTGCCTCACAAGTGTTGGGATTGAAAGCGTGGGACACAACACAGTCTCTTGTTGTTACTTTGTTGTCTTGTGTTTTCAAGACAGGGTTTCTCTGTGTAACAGCCTTGACTGTCCTAGAACTTGCTGTGTAGACCAGGCTGGCCTCGAACTCAGAGATCTACCTGTCTCTGCCTCCCAAATGCTGGGATTAAAGTTGTGTGCCACCACAGCTACCTCTTTAAAAAGTTTTTAAAAAATGCTTCATGTATGTGTATATCTGGACAAGTGGCTGCTGTGCGTGCACTAGTGCTCAAGGGAGCCGAAGAAGGGGTTGTTACAGGAATTGGAGGCGTTTGTGAGCTTGCTGACATGGGTCCTGGAACGAAGCTCAGGTTCTCCGGAAGAGCAGCAAGCAATCATGTCTTAATAATTTTGTTTGTATAAGAAATGTTCGTTATTTAATTTGACACGGTAGCCGGGTGTGTGGAGGTCAGAGGCCAGCTTCCAGGAGTTATTTGTCTCCTTCTACAGTCGGATCCAGATATCAGACTCAGGGCTTTACATACTCTTATGGTTTTATGATGATCCACCCAATACTTTTAACTTTTTTTTAAAAGATCAACCTTTGTTTTGGTTAGAATGAAAACATCTCCATAGGCTCATAGGGAGTGACACTCTTAGGAGGTGTGGACTTGCTGGAGGAAGTTTCTTGTGGGTGCACTTTGAGATTTCAGAAGCTCAAGCCAGGCCCAGTGACTTTCGCTTCCTGCGTTCTGTAGACCTGGATGTAGAACTCTTGACTCCTTTTCCAGCACCATGTCTGCCTGCAAGCCACCATGCTTCCTGCCATGATGATAATGAACTAAACTTCCGGACTGCAAGCCAGCCCCAGTTAAACGTTTTCCTTTGTAAGAGTTGCTATGGTCATGGTGCCTCTTCACAGTAACAGAAACCCAAACTAAGACATGTTCTTATAATGTGATATTCTTTGGGGGGGGGAGGGGTTTAAAGACAGGATTTCTCTGTAGCTTTTTTTAAAAAATATTTATCTATTTATTTATTATGTATACAATATTCTGTCTGTATGTATGTCTGCAGGCCAGAAGAGGGCACCGGACCCCATTACAGATGGTTGTGAGCCACCATGTGGTTGCCGGGAATTGAACTCAGGACCTTTGGTAGAGCAGGCAATTCTCTTAACCTCTGAGACATCTCTCCAGCCCCTTCTCTGTAGCTTTGAAGCCTGTCCTGGAACGTGCTCTGTAGATCAGATTGATCTGAAACTCACAGAGATCCACCTGCCTCTGCCTCCTGAATGCTGGGATTAAAAGTGTGTGCCTCCACACCTGTCTCATAATGTAATATTCTTAAATATTTAAAACAAGCAAATTCCCCTTTTGTAAAGCCATACACATCTCTGCAAAAATCTTCTGTGGGAAGAATTGTCTTTTTTGTTGTCTTGGTTTACATTCCCCCTGGTGGGAGTGCCTCTTAAACCATTCAAAAGGTACTCACCTTCACCTGGCAGACTGTAAAGAGAGAAGGAAGGAGAACAAAGGAACCACATCCCCGCTTGCCAGGACCTCCCAGGTGTGCCTCACTTCTGATTGCTTTGACACTTTACCTTGGCAAATGGGAGCTTGTAACATTTCCATAACAAACAATATGACTGATTATTTTGCAACCACATAAAGGGAATTGAAATGATCTCCCAAACTCCACAAAACCCCAATCTGTTAAAAGGATTATCTTTTCTTCAGAAGTATACACACACAGACACACACACACACACACACAGGCATCATCAGAAGACTGTATCTGTGTGCTTATGCTGGGATGGCACTTACAGAAAAATCTCGTAAATATATCCACTTGTGTTATCTGCTTATATAATCATCCTTGCCTAGGCTAGCCCTGAACTCATGGCCTCAAAGATCCCTCTGAGCCAACTCGCCTACATCCAGCTTTTTATGAAGAGGTGGAACCAGTTGTGTGAACATCAAAGGCCTGTCATCTGGACCATTGCAAGGATAGTGCTTGCACTGGGTAGGTCTCACCCAGCTAAATGCTCCTTTTAGTTACTTGACCAAATCCACATCCACATAATAATAGTTCCCTGTGACAGCTGAAGGTTGGGAGGCAACAAGATGGCTCAACAGCTGAAAGTGCTTGCCACATAAACCGGACAACCCAACCCGGAACCCACCATGGAAGAACAGAAAGGACTCCCGAAAGTTACTCTCTGACGTTCATGTTAGCACATGACAACATGCACATGCCTACACACAACAATAATAACAATAGTAATAGTTGTCGTAATTGTAATCATAGTAAACTAAATCAAAGGTTTTAGATAAAGGATAGAGGACAGAGGAGAACAGAAACAAGAACAAGCTATTTAGTAGAAATACCATTTATCAAAATGCCTCACAAATAGATGACTGGTTACAAACGTGAAGATCTGAGGTGCGGTTGAGCAATGACGCTTTCTTACTGTACTGCTGCATTTTGTTGGTCTGAGGTTTTTTTTGTTTTGTTTTGTTTTGCTTTTGTCAATTTGATACATGCTAGGGCCGTCTAGAAGGAGGGAACCTCAGTTGAAACAATGTCTCCAACAGTTTGGTTTGTGGGGAAGTCTTCAGGGCATTTTCTTGATTAAAGGTTGATGTGGGAGGATGCAGTTCACTCTAGGTGGTGCTCCCCCTAGGCAGATGTTCCTAGGTGGTATAAGACAACACTCTGGCCAGCTGTGGTGGTTATGACTTTAATCCCAGCACTCGGGAGGCAGAGGCAGGTGTATCTCTTGAGTTTGAAGCCATTCTGACCTACAGAGTGAGTTCTAGGACAGCCAGGACTATTACACAGAGAAACCCTGTCTTGGGCAAGGGGCTGAGGGGGCGGGGGGCTCCAGGTTCTCCCAGCATCCCTCAGCCCCTACCTTTTGCAGGGTATGGCTGTCATAGCTGGTCCTCTATCTTGAACTCCCCAGCCCAGCGGCTGAGCTGCCCTTCCTCCAGAGACTTTTCCTATATAATGTGCCCCTTTTTTGAACCTTTGGCCTGCTGGCTGCCATACCTGGTTCCCCTCTTTCCCCTGTCTCTTCCCCTCCCCACTGCACATGGCCCAGCTCAGTCTGGTCCTGTCCACTCTGGACTCTCCCAGATGTCCCTGCCTCTGACTGTGTTCTCCCACAGGTCTCCACCATACCTAGGAACAGCCACATTCTCTCCTTTCCTCTTTAGTTCCTTAAATAGTGCTCTCTAGAAGGGTGGGGTGCCTCCTCTTGCTACTGCGCTGATGAGGTCCAGGCTGGCTTGCAATTACTTGCACGATAATAAACCTTGCTTTTTTGCATTTCAGCGAGTCGGTCTCCCTGGTGGTCTTTTGGGGACCCCATGGACTGGGCACAACAGTTCCTTTTTTCACTCTCCTCCCCAGGTTACTTTGGGTAACGGTGTTTATCACAGCAACAGAAAAGGAGCCAGGACCTTGGTTTTGAACCCCACCACCACGAAGAAAAAAAAAAAAAACTCAAGAAATCTTGCTTTCTGTTCTAGGAATGCCAGGAATGCCCAGAAAGGCTGAGCCAGCCGCTGGACTGCATGCAGGTAACGCTGTCATATCTTCTGCAACAAGTTTGAATATTAAAATTTAGCCTTTTTCTTCCCCATCTGTGTAGTCCTGGCTGTCCTGGAACTCATTTTGTAATCCAGGCTGGCCTCGAAATCCCAGAGATTCACCTACCTCTGTCCCGGCTGGGATTAAAGCCCTGTGCCATCACAGTTGCCCCCAGTTTATACTTCTTTTTTTTTTTTTTTTTTTTTTAATTTATTTATTTATTATGTATACAATATTCTGTCTATATGCCTGAAAGCCAGAAGAGGGCGCCAGACCTCTTTACAGATGGTTGTGAGCCACCATGTGGTTGCTGGGAATTGAACTCAGGACCTTTGGAAGAGCAGGCAATGCTCTTAACCACTGAGCCATCTCTCCAGCCCCCCCAGTTTATACTTCTTAGGTTCAGCTGAAAAAAAACTTAAATTTGCACGTTACATGAATTGCCTAAGGGACAACATGAAGACTCTAAGGAAACCTACTTGTTTTATTCGTTAGGAAAGTCAGTCTTCGAAAATGTTAGAAACACAGAAAACCAAAATGCTGTTTGGAGGGAATCTGCTGCTCCACCAATAGGATGCAGGAGGCCTGGGAGCTGACTTCATACTGGGATCTCTATCTCACAGGAAACCATACCACAGACTGAAGCTCTTAGCACATGCGGACAGGATTCTCCCCCACCACAAACATTTCAGAAACACACGCCTAAGCCAGCCTTGGCCAGGAGCCAAGATAATTCAATAATCCACCCAGACAGCTGAGAAGGGAAAGCTGGGTCAGAGATAAGCAGTGGCTGAACGTTCCAAGTCCATCTACCACCTGACAAGCTCCAGGCACGAGCTGTGAGCGACAGGTGTGCCCACAGTGCTTGCCCGAGCTTTACGGATGCCATGATCTAGCCTCCGCAACTGGTGCTCCCCTGGCACTAAACATTTGCCAAAGAGAATAAATTTCCTAAATTCATGCATGGTTGCTGAAACAAAATCCTCAACGGTTTTTCTATTTGCTTTTTTTAAAAAAAACCCATAATTTTACATCTCTACTGGGTTTTCATTTCACTCTCTCAATAAAGATTTATTGAGTGCCTCCTGTGGCAGGGTCTTCCCTATGGTTGAGCCAAATAAAACACAGATGCTCACACTGGCCTTGCTCTGTTTTCTGAGTCAACTAATTCCCCAAGGAGTCCTGGTTTAGAGTCGCATTCTGTGGCAGTTCCCAGCTGTAGGGGAGCAAAAGTGTCGTAGCTTACCGATGACAGATGGAAGTGACAGCTTGGGTTAAAAACTGAAGAAAGCCAAGTGTCTGGACCAACAGGAGAGAAAAGTCAAGTTTCTGTAATGACACACGTCTAAGCTCCGGAGTAGGATAAAAATCTAATTGACATGAAGCATTTCCATGTTGCCACAATACTAATAGATTTGAGAATTAAAATATTATGCTTGTTAAGTTGATTAACACCCTCTGTGTAGTCCTGGCTTCTGCAATAGCCGGCACATTTTCCTTCACAAGGGACAGAAACCCAACTCAAAACAGCGTGAGACAGTTTATCGGTTTGTGTCATTGGTGTGTGCAAGGTGGGGCTGGTTTCAAGATGAGAGTTAATGTCTCTGATGGGTTTGTAAGATTTTTCTCTCAGTTTAAGTTTGTGGTGGTTGTTCGTGAGATTTTGTTGTTGTTATTGTTGTTTTTTCGAGACAGGGTTTCGCTGTAGCTTTTTGAGTCTGTCCTGGAGCTCACTGTCTAGACCAGATTGGCCTTGAACTCACAGAGATCTTCTTGGGGATGGGGTTTTCCAGGGTGGAGATTTGCAGGGTTAGGGCTTATGGGATTTCAAGGCAAGCTTAGGTATTGGTGGATTTGCTAAGGACTGGTGGGCTTTGGTGAGTTTTCAAACCTGGAAGTAGACTCCGACCTTCTACCCTACACCCCAGCTCTGTGGGGAAAGTCCAACTGTGGAGAAGAGACCGGCTGTAGAACACTGGGACCCCGGCAAACAACAGCCACCATCACCACCTCAATTATCTGCTTTGTGCTGCTCAACAGCCCAGCACTCCAAGGCTGAGGCACTGTGGTTCAAAGCCCACTCCAGGTACTTAGTGAAACCATATTCTAAAACTAACAAACAATGGGTGGTGCATATCTTTAATCCCAAGAAGCGGTTCTACTTGCCCAAGCAGAGGAAGCCACCCTCTTGAGTCTCTTCCTGATAAATCTCTTGTGTGAGGTTTATTGTACAGTGTGACTTTGTGGTATTCCTTGGCTCCTGACAGTCAGAATACCTTTCCCTTCAGAGCTGCAATGCTTCCATTGGGGAAGACTTTCCCTCAGAGCAGTAACACATGTGGGAGGGGGAGGGGCAGCAGAGGTGGAGGTGGGTGTGGGGGGGATGGGGGGGGACATGCTTTAGATTATGTCTGTTCCTCCTCCCAAGGAACAGAAGGGAAAGCAGTTTCTCCCCAGGGACTCTAACTGTCCAGTTTACATACATACCCTGGCCTGGAATGATTAGGAAAGCTGGAAAGATGTTAGAAAAGCCTGAAGCATCAGGGGCCCACTCGTGAACAGGATTCCTGTTTACTTGTCCGCCCTAGAATTGCAAAACTGTGTTGCTGTGGAGGACAGATTCCCCAAAGGAAAAAGAGATCAGCCTAGGAAAACAAAAGACACAACAGAAGATTCCATTCCAAATCTTAAACCTGCCCTTCCCTTTTGTTTGAGCCAGGGTCCGCTGAATTATCGAGTAACATGGCTGCACTTCTAGGATCTTCTTCTGTCGTCCATGCAGAAATAGCTGGGATGCAGCTCAGAGTTCTTTTCTTTTTTAAATTTTTAAAAGATTTATTTATTTGTTATGCATACAGTGTTCTGTCTGCACATATGCCTGCAGGCCAGAAAAGGGTACCAGATCTCATTACAGATGGCTGTGAGCCATCATGTGGTTGCTGGGAATTGAACTCATGACCTCTAGGAAGAACAGCCAGTGCTCTTAACTGCTGAGCCATCTCTCTAGGCTCCAGCCTGAAGTTCTGACTTAAGGTCACAGTTGCTGCTGGTCCAGCGTCTTGGTGACCTTCTTTCTGCTTGAGATCCTCTTTTTCAAATGAGTAGCATCCCAGCTACCTACAGGCAAATGTGCTCGCATCTTTTGGGAACATGTGGAACTCTCACACTGATTAACTTCGACCTTTTGGACAAGTTTTTTAACCACAGAAGCAGTTTCTTTCTTGTATAAACCAGGAATCACTGTGCTGACTCCAAATGTCCATGGCAGAAACTAAGGGAGTTATGCATAACACACCTAGCAAAGTTCCCAGTCTATGGTGCACAACATGCTGACATTCGAATGCATTTAAGCTGCTTCAGAAATAGTCAAAGGAGAAAATCATCCCCGTGGCTATAAAGGAAAGAAATTATGTGATTATATTAGATTTTGAAGATTATGTACTTTACCGATGAGGATGAGTTAGCCGTGAAAAATCCTAAACGTTAGCAAATGGAATCCAGCTCAGCATTAAACTACAGCTGCACAGCTGTGCTGGTCACCTTTGTCGCAGCTGTAACTAGACACCTGACGGGAGCAATTAGGGAGGAAGGGTGTACTTTGGCCAACAGTTTAAGGGCCGTTTCATCGGGTCAGAAAGTCCCGCCTGAGGGTGAGGTGTGCCTCAGTTAAGAAGCACAGCAAGGGGCTGGAGAGATGGCTCAGTGGTTAAGAGCATTGCCTGCTCTTCCAAAGGTCCTGAGTTCAATTCCCAGCAACCACATGGTGGCTCACAACCATCTGTAATGACGTCAGATGTCCTCTTCTGGCCTGCAGACATATACACAGACAGAATATTGTAAACATAATAATAAATAAATATTAAAAAAAAAAAAGAAGCACAGCAAGGGGTTCACTCCTGTTCTCTCTCTTTTCTTTCTCACGGAGGTGTATTTTTGTGTGTGAGTGTGCACACGCATGCACACGCAAGCACACAGGTGTGTGTGGTCTGTGTGTGTATGGATGCAATAGTGTATACGTGTGGGGATGTGTCTATGTATAGAGGCCGAAGAGGCTGTTAGGTCTTCTCTATCTCTCTCCCCTTATTCTCTCGAGACAGAGGTTTTCATTTGTCAGTTAAGGCCAAGCAAGTCCCAGCAATCCTCCAGTCCCTGCCTGCTCTCTACCCTGCCCATCTCTAGCACCAGGGCTGTAGATGTGTGTGGTCACGACTAGTTTTCACGATGTAGACCAGGCTGACTTTGAACTCACAGACAACAAACAGCCTGCCTCAGCCTCCGGAGGGCTGGGATCAAAGGTGTGGCCCACCACCCTTGGATTTTTGTTTTTCTTTTGGGTACTGAGGATCAAAACTCAGGTTCACATGCTTGAACAGCAAGTGCTTCCACCACACCTCCCAGCTCCGGACTGTTTATGTATCGGTGAAAACAAGAAATAAAAAAATCCCATTAATGACAGCAAAAGATACAGATGTTCCATGGCCATCTCTGGGGATTTTGCTGTCATTTTGACTTTTAGGAAGTCCACAGAAAGGGGCAACTTTGATTCATCCAAACCTTATAAGCACACTATAGGCAAGGTGAATTAAAATGTCCCAGTAAATAGGGGGTAGGGGCGGGGGAGCTTTCCACAGGCCAAGCAAGCCAAAGGAGAACCTAGCGATATGTCCGGTGAGGCTTAACAGATGTCTATGATTTTGGCTCAGTGGGATCCAGACTAAGAAAATAATCAAGGCTGAGAACAAAGATGTGTGTGTGCAGTGAAGAAAAACTGCACCTGGCCTCCACCGATGACAAGCAGCCTCGTTATGAAGGAAGAAATGGCTTTTTTCTTTCTCCCTGTTCTCTTCTCTTTGTCTTAAGTTAATCTTTAAAATGCATTATTATTATGCTTCTACTTAGTGTCTGTGTATGTATGTGTGTGTGTGTATACATGTGAGGATTTTTAGAAGACAACTTTCAGAGCCCCATTCTCTTCTTCTACCACATGGGTCCTAGGAGTTGAACTCTGTTCTTTGGACTTAGTGGCAAGCACCTTTTACCAGCTGAGTCCACTTATCAGCCCAGCCCCCTGTTTTTAAAAGAAAGAATCTGCTTTCTTTTTCTTTGCCCTCCCCTTTTTCTCTTCTTCCTCCTCCCCTTTACTTTTTCTCTCTTTAATTTTCATCGTTTTTTTGTCTCTCACAGATAGGAGCTGGGTCCGTGACTCAAGCCTGTAATTCCAGTGCTCGGGAAGCTAAGACAGGAGGACTGGCCGCAAGTTTGAGGCTAGCTTAGGCTACACAGTTCCAGGCCAGCATGTACTGCAGTGTGAACCCTGTTTTGAGAGAGGAGTGGAAGAAGGGAGGGAGGGACACACAGAGAGACAGACAGCCAAAGAAATAAGAGAGAGAGCATTTTCCGGCATGTCTAAACTGATACATTGGGAAAAGATAATGCACATACTTCTGATTAATGAGTTTTTATGGTTGGGCTTTGAAGCCCCAAATGGAGGGAGGTTCTTGATATGTGCAGGGTGTGTGTGTGTTGTGATGAGGGCGTATCTCAAGCTGAGGAGTTGGACCCATCTCATGGGTACCATATCATGGTAGGAGCCAAGAGCTTATGCTCCCTGTGGTGGAGAAGGCTTAGCGAACTGGAAGGTCAGCCATGTCTCTGATTTCTTTTTCTGCCCGTGATTAAATTCTACTTTGCAGAGAGTGCCAGTGAAGACCCACGGCCCAGAAAACACAGCTTGAGTCCGTGAAGGACAGAGGGGGACACAGAGCTGCCCTCGGGACCTCGTGTCTGTGGGATGGACCTGGAGCCGAGGAGAACTTGAATCTCACCACCTTTCAGGAGTCCGGTTCTCACAACTGTGGGACAGATTGGGGCTTTGAAAAACAAGGATTTTTCACAGCACTAAAGAAAAGTAACCAAGAAGGCAATGGGATCTGGGACCTTCAGATATGTCTGCTTAGTAGGACACAAACACAGCTGCCTTCAGAAAGTCCCGAAATTCCAGACACTTAGAGCCCTTTCTTCCCTTAAAAATGAAGTATTATTACATTACATTTATTTATTTTGCGTTTGCACACATGCGTGGAGACATGTGTGTGTGGCCGTCGGAAGCTAACCTGTGGGAAGAAGCTGGTTCTCTTCTTCCACCCTAAGGATCCAGGGGATAGAATTCAGGTCACAAACACCTTTATCTGTTGTCCTGGTTATTTTATTTTTTTATTTTTTGTTAGCTTGATACAAGCTAGAGTCATTGAGAAGAAGGAAGCTCAATTGGGAAAATACCCCCATCAGACTGGCCTGTGCAAGGGTCCAGCTCACTGCGGGTGGTGCCATCCCTGGGCTTCTATAAGAAAGCAGGCTGAGTGGGCTGGAATGTAGTGTTGCACGCTTTTAAGCCCAGCACTTGGGAGGCAGAGGCAGGGGGATATCTATGAGTTCAAGGCCAACCTGGACTCCAGAGTGAGTTCCACACCTGTATACCCTGACAGTCTCTCACACACACATGCACAGACAAACACACACACATACACACAATTTGTCATTTGTGTATCATCTATCTATCATCTATATCATCTATATCTATCTATCATCTATCTAATAAATTTTTCCTTTTAATAGATCTAAAGGCTGTCCAACTACAAGTCCATGCCGTATGATTGACAAGATCAAGGTCTCTATGCAGGAGAAATGAGGTTTCGGCCATTTTGCTTCGGACATGACAAGCAAGATCAAGCACTCACGACAGACTTTTTTTTTTTTTTTTTTTTTCCGAGACAGGGTTTCTCTGTGGTTTTGGAGCCTGTCCTGGAACTAGCTCTGTAGACCAGGCTGGTCTCGAACTCACAGAGATCCGCCTGCCTCTGCCTCCCGAGTGCTGGGATTAAAGGCATGTGCCACCACCGCCCGGCTCACGACAGACTTTGTCTCAGCTGTGATATCAGGCCTCCTTTGTCTGCAGCATGGTGGCATGGTGGCATCTTCTGCGTTAAAACAGCCATCTTCAGATGGGAATGTCTCTGAGACGGGGGTGCCAGGTATACAGGACGGGCATCTGTATTTGGTACCAGGGGTGAGACTCAGCAAGCATTGAAGTGAGTATGTTAGGGGATTCATAATATACTAGGAAAGGAGGACTCAGAGACCAGGTTCTGAGCATACTGACAATCTGACTGAGGGTCTGTGAGTGGGAGGCAGCTCTGTGCCGAGATTATAATTCGGAATGCCTTAGGTCTTTCTGAGGTATTCTCGCTGTCTAGGTGGCTCCACAATTTGCAGGCACACAATGAATGACCCGCCTTGGCTTCTAAGTAGCTCCAACAACATCCCCCATGCCTGGCTTCAACATCAGGCTTTTGTTTTTTTTCAAAGCTGGGAATTAAACCCTGAGTCTCGTGCATACTAGGCCCGTGTTCCACCACCGAGTTACAACCCCACCCAGCACTGTTACACTTTGAAGAGAATTTACACTATTGCTTTTGTTTATTTATTTATTACGAGTCTATATCCTTGTGCAATGCAAACGCTTGTGGTCGCCCAAGGAAATCAGAAGGGGACGTCAGATCCCTGGGAGCTGAAGTTACAAGCCATAGTGAGCCTCTTGATGTGGTTTCTGCCAACCAACCTCAGGTCCTCCGCAAGAGCAGCAACCACTGAGCCATCTCTCCAGCTCCTGCACGATTGCTGTGAAATTCTAGAGTTCTCACATTGGACATGGGAGCAACTTTAAATTTCATCTTAGGAAACACACACCCCATGTTCAGATCTTGTTGCTGAGTACCTTCCACGGTTTTGAGCCGGATCAGGACAGAACCCAGGATTCTGGGTCCTCTTCATCCTATGTTCAGAACACATCAAGAACATGTTATTTTGAACACTGAACCTAAAAGCTGGGCAATAGTGGCTCAGGCTTGTAAGCTCAGGCACTAGGGAGGCTGAGGCATGGATGTTACTGCTATTTCAGCGTCCCTGTGAATTATGTTGTAAATTCAGCCTGGGTTACAGACTGAGAAAACAAACAACACAAACAGACAAATTAAGCTGAAATTTGTCCTTTTGTCTAAGACAATGTAATCTGAGTTTAACCGCGACCACAAATAACCCTCAGGCAACCTGGGACCTTCTGTTTTCCAAGTCAAACCTGCTGGAGCTTTAGGGGTCTAAGTCTCCAGCTTTCTCTCCGGGAAAACTCAAAGGGATTCTGTTTTTTCCTAGTAAGAATGGTCTGCGTGGCTCCTGGGAAGAAAGAGTGGCAGGTCCCTATGCTTTTTATTTAAACAGGCCGGGACCATACTGTTGTCTTGGAGGGCTTTTTGTGTGGGAGGTGGAGAAACTTCAAAGTGGGTGTGGCTGGTGCAAGTGCTGGCTGCCTTCCCCTGGTCATTTTCATGTGAGGTATTGCTTTTGTTTCCCTCCAGGCAACTATTGGGCTGCTTGAGAAACTCTTTAGTCCCTAGGGGTCACGGCCCAGCAACCTAGGAAGGACTGCTGCAGGCTTCCAGATTCCAGGCAATCCTGTGCGTTCCAGGCGTTCAGCTACAGGTGTGGCTGTTCCTAAACGAGTGATCATCTATCTTTTTTTTTTTTTTCCTTTTTCCTCTCCTTGGTTTTTCTGGACAGGGTCTCATTATGAAGCTCTGGCTGTTCTGGAACTCGCTCTGTAGACTAGGCTGGCCTCAATCTCAGAGATCCGCCTGCCTACTGAGGACTAGGACTAAAGGTACCACCACTACTCCGGGCGTGACTAGGTATCCCGTAAACAGCAGTGAAGATGCCAGATTTAGCAAATTCCTATTGCTGTTTTGATAAAAGAGCAGCCCAAGGATTATGAGCATGTTTGGATTTTCAGCATTCAACTTCGCAATATCTTTACTATTCTAGTTCTGAAAAAATGAATACTGCAGATTCTTGGGGGAAACCCAAAAGCAACAGCAGTAGAGTGCTCCATGAGAGTGCGTGGAGACTCGAACCAAGGGCTTCATGTGTGTTAATCATATTGAATCCTTTACTGAGTCATATCCCAGGCCCTGTAGAATAGTTTGTGGAGCTTTTTAAAGCCTCGTTTGGAAAGACTTGTACCTGAAATAACCGTATTTGTCACCACAAAGCCTAGGTCCACTCCTGGGAGCCAGCAGTGGTGGTGCCTGCCCGTCATCCTACCATTTGGGAGGTGGGCACAGAAGGATCAGGAGCTCCAGGCTAGTTAGTGTGTGTGTGTGTGTGTGTGTGTGTGTGTGTATGTGTGTGTGTGTGGTGTGATGTGTGTGTGTGTGTATGTGTGTGTGTGTGTGTGTGTGTGTGGTGTGATGTGTGTGCATGCATGCATGTGTGTTATTCACCTTCTAACCTCCAAACATTTGAGAGAGAAAAGAATTAAAATAAGTGATTGTTAGGAAATTAGCATAGGACTTTGCAAAGTACCTGGCTGTTTCCCTTTTGTCTTGGTTCGACTTTGTGGGGTGCTTGGAACCTCTGAAGTGGGCATTACACAAGGCAAGTATCAGGGCCGAGTTTATAGAGCTTAGAAACGCAGATCTTAGATACTTGGCAGAGAACAAGGAATCTGTCAGATTCTTAGGATTACGAACTCCCAGGTTCATGGGCGTTCCCTCCCCACCGCACTTTTGGTTTGAGGATTAAACCAGCAAACCTATAATGAATCAGTCAAAGACTCTTTTCTAAAATAAAAAAAAAAGTTTCATATTTGGGTTACTTAAAAAGCCTCATAAAAACTCAGCTGTGGTTAACTCAATAGACCCAAATAAATGACTTCATAGTTCTTGATGTCAATGACAGTATTTTCAATCACATCTGGACTTCTGCTGTTGTAACTTTACCCAGCACACACAGCTGGGGGTGGGGATTGTGAGCAGTGCAGCCTGCCAGTCTCAGGACATGAAATTCTTGACTTTTCCTATGGGAACTACAGGGCTGCACCACCAAGGCGGGCTGATATCTCACTCTCTGGAAGTAAAGCAATGAAAAGAGTTGCTTTTCTTTTTTTTTAAACAAATACTGAAGAATAGCCCAAACCCACTGGTATTAATTCCCCTACACTCCTCAGTGTGTCCACGGACATGACTCCACTTAAGACTAGCCCTTCCTCTACTTACGGGGAGGCCCATTCGTGGGTGGGAATTTTTCCTACAGGCAGAGTTGGCAGAGAAAGCAGTGTTGTGTGAAATGTGAGCTCCGAGGTATTCTCCTCCATCTGTCCAACTCTTCTACCTATTGCTTGGGCCTAAGATCAGGTAGGAATGTAAGGAAGGTGCTGTCTCCTGTGCCACTCCATGGAGGGTCACACCCGCTTCTATCGAATATAGTTCTTCTCAGGTGAGAGAGCCAAGGGCAAGGCCAGCTGAGCATCTGGGCTGAGAATAGTTGTGGTGGACAAGGCTTTGTAAATGGACTTTGTACTTTGGTTCCCGGTGCCCAGACCCGAATAATCATTCAGAAACTATACTAATTATTTGGCCAGTGGCTCAGGCATATTTCTAGCTAGTTCTTACACCTTACATTGACCCATTTCTATTAATCTGTGTAATCACCATGAGGCTGCGGCTTACCGGTAAGGTTCTGGCAATTTTTTTTCCTTTGACAACTACTATCTCTGCTTGGATTTCCCCCCCTTGCTATATTCTGCCCTGCCATAGGCCAAAGCAGCTTCTTTATTAACCAATGGTAATAAAATATATTCACAGCATAAAGACGAGAATCCCACACCCAGGCTTTGTTGAGAAAACGGCTTGCATTCCTCATGGAAGAAGTGTCTGGTATATGGACCATTCTGGGTGCCTGATTGAACAAGACTGACCATCACCAGACCTCCAGGACAGTTAGCAAGGTGACCCGGCAGACCACAATCTACCTCCCATACTGAACGGCCTCTAGTTATTGCTGACACTGGCTTCCATGGCCCAGTCCAACGCCGAGCCTCTTCCTCAGTGCCTGGGTATGATGTTTCCTCTTTTCTTCCTATGCTCTGGCAGACTCTCTTTTTTAAAGATGGTTTTGTTTGTTTGTTTATTTTATGCACACGTGTGTGCTTGCATGAAGTGATATGCTCAGTGTGCATACAATGCCTGAGGAAGCCAGGAGAGTACCCCAGATCCCTGCAACTGAAGTTACCACTATTATGAGCTGTCACATAAGTGCTAGGGATCAAACTCAGGTCCTCTGAAAGAGCAGCCAGTGCTCTTAACTGCTGAGCCATCTCTCCGGACCCTCTAGTGATTTCTTAATTTGGTCTGGGGGTGGTCATAGGGTACTTACTATAAATGCTTACGTGAATTTTCATCTTTACCTACACCAGCGGCTTTGCAACTCCAAGTGTGCAGAAAATGGAATGCTTGGCCTAAAGCCAGGAATGACTCAGATGTAGCTCACTGGGTGAGGCTTTCGAGGTACAAGGAAGATATTCAGGAAGCGTGGTGTGGGCAAAAGGCATGAAGATCACACATTTGTCCTTTGACACTTTTTTTTTTTGACTAAATGTCCTTAGAGAGAATGGAACTGATAGCTTATAGTTAATTTTATAGAGAAACCATTGAGGGGGTTGGCTAGGGTGTAGCTTGGTATGTAGAATTCATGCCCGATATGCATGAAGCTTTGCATTTGATCCCCAATACTACATAGAACAGGTGTGGTGGCGTACATCTGTAATCCCAACACTTAGAGGTGGAGGCACGAGGATCAGCTGCAAAATGAGTTCAAGGGCCACATGGGATACAGGAGAGTTTGAAAAACAAAACAAAGCCAGGACAGAAAGAAACCGCTGGAATTGAATGCAGGACCTTGCGTATGCTAAGTAGTGCCTGCCTCTGAGCTATACCTCAAATTCCAGAAAACCATCCTTAATCATAAAATTTATAAAAATGCCAACTTCCACAAATATTAGAGTTACCAAAAGAACAAAGAAAACAAATTACACTGAAAAAAATTATAAAGA
The DNA here is from genome assembly GCF_018167655.1 of Microtus oregoni. Lineage (NCBI taxonomy): Eukaryota > Metazoa > Chordata > Mammalia > Rodentia > Cricetidae > Microtus > Microtus oregoni. Next base: position 8,166,457 of record NW_024543976.1, read on the forward strand.
CAGGAAATAAAAAGGAATTAATAGAAACAAGACCAGATGTGACTGTCATGTGAGAAAAATGGAAGTGTGCTTGAAGTCCCATCTGGAAACAAAGTGATCCCCAGAATGGATCACAAAGCAACAGTTCAAACTGTAATGTGTATGAAAGGAAAACACTTTGGGTCACAAAGGATGAAAATAAAAGATGGACAGGAGACATCTTAGTATCAGGCAAAAATGATTCATGGGGAAAAAGCATGAAGCAAGACCAAGGACAAGGATGGCCCTTCTCAGTCTTTGTCAGCTTGTCACAAGCTAGGGTTATCTGGGAAAAGAAACCCCTGTTGAGAAATGCCTCCCTCAGGTTGGCCTGTGGGGCGTTTTATTTGTTTGTTTGTTTGATTAATGACTGGTGTAGAGAGGCCCAGCTCATTGCAGGCAGTGCCATCCACAGGCAGAGGTCCTTGGTCATGTAAGGAGACAGGCTGAGCAAGCCACAGAAAGCAAGCCAGTAAACACCTCTCCTCCGTGGTCTCTGCTTCAGTTCCTGCCTCCAGGTTCCCTCTTGAGTCCCTGCCCTGGCTTCCCTCAGCGATAGAATGTGATTGGGATGTGTAAAACAAACAAACCTTTTCTTTCCCAGGCTGTCTTTTGTCATGATCTTTATTACAACTTTAGAAACCCAACCAGGAGCTGGGCAGTCGTGGTACACGCCTTTAGTCCCAGTTCTTGGGAGGCAGAGGCAGGTGGATCACTGTGAGTTAGAGGCCAGCCTGGTCTAGAGAGCTAGTTCCAGAACAGCTAGGGCTGTTACACAGAGAAACCCTGTCTCAAAAAACAAAACAAAACAAGAAACCCAGCCAGGACAGGTACTAATAATATTAAGCTCTATGATTTGCAATAATGGTATAAGGCCTATAGATACTTATATGTATATTATACATAGCAAAGTGGTCCAAGATCAGAAATGACAGCAGATAAAGAAGTAGAAACCCATACAAAATTCATTTGTATGTCTGGGTCCAAGTCAGATTAAGTAAACAAAAATGAAAAGTAAAACAAGGATTGTGACATAGGAAGGGTATAGGGGAGTGTAGATAATGTAGGTGAAACTAGGTGATGTTTCATGTCTCCTTGATGTAAGATTCCTACAGCTGAACTAGACCATTTTAGACATGGCACTAGGAAAATAGAGCCTATGAAATTGGCGTAATGCCTTACTTAGCTATATCCCTGCAAAATGCATAACAATGGTTCATTCTCCTCTGTTTGTTATAAAATGCATTAATTATTCTGAGGGACTTGCCAATTTCTCCTAAAGCCAGTTGTTTTATTTAGTGTGTAGTACAACCTTTAAAAAAATATTTATTTATTTATTTATTTATTATGTATACAATGTTCTGTTTGTATGCCTGCAGGCCAGAAGAGGGCGCCAGACCTTATTACAGATGGTTGTGAGCCACCATGTGGTTGCTGGGAATTGAACTTAGGACCTTTGGAAGAGCAGTCAGTACTCTTAACCTCTGAGCCATCTCTCCAGCCCCAGTACAATGTCACTTCTTTCTCTGTAGCTATTGCTCTTTTCATCTTCTTGTAGCTATTCTTTGAAGACAATCTTAATTTCTATTAATTATATTATATACTTTATATTATAGTTAATATATAATTTATATTATATATTATATGTAGTGAGAAGCAGGGCCCCTTTGTTCCGGCCGCCCAGCTAGCTTATACCCGATATAATCACACAGAAACTGTATTCATTTAAACACTGCCTGGCCCATTATATCTAGCCTCTTCTTGGCCAACTCTTACATCTTGATCTAACCCATTTCTAACAATCTGTATATCACCACAAGGTCGTGGCTTACCGGGAAAGATTCTAACCAGCGTCTTCATGGCAGCTTTCTCTGACTCTGCTTTCTTCCTCCCAGAATTCTGTTCTGTCTTCCCCGCCTACCTGAGTTCTGCCCTACAAGGCAGTTTCTTTAATAACCAATGAAAGTAACACAAATACAGAAGGACCTCCTACACCAATTATATATACATGTCTTGTTTATATTTATTATCTATTCAAGACAGGGTTTCTCTGTGTACCTCTGGATGTCCTGGAACTTGCTCTGTATGCCAGCCTGTCCTGGAACTCAGATTTGCCTGAGTGTTGGGATTAAAAGAGTATGCCACCATGCCTGGCACTATGTTCTATTCACCTGTAAGGCAAGCCTTTGCTATAACCCACCCTGGTTTGAACTCATGGATGCCCTGTCTCAGTCTCCTGAGTGCTGGGCTTACAGGTGTGTGCTAACTCGTCTGGCTCAGAGTCTTGATTTTATAGGTGCTACGAAGTCTTCGGTGTTCTTCACAAGACTGTGTAGAACTGTAATCCTTAGAGCAATAACCTTTGCTTTGCAAACATCTATTTTATATCTTTCTGCTTTGCTTTCTATGTGGGTAATAGCTTCTACTTTCAGTGCCAAAGCATAGTGTCATCTTCTCAACCACAATTTCAAAAGCAGTTAAACTGCACATAGGCAGAACAAGCAATAAAACCTGTTAATATTGTCAACCGGCCAAAAGTGATTATAAATATTCACCATGTATTTTAAAATGCAAAAGAGGAAACTTGTGGCTTAGAATCTCAGGCTGAGGATCAATCCTTGGGATGCACGAAGTAAATGGGTGGAAGAACCAACTTGTATAAGTTGTCCTCTGATGTCCACATACCCTCAGCACCATGCATGCAACACACGCACACACACATTGGTTGCATCTGTGTGACACAAACACACAACAGATAAATAAAATATAATAAATAAGTAAAATCTACCAAGGGAACACTGACTTGCATTTGAAGTGAGTTTATTATGGCAAAGGCCTGGAAATTTATTTTATTTTTTGTTTGTTTGTTTTTTGAGACAGGGTTACTCTGTAGCTTTCGGCCCTGTTCTGGAACTAGCTTTTGTAGATCAGTCTGGCCTCGAACTCACAGAGATCCACCTGCCTCTGCCTCCTGAATGCTGGGATTAAAGGCCTGCGCTGCCACCGCCTGACTGAGACCAGTTCTTCCTTGAAGGTACCTCTCCACTTTGCAGGGGGTCTGGCAGCCCCACCTCCATCCATTAAATGCTCCTCATCATCACTGTGAGAGACATACTATGAGCCTACATGTTTCTGACCACACACGTTAGGCTAAGATACGTCACCAACTGAACTGCTGTAATCTCGGATCCTAAAACTTAATGCCGTGTCCAAATGCCTTTACATTCGCAAGTTTGCCGCGCACTCCCTTGACATTTATCCCAAAGGCCTCGGGCAGCTGCATCCTGAGCAAGCCTGCAAAGGCCTCCCTTCACACACTGGAGACACAAAGGCTCCTGTACCCCATGTCCCTGTTCCACACACACACACACACACACACACACACACACACACACACGCTTGGGTCTCTTGGGGTTTCTCCTCCAAACAGTCAACCTGAAGAAACTGTATTAACTGCCACCTTAGCTGAAGGGTTTTGGAGCGTTTTGTAAGGGAGATCAGAGAGTTTTTCATGCTACGACATCCAACTACAGGGGACCATTTGCTCAAAGAACAGCTGGTTGACCAGAGGAGAGGATCGGGAGGGTCTCTGATGTGTTAAGAAAAAAAAAAAAAAAACAGAAAATGATTGCTGGAGCATGGTTTTGGGTACTTCCTTTCCTACAACACCGTACAAAGTTATAGGATACGTATCAGGCCTAACAAATGTGCAATCTACACTCATTAAGAATTTGGTCAAATCTCGCTTATTTTTCCAAGGCAATGAATTTGATCTTCACATTAAAAAATCTAGATGAATTAGTAATATCAAAAAATAATTAAAAAAATTCTAACAGTAACTTCCTAGGCTTATCCCCCAACCCTACTTTCCTTTTCTCTTTATTTATTTTTTATTTTTTATGTTAGCCAGGCAGTGGTGGCACACGCCTTTCATCCCAACACTCTGGAGGTAGAGAGGTAGGTGAATCTCTGAGTTTGAGGCCAGCCTGATCTGTAGAGTGAGTTCCAGGATAGCCAGGGCTACACAGAAAAATCCTATCTTGACATTTTTAGTTTTAGTTTTAATTTATGTGTATGTATGTGTGACCACCATTTTTGGATGTGTGACATGTATACAGGACCCTGTGAAGGCCAGAAGAGGGCATTGGAGCTCATGGAACAGTAGTTACAAGTGGTTCTGGGGTGTCTGATGTGGGTGATGGAACCAACCCAGGTCCTGTGCAGAAGTAACAATTGTTGCTAACTACTGAGATCTCTCAAGCCCCTCCCTTTCCTTTCTTCTTCCTCCTCCTTTTCTTCTTTCTCTTCCCCTTCCTCATCCTACTTCTATTTATTTTGGTGCCAGTGATTAAATTCAGGAAACTGTGAATGCCAATACATGGGAGTATTTTCAAAAAATAATTATATTTATTCTTCAGTGTGTGTGTGTGTGTGTGTGTGTGTGTGTGTGTGTGTGTATGCCTTTGCATGTATGGTGCCCATGTGGAGATTAGGGGATAACTTTTGGAAGTTAGTACTCTTCTTTACCATGTGGGTTCCAGAGTTTGAACTGAAGCACAATTAATAAAAACTCAGAGACAGATATTGAGGTTCAACCTGAAGGTCAGGAAAGCAAAACAGTCACTGGCTCTTACCACTACCTCAGTCTGACATGGCAATCCTGCCTCCAGGAATCTCAAAATGAGACTGTGTCTGCGAGCTGTCTCCTCCCATCATATAATCCTCTCTAGGGCTGGGGTTAAAGGCATGCACTGCCTGGTTTCTATTACAAACTAATGTGGTCACTAGGAGTAAAAGTGTGTGCTATCATTGCCTGGTCTGTAAGGCTGATCAGTGGGCTGTTTTACTCTCTGATCTTCAGGCAAGCTTTATTTATTAAAATACAAATCAAGATCTACTAGTGCAATCTCTGAACTCAGGAGGTGTGGAGGGCCCGTATGTGAACCTGATTATTTCTAGAAGTAATTTAGAAATGAGTGTCGGGCATGGGTTTGTTTTGATCGTAGAAGACACAAATAATGAGAGCCCATTTCTCCATCCCTAACTGAGCCGATGCTCAGTTAATTATAGGATTATTCATTGGGGCTAAGTTTATATGACAATAAACGAGACTCTGCTACCAAAAGTAAAAAGAATGTGCCATGTCCTCACTCTGAAACATACCAAGTTGCACTGGGCTTTCTTTTTCATAGCTGCAGTAATGGTCTAGTCTGTCATCTATGAAATGCTATGTATGGGCAAAATTACAAGGTAGAAGTATCAACTGATGTAATAATAATGTAGCCAATAAAACATAAGAAAGTTGAGGCCTGGTGTTCCCACCAATTATATAAATATGGAGGTAGATGTTGGTTTTATTTCTTTAGGTTTTTTTTCAAGATTTCTTATAAGTGTGTGTGTGTGTGTGTGAGAGAGAGAGAGAGAGAGAGAGAGAGAGAGAGAGAGAGAGAAGCAGGGAGAGGGAGGAAGAGGGAGGGAGAGGGAGGGAGAGGGAGGGAGAGGGAGGGAGAGGGAGGGAGAGGGAGAGGGAGGGATCCCTTGTTGCTAAAGTTACAAGCGTTTGTGAGCAGCATGATTCGGGTGCTGGGCTTTGAACTCAGGCCCTCTGATAGAGCAGTATGCAATCTTGACTGACAAGCTACTATCTCTCCAGCCCCTTGCTTTTTAAACAAAGTATAAGGTTTAGGATTCAGTGAGATGGCTTAGCAGTTCTTATAGATGGGCGAATCGAGCTGTTCTCATGCCTCTGCATCCTGAGTGTTTGGGACCATGTGTACACACCACTGTGCCTAGCTTAGCTGGGGTTTTAAACAAATTCCCAACTTCTTATTTCACTGGTAAATATTTTAATATGAGTTGCAGATAGATACAGACTTTAAAATTGTATATAATAAGGGGATATAATACCCTTTTTTCTGGTCTCATGCACATGGTACCCAGACATACCTGGAGGCAAAACAATCATAATACATATAAAACAAAATATAGACATGTCAAAAGATTAATATTTAAATATATATGTGCATGCGTACATATATTTGGTTTTTTGAGACAGGGTTTTTCTGTGTGTAGCCATGGCTGTCCTGGAACTTGCTCTGTGGACCAGGCTGATCTTGAACTCACAGAGGTTTGCTTGCCTTTGCCTCCTGAGTGCTGGGATTAAAGCCACGTGCCACCACAGTGAGGCAGGAAAAAAAAACCCTATTTTTATTCACGCGTAGATAGTGTGTGTGTGTGTGTGTGTGTGTGTGTGTGTGTGTGTGTGTGTGTTTGTAAAAGGCACTGGAGTACCTAGAGATGGAGTTACAGGTGGTTGTGAGCTACCAGATTCGGCTGCTGGGAAGTGAACTTGGGTCCTTTGGAAGTGCACCAGGTGTTTTTAACTGTTGAGTCCTCTCTCGAGCCCTGAGAACAAAATTATTTCACTTTCCACTTTGAAGGCTTCCGTCCACACTTAATTGGGCCTCTGTTGAGCCAGCCTATCAAGTTAGGGAGTAAGCAGTAAACTCTTACTTCATGGTGGCCATGAAAGAGAAAGAGACTAGCATTCCATTGTTAGGGAATATTATTTTAAGGTGTGATGCATTTGTTTAACTCTGAAGCTGTGTTACTTTACCTGTCTGAAACACCTGATGGTCCTAATAAAGAGATGAATGGCCAAGAGTGAGGCAGGAACAAGGATAGACTGGCTGGTAGGTAGAGAGAATAAATAGAAAGAGACATGAGGCGAAAGAGAAAGAGCAAGACAGGAGAAGGGGGACTGCATCATGGGCTACCCAGCCAGCCACCCAGCCAGCCACCCACCCACCCAGCCACCCAGCCAGCCACCCAGCCAGCCAGCCACCCACCCACCCAGCTACCCAGCCACCCAGCCAGCCACCCACCCACCCACCCAGCCAGCCAGCCAGCCAGCCACCCAGCCAGTCAGCCACCCAGCCACCCACCCAGCCAACCACCCAGCCACCCAGCCACCCACCCAGCCACCCACCCAGCCAGCCACCCACCCACCCACCCAGCCACCCACCCAGCCACCCACCCACCCACCCAGCCACCCACCCACCCAGCCACCCAGCCACCCACCCAGCCACCCACCCAGCCACCCAGCCACCCACCCAGCCACCCAGCCACCCAGCCAGCCACCCACCCAGCCAGCCACCCAGCCACCCACCCAGCCACCCACCCAGCCACCCAGCCACCCACCCAGCCACCCACCCACCCAGCCACTCAGCCACTCAGCCACCCACCCAGCCACCCAGCCACTCAGCCACTCAGCCACCCACCCAGCCACCCAGCCACCCAGCCACTCAGCCACTCAGCCACCCACCCAGCCACCCAGCCACCCGGCCACCCGGCCACCCGGCCACCCGGCCACCCGGCCACCCACCCAGCCAGCCAGCCACCCAGCCACCCACCCACCCACCCACCCAGCCACCCAGCCACCCACCCAGCCACCCAGCCACCCAGCCACCCAGCCACTCAGCCACCCAGCCAGCCACCCAGCCACCCACCCAGCCACCCAGCCACAGAGTAACAGTGAAAGGAAGATACACAGAAGTAAGAAAAGGAGAAAGCCCAGAGGCAAAAAGTAGTTGGGGTAATTTAAGGAAAGCTGGCTAGTAATAAGCCAAGCTAAAGCCAAGCATTTATGAGTAATAATAAGTCACCGTGAGTGATTTATTTGGAAGCTGGGTGGTGGTCCCCCCAAAAGACATAAAGAGCAAAGGGTAGTAAGAGTAAAAGGCAACCAACAACATTCTACAGGGTCCGTTAAGGACAAACCTCCAATAACCTAAAACATTGTCCCAGCCCTGCATTTTATAGTTTCCATATAGCATTATCATCTAAAACTCAAGTCCATGTCAAATTTCAGTTGATTGACTGAAAAGTGCACATTTTTGCTTGTTTTTTTTCAAGACAGGGTTTCTATGTGTAGCCCAAGCTGTCCTGGAACTCACTTTGTAGACCAGGCTGGCCTTGAACTCACTAAGATCTGCCTGCCTCTGCCTCCTGAGTACTGGGATTATAGACATGCACCACAACCACCCAACTGAAAAAAAAATACACATTTTTAATCTTTTTCTTTTTGACTCAGATTTCAAATATGTTACAACAATTCCCCCTGTCTCTTAAATCTATTTCATTATTTTTGAAATGGGGACTTCCTCTGTTGCCCAGGTTAGCCTTGAATTCCTGATTACCCCACCTCAGCTTCCTGAGTAGCCAGGACTACTACAGTCTCAGGCCTTTTATATCTCTTTTGATCTCACTTAATTCCTGAAGGATCAAGTAGTATGTGAATTATTGTATTTTATTACTTTTATAAACTTTATTATTTAAAAAACTTTCAAAAATCAGATACAAAGTGAACGAGACCCAGAGTCTATGCATCTCAATGAACTTATACATTTAGAATAGCCATTCTGACGCTGTGGAGCTTCACATTGGATTTTACACTTTCACCGTTGGATGTATTTTTATGTGCTATTTGCTATCTAGAAATAAAAATATTCATGGCAGATTCAGACTAGAAAAACACCTACTTATATATCCCTGTGTCTTCCATAACTCTTGTCCATTTCCTGCCTTCAGTCCTTCCTTATCCCTTCTTCTAAATCTGATAATTAGGAAAGAAAAGAAGCACTTGGGAGGCAGAGGGAGATTGGTCTCTTTGAGTTCCAGGACAATCAGAGCTACATATTGAGACATTGTCTAAAAAAAGTACAAAGGGGGCTGGAGAGATGGCTCAGTGGTTAAGAGCATTGCCTGTTCTTCCAAAGGCCCTGAGTTCAATTCCCAGCAACCACATGGAGGCTCACAACCATCTATAATGAGGTCTGATGCCCTCTCTGGCCTGCAGGCAGACACACAGACAGAATATTGTATACATAATAAATAAATATTAAAAAAAAACTAAAATAGCTGGGTGGTGGTGGTGCATGCCTTTAATCCCAGCACTTGGGAGGCAGAGGCAGGAGGATCTCTGGGAGTTCGAGGCCAGCCTGGTCTACAAGAGCTAGTTCCAGGACAGGCACCAAAGTTACAGAGAAACCCTGTCTCAGAAAACCAAAAATAAATAAATAAATAAATAAAATAAAATATAATAAAAAAGTACAAAGAAAAGATGACATGAAACCAATTTCTTCCCTCCCTCCCTCCCTCCCTCCCTCCCTCCCTCCCTCCCTTCCTTCCTTGATGTGGGATACCCTTCTGTATGCTGTGACTATGTTTTATTACCATTGGTTAATAAAGAAGCTAATTTGGCCAATAGCCAGGCAGAATAGAGCCAGCCAGTAAATTCAAGTAAAAATAAAGGAAAGAGGAAGGTACAGTCTGAGAGATGCCAGCAACTGCTGGGGAAGCAAGATGTGAGGTAACAAACCACCAGCCTTGTAGTAAAATATAGAATAATAGAAATGGGCCAGTTTAAGCTGTAAGAGCTAGTTAATAATAATCCTAAGCTAACAGGTCAAACAGTTTGTAATTAATATTAGCCATAGAGTGGTTATTCGGGAACTGGGTGGGGGGGCAGGACCTTCAGTTACAAATGACATCCACCATCAGGTGTGGATCCACATAAGACCTGAAAAAGCTTTAAAAAGGATCTATATCTATATCTCTATCTATCTATCTATCTATCTATCTATCTATCTCCATATATATATATATACATACATATATATATATATATATATATCTGTGTTGACTTCCTAGTTTCACAGTCTTATGTCAGCAGCAGCTCAGAGACATGTAGTAGGAGCGGTGGGGCTGCATCCCCGGCACCCGGCCGCCCACATGGCTAGCTTTAGCTTATGCCCCGAAATAATTACACAGAAACTGTATTATTTATTTATTTATTTATTTATTATGTATACAATATTCTGAATGTGTGTAAGCCTGAAGGCCAGAAGAGGGCGCCAGACCTCTTTACAGATGGTTGTGAGCCACCATGTGGTTGCTGGGAATTGAACTCAGGACCTTTGGAAGAGTAGGCAATGCTCTTAACCACTGAGCCATCACTCCAGCCCGAAACTGTATTCTTTTAAACACCGCTTGGCCCATTTCTATCTAGCCTCTTCTAGGCTAGCTCTCGCACCTGGACTAACCCATTTCTAATAATCTGCTGTAGCCCATGAGCTGGCTTACCAGGAATGATCTTAACTTGCATCTGCCTGGAGTGGGAGAACCATGGCGACTCCCTGACTCAGCTTCTTTTTCCCAGCATTCTGTTCTGTTTACTCCGCCTACCTAAGGGTTGGCCTATCAAATGGGTCTAGGCAGTTTCTTTATTAATAAGAAATCACTCCCACATCAGAGACACATCTCCCAGCAGCTGTCTACAAGATGGAGATGGGTGCTGGTCACCATGAGCTAAGTGGTGTGGCAGTTTTCATTTTCACAGTCACACACATCGCAGTACAGAGAGGTTAATCAGCCGTGCACTGTATGGTGGATTTAGCATTTGCTCATACAGACAAAAAAGTTTACAGGCCAGCTGCACACTACCTGACGGCAGCATTGGCAGGGTAAGCATGACTCCCGTTGCCACCTCCACCATGTTGAAAAGCTGAGTGGGACAGAACCAACAGCCAAACTGGCCACTTGGTTCCTAGCTATGCCCGCTTACCAGTTTAAAACAGTGATCAAAAAAATGATTAAAGACAGATTCGGGGGGGAGGGGACACCTCTAAATGAGTCACAATGTGTTTAAAAAATGTAAGTAGGCTTAAGAAAGAAAGAGAGAAAATGGTTTTAGGCAGTTATAGAAAGAAAGAAATAGTTCTAAAACATAAAGTCTTTAAAGAGACAGTAAAAAGCATATAAAAGAAAAAAGCCATGTAAAGATAAAAAATACATAGAGAGTCTAGATTATGTATACTATTGTGTTTTCTTTGAATTCTTTGTCTGTTAATGAGGTAACTGCAGAGAGACATTTGATTGTGGGGGCTGCTAAGCTAAAGCAACAGAAAGGTGTCTTGACTTCAAAATTTGGGTCTAAGGATGTGTCGCTTTGGAAAAGAGGTTCTGTTTTTGTTTCCACAGAAGATGAGAAGCTGTAGATTCCTTCCAGACTAATGTAGTTTGATCAAGTAAGACTCCATGAGAGGTCTCCATGGGAACAATGGCTCAGGTGATCCAACATCCAGAACAGCTTCAAGACAACTGGCTGAGACTATGCAGTCTCACAGATTACCACAGCCAAGAATTAATCATAATTCTAAATTTCCTCAGGATCTCCATAAAATTACAAGCACTCCTAATCAACGTGAAATAGTATAGAAAACTATGCCCAAATACCAAAGTAGTATTTATAAATGTTTGTTTTCACTTAAATGGGGTTGATTATAGATGGTTAATGGTCATAGTCAATCTCTTTCTAAAGAAAAAAGGGGATATAATATAGAAATGATAAAAAGGTAGATTACTGAATATACTTTAATCTAAAAACTGTTTATCTCAAAATACTTTATATTGGTATAGCTTTTAGTTTACTGATACAAATTTAAGGTTAATTTTGTTATACTATATGTATATGTATTTCTACTCTTGTTAAGGTATTATGTTTATGCAGCGCCTTTAAAAATGTAATGTATAGTTAAGAAATAAAAATTAATTGTCATCTATAATTGTCAAACTTACAGTCATGTTAGTTTTTCTAGATATGCAGAAATACATTTCAGATATATCTAAATATATATTTCAGATATATGGATAGATAATTTTCAAACACTTCAAAGACTAACAGAATATGGCATTTTAAATGTTTTAAGAACTTAGACTTTTCTCAACAGTGAGACACATCTGCTCCTGGCAGCACTAATTACCTCAAGAGGATGATGGGCATCGAAGAAGCTCCTTATGGAGTTTGTTTCCAATGTGGCGAGACTAGCCATTTGAGCAAGAAGCTGTTCTTACCTGGACTGATTGAGAATATGCTGTATAAACTGAGCATGCAAGACCCACAGAAAAGTGAGTGCTGAATTTGCCAAAACAAGATGAGACGGTCCTTAAGGGTTCCTATTTCATGGAAGAGTCTACCAGATATTCTGAACACAGAAGAAAAGGATTAATAAACTGTAAATATAGATGGAAGAATTTCAGATTTCCTGCTTCAATGAGAAGTCTGTCAGACACTCTAGGACTAGGCTAAAGATGGATGCACCAATGTTACAGAAGAACTTTGGTTGACTGTCCAGGCAACCAGATATCTCTGTCATTTCTAGAACTTTGGGAATTGCTTACAATGCACTTAATGTTTACTTAGGTAATATTATATCCTTCTGGGATCTTTAATGGAGTTGAAAATTAGATAGTTATAATTATAGTTTTTCTTAGTCATGATAAACTTAGATGTAAAACTTTAGACTCACAAAGATAGGTATGATTATAGAGTATTTTCTTTAAATGTTTCAAATACAAATAGACTAAATATTGTAACTGTTAATCTTGCTTAATAGTCATTTTGTTATATGTAATTTTACTATGTTAAAGTTAAAAAAACCTTTCTTTTTAATTAGACAAAAAAGGGAAGATGATGTGGGATGCTCTTCCATGTGCTGTGAATATGTTTTATACCATTGGTTAATAAAGAAACCAATTTGGCCAATAGCCAGGCAGAAAGAACCAGGCAGGAAAGCCAAGCAAAGATAAAGGAAAAATGAAGGTGTAGTCTGGGAGATGCATGCAATGGCTGAGGAAGCAAGATGTGAGGTAACAAACCACCAATTGTGTGGTAAAATACAGAATAATAGAAATGGGCTAATTTAAGTTGTAAGAGCTAGTTAATAATAATCCTGAGCTAATAGGCCAAACAATTTGTAATTAATATTAGCCTTAGAGTGGTTATTGGGAACTGGCAGATAGGAGAGAAACCTCCAGTTACCCACCCTTCCTTCCTTCCTTCCTTCCTTCCATCCTTCCTTCCCTCCCTCCCTCCCTCCCTCCTTTCCTTCCTTCCTTCCTTCCTTCCTTCGTTTCCTCTTTCCTTCCCCTTTCCTTTTTTTGGGTCTTCTGTAGCCCTGGCTTGGAACTGAGGGTGACCTTGAACCTTTGCTCTTTCTGCCTTTGCCTCCATCGTGCTAGGATGACAGGCATCCACCACCCTGCCTCCCAGGGATGGCACACAGGTCCTCCTGCATCCCATGCCATCACTCTACCAGCTGAGCTACATCATCATCCCTCAACCTAATTTTAAAATGAAATGAACTCAAATTAAATGTAGCTAAGGATATACAGCTAAAATTAGATAAAGCAGAGCTTTTAAAAATACAATGCTGAGTTACTCGTTTAAGGACAGCGGCTACATTTATTTATTCTCTTTCCCCCCTGTCAGGGTGGGGCAGAGGGGTGCTGAGGAAATTGAAGGATCTTTGAGATGAGACGGGAGGGCAAAGAGTTCAGAGCAGCCAGAGCAGATGATCCTAGAAGAGCACTATTCCCCCAAGGACAGTTTCTAAAGTGAGGGGAGCTCTCAGGTCTGCCTTCTATGATTCCAGAGGAGAATCCCAGCTCCTTACCCACTCTACCAAAGTTAATCTATTTTGTTATTTTTCAACAAATTTAAAGGTGCCTGCCCAGATCTTGTTGAGGGCTCAGGAACAAATCCTGATGATGGGGGGGGGCAGGGTAGTGAGAATTGTCATCTGCTGGGAGCTACAGCCTGCCCAGAGGTAGCCCCAGGCTGATGGCTGGTACCTGCAGGAATTGGGATGCCAAGTTCTGTTTCCTTGACTCAGTCAGGGGCAATGCCGAAAGACTACCTAACTTGAGAACACACCACGGGACTGTAGAACAGGCTGAAGTCTCAGTTGCAATGCCATCATAGGTCAGCTTCCCTCCATGCCAAGGTACCTCTCCCTTCTGTAGGCATGTCTCCTGAGGTCACTTGTCAATAAACCTTCTTTTGGCATGTCTCCTGAGGTCACTTGTCAATAAACCTTCTGCTCTCAGTTTTTGTCTCGGAGCTGCCTTTCGACAATTTTCCTCTGAAATTTTTGGTTAAAAAGAAAAAAAAATCAAAACCAAGGCTCCTCCCACATCTCTTCTCTAGTGTCTCCACCCCTGGTTTCTTCCTTGTCAGTCACAGTCACCAGCCTGTGATCCACCCTCACCACACAGGTATAAAGAGATGCACATAGCCCATCTCTCTTAGTTTTTACACAAATGATAGCTTACAAATCATTCTGCAAGCTGGGCGGTGGTGGCGCATGCCTTTAATCCCAGCACTTGGGAGGCAGAGGCAGGCGGATCTCTTGGAGTTCGAGGCCAGCCTGGTCTACAAGAGCTAGTTCTGGGACGGGCACCAAAGCTACAGAGAAACCCTATCTCGAAAAACCAAATAATAATAATAATAATAATAATAATAATAATAATAATAATAATAATCATTCTGCATTTTGCTTTTCTTCCCCCTTTGAGTCATACATTTATCTCTTAATAATATAGCTTGCAAAGCTGTCTTATTATTTTTAATGGATGCTTACAGTGGTTATATGGTGCTTTATCTACCCATCGCTCTGTTATTATTGTATATATACATAAGCTGTTTCCATCCTTGGTATTATATACTACGATGCGATAAACAGCGTTCTGCGTGTATTTGCCTCTTCAGACATATGTGATTACATCTCCAGAGTGCATACCTAGAAGTTGAATTGCTTGATCAAAGAGTGTGTGTAGTATTATAATAATAGACAGGCTGGGGGTGGAGTGTGCTTAGAATGCAGGCTAGGCCCTGGGTTCAATTTCCAGAGCCCAAAACAATAATAATGATGATGACAGATGCTGCCAAATTGCTCTCCATAGAAGCTAGAAAATGAGATTACCTCTTCCAAGGCCCCGAGCGACTAATGGTTTTGATTTTTATCAATCTGATGAGGAAGAAGCTGCCTCATCATGGTTTTATCTTGCATTTGGGCAACATTGAGAGTTTTATGTTGAAGAAGCATCATAATTATTTCGTGTATGTATATACATGTATGAACTGTCTCTTCAAATCCATTGCCTTTTGTTACTACTGAGTTGATTGCTATTGTTTTTGTCTATAGTAACTATTTTCTTAGAATCTTATGAACTATAGTGCTTCTCAAAGTTTGTGATCTGTATTTAGCTTTTGTTTATGGAGAGTTTTACTATGAGTTATGTCTTATATACTATGTATATTTTACTGAGAGACTGCTCCAGGGTTGCTCAGATGGATCTTAAACTTAGGATCCTGTCCCATCTCTTGAGCAGCTGGGGTTACGAAGCAGGTGCCTCAACACCCAGTGATTGTGTCTGATTTTCCTTTCTGAGCTGAGGACTCATTGTGCAGCTCATACAGGCCGTGGACTCATGATTCTCCTAATCCAGCCTCCCATGCAGCTGGAACTACAAATATGAGAACCCACAGCAAGCTCATTATACTAATATTTAAAAAGTGCAGTTTCTCAATCTTTTCTGGTTTCTGGGATTTGAGCTACAATGGTGCAGAAGAAAAAGGGGTTGTGATTAAATTCGAGATGTATTAGAAAGGACCGGGCCAATTAAAACTTTGTGTAAGATCAGAGCTGTCTTATCATCGGCAGCCTAGCCAAGACCTGTCTAAAAAGACCCATCTTCTAAAACCTCTTCCTTGTCTAGTTTGCCACATCTCTTCCATCTGCTAAAGAATCAGCTTCATCCTTGGACCTTCTTGTTCTCTCACATATAAGTTAGTGCTAACACATTTTTGTTTTGTTCTTTGACACTTGGGATTGAACCTAGGACCTTGTGCACACTAAGTGTGTGCTGAACCACTAAACTAGGCCTGCCTCACAGCTGTGCTCTTAAAATGTATGTATACCTGAACTTTCTCATAGCCTCCTATTGCATGGCTTTCCCCAGGGATGTGTGAATAAACAATGTCCAGTCACCCAGATAGGACTGCAATAGGAGACCCAAGAAATACCTCAATTCAATTCCAGCTTGGTGAATCAAATGAGTTTATTGGGTTTACTTACAGGAGAATGAGGGAGTCCTGTAAGTACATTATTAATAGCCCCGCTGGAAAATAGACGATGGCTTGTGAAAACTGCATCACTGGAACCCTCCAGTGCCCGCAGGCAGCCACACCACTGGAACCCTCCACTGCCCGCAGGCAGCCACACCACTGGAACCCTCCACTGCCCGCAGGCAGCCACACCACTGGAACTCTCCACTGCCCGCAGGCAGCCACACCACTAGAACTCTCCACTGCCCGCAGGCAGCCACACCACTGGAACTCTCCACTGCCCGCAGGCAGACACACCACTAGAACTCTCCACTGCCCGCAGGCAGACACACCACTGGAACACTCCACTGCCCGCAGGCAGCCACACCACTGGAACTCTCCACTGCCCGCAGGCAGCTACATCACTGGAACCCTCCACTGCCCGCAGGCAGCCACACCACTGGAACTCTCCACTGCCCACAGGCAGCCACACCACTGGAATCCTCCACTGGCCGCAGGCAGCCACACCACTGGAACCCTCCACTGCCCGCAGGCAGCCACACCACTGGAATTCTCCTCTGCCTGCAGGCAGCCACACTTCTGAAGAATACTCTCTTTCCAGCCATGGTTTACAGTTTACCTAACCTCTGGAAGAAGTCTCATGAGTCTTACCACGTTCCTGTAGATTTCACCAACCTCCCTGCTCTCTCGAGAGGGAGTGCTCAAATCCAGAGGAATTAGTGACACAGCATCATCCTTAC
The DNA here is from genome assembly GCF_018167655.1 of Microtus oregoni. NCBI lineage: Eukaryota > Metazoa > Chordata > Mammalia > Rodentia > Cricetidae > Microtus > Microtus oregoni. The sequence continues at coordinate 8,183,182 of NW_024543976.1, forward strand.
CGCCCTGTGCTAAGCCACCATCACTGAGTATGGCAGTCTCCCGCACGGTTCCCCAGCTTCTACTCAGACTTGCAGTGTTCATGCTCAGGCACTCGCAGAGTCCCCTTGGTGAACAATTCCGGTCACCCTGCTCTTTTGCCGTGTATTCAGGTTTATAGCAAAAGTTCAAGTCCTCACAGTGACACCTGGTTCACTGTGTCCCTACAGCTGCGTTTTCCACCATACGCTGCCTGCCTCACTCTGGTCCCCTTGTTATTTGATACTTGATCCACTCCATCTCTGGGATTTGTCCAAATATCACGTCCCCCTTTCAGTGGGTGGCTCTTTAATCACTTTGCTTGCTAGCTCATCTTCCAGCCGCTCCTGTTGTGCTCCCCATCGTACTTTTGCTGGTGTTTGATTGTTTTGTGTTTTGAGTTAAAGTCTCCCATAGCCCAGGCTGGCCTTCAAATCACTGGGATCACCTTGAACTCTGGCCTGTACCTGCCAAGCCCTGGAATTATCGGCCTGTGCTATCATGCCCAGCCTGCTCACATTGTTCAATAGCACATGTCCTGTGTGACTAATGCTTACCTGTTCACTGTCTTACCTGTGCCCTCAAAGAATGTTATATCCGCTTCCTAGTGCCTTTGATTCCACAGCCTTAGCCCTTAAATAGTGCCTGTCACAAGTAGTCAGACTTTCTTTAGACTGCCAGCTCTCCATAGTACCCTACATCCGACCTCCTCCCCATCTCACTGGTGAATCTCTGGCCTCATTGAGTCATGTGATATCTAAGGTCAAGAGTCAAGAGAGTGTAAATTTATAGAAGCTGTTGCCCAGCACACTTTCTCTGTTCTTACAAAAATCAAAGCCCGGCCAGAAGCATGGTGCCACCCACGTTCAGGGTGGATCTTCCTACCTCACAGGCATGCCCACAGACCAACTCATCTAGACAATTCTTCACTGAAACTCTCTTACCAGGAGACTCCAGTCTGAGTCAAGTTGATAATTAAAGCGATTACAGGTCAGATGTTTGGAAAGGCTCAAACTCTTCCAGGTAGCTATATTAGAGCAGGTTTGTGGAATTAATTTGAGAAGATTAATGCTGGGAAATGCAAATTTGACTTAATTCAGGGAGGGTTAAGGGTCATGTCATGCTTAAATATATGTGCAATAAAGAAACAGAAGAAGCGAGTAGAAATGAACATACTGGCAAGTAGATCTGAAATAGCTGGTCTGTCTACTATTATGCCAAGCTACATAGGAGCCATCTGCAACAAAGCCAAATGTATAGCATCACATAGAGGACCTGAGCTAAGAGGGGACAGCTTCAGAAAGGAATGACATGGAAAACCTGGTGTGTGCTGAATAGACTCAAACTAGCAAGGGATTGGTTGCAGGGAAAAAAAAGAAAGAAAGAAAAGATGTTAGGGCTGGAGAGATGGTTCAGAGGTTATGAGCACTGGTTGCTCCTCCAGAGGTCCTGAGTTCAATTCCCAGCATGTGAGCCACAGTCATCTGTAAGGAGATCTGGTGCCCTCTTCTGGCCTTCAGGGATACATGCAAGCAGAACAGTGTATACATTATAAATTAAAAAAAAGAAAGAAAAGATGGATAATGCTGGTTTTTGAAGTGTGGGCCAAATAAGCACATAAGTTTTATGTAACAGTGTGACATGGATGTTGTCTGTTCCTTATGTAAGAAGGCCTTCCACCCTTGAAGGCCTCCTGTAGGTATCTGGAGATATTCTGAGATGGTCCCTCAGCAGAGAGCCAGAGATGCGTCAGCTCTACGTTCTTCCCTTTACACTGGTGATGAGTGTAAGGAAGAAATCCCCTGCGGTGGGGACCCAGGTCTGCGACAAGCAGAGGTGAATACAGTGTGCAGCCAAGAGGCTGAAGAAGGCTTCAGATGCAGCTCAGTGATAAAGAGCCTGTGCAGCATGCATGAGGCCCTGGGTTTGAGGGACAGACTCACACCTGAGCATGTGCACGGTGCACGTGCAAAGACTAAAGGATCGTCTGACTTACCTGTACCTTTAAGAGCTTTATGAGTTGCCATTGCTCATACATCACATAACCTCCATAATTTGAGACTTTTGGAGATGGTTCAGCACCCTTGAGTGTGGGAAAGTTAACCCAGAGAAAACACACATTATAAAGTGGGTAGAAAAAGCAGTCAGGGAAAGGTCAGAAAAACTCTTTCTCATGTGCATTTTGGCCTAAGTTTCTTATACAAACCACAGGCAACCGAGACCCTTGCTGTGAACGCAAAAACAAACCTGTGATTCTGAGCAGCAGAGAGATTATTGTTGTAGGAGGCTGCTTGTTTGTTCCCGGCAGTTCAGACCCAAAATAATCATACAGAAACTATTTATGTTATTTAAATAACTGCTTGGCCTATTAGCTGTAGCTTCTTATTGGCTAGCTCTTACATCTTAATTTAACCCATCTCTATTAATCTGTGTATTGCCACATGGTTGTGGCTTACTGGCAAGGTTCTGGCCCCTCTGTTCCTGGTGGCGGCTATATGGCATCTCACTGACTCCACCTTTGTCCCAGCATTCAGTTTAGTTTTCCCCACCTAGCTCTACTGTTCCCTATCACAGGCCAAGCAGATTCTTTATTCATTAACCAAGAAAAGCAACACACTTACAAAAGAATCCCCTACACCATCTGTGACGGCATATGGAAAGTTTTATTTTACTGATTGTGTGCTGTCTAAAGTAGTTTCTTTAGCCTGTTCATTTTTTTGGCCGATGATTACTGATACATGCAAATACGGTGTTTCTGGAACACAACCATGCCTGCTTGTTTATAAAGGAAACAAATCTTCACTCAGTCTGTAGATTAACTGATGGATTCATTCTCAGCCTGGACTGTAGGTCGGTGACATGGTCCTGGCCAGTTGCCTTGGCTGACACTGGCATTGCCAAACAGCTGTTCCACTGGGCTTTCTTGGCTCTCATTAAGACTTCTCTGAAGCATAAATCATCCCCAATTACTACCTTAATTGAACAGAATATTGTAAATCTCAGTCAACTTCGCTTTCCTCTGGCACCAAACGCTACGATCATAGTCTCTTGGCTCATCTCTTAATAATTTTAAAGTCCAATAATAAAAGATACTTAGTGATCAAAAGGTTGATGCACGGTAGGGTAAGTCTGTGCATTATTTAGCATGCTGAAGCTCTGTGTTCTCCTTCCTCTTAGCTGTTGGAAACTGCTGCAACATTAAAACAACTCTATTTTAATTCAACCCAGAGAGTCATGAAATACAGACAAGGGATGGGGGTATGGCTTGGTGAATAACAGCACTAGCCTTGTAAGACTACCGGCCTGAGTTTGATCCTGAACCCACATACAAAGCCAGAGGCAGTAGTGTATGTCTCTAATCACAGCACTTCTGCGGTGAGTGAGGGACAAAAATAAGAAAATTGGCCTGAAGCTCTGGGTCAGCTAGCCTGGAGAACATAGTAAAGTACAGAAGCAAGAGACTGCCTCAACAAGGTTAAAAAATTCCCAGAAGCTGCTCTTGAACCTACACACACACACAAAATAAAATTTAAATATGTGTATATACATATACGTGCATACATTCGTACATACACCCACACACATATGCTAGAAAGGTCCTTTGAGGACAAAGTGTCCCCTTTTACATGTTATTTTGCAACCGATGAGAGTGAAGGCTAAGGAGAATCATTTTTAAAGATACATGTTTATTTTACGTATATGGGTATTTTGTCTGCTCGTATGTCTACCCCACCAGGATGGGACCCTGTGAGACTACAAGTGATGGCTGTGAGCCGTCACGTGAGTGTGGGGAGTTGAACTCAGGACCTCTGGAAGGGCAGCCGGTGATCATAAACACTGAGCCATCTCTCCAGCCCGAAGATAAAAATTTTGAAACCAGGAGCAGGAGAGATGGTTCTGTGGCTAAGAGCACAGGCTGCTTTTCCAGACGACGACGGTGTTCAAGTTCCAGCACCCACACGCTAAGTCACAACCATCTGTAACTTCAGGTCCCTGGGATTCAATGAACTCTTCTGGCCTCTGAAGGTACCAAGCCTGTATATGGCAAACATACGCACATTCAGACAAAAAAATCCACACCCAAACATTAAAATTATAATTAAAAAATTACTTAAACCAGCCCCCATAGCAGGCTGGTAGAGAAACTAAGACTGAGATCTAGTTCCTCTGACCTAGTGACCTTTGACCTCTACTACGTATTGATGTGGGAGTGTCATATCAATCTGTTGATTTCATTGGTTAAGCAATAAAGAAACTGCTTGGCTAGCCCTCATAGGTTAAAACATAGGTGGGTGGAGTAAACAGAACAGAATGCTGGGAGGAAGAGGAAGGGGTCAGACGCCTCAGAGAGACACCATGCTCCCCTCTCTTTGAGGCACACGCGATGAAGCTCTGACCCAGGATGGACATAGGCTAGAATCTTCCCAGTAAGACTGGTGCTCACAGATTATTAGAGATGGGTTGATCCGGATATCAGAATTAGCCAGTAAGGGCTAGAGCTAAAGGGCCAAGCAGTGTTTAAATGAGTACAATTTGTGTGTTGTTATTTCGGGGCATAAGCTAGTCAGGCTGCCAGGGTGCTGGGGACGCAGCCCCGCTGCTCTTTTTACTACAACGTATGCTATAGGTGATTTAAGAGACTAGCAATGTAGCTTTCAAGTGGTAGAACTCCCGAGCCAATCAGTGACTTCTCAGAGGAAATGTGGCAGATATTCTGTATCAGATGGGATCTGGGGGCATCAGGCCGACTCCCTAGAACATCAGTGATCCCTTTGGAGTTCACAGGCTAGAGCAGGACCCACCACCATGACAACTCTTGAGCTGGTGGTTAAACACAACCCACCTTTATCTGTTACTCCACTCCCAGCACGGATGCTCCTGCCTTTTGATAGCCTTCTACACAGTGATTCAGGAACCCAGAGTCTTCCTATTCTCAGTTTCCAGACCTTTGCAGACGGGAAAAGGATGTGAAGAGAATCAGCACAGAAGACTTCTCGGTCCTCTTGACCTTGGGAAAAGACAGTTCATTTCACACATTACATTGGTTAACGTTCGCCACACAGCCTCATCTTCATCAGGACAGTCTGGGAGATACGGTCTGTGACTGACCGCTGACTTTGTATACTTGGGAATGGCAAACACAAAAGTTTGGTGAGCCTATCCAGATGCACAGGAGGGAAGGGGGAGTGGGGGGGGGCTTGGCGGGAGGGCTGGACCGACACCCCTGCACCAGTTACCAATCCCAGGGAATCTATGAGGTGGGGAGTGCGGTAACTTTCCAGTTGTATTTGGTACAGACAGCTCCCCTCAGGCCAGTGCTAGCCCCGTGGGAGGAACATCCAGCACAAGCCAGCCTGGGAAGATGATTTAGCAGGGCCGAAGTAACATCTGGGCCAGTGAAACGTTTGCGCCACTCTGTCACTCCATCTGCCAGGATTCTGACTGGTACAATTTCTGAGTACTCACGAGGGGAGGGTTAGTGTAATAAATGTAAACACCCTGAATGGTTTGTTACAGCTGGTCCCAAGCCGAGGATAAATCCAGTCATCCTCGGGATGCATGGCCGCTTGTTGCCCCGTGAAAGGCTCTGATGTAGTCCCATAGCTTACACAAGTGGCTGGTTGATTTTCTCAAAGCACTGTCCTTTACAGAGGGCTCAGGGCCTGCTCCTCCTCACTGACGGTTACCAGCGAAGGAGCGGCAGGAGCCGCGTCGCTTTGCTGAGGGTCCGTGCTGCTGAACTCATTCATAGCTTCATTGGCTGGCCCATTCATAAGGCGACCGTGTAAGAAGCGGAGTGGCTGAAGCAGAAAGCTATTGAAACCTTCTAGGTGATATTTCTAGAATTTTAATTGTTAAAATTATTTCACGTGTTTAGGTGTTTTGCCTGCATGCCTGTACACCATGTGTCTGTACACCAAATGCATGCCTGGTGCCCACAGAGGCTAGAACACGGCATTGGATGCCTGGGGTCTGTAGCTCCATACAGGTGGTTGCCAGTCGCCATGTATGTTCTGGGACTCAAACCTGGGTCCTCTGGCAGAGCAGCCAGTGCTCTTAACCGCTGGCTCTTACTCTCCAACTCCCTATATTCTGATTCGTGTTTATTGCCTCATCTACCACAGTTAATTTTGGTGTGCAATTAGCAATGCTCTCTTTTGAAAATTACATTTATTTGTTTTGGGAGAGGGGCTTGTTACAGCACGGGTGTGGAGGTCAGAGGACAGCTTGTCCAAGACTGTCTTCTCCTTGCAGGATGTGGGTTCCAGGAAGATGGAATTCTTTGCTTCCTTCTCTTCTCTTCTCTTCTCTCTCTCTCTCTCTCTCTCTCTCTCCCTCTCTCTTTTGAGGCAGGGTCTCACTATGTAGCACTCTCTGGAACTCCCAACGTAGACCAGGCTGGCCTCAAACTCACAGAGACCAGCTTGCCTTTGCCGCCCGAGTGCTGAGATTAAAGGCATGAGTCACCAGGCCCAGCTGAGGATGGAATCCTGATTGTTAGTGTTGGCAGCAAGCACTTTTCCCTGCCATGCCATCTTGCTGGCCTAGAAGCACATCTCGCTCAGTATCACAGATCTACCCACTCATCTACTGGTTCTTCCAACCGTTTAAGATTCCTCCAGTGATGCTCTCTGTGTGCACCTCGCTGGCCAGGTCCATGGTCCGTGTCTACCCTTTTATTGGTGCAGTTTCCTCTCCACCCGCAGTGAATAACAAGGAGTCCTAGCCTGCAGTTCTAGCCCCAACACCACTGTCTTCCTTCCTTCTTTTTTTTCTTGCAGCGTTGAAAAACAAGGACTCACCCCGGAGCTACACACCTCTCTCCAGCCTCCTGCGGCTCCCTTAGTGGTAGAGGACACAGAGTACAAATATCTCCAGAGAGGAGTTGCCCTGCCGTGCCCAAGAACACTGGATCCTTGGAAGCTTTGCCAGTGTAGCAGGCTCCTTCAAGTTTTTTTTCAGGGGTTATCTTCCATTTGTACTGCATGTGTCTTGGCAGCGTTCCAGAGAACCGGGCATTTCTTTCTTACCAGGTTCATCTGGATATCAACAGAATTGACCAATATAAACGTCGACGGAATGTCAATACAATCCCTTTGTGCATTTTTTGTTGTTGTTGTTTTGAAGCAGCATCTTGCTAGGAAGCCAAGACTGCCCTCCAACTTACGCTCCTCTTCCCTCAGCCACCTCAGTGCTGGGATTGCAGTTTATCCACTAACACTCGCACTCATGGTTGGTTCAGCCCCAGGCATCTGGGGAAACGTAGAAAGAACAAGGTCACCGAATCACCCATCTCTTTCTCTTAGGCCGCCTAGACCAGACTTTGCCCATTATCCTACTGAGCTGAATGCGCCGAGGTGCTCACATCCACTGTCTGTCCTTCCACTTTGAGCCCGTCCTTTCAGACCTTGAAGCGAGCATGTCTGTGAATGCGCCCCCCCATCTTTCTTTTAATTTTTTTTTATATTATGGGTGTGAGTGTTCTGCCTGCATGTCTATCTCTGTACCACAGTTGTGTCTAGTGTCCTTGGAGGCCAGAAGAGAAGATCTCCTGGAATTCCAGATGGTTGTGAGCCACCATGTGGGTGCTGGGAACTGAACCCAGGTCCTCTACAACAGCAACAAGAGCTCTTAACTGCTGAGCCATGTCTCCCCACCTTTACTTTTTAAACCATGATCTCAAACCGAGCATGCTCCAAACGTGTATCTTAAATTGAGCATGCTCAGGAATGTGCCCATCCCTAACATGTTTTCCTACACCAATATGTATAGATTGTTCAGATAAATGCCCATTCTCCCTTATTTCAGGGAGTGCATTGCTTTGCAAAGAACCCCAATGTGACTTAAATACAATAAATAATACAACTATATGAAATAAATATCACATGACCTTTGACAATTTTTTTTTCTACTCTTTTAACTATTGGTTATGTGTTTCAGCTTTGCAGCCATCAAGACAAGACTGAACCACTGCATCCGGTCACACTATGACTGGGAGTTGGGGAGTTAACTCGGTTCCAAACCAAAGTCATAAACAAACTGAAAGAAAAAAAAAAAAACCAAAAGAAAGAAAAGGAAAGCTCACCACCACTCCTAGGTATGGTGGAGGAGAAAGTTTATTCTAGATAAAAGGGAGAGCGTAGTTAGAGGCAGAGACATTTGGGAGAGTCCAGGGTGGACGTGACCCTGAGCCATGTAGGGAGAGAGGGGACCCAGCTGTAGCACCCAAGAGGGCAAAGGTACAAAAAAGGGCAGGTAGCCAAACTGTCTGGATTATACAGGGAAGAGCCTCTCTAGCAGGGCAGTCCAGCCCCTAGGATGGAGAGTTTAGGGTAGGGGGCAGGTAGGTATGCCAGTCATACCCTGTAAGAGGTAGGGACTGAGGGATGCTGGGAGAACCTGGCGGCCAGGTCCAGATTTGATGTACTAACTAGGCACCTCAGCCATTTGTCCCAGGGTTTTAGACTTAACACGCACAAGCATCTATTCCTTGTAAACACAGCTATTTGTTATTTATTACTGTCTAACGGGAATCGAAAAGAACGAAATTATAACAGAATTATCAGGCTCATCGGTGTTTCTGTGTTGTGGTAAAGACACTGCATTAGGCACTGAGCTCCACTTAGGAGTGCAGGCCGATGGCTTCCGGTGCTGTTCTACCACAGTTCCATTCCCTGTGTAGAAACCAGGTTACTTAATTAAATGGATGGATGTGGGAATCCCTATCTCTAGATCCCTTAGGCTTTAGTAACTTTATTAATATTTACCGTTCTACCCAGGATTCAATACTGCTTTCGGTTGTTGCCATTTAGTTGTTTTTAGCTTCAAGCTGACGTTTGGAAATGACCGGAGGTTCACAAGAAGTTGAAACCTCCCTTGAAGGCAGCCCTGTGGACCCAGCGTCTCTATTCCCCTGAGTCTCCAATGCCAGGGTCCATGCACCTTCACAATTGGACGCAGGTTCTGCCAATTATATTTCATCCCAGCAAACCACAAGGGAATTCGTTTCTTGCCTTGTTGCTGTGACAAAATGTGTGGCGAAAACAGCTTCATGAAGGAAGTGTTCACACTGGCTTGCGGTTGAAGTGGATACAGTCTGCCATGACTGAACAGTAATAAGACAGCAGGGGGCAGCTGCCATATCACATCTGCTGCTGCACAGCAGAGAGGAGTGAACGCTAGCTTTCGGTTCACTTCCTGCCTTTTGTTTTGTGTTGTTTTCTGAGACAGGGTTTCTCTGTGTAACAGCACTGGATGTTCTGGAACTTGCTCTGTAGACCAGGCTGGTCTGGAACTCACAAAGATCCACCTGCCTCTGCCTCCTGAGTGCTGGGATTAATGATACTTTCTTTCTCCTTTTTATTACAGCTCAGGGCTCCTGACCCATGGAATAGTGTCACCCACAGTTAAAGTGGGTCTTCTTGCCTCAGCCTACCTAATCTAGATGGTTCCTCATAGACATGCTCAGAGATCTGTCTCTAGGTGATTGGAGATTGCCACATTTGACTGCCATCACCTGTGAGCAAGCATCTTAGCAATACAGACTAGCAATAGTTTACCTACCACAGATGACGGGGTTCTTACTGCCATCTAGTGGATGAACGTGCAATGCCTCTCTCACCAAGTGTTCCTGTGAGCAGAACCTAGGGTGAAGAAGCTGAGGAGATGGCTTAGTAGTACAAAGATACCCGGTAATCTCATGATATCTCACAACCCTCTGTAACTCCGTTCCAGGGGTTGTTCTCTTCTGGCCTCCACAGTACCAAGCATGCATGCGGCGCACAGATATACATGGATACATGCATTGAAAACACCAATACACATAAAATAAAGTAACTTTTTAAAACTTAAACAAGAGCAGGGTGTGGTGGTGCAAGTCTTAACCTCAGCACTTGGGAGGCAGAGGCAGGTGATCCTCTGTGAGTTCGAGGGCAGCCTGGTCCACAAAGAGAGTTCCAGGACAGCTGGGGCTATTACACAGAGAAACCCTGTCTTGAAAAACAAATAAATGCAACAACAACAAACAAAACAAAACAAAAAACTAAACAAAACAAAGCAAAAGCCTTAAACCAAAAAGAACTTGGGGTAGGAATTTTTACTTCTGTGATTTCGAAGGAGAAACTTTCCACTGAGGCAAAAGGTGAAGAAATCCAGACTCCAACTAAACCCAAGGCAAACCCAGGCTATAAACTGCACTCAGGTGCTCCCTCCATCAGTTAGTCTCTGTCACCATCTCCTCTGGGAGCCAGGCATGGCCTTTTAGACACTGTCTCCAGAAGCACTTTCAGGGAGGAGGCACCTGTCAATCAGCGACAGCCCTGCAGATGATGACAGAGGCCTGAGCCCTGGCAGCCAGCAGCTCCTCAACCGGAGGATATGTAGAGTCTGGCGAAGGGGATAGGGACAGGGTAGCCAGCAGCACCCACCCTGCTTCCCAAAGAAGACAGAATTCAGTATAAAGACTGAATGATAAGAAGGCAGCAATGTGCAGGGTTTGGGGTAGCACTGAGATGGGGACAATGTTAGCATGTGCGACATCCAAAAGGAAGGGCAACATGGGTGGACCGTGAAGGACGTGGAGCCAGCCCAGGCTGGGCTTGCAAACGTGACAGAGAATGAGGTAAGAGTAGCCGGCTTTCCCTTGGAGCACATTGATATAGTGATTTAGTTCCTGTGTGAATGAAAAATTCATACAGGGAATCACTTCTCTTTAAGAATTGGAGAAACGAGAGCCATAATTAATCTGATGGGCACTAAGACACAGAGAAATTTGAGTTCGTGACCTGGTTGGATTTGTTGTTTCTGCTTCCATTAAAATTACTCATCCAGACATCGCTCATAGCTCATTCCAAATGTATCAGATCTTAGCGATCGCTGCTCTGGGGAATTTTTATGAGATTACAAAGCAAGTCTAGCGCTGACCTTGAGTGTCTTATCTATCCTCTCTTCGTTAGACTGTGCTTGGAGGAGCCATTCCCGGAGGAGAAAATGTATTAGTCATGCTAAAACACTCCGACACAGAAGAGCCCTGGACTTGTCACGTCTGACACAAACATTGACCTTACCCTCTGTGTCACCTGCTGCCTTTGTAGTAGAAGCATTTCATTCCCGCTTGAAGGATGAAGTGATTCTCCGAGAGCGCCTTCCTGACCTCATTCAGGAAGGTAAATGTCAAGAGCAGCTCAGCACTTCTAGTGTGACCCTCGCCAATCTCCGCGTGTGCAAGCCCCAGTCGTGTGTGCTTCGTTTACACCATCAAACCCTTCTCCGTCCCTCGGCTCTGGTCCTCATCAGAGACCATTACCTGCACTTTTGTCCACACAAGCACCCATGCATCTCACTCTGCTATTCATCCTTTGAACCATTTCCAGATTAATTTTTGTCACACCAGGCTGTACTCGTCAACATCCTTGCCTGTTCCGCAGTAATCTGTTACAACTGCTTGTTTGGGAATTTCACGTTCTTTCTGAGAAGCCAGGTGTGGTGATGCACACCTACATCCTGGCACTTGGGAGGAAACAAGAGGGTCTTGAGCTCAGGGATATATAGGGAAACCTTGTCTAAAAAAAGCCGATCTCTGTGAGTTTGAAGCTAGCTTAGTCTACAGAGCAAGTTCCAGGATAGCCAGGGCTACACACAGAGAAACCCTGTCTTGAAAAACAAACAAACAAAAAGGTATTTCTTTCCTATCTGGTACTGTTGTTTGTTTTCATTAAATTTATTTTATATTATTTATTATTTGTGTGTATGTATGTGTGTGTGTTTATGTGTGTGTGCAAGCATACGGGCTAATAACATGTGTGTTGAGGTTGGAGGCAACTTTTTTTTTTTTGAGACAGTGTTTCTCTGTGTAACTGTGGCTGTCCTGGAACTTACTCTGTAGACCAGGCTGGCCTCAAACTCACAGAGATCTGCCTGCCTCTGCCCCCCGAGTGCTGGGATTGAAGGCGTGCGCCACCATCACCTGCAGGAGGGCAACTTTGTAGAGTTAGCTTTAACCTTCCACCTTTATGTGGGTTCGCAGGCTTTGAGCTCTGGTCATCTGGATTGTACAGCAAGCACCTCTGGCCACCTTGCCAGTTCTAGTTCTGGTTCTTTGAGACAGGGTCGCATGTAGTCTGGGCTGACCCAAGAATCACATCAAACTTCGAGCCCTTCTGCTTCAGAATCCGTAAATCCTGGGGTTACAGGCATGCAACCACACACAGCTTTCTTTGGTTTTTGAGAGCGTTCAGGCCATGCGCTCAGAATCCTCTTGCCTCTGCCTGCTGAGTGCTGACATTACAAGCTTGTACCAAACTCAGCAGCATCATCTTTATTTCTTTATTTTGGGGGGTTGGGAGTCGGATCCAGACAGTGCTTTGCCCTGTGCTCTCCAAGTACTGGGGAACATCACAAACTCCTGATCCTCCTGCCTCTACTTCTAAGAGTGTCAGGATTAGAGAGTGTGGCCACCAGCCCAGTTTAGCATCTGCTTTTATTCTCCAAAGAAAACCTTCTGAGATACAAACTCTCTCTTGCCTCTGTCTGAGCTTTAACTAAGTGTAAAAGGCCCACCCCAGTTCCCAACTCCCCAAAGCTTGCATATTGTTTGTCTTTCTTCCTGAACTTGCTCTGAGTGCTCTGGCCTCCCAAGGCTCTTTTCTCTGAAAGGTCACCACAGTCAAGGGCTGGTCATGTGAAGTATGGGAGAAAGTGCAGGCGCTAAGGCTGGAGTAAAGCATTTGCTTCCTGAATGAAATGTCCACGAACCTTCCTGCACTTGCAAAGAATTCTTTTAACTTCTGCAAGATTATCATCCTGACCAAGAAAGAATGGAGTTGCTACTTTAAAACTGTGATAGCATTGTTACAATTAGTTCTCAGGGATGGCTGCCCTCATGCCTGCTGTGTGTGTGTGTGTGTGTGTGTGTGTGTGTGTGTTGGCATCCAGTTGAAAGCCTTGTGCTTCACTGATAGATGAGTGCTCTACATCTGAGCCACATCCTCAGGCCAGGGAGAGTGACCTGTGTGACTCCATTGAGTGAGGACCCTTGGAAGCTTGTATCTTCTGCCATGGGACATTGTCCCATGTACCTTTTCCCTTAAGTCATAGCCAAGAGTATGAGCATATGCTGGGATGTGGGAGTCTCCATAGTAAATTATAGAATGTGGAAGTCATCTTTGGGACCTTTAAACATAGAACCAAATGTCCTTCAGTGTGTAAATAGACAAATAACAAAAACATCGTCTCAAAAACCTCAGAACTTGCTGGGCAGTGGTGGTACACGCCTTTAGTACCAACACTTGGGAGGCAGAGGCAGGCGGATCTTTGTGAGTTCAAGGCCAGCCTGGTCTACAGAACGAATTCCAGGACAGCCAGGGCTACACAAAGAAACTCTGTCTCTAAAAATCTAAAAATATATATATATATAAAATAAAAGTTGTGGGTGAGTTAGTTCTAATTTGGTTTCAAACTGTGCTTGGTGTGTCTTAGCATGCCACAGAGGCCATGCCACCAGAGAGAAGAGCACAATGAGTGTAGTCAGGCCTCTCCTCATCCCGCCAGGAAGCAGGCAGGATGCTTCCTCGCTAAGTGCCTGTTCAGTCTTTTGTCTATCTTAAACGTCAAATTGCTTCTCTTCACACTGTTTCTTCCAGATAGAATCTTATTTCACGTGATGTCACCTAGTCCACAGATTTCCTTCACTTTGTGAGTGGGATCTGAGGATGAAGATAAATTTTTAAGAAAGTCAGGAACTTCAAATTTTTCTTTTCTGGCTAGTGCTTTTTGTGTCCCATTTACACAGTATTCAGAGGCATTGGGAACTGGGGATGTGGCTTGGTCCTAGGGTGCCCAGGTCTCCTATCTCTCTAGAACGAGAGTGGGAGGGAGAGGGGGAAGGGAAGGAGTTGAGGAAGGGGAGGAAGAATAAGAAGGAGAGGTTTTCTTAGCAGCATTCTGAGATGCAGCTTGTACAAAAGTATGTATGTAAGGAAAATATTTAGACAGTGAAGAGCCTCCTTTCCCTTGAGAGCCCATCTGCTCACAGGCATGTCTTAAGCTCCCCTATTCTTTCTTGGGAAGCACATACTCCCACCCGCGTGTGCCAGGCTTTCCTCCGGGTATCTTTCCTCTTTTCCCTTCAGCCCGTATTGAAAGCATCCTTGCAAACTCCCAGCTGTGCTTCACTAAGCCAGACTCGAAAGCCCTGGTGTGACCTCAGGCTGGTGTGGGTGGCGGTGTGGAGATGTGTCTGTCCTCGCGTCACTGACAAGCACAGGGACTTGGGATAGTGACGAAAGCATTTTTCATTGTTATTGTTGTTGTTGTTTGAGACAGGGTTTCTCTACATAGTCCCAGCTGTCCTGGAACTCACTGGCTGGCCTTGAACTCAGAGATCCTCCTGCCTCTGCCTCTCAAGTGCTGGGATTTAGGCGTGCGCCGACATGGTGTGATGAAAGCATTTTAACATGGCGTCCCTGGTGGCGCTTGTGTAACGCTGTGAATCCCCTAATTGCCACTAAATGACTCGAGAAGGGCAATTCTTTCTTCAGACAGGGGTTCAATGCAAAAACACAATTCTCACGCCATGGAGGGTAAGAGAAAGCTGGTTTATTCTGGAGTCAACTCATGACCATCGCCAGGAACAAGTTTATGTCACACCAAATTACAAGTTCCAACCTGGAAACAGGTCCGTGGAGTTTTTATTGTAATGAAACAAAGGAAATAATAACTTAAGGCACTTTTCAGATAAGTTGGTGGGGACATCAGAGAAGTGGGTTACGGCTCAGTGTGGGAAACCTCTGCAGCAGCCGCTGATGCTGTCGGAGGACGCTCTCAGCGTTTGGGCTGGTGGAAGCCAGGGGTCTAAGTCAATATATTCCAGAGGAGATCTAGTGTTCGTTCGTATGTTCCTAGTGACTTGCCTGCTGGCTGCAAATCTGTTCAGCCAAGAACAGAGGAGGGCAGTAAATGGCTACCAAGAGGGCTGAAGATGGGGCTGGAAGAGGTGGCGCGGGGGCTGAGAGCACTGGCTGCTCTTCCAGAGGACCCAGGGTTTAATTCCCAGAATTCATATGGCAGTTCGCAATCATCTTCTGGTCTCCTTGGGCACCAGGGACATACACGGTGCATACGCATACATGCAGACAAAGCATATAGAGACATAAAATGAAATTAATAGATAAACAGGAGAGGGACAAAACACGCTGAAGACGGACCAAGATAATTGGGCTCCGGTCCTGCCACATTCCAGCTCTCTCCAACCACTGCCCCTCCCATCAGTTAACAGGCGCAGAGCCTCAGTTGAAGCTTCTTTCTGGGGACCCTGGTTTACATTTTCCGTGGCGGCTGAGTGACACATTTTGTGCATGTGGAGGTCACGTACTGTTTATAAATGTGACTGGTGTCCCGGATGTAAACGAGGCTGACTAGCAGGCAGGAAAGCAGTTTTCAGGAGAGGAATAGCAGCCAAAGTCATTTAAGAAGAAACCAGATCATACTAAAATCTGCCAGACATTCTAATCTAGATCTGATCTTTTAAAATTAATCTTCTGTACCTGACATAACGTGACATATATTAAGAGCAATGTACCTAAAATTAAAATAATATTGTGAATACTGAATAGACGAAAGGAATACACTTGTTGGGGGGGGGGGAGGTTGAAATAGGGATGTTCTGTGAGGCTTTAGCTGTCCTAGAACTTGCTCTGCAGACCAAGCTGGCCTCGAACTCAGAGATCCACCTCCCTCTGCCTCCCAAGTGCTGAGATTAAAGGTGTGAGTCACCACTGCCTGGCCAGGAATACACATTTTAAACAACCAAAATTTCCATAGTTTTTGAAAGTTAGATTGACTATTTATTTGAATCTAAAACACAGGAAACATATTTAAGGTATCATAAGTACTTAAACTTATAAGTATGGTAAAAGGCATTAATAGTCTTGTGTTTTCTTAGCCAATTTAAATGAGCTCATTTGCTAAAGAATTAAGTCATTATAATGACTACTTTGAAATTGCCTTTATTTTTTTAAAAGGCATTTACTTCTCATTAAAGTTTATGAGGCATTGAAAGCTGAATAAAGTCAAGGTATTTTAATTCTTTTTGAGCTACCTGTTGACCTGGGTGGAAAATTCGTTAATCCTTTAACAAGTGTTTTACCTAAACTATTTTATCTTTTTAAAACTAAAAGCACAGAGATGAGTAATTGTCCGATGTATATGATTATGATCATAATAAGATCTGTAAAACTTTATGTGATATGTAAAAAAAAATGAAAACTTTAAGATGTGTTTGTAAGCCTTGGCACAGGTCTTTAAAAATGACAATTTTAGAAAGACTGCTTAGAGTTGTGTCTCCCTTAGAGTTGGTAAGACACGAAACGTAGAAAATCCTGCTTCGTTTTAGGAAACAATAATGGTCAGAAATATATTTAAATACTTAAGATGCACACACATATATACACACACACATACACACACACAGACAATCAGAAAGTACTGAGATCAGTCTTATTTAGCATTTGGAGGAGAACAAGTGTCTTAAAGGAAAGATTGAACCCCGAGCAGAAGTGATCATCCCTCGAAGCTAATTTATACCTCAAACAATGGGGCCATGTTGCAGAACCAGAGCTGAGCAAGGATCCAGAAGATAACCTCTGAACCAGAACTGTATGATTATATATATCTATTTTCTTTTTTAAAGAATTTTTACATTTAAACTTAAAAGCTATGTTAATGCCAACAAAGTTGGATCTTGAGCATCAGCCTCATTTATTTCACGAAAGTGGTCATATTGCTGTCCTCTCTTCGCTGTTCCGTCCCTTTGACCGGCATACTGGGCACACGGCCAGACTTACTCAGCCTGCTGGGGTAGTTCAGCCTTACTCTCAGCCAAAAGAAAGCTGGACAATTTAACAGCTTTGGTTTACACGAGCACTGACAAGTCAATTTGGCATTGAGTAAATGGCATATATAGACACTACATTCATAAATAATTATATATCAGCTCTTAAAAAGGAAGCTAGATAGCTGGTGAGTGGGCAGTTTCCTCTACTGATAAAAATGCTTTTGCAATGTTACTTTAGGCCAAAGTTTTTTGTTTTGTTTTGTTTTGTTTTTTAACCATCTTAATTCTATTTACCATGCTTGCTTTTGTATCTCAAAGAAAAGGGGAAGGAAAGAGTAAAAGAAGTGTAGATCCTTGGATCAGGAGCCTCTACCGGCCCAGGGTCAATCTGGAATATAGATTGCTCCCTTCCTAGATCTGGCAGTGTCGCTCTGTCTCTGATCTGGATTAAGCATCACAGGCCTGTCCCATGCAGCCTTTCCCCAGCATCTGGTCCATACCAGTGTTCGCATAGCCCCTGCTTCCCTCAAGGCTTCTGTTCAGAGGAAAGTTTAAAGACACACACATACATATACACAGAGGCAACATATACACAGGCACACACATACACACACAGAGGCATACACAGGCACACAGATACACAACACACCACACAGGCACACACATACATGCGTGCACACCCACACAACCACACACCACACAGGCACGCATGAATCTAACACCATCCTGTGTGCACAGACATTTTGCACGCAGGCAAAATACCTATACACATAAAATTCACTCATTAATCTAAAAAACTGAGGAGAGGGGGCTGAGAAGGCTCAGTGGGTAAAGGTACTTGTTACCAATCCTGAACGTTCAATACCCACATGTGTTGTTGGTTGTTTACTCTTTGGGCTTTTGGAGGGGCCCAGTTCCCATATAAATCACACACAGAGGCATTCTTAATTATGAACACCTGGCCTCAGCTTGGCTCGTTTCTTGCTAGCTTTTCTTAACTTCAATTATCCCGACTATATTTTGCCTCTGAGTTTTTACTTTTTCTTCTGTGTATCTTACGTTCACTCTTACTCTGTGACTGGCAGGGTGGCTGGCGGCTGACATCCTCCTCTCGCCTTGTTTCTCCTATTTATTCTCTCTGCTTGCCAGGCCGGCCTATCCTTGTTCCTGCCTTGCTATTGGCCGTTCAGCTCTTTATTAGACCATCAGGTGTTTAGACAGGCAAAGAATCACAGCTCCACAGAGTTAAACAAATGCAACATAAACAAAAGTCATACAGCTTGCAATAATATTCCCTAACAGACGTGGTTCACAACCATCTGTAACTCCAGTTCTAGGAGATCCGAAGTACTCTTCCAGCCTCTGCAGACACTGCACACATGTGGTGCGCAGGTGTGCATGCAGGCAAAATACCATACACATAAAATATTTGAAAAAATAAAACAAAGGGGAGATGTTGCCTTGATGTCATAATACCAACTTCTTCCTTCTGTGATAAGGGCAAAGTTGAATCACAAACAACGACAGAAAATTCTTTAGTAACTGTTTCGTAAGTTGAAACATTGCTTATCAGTAATTCACTCAGCATATAACCAAGGATAGTGGCTGAAGGAAGAGCATGCTTACCTAACATACACAAGACTCGGGACTTGAGTTCTATCTCGCTGTACTACACAGACACACACAGACACACACACACGTGTTTGCACACATAGATAACAGAGTATGAACACAAACCATTGTGTAATCATTCTTTTCTCTTTTTAAGATTTATTTCTTTGCGTTATGTATACAAGGGTTCTATCTGCATGTATGCCTTCACGCCAGAAGAGGGCATCAGACCCCATTGTAGCTGGTTGTGAGCCATCGTGTGGTTGCTGGGAATTGAACTCAGGACCTCTGGAAGAGTAATCAGTGCTCTTAACCTCTGAGTAACTTCTCCAGCCCTGGACAATCATTCTTGATAAGTCCTTGAATGACGCAATGGGAAGATATTGCCGCTGGATGGAAGAAAAGGGAGACTCACAGCTGTGGCAACAGGAAGCTAAGGAGGATTGGCAGTCTAACAATTAACCGAAGATTCACAACTTGGCATTTGATAGCAAATTCAATGACGAAAGCAGGAAAACTAAGATTTCTAAAACCCAGCTTAGTAAAGTATTACAGCAAAACAAATCGGGCCTTCAAACATCCGTGTGAGTCCACTGGGGTCTGGCAGTGCGAACCAGTGGTGGTATATAGTGTCCCCAAGAATCCTAGGTGAGCTTTGGGGAAGAAAGTGGCCCCCCAAGGGAGTGGCACTATTAGGAGGTGTGGTCTTGTTGGAGGAAGTGTGGCACTGTGAGGGCGGACTTTGAGGTCTCTTTTTCCCAAGTTTCCCTCAACGTGACAGTCAGTCAACTTCTTCTTGTAGGACACGCAGCTCCAGCTCAGTCCTCTGCCTGTGCCTCCATGCTCCCCGCCATGATGATAATGGACTGAACCTCTGAAACTGTAAGCCAGCCCCCTCAATCAAATGGTTTTCTTTAGAAGAGTGGTCATGGTGTCTCTTCACAGCAATAAGGAAAAAACCCCTAAGAAAGACATGGAGATACCACGAACTTTACCAAGGCTGTGTGCGGCCGATGGCATGAAGAACAAGTGTTGCCCATTCACATTACTGTGTGACCACCATTCCCACCCCTCACTTCAACCTTTCTTGAGTGCTTTCGGGATGAAGGACGAAGATTTAACCTGAATGAGCAATCCCTTTCCCTTCCCTTCCCTTCCCTTCCCTTCCCTTCCCTTCCCTTCCCTTTCCCCTCCCCTCCCCTCCCCTCCCCTCCCCTCCTCTCCTCTCCTTTCCTCTCCTCTCCTTTCTCTGTCTTTTCTGAGACATAGTCTGAGGTAGCCTGAAGTGGATTCAGACATACTCTTTAACTAAGGATGGTCTTGAACTCATGATCCTCCTGCCTCCACCTCTCCAGTTCTGATATCACAGGTTTGTTTTTTTAAAATCTGCATTTTTAGATCCTTGATAACTTCATACATGTGTATGCAGTATCGTGGTCCTAGCCACCACCCACGTCATCCCTCTATCACCCCTTACCCTCCCAACATCGTCCCCATCCCTTCAGCTTCGTGTCTTTTTGTCAGTAATTCACTAAGTTCAGTTAGTACTGTCCATATGCGCATGGCATGTAGGCTCGTCCTCTGGGACTTGGGCAACCTACCCTTGGCCTCTTCCCCGCAAGAAACATGACTTTCCCTCAGTCGTCAGCAACTGCCATTAGCTTCTCAAGTGGAGGAAGACATAGCCCCTCTTTTTTCCGTTACGCAAGTTTTTTTTCTTTTCATTTTTTTTTGAAAATAGATTCTTCTCTTCTACAATACAACCTGACCAGTTTCCCCTCCCTTCACTCCTCCCAGCTATCCCCATGTCCTCTCTCTCCCAGATCCACTCCCCATCCAGTCTCTTCAGTTATTAAATTGCATTTTAAGTGATGCAGCAGCGCCCTCTTCTGGTCCATCTGAGGAACTAAGCACAAAGGTGGACCTCTCAGGGAAAGCTGAATGTGGAGTGGAGGGAGAGACAGTGACCCCAGGGGAGATGGCGTTTGTGTTGGATTTGGAACTGTGGCCGTGCTACAAGCCGCAACATTATATTATACATGATACAGTGATCGCTCAGCCATCTTCTCGCGAGAGACTTATCAGAACCAAGGGATCTGGTAAAGGCTAAACCAAAAAGCAAGGCTTTTTGGCGTTATTGCCTTGTGAAAAAAGTGGCTGTCCTTTGCTGTAGATTTTCCGCTGTAGTTGACTTCCTTTCTGTTACATATTTGGGAGGTCATTCCCTAGTTCAGAACAGTTTCCCACTTCCTTGTTCCTGTCTCCTAGGTAAATGCAGAGATCTACCTTCCTGCAATTATTTTTATCAGCAGGTCAGTATTTAGGGTCCAGGCAAAGAACCTCCAATTTAAGATATTCACAGATATCCAAGGACATGGACTTACTACTTGCCCAAGTTGCTGTTCAGCTTGATAACAACATACCCCAGAACTGACAATTTAGAGGCCTGGGTCCCTTCTTCTTTGTTTCGACTGCCTAAAGCAAAACTCCAGACCTAGGCTGGTTAAAACTGCAGCATCTGTTGTGTGTGCTATCTGATCAAGAGCCACCAGCTTCTCTCTGACTGTTTACGTAGGTTGCTTGGTTCCCGATTCTATGCATGCTGGGAGAAAAGAAGTGTGCGCTGATTTAAACAATCCGTGCCCTATTCATAATTTTACTGGAAATAAACCTTTTAGCTCTTTACACCACCTACAAATATAATACAGCACAATAACCATTCCCCCTAGGATTCCCTGACAATTTAATTCCTTTCTTAACTAACTTTCTCCATTAAGAATTTAATAGGATGTGTGTTAGCCAGTCCCATGAATCTGTGTGTATAAAAATTATTATCTGATTTTTTATGGGGCAAAAGAATTCTGGCCCTGGACCCTGCGAGGACTGGTGAGTTGCTGGTTTTAAGGATGTATCTGACCGGGGACATTTGTAACGGGTAGAACAAGATAGAACAAGAATGAAGAAAGAGAAAAGAAGAATATAGAATTATGGATAGACGAAAAGTGTTGTAAGCTCATTTCTTACCCCTCAGATCTTTACCCTCAGACTTTTAGCCTCCCTTAGCTCATCCAGGTGTCTTTAATTGAACCCTGAAAGGGAATCTTTTTTTTTTTTTTTTTTGGTTTTTCGAGACAGGGTTTCTCTGTGGCTTTGGAGCCTGTCCTGGAACTAGCTCTGTAGACCAGGCTGGTCTCGAACTCACAGAGATCCGCCTACCTCTGCCTCCCGAGTGCTGGGATTAAAGGCGTGCGCCACCATCGCCCGGCTCCTGAAAGGGAATCTTAAAGACTAGAACTTTAAGACTCCCACAATGACAGCAGGACAGAAGGAAGAGCATTTCCCACCAAGGAAGAGCTTCTGCTGATAAAATACACATTTGTGCTTGCCTATGCTCCCAGCACTCCTGAGTTCCAGGCTAGTGTGGGCTACAGAGTTGTTTCAAATGACATCATCACTAACATCACCAATAGCATCCCCATCACACCCAGAAGTACCAACATTGGGACCATTTTGGTGTTCTGGCTTCCAGTATTGTTTCTGTTGTTATTCCTCTCTCTCTCCCTCTCTCTCTCTCCCTCTCTCTCTCTCCCTCCCCCCCCCCTCTCTCTCTCTCTCACACACACACACACACACTACCACCACCACAACAGAAACAGGTATTAGGGCTCTATTGGGAGGGAAATCGTAACCTCAAACCATCACGAAGGAGGAAAGCATTGAAAGGAGTTGAGTATGAAATCAGGCACAGGGCGGTCTTGAAAGGGACGCTCACTGGAAAATAACTAGGTATTCACAGAATTGGAAGGAAAAGCAAATGGGACAGAATTAATTGCTTTTGTACCGTTGTGACTAACACACCGGAGAGAGCAGTATAGTGAACAAAAATGCATTTGGGCTCATGGTTTCCGAGAGTTTGGCCCTTGTCTCTTAGCCCCATGAATGCAAGCAGAACATCATAGTAGCAAGAGGTGTGGAGGACCCAGAAAGAGAAGTAAGGACTGTGGCCCAGATAAAACTTTCAAAGGCACATCCTCATGACCTACTTCCTCTAGTTAGGTACACCCTGCCCCCCGCAAAGTTTCCAGAACTTCCCAAAATAGCTCTGTCAACTGAGACCAAGTGTTTAAACATTTGCCTGTGGAGGACTGTCTTAGTCAGGGTTTACTGTGGCTGTAAAGAGACCCCATGACCATGGCAACTCATTAAGAAAACATTTAATTGAGGATGGCTCACTTAGAGTTTCAGAGGTTCAGTCTGTTAAAGTCATGATGCGGAGCAGGCAGACACGGTGCTGCAGCTGAGAGCGCTATATCTTGACTCAGAGGCAACAGGAAGTCGACTGACTGTCACCCTGAGGGAAGCTTGAGACAGAGACCTCAACGCCGCCCCGACAAGGCCACACCTCCTAATAGTGCCGCCCCCTTTGGGGGGCATGTCTTTCAAACCTCCACAAGGACATGTCAGATTCAAACTGTAACAGACAGAAAACTTGGTGTTGGAGAGTGGCTGTCTCAGGGTCAGACTTCACAGAGGGCAAAGAAGTTATTAGACTGTCCTAGTTACTCTACAGTGTGTCTCAGAGAGAGAGATTTCCAAAAAAAAAAAAAAGTTTGGACCAGATGTGGCATGCATCCTAGCACAGGAGAGGCAGAAGCAGGCCGATCTCTGTGAGTTCGAGGCCAGCCTAGGCTACACAGTGAGACTATGTCTTGGGAAAAGAAAAGAAAAGCTTAGGCTGGGGGCATAGCTCAGTGGTCGAGCACAAGCCCAGCACGGATGAGACTCTGGGTTTGATCTCCAGCGCCGAGGAAGACAGAGAAAGAACTCTTTCATGAAGCTTGCAGTTTGGAGGCTGCAAGAAAGATGGGGTAGATCCACCAGTTTGGCCCTCTAGGAAGTTGTTACGGGAGGTCCTCCCGCTCCTCCAGCCTATAGCTGCTGAGGTACCAGCCCATTGGGGCGTGGTCTCTCTCCCTTTAAAAAAGCGGCCACTTCGCTCTCCTCTCTCTCTTCACTTCCTGCTCCACTGGTGACTAGACTCCCTTCCTGGTTGCATAGAGGGCTGTTGCCTGGGACAGTGATCTGTAAGTTTTTTCCCCTTTAAATAAATACCACCCTATTAATCATAATTCCAAACTGGTGTGGCATTGTTTGTGACTTACGCCTTCAGGAAGTGGCTTCATAATCTGAACATGGCTGTCTCTTATGTATCTCTTCTAATTCCTCTCTCATTATAAGGCTGGATCGTGTCCCCAGAGTCCCACGGCCACAAGGCTTTCTCCTAATAAAGCTTGTTCTGAAGGGTTATTTGTGTCAACTTCCTTTTGCTGTCTGCCATTCTTCCTTCATTTGTAACAAGACTGTTGTGGAATTTATTTTTAAGATGTGTTACAGTCTTTTATGTTGCATTTGTTTTACTCGGTGAAGCTGTGTTACTTTTCCTGCCTAAAACACTTGATTGGTCTAATAAAGAGCTGAATGGCCAATAGCTAGGCAAGAGATGGATAGGAGGGGCTGGAAGGCAGAGAGAATAAATAGAAGAATGAGAAGAGAGAAAGGAGTGAGAGAAGAGGAGAAGGAGGCAAAGATGCCAGGGGCCAGACACCCAGCAACACAGTCAGCCACAGGGTTAGAAGGAAACAGATAAAAAGGTGAAAGTCCAGAAGCCAAAGGTAACCTGGATAATTTTAAGAAAAGCTGGCTAGACATAAGCCAAGCTGAGGCCAGGGATTCATAAGTAAGAATAAGTCTCTGTGTATTTATTTGGGATCTGGGTAGGGGCACTGTCGGATGTGAGCTTTGGCAGATGGATTCCTAGAATCCATTGTAAGTATGTTTCAAAAGTAAGAATATTGATCATGAGTTCCAGTCCGACCTGGGCTACATAGAAAGACCATGTCAAAGAGGAGGGAGAAAAAGAGTAAGGAAATCCAAAGTGTATTTCTAGGGAAGGGGGTAAAACTCAGGTGATGTGAAGGGGGAAAGAGAAGAGAGGAAGAGGAAGGGTTAAATGGAGTGGGGGGAATAGAAGGAGGAATTTGGGAAGTGATAACACGAAAAATCTTTTTAAATGCTACATGGAACCTGTGCGGGCTAGTCTTATATTAGCTTGACACAAGCTAGAGTTATCTGAAAGGAGAGAACCTCAGCTGAGAAAACGCCTCCATAAGATTTTGCTATAAGGCATTTTCTTAAGTGTGATTGATGGGAGAGGGACCAGTCCATTGAAGATGGTTCCATCCCTGGGCAGATGGTCCTGGGTCCTGTAAGAGAGCAGGATGAGCAAGTCAGGAAGAGAAAGCTTGTAAGCATCACTCCTCCATGGCCTCTACATTGGCTTCTGTCTCTGGCTTCCTGCCCTGTTTGAGTTTCTGGCTTCCTCTGGTGATGAACTATGATGTGGAAGTGTAAACCAGATAAACCCTTTCCTCTCCAACTTGCTTTTGATCATAGTGTTTCTTCTCAGCAACAGAAACCCTAAGACAGAAACCTACTGTAGAAGCTTCCTAATATAGATAAGTACATACAGAAAAGGAGTTTTAATGGAGGTACTCTATAATGGGAACAATGTCTCTGTCAGACACCATAGGATATCGAATAACAAGCCCAGTTCCAAGTGTGGGTGACCTCTTTGCAAGCTGTTGTTCAGCAAGGTCCCATAGACATCTTCCCCTAACATTACAAGCTGGTGCCTTTGTTCACGGTTCCCCTTGATGAATGTGATGGCAAAACCTTAGTGCTGGAGACATCACGTGAATCACGGGACTTGGAGAAACGGCTGGGACTGAAAGCTCCATCACAGCTGGCTAGCATTCTGAGTCCTAGGAGGGTCTATGCATGCCACCAAAGAAGAAAAGCAAGCAACAGTCTTACCCGGTTAAGAAGCCGTAAGTAGATATGCCTCCTGTTGCAACAGTGGAAAGAAGGCTACGGGAGTAACCAACCACTGCCCCCACGTTCTTACCTTGACAGCCATAGATTAGTGCATACTGCAACCCTCATCAGAGAAGCTTCTTTTTCATAGAGACCCACAATTGGTCGATATGCAGAGAATAAGACTATGGAGCTCATAGATAGGACATCCACATGATTTCTCCTTTCCCTAACACTCAGACCAAAGCAGAAGATGGGGTGGAAAGATTGTAAAAGCCAGAGGATGTCTGCTGCCAAACAGTATTTGCCAGACGAGGCAGCTTAGCTGGACTGGCAGTGGCTGGGACTGCATGCACAAGACGATAGCATGGGGCTCATCCGTTGCTCGTTATCCACCTGGGAAATCCACCACGAAGCAGTTTCCTTCCTCTCCCACCCCACCTCAGACAGCCTCAGAACTTATATTAGCCCTCTCTAAACCTTCAAAGATATCGATATTATGCTTTTGACTTAACAATCGTTAAATTAAACTTTTCGGCAAAATGCAATGAACTTAAGCACCAGAACGGCGCAAGGGCAAGAGACTGAACTACTTTATCATTTTATTACTTTTAGTAGTAATGGGGTTGGAACCCTGAACCTTTTGTGTGCTGGGCAAGCATACGGCTACCCTCCCCCAGGTCGGCACATCAGATCAGTCGCCTCCTGAAGCCATGGGAGATCACGGTGCTCTGGTATCTGGAGAGAGGCGAATGCAAAGGCATGTCGGCAATCTTTATCTCCGGAGGGCCTTTCTTCAGGACGACTTTCCGGTCTTCCCCATGGCAAAGCCGCTCACTGTAACCCCAGAACAGAGAATCTTCCAAGGGGCCAGCATAGATCCCACACGCTTCCGCTTGCTAAGAGAGAAAACACTCTGCTGAATAGTGCTGGCAGTGGCTGGGACTAATCTTCATGTTAGATTTAAAGACTTTTTCTCTTTCTCCTCCCCCACTCAGTGACTATATTAGAGTGTATTGCTAATGTGGGTGCTGAAAATTGAACACAGGTCCTCTGGAGGATCAGCCAGTGCTCTTATAGGCTCACTAGGTAGTTGGCTGGCCTGTAACTTGATATCTAAACCAGCCTGGCTTTGAACTCACAGAGATTCTCCTGCCTCTGCCTCCCAAGTGCTGGGATTAAATGCGTGTGCCACCATGTCTGGCTTTTTTCTGGCTTTTTTTTTCTGTTTAAATTTTTTAAAGATTTATTTCTTATACAATTTTCTGTCTACATGCATGCTTACAGGCCAGAAGAGGGCACCAGATCTCATTACAGATGGTTGTGAGCCACCATGTGGTTGCTGGGAGTTGAACTCAGGATCTCTGGAAGAACAGTCAGTGCTCTTAACCGCTGAGCCATCCCTCCAGCCCTTTCTTTTTAATTTTTAAATTACGTTTATGCAAGTATGTCAGCATCTAAGGCAAAGGGAAGAGCAAGCTACAGCACAGTAACTGTTACTCAGTGTGAGCATGCTATTTCATTTTATTCTTTATACTTCATTCATGGTAACTGTTTAAGGTAGAATTCTGCATACCCACACCCACGCACAGACACACAGACACAGACACACACACACAGAGTCACCGGTAATATTGTAAAAGTTGTTGGGAATACATTAACCTACAACTGTAAAAGTGAAGCATCCTTAAAAACACTAAAAAGATCCAGCTGAAGATGGCAGCTCAGTGGTAGAGTGTGCCCAGCACCACAGGGAAGCCTAATGGGTCAACCCTCACACCCAAACAAAACAACAACAACAAAAACAACACAAGGAGGAGGGGCTAATGAGATGGCTCAGGTGGTAAAGGCTCCTGCTGTCAAGTCTAATGACTGGAGTTCAGTCCCTGGGACCCACCTGGTGAACCAACCAGAGCCCCCACACACACACACTTATACATAAATGTGTGGTAGTTTTAAGGTAATTGGCCCTCATAAGCTCATAGGGGGTGACACCATTAGGAGGTGTAGCCTTATTAGAGTAGGTGTGACCTTGTTGGAGGAAGTGTGTCACTGTGGGGGTGGGCTCTGAGGTCTCCTTTGTTCAAGCTATGCTCAAAGTGGTATATAGTTAACTTCCTGTTGCCTGGAGATCAAGATGTAGGACTCTCAGCCCCTTCTCCAGCACCATGTCTGCCTCTACTCTCCCACGTCGTGCCATAATAATGGACTAAACCTCTAAAAATGTAAGCCACCTCAATTAAATGTTTTCCTTTATAAGAGTTGCTGTGGTCATGGTGTCTCTTCACAGCAACAGAAAGACAAAATAAAACATACCTTTTATAAAAGCAAGCAAGCTTTCTTTAATACATTCAGTATTTCCAATTTCAGTTCATAAAGTTTTTATCTTGTATTTCTAATAGGTGAAAAGAATAGTTAAAAGCAGTGTCTCACCATGCAATGCTATTAATTTTTTCTATTTTTTTATGTGTATTGGTGTTTTGCCTGTATATATGTCTCTGTGAGAATGTCAGATTCCCTAGAATTGGAATTACAGTTGTGATCTGCCATGTAGGTGCTGGCAGAGCCCTGGCCCTCTGGAAGAGCAGCTAGTGCTCTTAACCACACTCTCTCCAGTCTCTGCAATGCTATTCATTACGCCATCAAATTATATAAAATAGATCCCAATATTAAGACTGAAGAAAAGCCAGTCATGGTGGTACACACCTTTAATTCCAGCATTTGGGAGGGAGATCAGGTGGATCTGAGTTTGAGCCTAGCCTTGTCTATATACAAGTTCCAAGATAACCAGGAATATATAATAAGACTTTGTCTCTTTGTCTCTCTCTCTCTCTCATACACACACACACACACACACACACACACACACCCCAAAATTTAAGAAAGTCTTATTTTAATTTCTTTAGGTTTTGTTTTTTAAGTATTAGATAAAAAATATTTCAAGCTGGACAGTGGTGGTGCACACCTTTAATTCCAGTACTCAGGAGGCAGAGGTAGGTGAGACAGCTAGGGAGAAGCCCTCTCTCAAAAACAAACAAACAAAACCCAAAACCAAACCAAAAAATCCAACAAACCCCCCATATATCTCAAGGAAAATGCAACTTTTTATTTTATAGCATTATATATGAGCATTTTATATGGCAATAGTTGAGCCATGTTTTATAATTTATTTTATTCCATTTAATTATTTATAATTTCTAAGACTTTCCTGCCTTGTCAAAACACACTCTTATTCAACATTAACTATTCTATTGAAAATTTCGCCAGGCGGTGGTGGCACACGCCTTTAATCCCAGCACTTGGGAGGCAGAGGCAGGCGGATCTCTGTGAGTTCGAGACCAGCCTGGTCTACAAGAGCTAGTTCCAGGACAGGCTCCAAAACCACAGAGAAACCCTGTCTCGAAAAAAAAAAAAATTCAAATAATTTATAGTTTAATACATTCTAACTCTTTAAAGAAGTAACTTACTAGAGAGGTATGTTGGCCCATGTCTGTAATCCTAGCTCTGGAGAAACTAAGGCAGGAGGATAACCATGAGTTCAAAGCCAGCTTGGGCTATATAGTCAGTTCTAGGAGAATCTGGGCTCCAGAGTTGAAACTCAGTTTGAGAGGGGGTGGTGAGAAGTGGAAAGAACAAGAGGAAGAGAGGAGGGAGAGGGGAGGGGAGGGAAAAGAAGTGCCCTATAACGGCCAGTTTGAATTTGGAAAACATTTTCAAATTGGCTAGCAGCACCGAGGGGCAAGTCTTACCTGCAAACCTAGACCAGCCGCTTCCCTGGCGCTCTGCCTGAATATCCAGCACGGTCTCAAACGGAGCTCCTGTGCTGTAGCTTTACTACTCATGCCGACTTGCCACCCACGCCGGCTCAGCCTCCAGCACTGCCCAGGAGTGGACGAGACCTCAAATGGTGTCATGCGTCCACTTTAAGTTTGCATTTGGGTTATTTTTGTTTACAAGTATATGTGAAAATACAAAAAATGAGTTTTTTGCATTGCTATATATACCTTAGAAATTATACAAAATTGGTTCTATTTTTATTATCACATTTAGTTTGTTTAGTGGGCACATGTGTGTGCGCGCAGGCCAGAGGACAACTTGGAGGAACCAGATTTCTCCTTCCATCCTGTGGGCCCCAGGTCAGGCCTGGTGGAAAGCATCTATCTCTAACAGCCATAGGCAGACTTTAACCTGAATATTGGTGAGAAAATACCTTCAGATTCACATTCCTGAATTTCATGCTTTCTTTCCAAGGCATAACGTAACGTGTCGGGATCATGCCTTGCTTTAGTGAGAAGCGTGGCAAGTGAATCTCCTCACTCCTGAAGCTAGGAAAGGAGAAAGGGGGTTGAGTTAACTTGCCATTCCCAGTTAGCTCACGCGCACACACTCTCACTCTCTCTCTCTGCCTTGTGCTTGCTTATAAGATGTGAGCTGTTTCAGTATGCCTGCCTGCCTGCCTGCCACTATGCTCCCTGACATTGACGGTCATGGGCTAACCCTCTGAAACCATAAGCTTCTTATGAACTCCTTCTATAAGTTGCCTTGGCCATGGTGTCTCTTCACAGCAATAAAAAAGTAGCTAAGACAAAACTCAAATTTACTATGCTCTTCCATGTCCCAGACTGCTTAATAAATGGACAGAAAACCCAGGACTCACTTGAGAGTTGATAGTGGACGCCTGCAATCCCAGCTATTTGGGAAGCAGAGGCAGAGGCCTCACAAGGAATTTAAGGAGACACTACCCCAGAAGGGGGAGGAAAGACTGTATGAGTGGGGGGAGAGGGGGAGGATGGAGGACACCAGGCAAACATGGCCCATTGGCTCAACTAAGGGCTCACATGGGCTCAGCTGAAACAGCAAGCACGGGGCCAGCATGGGTCTGCACTTGGTCCTCTGCATATGCTATGGCTGTTAGCTTGGAGTTTTTTGTTTGCTTGTTTTAAATAAAGTGAATTCTTTTTAAGATTTTATTATGTAGACAGTATTCTGCCTGCAGGCCAGAAGATCTCATTACAGGTGGTTGTGAGCCACCATGTGGTTGTTGGGAACTGATTTCAGGAACTTTGGAAAAGCAACCAGTGTTCTTAACTGCTGAGCCATCTCTCCAGCTCAGGCTGGCCTCAAACTCAGAGATCTACCTGACTCTGCCTCCCGAGTGCTGGGATTAAAGGCGTGTGCCACCACAGCCCGGCTTAGCTGGGACTTTTTATGGGACTCTTTAACAGTAGGAGCAGGTCTATCTCTGACTCTTTTGCCTGCTCTTGAGACTCTTCTTCCTATTGGATTGCTTTGTCCAGGCTTGTTCATCTTGTTTTGTCCTGTTGGGCTGTCCTCTCTAGAGACCTGCTCTTTTCTTATGAGGAAACAGGAGGAAGGGAAGGTGGTGGGGGTTAGAAGGAATGGAGGAAAAGGAAATTGGTCAGAGTGTATTTATTATAAGAGAACCTATTTTTAAAAAAAAAAAAAAAAACAACAAAAAACAAAAAAAAAAAACTTAGAGGCTGCAGCAGTTAAGAGCACTTGAATGTTCTATCCTGAAGACAAGGGTTCAGTTCCCAGCTCCCACCTGGGCTGCTCACATCTGCCTATGGTTCCAGTTCCCCACAAATCTGATATCCTCTTGTAGCCTCCAAGGACATACACACCACACACACACACACATCCAAGTAATGGGTGTTTTAATTAAAAAAAAAAACAAAAAAACAAACAAAAAAAAACCCCAGAAGAATAACAATATTGAGGGGCTGCCAGGGACAAGGGATGAAAAGTAGGTGGTAGAGAGCTTACCTAGCACTCATAAGGACTGGGTCCCATCTCTACACTGCTAGGTGGTGCTCACCAGCACCTCGAGCACTCTGGAGGTAGAAGCAGACTGAGTCCAAGGCCATTCTCAGCCACCTTATATAAGGAGGTCAAAGCCAGCTTGGACTACACAAGACCCTTTCCTGGGGGTGTAATGAGGAGGCTGATGAAGCTCAATGGTAGATCACTTGCCTAGCTTGTGTGAGGCCCTACACCATCTCTACTACAAACAGCAAACCAGCAGCCCGGAACCCCAAGGTCCTCACTTATTGGCAGGCTTCGCTGCATTCCCTGCTGTACTGCTCTTGTCCAGTTTCGGCAAAGCAGGACAGGCATCTTTTTCCAAAGCCATCACTGGCAGCAATGACAAAATTCTTACCTAGAACCTCACACAGCCTAATTCTGATGAAACTGCTGCCGTTGATGTAACAATTGTCCTGCTAATGCCACAGCAACCCTTAGTAGCTAGGAGTATGCAGCTCGGAGCTATTTAAGTCTCTTTGTGAAAAACACTATCATCAATTAAAACATGATAATAGCTGGAGACATTGCGGATTTGACAAACAGGAAAGTCTGCTGACTCTCTAGAGCCTCAGGATGCAGATCAGTTGGTGGTACTAACTCGGCATGACTGAACCTTAAGTTCAGGCTTTCACACTGGAGAAACCAAGTGGTGGTGCACGCCTTAACCACAGCACTTGGGAGGAAGAGGCAGGACGATGAGATATTCAAGGCCATCATTTGCTACTTAGCGAATTTGAGGCCAGCCTGGTCTACACAATGAGTTCTAAGAACAGCCCAAATTATATTATTAAAATCCTATCTCAAAAAAAAAAAAAAAAAGAAAGAAAGAAAAAAGCTTCTGCTATTTATTTGCTTTCAACAGATGGCAAGCAGCTTCCACACACTTGTTTCTGTCTTTAAGAGTGCCGGAAAGGGGTTAGTGAGATGGCTCAGCAGATAGATGTTTGAAGTGCAGGCCTTACAACCTAGAGCCCACTTAAAGGGAAAGAAACACCTAACTCCACAAAACTGCCCTTTGACCACAACATGCATGGCTCCCACACCTCCAACTCTTACCCATCTAATAATAAATAGCTTTTTAAAAATTGCCAAACAATAGAACACGGTGGCATAAATCCATAATCTTAGCACTACTTAGGCTGAAGCAGAAAGACAAGATGTTGGTTCATACCAAGATTCTGCCCACCCTACAGGAACAATTGGATGCAAGAGCTGAACAATTTATGTACATTTTAGCATATTTTAATGGAATGTGTTAAAACCAAAGCAT
Source organism: Microtus oregoni (assembly GCF_018167655.1). Classification (NCBI taxonomy): domain Eukaryota; kingdom Metazoa; phylum Chordata; class Mammalia; order Rodentia; family Cricetidae; genus Microtus; species Microtus oregoni. The sequence continues at coordinate 8,215,609 of NW_024543976.1, forward strand.
AGTTCGCCACCAAGATAAATCAGAAAACAAAAGCTTCTTAACGGCATGAAACGGTGAGCTGGACAGAGCGACCGCAGGTAGACCCGGGCCTTAACAGTCAGTGCAGGCAGCAGGATGAGAAATCAGACCTGTGCTGCACACCCGACAGGCATGGCCACCTTAACACCGCCTTCAATGGCGCTCGACTGCCCACACGCGTATTCACTTCAAACAGGAAACAGCAACAGCTCTCCATTCTCTAGATTCGGTGCACAGCACAGCAACCTCAGCAGAAATGGAAACTATGTTTGTACAAAGGTTTATCTTCAGAACGTCCAAAACGTGCCTAAAATATGTCCAAATCCTGAGGATGGTCCACCTCGATGGCTTCCTCTGCATCCAGTTTGGTTTCGCCAGCTCCTTCCTGGGCTTCATCAAGGGAGGCCAGGGCCTCGTTAGTGTCACTTGCAAAAGTTTCTCGTGATGTGTCATCATCCTCTTGAAAATTCAGACTTTTAATAGCTTGTTTCATTTTTTTCCCCAATAGTTGTGTTCTTCTTTTTCTAGCAGCTTTTTTATTTTCATATTCCTTTTGATTTTCAATGTAGAAAATGTCCTGAAATAAAAACAACTTTGGCTAAAAATAACAAAACAAAAGCCATCCCATATTATTTGTTATACGTATATTATGAGGCAGGCCTTTTATCGTCATCCATTTCTCATAACCAATCTACTGTGAGGACACCGTCCCATACCTGTTTGCTAAAAGAGAAACTACCATGGGGAAATTTTGTTTAGAATTTAAATAAACTGTAACTGATAACACAAAAACCTGAATAAAAGATTAAAGACATACTGACTTTGAAACATCTTAACTACATATGACTACCTGTGCTACGAAATTAAACTGACCTATTTAAGAACATACCATTTACAAAATGTAACAATTTCATCTAAGAATACTATTGTAGGGATGGAGAGATGGCGCAGAGGTTAAGAGCACTGACTGCTCTTCCAGAGGCCCTGAGTTCAGTTCCCAGCAACCACATGGTGGCTCACAACCATCTGTGATGCAATCTGGTGACCTCTTCTGGCCTGCAGGCATACATGCAGGCAGAACACTGTCTACATAATAAACAAAAATTAAAAAAAAAAAAGAATACTATTGTAGAAGCTGGAAAGATGGCAGTTAAGAGTACTTACTGCTTGTCCAGACCTGGGTTCAGTTCCCAGTACCAACATGTTGACTTACAACTACCTGTAACTCCAGTTTCAGGGAGACCCAACACACTCCCCTCTGGGCTGAGAGCACTGTACACACATGGGATGCATACACACATGCAGGGTAAACACAAACACAAAACAAACACTGAAGAGTACAATGCTTTCTATCACTGGCACTGCTGAAACTCCAGGCTGGATATGTAGTCTTCACTCACTACTTGTAGTATATAGCTATGGCACCCCAAATTCTGACAGTCAAAAATTCTTTCTGAGGCACAAAACTAGTACCAGTAAATATATGCTTGTTATGAGATCGTCTCACTACACTGCCCTGGCCAGGCTGGAACTCACTCTGTAGACCAGGCTGGCCTCAAATTGTGAGCATCCTCCTGCCCCTGCCTCCCAAGTGCTGGAATTACAGGTATGTAATTCTGTAATCCTTGAAATCACAACCTGGTTTCAAGAGGTTAAGATGCACTTTTATTTTATATAGAAGCACATTTTAATTTATTAAGCATCTTGAGCTTAAAAAAAAACTCTAATAATATCTTGCATAAATGATTATGAAGTTCCTTTCCCACCAAACACTGCAAGTCTTATTAAAAAGAAACTGCAGGTGGGGCATGGTGGTGCACACCTTTAATCCCCAGCACTCAGGAAGCAGAGGCAAGCCAGGGCTACATAGTGAGACTGGTCTCAAAAGCAAAAACCAAACTTACCTTCTCATTTTTACACACACACACACACACACACACACACACACACACACACTAAACCAAACCAAAAATAACAACAAAAAAGCCAAAACAAAAAGCTCTACTCAGTAAATCTGGTTTTGCCTTCCAAACTCTATAGACTGACTGTCACCATTGTGGCAATTAAAAGGCTAGTTGCAGCATCATGACAGATTATATGTCTGGCATGGCAAACGCTTTTACCATTGGAGGCATCTAGCCAGCCTTACATTTGACATTTAAAAGAGTCTTTCTCTTTTCTTTATTGAACTTGGGTTTTTGGGCAAACTAAGCACATGCTACACTACTGAGCTACACCCTAGTTCTCAAACTCACTTTTACTGCACCTGCAGAAAATTTTATTACACTTATTTGTGTGTGTGCATGCTTGTGCACATGTGGTCAGAAGACAACTAGCAGGGGTCAGTTCTGCAGGCCCACCATGTGGGACCTAGGACTAAACTCAGGTTGTATGCCTTAGTGGCCAGCACCTTTACCCACTGAACCCTCTCACTGGCCCAACTGCATGTTCTTAAAACCAATCCTCAAAACGCTAGACTAGCCAGGTGGTGATGGCACACACCTTTAAACCAGAACACAGAAGGCAGAGGCAGGAGGATGTCTGTGAGTTTGAGGCCAGCCTGGTCTACAAAGTGAGTTCCAGGACAACTAAACAACAACAACAACAAAAAAAAAAAAAAAAAAAAAGGAAGGAAGAAGGAAGAATGTGGGAGGGAAAGAAGGAAGAAAGACTGAGTAGAAGTCCAAAAAGAACTATGCATCTTTCTATCTCCTCTTTCTGAGACAGGCTCTCATATAGCTGTCCGGCCTCAAACTCACAGAGATCCACCTACCCCCACCTGTACCTGTGTGCTGGGATTAAAGGCAAGCACCACCCTGCCTGACTTCCCTCTATCTTTTAAAATGGAATCTTTCCTGGGATGTGCACGGGCCCTCCTCCTACACTCCTGCCTCTGCCTCTGCATGTTGGGATTACAAGTGTGTATTTTCACAAGTCTGGCTGGCTTTTTGATGCATCATAAAGCCAAGGACACAGTCATTGTCATTACCTTAATTTGGTCTTCACTGATGCTAGGAGTGTTCTTCAGGAGATTCAGAAAAACCCCACCGGGTGTTCTTCTTCGACTACCATTCTACGGAAAGGAATTAAAAAGAGTAAATTATATGGACATTTCCATAGGCAATTTTTCGAGAATATTTCCAATTTATTTTGCAACAATTTTATACGCAAAGACTGATTACTTATTTACCAGTGCTGAGATAGAAATCAGGGCCTTTGCCATGCTAGGAAAGTCACCAAGCTACAAGCCCAGTTCCCAGGCCACGGGCTTCATGAATGACCAAGATATATCTCAATAGACATATGCGTATGGAGACAGCCAGGACCAGATTTGAAACCCAGATCTGATTCTGGCTCTTTTTAAGATTTTTAGATTTAAACCGGGCGGTGGTGGCGCATGCCTTTAATCCCAGCACTTGGGAGGCAGAGGCAGGCGGATCTCTGTGAGTTCGAGGCCAGCCTGGTCTATAAGAGCTAGTGCCAGGACAGACAGGCTCCAAAGCTACAGAGAAACCCTGTCTCAAAAAACTAAAAAAAAAAAAAAAAAAAAAAAAAAAGATTTTTAGATTTAAATATACACACTAAGATATATGTATCTACTGTTACTTCCCACTACTCATGATGACATATTCTATAAAGTTGCCACCAACACTGAATTAGCAAATTAAAACATGCAGTACATGCAGTACAACATTAATTTGTTCAAACTTGAATACTGCTTAAGGACACTCTATTTAAAACAATCTGTTGGGGTTAAGGTGTAGCTCAGTGGAAAAGGGCATGTTTTGCACAAGACTGGGTTTAATCACCCACCAAAGTGACAACAAATCAAACACCAATCAAACAAAATGCACGCACACACACAGATTCATTAATACTGGACTAATGGTCAAAGCATTATAAATCAGTATTAGTACTTACTATTCTGCCTTTTAAGCCAGTTCAGACCTCTACCCTGACCATATTTACTCTTCTCTGCCCTCTTCCCTTATACCTCCATTCGATCTATTTCTTTTCTCTCAGTGCTAATACACTTGGGATTAAAGGCGTGCGCCACCACCGCCCGGCGGTAAAGACGTTTTCGCCAAGCTTGATGTTCTGAGTTCATCCCTGGTCCCACCCATGGTGGAGTCATGGCATGGAACAGTTAGCAAACTTCTGCAAATTGTCCACTGAACTTCTCATGTGTGCACACCTTTCTTCAAAAAAAAAGTTTAACTTTTTAAAAAAAAAAAAAAGCAATAAATATAATTTCAACCAAAAAACAAAAACAAAAAAAAAACGTCTTTACCTACTAAGCCATTTCAAAGGCCTTTATTTTGTTTTGTTTTTTTGAGACAAGGTTTCTCTATAGTTTTGGTGCCTGCCCTGGAACTTGCTTTGTAGACCAGGCTGGCCTCGAACTCAGAGATCTGCCTGCCTCTGTCTCCTGAGTGCTGGGATTACAGGCATGTGCCACTACTACCTCCCCCCCTTTTTATGAGACAGGTTCTCATCATGTAGGGTAGTGAGTCAGAAACTTACTAGGTAGCTCAGCTCAGCGATCCTCTGTCTCTGCCTTAAGTGCTGGGATTATAGGCATGTGCCACCTTTATAATTACTGCAATAAACTGAGTTTTTCCTGTCTTCAGACTCAACAGCTCTCAATACAAAGCAGGCACTCTATTCAAAAAGGATATATCAAACGTGCACTTGAACTCACATCTCAATATTCAGTAGACCAGCATTAACTCACTGGAACAGTTTTCTTTTTTTAAATATGTATTTATTTATTTGTTATGTATACAATATTCTGTCTGTGTGTATGTCTGCAGGCCAGAAGAGGGCACCAGACCTCATTACAGATGGTTGTGAGCCACCATGTGGTTGCTGGGAATTGAACTCAGGACTTTTGGAAGAGCAGGCAATGCTCTTAACCACTGAGCCATCTCTCCAGCCCCAGAGTTTTCTTTTTAAAAAAATTACAATATTACTAATAAATTTTGATCTTCATAAAGTTCAAGTAAATGAAAATCTAAATAGCCTATATGATTAATTTTATCTTTTGTTGCAAATTTCTATAATTTAAGATTATAGGCTATTTTTTCAGCAATGTTCTCAATTCTTTTTCAAATTTGTTAATTTTAAACATTATGTGTGATAGTGTGAGTGCTGGTGCCTTGGAGCCCTGTGGGGCTGGAGTTAAAGGAGGCTGTGAGCCATCCAACAGGGGTGCTGGGAACTAAACAGGGCCTCTCAAGAACACCACGAGCTCTTAACTTGTCGGTCCACAGCAGGTTACTACCTGTGCTGTGCCTACGGGGTAACACACTACAAACCAAGAGCAGAAGAAAGACATCCACACTTTCATCCTTATTTCACAGTTAAGCTGAATTAATGAAATCTGTAAAACCATTTTCACAGAGACACTGTCGGTAGTCTGGCCAGCATACAAACAATGAGCCATTTTTCTCAACTGCCTTTCCTGTCATTGCTCTCCCACATGTGGATTGTTCCAGATAGTTTTCTTTCTTACCTGAGCTTTTTTTTTTTTAAAGTTCATTTATTTATTATGTATAAAGTGATCTGCCTGCCTTCAGGCCAGGAGAAGGCACCAGATGTCATTATAGATGGTTGTGAGCCACCATGTGTCACTGGGAACTGAACTTGGGACCTCTGGAAGAGCAAGTAGCCAGTGCTCTTAACCTCTGAGCCATCTCTCCAGTCTACCCTTGAACTCTTAATCATGCAGTTTTACTATGTATCTATTTGTGATTTGGCTTATTTTTGAGGCAGGGTCTTGCCTAGGCTGCCTGGAACCCTAAGCAATCTTAAGCCTTGGCTTCCTGAATGTTGAGGTTGCAGACAAATCCCATCATACTCAGTTCTATTTGGCTTATTATTATTATAACTTAAGTGTTTTCTTGACAGGGTCTTACTCTGTAAACTAGGCTGGCCTTGCAACCATAATGCCAGGCACTAAGCTAAGTTGTGTACCATCTCATCTAATCCTTATAGCAAAGGATTCTTCCTCATTTTCTACCCGAGGAGACTGAGCACAAGAAATTGAATAATTTAGCTAAACCACAGTAAGTTGTGCTCAAAAAACAAAGCCTTCCAACTTGGGCTTTCGGTTCCTTCTACACAGTTGTCTTAAAATTATTCCTGTAAGAGGGTAAATGACAGCCTACAGAATCAGCACTGATGAGGCTGGGGTGGTAGAGTCTAAGGATAGTGGAGCTACATAGTGAAACCGGGTCATGGGGGGGGGGCAGAGAGGCAAGTTAATTTTGCTTAAATAAATAAAATACAGATAATACTATAAACCCAGAAACAGGTGCCAGGCAGTGGTGGAACACGCCTTTAATCCCAGTACTCAGGAGGCAGAGGCAGGGGATTTCTGTGAGTTCGACGCCAGCCCACTTTACAGATAGAGGTCCAGGACAGACTCCAAAGCTACACAGAAAAACCTTGTCTGGGGAGAAAACTCTTTTGAGTTTGAGGCCAACCCTAGTCTGCAGAGAAAGCTCCCCCCAGCCAGTCAGTCAGAGAAACTCTGTTTCAAAAAACCCAAACCAAAACTAACCAACCAAACAAACAAAAACTCCCAAAACCAAGCCCAGAAACAGTATTAGCATTACCATTATGAAAAGACCACCATTCTGTTCAACTTCAGCAGTTTCCATCAAGAGTTCAATGGCTTTTTTGGTCCCAAGTATCCTCACTACTCGGGCTATCAGGTCTTTCTTCGGTTCCTGTAACCTGTTGAGAACACAAAGCAATTACTACCTGTTGAAATCTACTTTAACCCCCAGTGCAGTTCACAACTGGAATTCAAATCTTCCTGCTAACACCCGCTTTTCTACTCTCCACCCATGAGCCGTGGAATCACTGGAGCTGCTAACCTCAAGCCCCATATCTGTTCTTAACTAAGGCTCTTCTTGCCGTTTGGATTATGGCAGTTTCAAAAGCGCGCTGAGTGAGGTGCATGAATTCAGCTCTAAATGTAAAGGTGATAAACTCGTGCACTTCTGCCAAGACAACTAACAAACACATAGCATGCTTTCAGTTATTCTGCTTCAAAATTAACCTCCGATGGTTTCTTACAGCTTAATCCTAATGGCTGGCCTTATCTGCACACGTCAGTTCTTCCAAATGTTAGACATTATTTTCATCCTACTCTTCAGAGATGAATAATACAGGGAGTGCCAGGCACGATGACACACGCCTTTAATCCCAGCACCCAGAAAGCAGAGACAGGGGATTTCTGTGAGTTCGACACCAGTCCGGTCTACAGATAAGAGTTCCAGGACAGACTCCAAAGCTACACAGAGAAACCTTGTCTGGGGAGAAAAAAATAAAAATAAATAAATAAATAAATAAATAAAGACAGACAGACAGACAGACAGACCCTTGTTGGGGAATAAAATTTTCAGGTGTGTGACTTTTGTTTATACCGCATTTGATTAACTGTGAAGCTGTGATTCGCTGCCTCTCTAAAACACCTGATGGGCTAATGAAGAGTTGAACGGCCAACAGGGTGGCAGAAGCAAGGATAGGCGGGGCTGGCAGGCAGAGAGTAAAAAAGGAGAGGCGAGAAAAAGGCAAACAAGAGAACGAGAAGGACACCAGACAGCCACTGAGTAACAAGGAAAGAATTAGAAAAATATAAAAGTCCAGGGAGGAAAGGTAGATGATCCATAATTTAAACTAAGAAAAGCTGGCAAGAAAAAAGCCAAGCTAAGGGTGGGCATTCATAATTAAGAATAAGCCTCCATGTGTGATTTTGAGCTGGATAGCAGGCCCCCTAAAAAAGCCAAAAGAGTAAAACATACAACAGACCCCATTTCAAAAAAGCAGTAAATGAAACAAATACAGGGAGCTGGAGGAACTCTACTAATTGGGTCAAATAGAGCCCATGGTCCCCATAGACAAGAAACAGTGCGGAAGACGTTTCCAGTCAGACCCAGTACCTTGGTTTCTCCTCACAGGAAGCTATGCAATACTGTGGAAAAGACATCAGACTAGGAGGAACAGGTAACCAAGATTCAGCTTCAGGTCTGACCCTCACAAAGTCAACAACCTTGTGCAAGCCAGGTAACTCCTGGGCCTCAGTTTCCTCGTTGCTGAAGGAGACTTTGATTTATAAATTCTACATTTCTTCAGAATACAAATTCCAAACTTCTATTTAAAATTTTTTGAAGGTGTAGGTGTATCTATTACCTGCGTGTATGTCTCATGTTTGATGCCCAGGAGGCCAGAAGAGGATGCTAGGTCCCCTGCAACTGGACTTGAAACCCAGCCTCATTTTGACTGTTTTATTTTTTGTCTGAGTGTTTTGCCTGTATGTATACATGTGCATGCACCATATGCACACAATGCCCGCAAAGGTCAAAAGAGGGTCTTCAATTGCCTGGGACTGGAGTTACAGATGGCTGTGAGCTGCCATGTGGATGCTGGGAATTGAACCTGGATCCTCGGGAAGAACAGCCAGTGCTACTAACTAATGAGCCACCGCTCCAGGCCGCAACCACCTTGACAATTAAAAAGAAAAACAAACAAAAACCCAAAACAAAACTAACCAGCACAGACATTGCCTGAAACAGTTGTTTCCTGACAGCAATACTTATTTTCAAATATGTGACTAGTGACTTAGAGCTAGTAAGTTAGAATCTGAACCTGTGAAAAATGCATGAATTAACAATTTAGTATCTGCCAAACAATTCTATTTACCCAAAAGAAATGAACATAAAGGATTTACAAGCAAAGGTGTTCATTAACAGCATTATTCATAATAAATAAACGCAGACTACCCATTCAGTCTGGAGATACACCAATCTATACACAAGCAATAAAAACACAGGGTCAGAGTATGGTCGCGAATATCTACAATCCCAGCCTTTGGGAGTAGAGACAGGAGAATCAGATTTCAAGACCCACCTTGTTACATAGTAAGTTTGAGGCTGGCCTGGGTTATGGGAGACCTTTCCCAAAACAAACCCGAAAATACACAAAAAGCAACACTCCTCATTTATTAATTAATAAATAGCTAGGCATAGCAAGTGGTGCACGCCTTTCATCCCAGCACTCGGGAGACAGAGGCAGGTGGATCTTTGAGTTCAAGGCCAGCCTGGTCTACAGAACTACAGAGGCAGAGAAATCCTGCTTTGGAAAAAAAAAAAAAAACCTACAAAAATGAATACCGCTATGGCTGCATGTGTATGGCAAATTTACAAGGACAGAAAGTATGCCTGTCTGGGAAGGAGAGAAGGGTATTTACAGTAAATGGGTATATGGACACGGACACAAAGAATTTTCCTGGGTGATGAGAGAAAGGTTTTAAATGCAATGGTTGTAAAATATAATAATAAAAGCAATGGTTGTAAAACCAGATTTGTCTCCATTAAAAAAAAAATCAATATCTGAAGAGTGATTATCATATTAACATATATTTTACTTTTCATCTTAGAAATAATGGTAAAAAATTACATCCATTTATTTGCGTGGACGAATGTGGAGGTCAGGAGAGTTGCAGGAGGCAGTTCTCTACTCCTACCACATGGGATCAGGAATTAAACTGACACCAGGTTTGGGGAGCAGCGGAGCCATCTTGCCAGCCCCCCACCCCCACCCCCGATTTTTCCCCCTTTTGAGACAGTATTTCATCTAGCCCAGGCTGGCATCATGTAGCTGAGAACTCATTATCTTAAACTTTTGATCTCCCATCTCCTTAGTGCTGGGATTACAGGCATGTAACACTATGCCCAGTTTATGGGGTACTAAGGATTGAACTCGGGGTCTCATGCATGCTAGTCAAGCACTGTACCAAGTTTCCAGTTCAAAGTTATCTTTAAAAAGACACAAATGGGGCTGGAGAGATGGCTCAGTGGTTAAGAGCGTTGCCTGCTCTTCCAAAGGTCCTGAGTTCAATTCCCAGCAACCACATGGTGGCTCACAACCATCTGAAATGAGATCTGGTGCCCTCTTCTGGCCTTCAGGCATACAGGCAGAAAGAATATTGTATACATAATAAGTAAATAAATATTAAAAAAAAAAAAAAAGACACAAATGTAGGGGTTGAAGAGATGGCTTGGCAGTTAAGAGCACTGATTGCTCTTCCAGAGGACCCGGATTCAATTCCCAGTAACCACACGGTAGCTCACAAATGTCTGTAATTTCAATTCCAGGGGATCTGACACCTTCAAACCAATGTACATTTAAAAAAAAGACACAAATGCATTCATAGTCAAATATGCCCTGGGTTGATTCCTTTAAGAAAAACCAAACCAAACCAAACCAAACCCTCAGCCAGGTGTGACAGACACCTTTAACTCCAGCTCTGAGAGGCAGATGGATCTCTGTGAGTTTGAGGCCAGCCAGGTCTACATAGCAAGTTCCAGACAGCAGGGACTATAGAGACCCTAAAATCAAGCAAATAAAAACAACCTCACAAAGAATGTATTTAACATCTATTTTCTTCCTGTAAATAGCGGATATGTAGTCAAGTGCTTACCTGAAAGCAATCTCATCAGCCACTTTCTCCTGAGAGTCATCTTCTGTGATCTCATAGCGGCCTTTGTAGTTCATTTCTAGTCTGTTACCCAGTCTGTCTTTGACAGGCCGTTTCCGTTTGAGGTGGCCTTGCCCATTCTCTTCCTCCTTTGACCCTGTTTTTTTGTCACCATGCATATATTCATCTAGATCTTTGTCTAATTCCTTCGTATACTCTTGAGATTCCCGTCTTAGTTTCTTAGCAAGCAAATAATTATAGGTCTCAGACTGCCTGCTTTTGTCAAGGGTGCCTTCCATTCCCAAGATGCCAAGTTCAATGGCCACTGCATCTTGGTTTTGTTCCTGAAGCACGGCACCCCAAATGTTGTTCACCTTCTTTCCGCCATTGACTGCTTTCTGACTGCTCTGGCCAAGTGGAAAAGGCTCTGGTTCGGGAGGAGGATTATGACACTTCTGTCTCTTACGTTTCCAAGGAGAGCACTCTTCATCTGAATCCACGCTCTCCTCACTCGAGTCCACGTTTTTAACAGTCCGGTAGTGTGTGACTGGTGCACAGGCAACACTGCCCCCACCTAGTACTTTCTGCAAGAGAGAGAAATTACAGTCAGTTCCACAAAACATTCATCCACCTACCATGGGCTAGCTTCCACAACAATGTAGGTACTGCGCACGCCTGCCACCCCAGCATTCCAGAGGCTAAGCAGGAGGATCACAAGTTTAAGGACAACTTAGGTTACACAGTGGGTTCAGGCCTGTCTGAGTTGCACAGCAAGACCTTAATAAGGAGAAAAGAGGAGGGAGAAAAAGTGTAGTGGAGATTCAGCCGGAGCGTCCAAAACAATCACACTCCAAAGACAGCTGAAACAAATCTAATCCCTATTAAATTAACTCAGTTCTGTTTGTTTGTTTGTTTTTTTGGTTTTTCGAGACAGGGTTTCTCCGTGGCTTTGGAGCCTGTCCTGTAGACCAGACTGGCCTCGAACTCACAGAGATCCGCCTGCCTCTGCCTCCCGAGTGCTGGGATTAAAGGCGTGCGCCACCATCGCCCGGCTAACTCAGTTCTGAAAGACCTAAAAAATGTACCAAAGCCTTTACTTTTCACCTTTAAAGATCACATTTGTAAGAATGACATACACAATAATTGTTACTGTCAGTTAAGACAGTTATCTTTCTCCCCCAAAATGTATTTTCTCATTGGATATACCAACTTCCCTTATATGGTTCTGCAGCTACTCCTTTAAGATTCGATGGGATAGTAGAGCCTGGCGACCCACAACTTCAATTCCAGCATTCTTTGGAGGCAGAGGCAGGCAAATCTCTGTAAGTTCAAGGCCAGCCAGGTCTATATAGTGAAACCCCCCCCCTCTCTCTCTCTCTCACACACACACACACACACACACACACACACACACAAAACAACAAAAAAACACCAAAACATTTGAAGGAAAGCTCTTATGGGGAAGAATCCCAGACATATTACTTTTTTTTGTTTTTGTTTTTTCGAGACAGGGTTTCTCTGTGGTTTTGGAGCCTGTCCTGGAACTAGCTCTTGTAGACCAGGCTGGTCTTGAACTCACACAGATCTGCCTGCCTCTGCCTCCCAAGTGCTGGGATTAAAGGCGTGTGCCACCACCGCCTGGCCAGACACATTACTTTTAACTGCAGGTTCCATCAGGTGTAGCAGTCACACCTTTTAATCAGAGATCAGGAGGCTGAGGCAGAAAGATCCTGGTTTTGAGGACACTTTGGGCTACAAAAAGACACCCTGACTCAAATCCAACAACAACAAAACCCCTCAAAATTCAGTTTTCACAGCATTATGTTAACCAACTTTTTAACGTAAACAACTTTTAAAGGAACTGAAAAATAAGATCCTAGTATTAATTTCCTAAGACATCTACATGTAAAGATAATACTTAAAAAATCTGACCGCCACACAATAACCACAAAAATTTATGTGGTATAATATGATGCTTCAATTTGTGTATGTAGTTTGTAATGTCCAAATCAGGGTTGTTAGCCTACTTATCACTTTAAACGTTTGTCATTTCTTTACGGTGAAAAAAAAGACTTTATGGTGAATAAAATCCTTTTATGGGGGGAGGTTACACTTGGCTTTTAAGTAGAGGGGGCTTGAACTCAGGGCCTCCAGCATGCTAGGCAAACACTCTACCAATTGAGCTACACCCCCACCCCATGGCTATTCTGAAATATTCGCTATTATTAATCGCTCACTCTGGCATGCAATAGAGCTCTGAGTGTATTTCTTCTAACTGTAATTTTGCCCTCAATCTTTGCTTTTTATACTAAACACAAAACCACGCATTTATTGAGTTCCTCTTAGGTATTTAAACCGAGTGAGATGTCTTAAGCCAGTAACATCCGCTGCCAACACTGGCCAGGCCTTACAGTGTCCATCACGCCAGTCCCACCTGAACACCAAAACGGAGCAGTTAAATATTTTGCAGCTAGTGGCGGTGCCGAGGATGGAGTGCGGGTAGCCTGGCGGGTAGCCCTCTGCGGGAGTACTAGGAGTCTCAGAAGATTAGGAAGCGTTCCAGAGGGATCTCCCAGCACTTCTGGAGCCTAGGAGGCAGGACGACAGCTCACGTGCCAGTCCAGCCGTGGGCGACACAGCGAGATGCCGTCTGCATCCCCGGACAGCAGAAACAAAGCCTGGTGCCTCCATGCTGCACGTGGGAGCTGACCAAACTCGGGGGGAACACTGAAAACGAGGCCCCGGGTACGCGAGGAGCTCGCTATCCGCCAGGGACAAAAACATGAGCATCAAACGCAGTTACAGCTCTCCGTCCCCACGTTCTCCCTTTGGGCAAATCCTGTCTCCGGGAGCGGCTGTGCAGGAGCAGGGACTCTGCAGAGGCAGGAGCCGCAAGCGAGGAGATGTTCGCCCGTGCCGGGAGGCCGGCGGCCCCGCGGGGTCGAGTCTCCGGCAGGGCCCCGCGGCCTCCGAGCCGCCGCATCCCGGGGCCGCCCGCGCCCCTCCATCCCGGCCTCGCGGCCCCCGGCGCCCAGCCCGGTCTCCCGCGCTCCCTCTCGCTCACCGCCATCTGCGTCGGCCTGTCGCTGGGGACGACCGTCATGTCGGAGTCCGAGTCGGAAAGCTGCCCCTCTTCCATGTCGCCAGCTTCCAGCGCCATCTTCCCGCGGCGCGCAGGGTCAGGAGAGCGCTTCCGGCGGGCGGAGGGAAGGCCCGATGGCCGCGCTCCGGCGCCCCCGTGCGGGCGGACCCGCGGCGCCTCCGCAGGCGCCCGCGAGCGGCACCATAGCAGCGAGAGTCCGCGCGGGGAGGCGGGCTCCGTGCACCGCCGCGAGCTCCCGCCACGAGGTGAGGCGGCGCCCCGGGAAGCCGCTCCGACCTCCCGCCTCTCACCCGGATGCTCTGCGCGGGCCTTCCGGCCGCCCGGCTGCGCCGCCGCCTCCCTCGCTCGGCTCTCCCTGCTCGCACGCGCGCTGTGCCTGTGGTCACTGGCCCACGGCTGTCCCTAGGCCGCCTTTGCTGCCGCTGCTCTTCCCGAGCCACCCTTAGGCTAAAGTAACTAAGTGAGCCCCCTTTTCCAGGGCTGTTTGGTTAATCACGGCTGAATTCTTTTTAAAGTGTTAATGATAGACCTTTATTGTAAGCACTCGTTGTAGTCTTTATTTTTTTTCCCCTTTAACCTATGCTTATGGAGGCCGGGGTCCTTTGATCCTTTATTTTGCAAGAAATAATATTGTGTGCTGCCACGCCTTCTACATCACTGTGAATTTTGACTCCCTGGGACCTTGAGACAAAAATAAGCTGTTATTAAATATTAAATAGTTTTCTATTATTAAATAGTAGATTTAAATATTAACTCATTATTAAATATTAAAATAAACTTTATTATTAAGTAAATAATAATGTTTCATTTTCAGTATGAGGTGGGTTAGCGCACAATTAAACAGATAAGCCGGAGGCGCTAGCCCAACCCCTGCCACCAACGTGGGTTCCCCAGCCACACCCCTGTCTTCCCTGAGCTGACAGCTGGTGCCTGCTTGTCTATGCACTCCAGTTTATCTTAGGGTTGAAAAGTGACAGGCTCTCTGTCACGTTACTGAGCCAATGACGCTCGGAAAAGGAGAGAATCCCAAGACCTAGGACATAGGATAGATAAGGCTGTATGTTCTAAGCCAATAGGATGGGGAGCTTGGCGAGGGTGCTTTGCTAGGTGAGAGCAAAGGTCATGGAGCTCTCTGGAATACCAGCCTATGGGAAGAGGGCAGGCTGTCTTTTGCAATTAGGACCTTCAAAAAAAATTACTATTTCTTGAAACATAAACACCAAAAAAAAAAAACACTGTTTTGTGCCAAACTGGTAGGCCAGTATTTGTAGTAGGCCGACATCCATGTCTACAGAATTGTAAAACAAAACTTTAACTTTCCCTCATCTCTTGAATTTGTAATTACAAAGTGAGGGTCTTGTTTCTCACGTAATTGAAAGGTTGTGGTCCCTTTCCTGGTGACCTAAGCAAAGGACTGTCAGCCCAGCAACTTAACGGACTGCTCTCACGCCAGCCCAGCAACTTAAACCATCACATAGACACACAGCAGCATGGTGGCGCTCTGAGGAGTGTCCAACCCCATTTGGCCGAGTCTGAGTCCTTTCTCACAGGTCTCAGGAGGGAAAGGGCCTATGTCATGTGACTGATGAACAGTCCATAGTACCCTGGTAATCAGGTCTCTGAGCCCTCAGAAGCAGGGGCTGCTGGACGATGAATGGGTCTTGTGAGGAAAGGATGTGTGTGGCCCTGACTGAGGAAGGGGACAGGCAGAGGATGAGCCCATTTAGTTAAGGTGGATCCATGGTACAGGCTCCTGTTAGCTTGGAGTCTGTTAGCCTGGGGCCTTTAAAAGGAATCCACTATGAGGGAGGAGAGACTGCTACAGGCAGGTATAACCTGGGCAGAGTCTGGTGTGGGCTCTAACAACCACCGCTACTTAATGTCAAAGCAAAACACTGACTTTGGAAGGTACTATCCCAGCCATGTCTGTTTCTGTCTATGCTTAAGGTTTGGAATAACAAAAGGCTAGGTGAAGTAGAGTGACTGATTTCATTCGGGCCAGAGGGGGAGCACCATTCCTGTGACTGGTGTAAACTGTTGGACCCTAGAGTCCAATCACCGAGGAGGAGTCGGCCCAAGAGACCATGTCTCACACCACAGCTGATGTAAAAGCATGAGGATTTTATTAATTCTGTCATGACAGGGTCCCTCAGCATTCGGGAAGCGGAGAGACCCCGAATAGTTGGTATAGGCTACTTTTAAAGGAAAAAGCCAGAGAAGCAGGGGGGTGTCTGGGGGTTGTTCTTTGACTGTTATGATTGGCTTATTCAAAAGGGCTGTTACCAATAATTGGCTCAAGAGTGGTTGCCAGATCAGATGAGGTAAGAGGTCATTTTGACCCCGTTTCCCAGGGACTGAGTCAAAACATATGTACGTGGGTAATTGTTCAGGAACTGAGTCAACATCTTTTTTTTATATTTATTTATTTATTAAAGATTTCTGTCTCTTCCCCGCCACCGCCTCCCATTTCCCTCCCCCTCCCCCAATCAAGTCCCCCTCCCTCATCAGCCCACAGAGCAATCAGGGTTCCCTGCCCTGTGGGAAGTCCAAGGACCACCCACCTCCATCCAGGTCTAGTAAGGTGAGCATCTAAACTGCCTAGGCTCCCACAAAGCCAGTACGTGCAGTGGGATCAGAAACCCATTGCCATTGTTCTTGAGTTCTCAGTAGTCCTCTTTGTCCGCTATGTTCAGCAAGTCCGGTTTTATCCCAGGTTTTTTCAGATCCAGGCCAGCTGGCCTTGGTGAGTTCCCTATAGAACATCCCCATTGTCTCAGTGTGTGGGTGCACCCCTCGCGGTCCTGAGTTCCTTGCTCGTGCTCTCTCTCCTTCTGCTCCTGATTTGGACCTTGAAATTTCTGTCCGGTGCTCCAATGTGGGTTTCTGTCTCTGTCTCCTTTCATCGCCTGATGAAGGTTAATATTCAGGAGGATGCCTATATGTTTTTCTTTGGGTTCTCCTTATTTAGCTTCTCTAGGATCACTAATTATAGGCTCAATGTCCTTGGTTTATGGCTAGAAACCAAATATGAGTGAGTACATCCCATGTTCCTCTTTTTGGGTCTGGCTTACCTCACTCAGGATAGTGTTTTCTATTTCCATCCATTTGCATGCAAAATTCAAGAAGTCATTGTTTTTTACTGCTGAGTAGTACTTTAATATGTATATATTCCATACTTTCTTCATCCATTCTTCCATTGAAGGGCATCTAGGTTGTTTCCAGGTTCTGGCTTTTACAAACAATGCTGCTGTGAACATAGTAGAGCATATACTTTTGTTGTATGATAAGGCCTCTCTTGGGTATATTCCCAAGAGTGGTATTGCTGGGTCCAGGGGTAAGTTGATCCCGAATTTCCTGAGAAACCACCACACTGCTTTCCAAAGTGGTTGCACAAGTTTGCATTCCCACCAGCAATGGATGAGTGTACCCCTTTCTCCACAACCTCTCCAGCAAAGGCTATCGTTGTTGTTTTTGATTTTAGCCATTCTGACAGGTGTAAGATGGTATCTTAAAGTTGTCTTGATTTGCATTTCCCTGATCGCTAAGGAAGTTGAACATGACCTTAAGTGTCTTTTGGCCATTTGAACTTCTTCTGTTGAGAATTCTCTGTTCATATCAGTGCCCCATTTTATAATTTGGTTGATTAGCCTTTTACGGTCTAGTTTCTTGAGTTCTTTATATATTTTGGAGATCAGACCTTTGTCAGTTGTGGGGTTGGTGAAGATCTTCTCCCAGTTAGTGGGTTGCCTTTGTGTCTTAGCGACAGTGCCCTTTGCTTTACAGAAGCTTCTCAGTCTCAGGAGGTCTCATTTATTCAATGAGGCCCTTAATGTCTGTGCTGCTGGGGTTATGCGTAGGAAGTGGTCTCCTGTGCCCATGTGTTGTAGAGTACTTCCCACTTTCTCTTCTATCAGGTTCAGTGTGTTCGGACTGATATTGAGGTCTTTAATCCATTTGGACTTGAGTTTTGTGCATGGTGATAGACTGAGTCAACATCTTAAAGGTTATCTTGCCCCAATTTCTGGAGAACATACATGCATGTGTAGCTGTTACATTCTTGGTTCCCAGGGGGGAAGGGAGAAACATTACTGCTGAGACTGAGAGGGCTCAGAATGGTCAGAAATGGCTTCAGAATTGTCTTAAAGTTCTACAAAACATGGGTCTTGGGGCTGGAGAGATGGCTCAGAGGTTAAGAGCATTGCCTGCTCTTCCAAAGGTCCTGAGTTCAATTCCCAGCAACCACATGGTGGCTCACAACCATCTGTAATGGGGTCTGGTGCTCTCTTCTGGCCTGCAGGCATACAGAATATTGTATACGTGATAAATAAGTATTTTTTTTAAAAAAAGAAAAAACATGGGTCTTCATTTATGTGAAGGGTCGAGTCTTGATCGACACACACATCCATCTGGCTACATAATTAGATTGTTGGACTTACTTTTCAAGTCAGCTGGGAGATACCCGGTATTACAAACATTGCACACCATCAAGAAGGGTTTCTCTAGGGGTTGGAGAGAAGGCTCAGCAGTTAAAAGACACCCACTGGTCCTGCAGAGGACTTGGGTTCAATTCCTAGAGTTACAAGGAGCTGCCAAGTCCAAGGGTCAAGCGTCCAGACACCTTAGGCCCAACAGCTTTGATACTAACTGTTGCAGGACCCGAGGGTGCAGGAACTGTTACATTAATCAAGAACTGTCCGCTGCCAACTGTTATCGCCGCTCGCTACTCCTGGAAGCCAAAAATTGCAATAGCTCCAAGGTTCCAGGGCCACTGGTAGATGGAAACCAAAGAAGCAAGGTTCTGTCTTGAAAACCAAGATTAACCAGAAATCAGAGACATAAGGTTTTTAGGTACTCAAGACAGAACCTTGGTGCCTACAGGTATGTACAAACATGTCTGACCCAGAAACCTTTTCAGTGAACAACTCCACATCAATGCATGTGGTATGCACTAACTGGACCACAGGAGTTAATAATAAAAAGAGAGAGAGAGATGAAGTTGGGAGGGAAATGGGTTGGGATTCCAGGGGGATTTAGAGAGAGGTGGTGAAGAACAGATATGAAAACAATTGTGGTCGTGTATAAAATTCTCAAAGTATAAAGTTTTAAAAGGAAAGAAAGAAAAATTTCTTTATACCCTCAGGGCCAAGCTTCCTGACCCTCAGAGCCCAGCTTTTTGGTTTTTTGAGACAGGGTTTCTCTGTAGCTTTGGAGACTGTCCTGGAACTCCCTTTGTAGACCAGGCTGGCCTCGAACTCACAGAGATCCGCCTGCCTCTGCCTCCCGAGTGCTGGGATTAAAAGCGTGCACTACCACCGCCCGGCTTGAGCCCAGCTTTCTTTAAGTTCCCAGCACACTGCTCTGCTCGGTACTGAATCTGTTTGCCTCTGTTGGGTGTTACAACACTCACGGCTGTGTAGCCGAGCCTGTCTTTGAACTCCTGTTCCTCCCAAGCACTGGGCTCATAGGTCGGTACCACCATACTTGGCACATTTTATCTTTTCTAGTATATTGCATACATGAGGTTATTTACAATGTATTTATTATTTTGTATCTGGCCTCCTTTACCTCGTGTAATGCTTTTGGTGTTTATCTATGACTTTATGAGGGCGGCAAAGAGTTTTCCAAATGCTTCCACCATTTTTATTTAATCACTAATCAATGAGCATTTTAGTTGACTCTGAGCAATCTGGAACTTAGGTGTCAGTCTTTGTGATTAGAGTTAATATTGGTCTGAGTTCTACAAAGAAACAATAAAGCCCATTTAGAGAGAGTTTTATGATAGAGAATGATTGTGTACATTGGCTCATGTGACTATGGTGACAGAGGAACCCCACAATTTTCCATCTGCAGACTGGGAACTGGGGAGATCTAGTGGGACACTCCTAGTTCGAGTCTGAAAAGCTATGGTATAAATTTCAGTCCAAGTCTATTATAATATGGATATTGTCCTTCAAGATTTTTTTGTTTGTTTGTTTTGTTTTGTTTTGTATAGAGGTCCTCACTGTGTAGCCTTGGCTGGCCTGGAACTCACTAAGTAGACCAGGCTGGATTAGGTTGAAACTACAGGGATCTACTTGCCTCTGCCTTCCAAGTGCTGAGACTAGAGGCACATGTCAGTGCCAGGCAGGTTTCAATTCTGAGGGGCTTGTGTCTAGAGTGTGTGAGAAATGCTGGGCTGGGAAGATGGCGCAGGCGTGTCAGGTAAAGCGTGGACAGTGTGGAATGAGTACCCGGATTCGAATCCTGAGCCCTCGCTTAGATGCCAGGTGGACATGGCAGCTCCCTTGTAGCCCTAGCCCTTAGGAGGTGGAGGCGAGAGTCCCGAGGATGCTCGGCAACCTGGACCATCAAACTCTGGGTTAAGTGAGAGCTGCCTCAATACAGAAGGTGGAGATGATGCAGGAAGACCCGCAATGCTGACCTCTGCCTTCTACATGCACGTGCTTAGGCACTCACGTTAACTCATGAAATTCGGCCTGGCAGAAATGAGGATATTTTAAAGAGCTGTCTCTTTATCTAAATCTCTAAATCTATCAGACTGTTGACACAATGAACCCCAAGAAACTGGAATTTCCCCAGGGATCTTGTGCTGGAACAAGGAATAGGTACA
Source organism: Microtus oregoni (assembly GCF_018167655.1). NCBI lineage: Eukaryota > Metazoa > Chordata > Mammalia > Rodentia > Cricetidae > Microtus > Microtus oregoni. The sequence goes on from NW_024543976.1 coordinate 8,235,829, forward strand.
AAGAGGGGCGGACTGGGAAAAACGGTTTTCCACAGTTCTAACTTGTCGGGCTATGGAGTGAGCATGAAACCCAGACAATGCTGGGAAAATGAGGGGTGGGTGGGGCCACACTCGGTTCTGGACTCCGAGGCGTTCACATCCTTGGCCTCTACTTAAACTTTAATCTCATCTTGGGACTCAAAGATGCACTTTAGTGGGAGTTGCAGATCTCTTTGTCCCTCTTCCCAATATGGCTGCATTGAATAAATCCCCCCTCCCTTTTTTTTAATACTATAAATTTGGCTATTTTAATTGGCTTCTTGAGGATAGGTGATCAAACTTGACTTGACCAGACCTGTGACCCCCCCCAAGTTTGGTAACACACCATGTTCCCACACATATGCAAACATGTACAAAAAAAAGAAAAAGAAAAAAGAAAATCAGAAATGCTTATGGTTCCACAAGTCTGACTTTTAAAAAATGTGCCAATTTGACAGACTGTTCTTTTAGGTGTTACTGGGTTTTTTTGCCCCAATCTGGGTCCATTTTCCCTCTCTGGATTATGGAACCAAGCATCAGCTGAGCAGAAAAAGGAGACTCATTTTTGAACAAGAGAACAAGAGAAATGGAGGCTGTTTTTAAGTCTGTTTGGCAATCCTGGAGGTCTGAGAAGTAACAGGTCTAGAGTTCAAAGGTGAGGAAGAGGGATAAGCTTAGAGAAGGGGGTGGGGGTGGAATATTCAGATGTTTTCAGAGGTTCGGCAGTGAGCATTCAGGAATTCAGATGACCCTTCTCCCCACCCTTACCTCCTCTTTTTCTTCTTCTTTTTGATCATTGCCGTGGTAATTGCCAATGTGTGGTGGTGAGACCAACCTAGGCCAGCAGTGTTTCCCCCATAGCCCAAGGAGTTCCTCACCTTGGGGATATGGAATGGGGTAAAGTTAAACCCTTGATTACACAGCAGAAAAAGATTCCAGAAGCAGTCAGAGAGGAACAAAGTTAGCAAGCCTGGTAAGTAGAGATAAGGGTTAGTACGTCAGATTTACGTGCTGCCTCTGAGAGAGGTGGGGAGAAGGGCTGTCCACACTCAAGACGGTGAAGAGCTCAACAGAGCCGTGCTTGGCGGTCTTCATAGTGGATACGTGTGATTGTTCTGTGGCATTGCTCCAAGGAAAGGGTTAAGAGCCAACAAAGGTTAAGAATTAAGTAAAAACGTATGGTCCAGTTTATTTTATTTTATTTTATTTTTTGTTTTTTTGAGACAGGGTTTCTCTGTGGCTTTGGAGCCTGTCCTGGAACTAGCTCTGTAGACCAGGCTGGTCTCGAACTCACAGAGATCCGCCTGCCTCTGCCTCCCGAGTGCTGGGATTAAAGGCATGCGCCACCATCGCCCGGCTCCAGTTTATTTTTTATGTTTTGTTTTGTTTTACCTCAAGACAGGGTTTTGCCACCACTACCGGCTAGGTTTTCTTCTCTTGCATTAAAGAATTTCTTTTTGCAAATGAAATCATAAAGTGATTTTTACAAGGAACACCATTTAAATTTAGCTATGAGAGAAGCACCCTAACCAGGTAAAACTGAGTACAAACATTCTGGCCCTGAGGTGCCTGTAGGAAAATCAGCATTATCTCTGCAGGCAGTCTCATCTTGTTGTTTTCAACAGAGCTGAAATTTTTTTGACTCTCAGTCAGCAGAAAATATAAACCAGATTTTAGGCTGAGGGCTTAAATAACAAAGTTTTAAAGTTATCTTTTAGGCAAAGCCTCAATTCTTTCAGTAGGGTTCTAACACTTTGCAATTGGCCTTCCTTCCTTTCTTTCCTTCTTTTTTCTTTTGGTTTTTCAAGATGGGGTTTCTCTGTATAGCCCTGGCTGTCCTGGAACTCACTTTGTAGACCATGCTGGCCTCACACTCACAGAGATCCACCTGTTTGTGCCTCCCATGTGACTAAAGGCATGCAACACCATGCCTGGCTACAACAGTCTTTTCAAGAGTGGAGATGACCAGAAAAGTGTGGTCATCTGGCCAGGCATACTATAAGCTCAAAATGCCCTGGGAAGAATATAATTTCCCTGCCCACACCGAAATATGTGACCTAGAGGAGGCATGTGTCATGCATGAATTTGCTATTAAACTGCCCCAAACGGTGGTGGCGCACACCTTTAATCCCAGCACTCGGGAGGCAGAGGCAGGCGGATCTCTGTGAGTTCGAGCCCAGCCTGGTCTACAGAGCTAGTTCCAGGACAGGCTCCAAAGCCACAGAGAAACCCTGTCTCGAAAAACCAAAAAAAAAAAAAAAAAAAAAAAAAACAAAACAAAAAAAAAAAAACAAAAACAAAACTGCCCCAAAAGCTCACATGTTGAAAACTTGGTTCCCAACTGGTGTCAATTCTGAGAGGTGACCAATGATTTTAAAAAAAAGTGAATCCCATCAACCTATTGATGAATTAATAGCTGAATGGACAATGAGGAGGAGGTAGGACCTGGTTGGGACAAATGAGTCACTGGGAGTATGCCTTTGAAGAGTTTATCTTGTCCCTGCCCCCACCCCTTTCCTGCCAGCCATAAGGTGAGCTGTATCCATGCCTGGTTCCAGCAAAGGGCATCAGATTCCCTAGAACTAGAGAGAATTGCACAGCACATGTTAGGAAATGTTAGGAATAGAACCTGTGTCCTCTGTAAGAGCAGCCAGTGCTCTCACCCTCCAGCCCAGGCTCTTAATTTCGTGCAACCCTACTTGTCAACTTTTTTTTTTCTGAAGAAACAGGTTCTCATGTAGCCCAGGCTGGCCCCCAATTTACCATATAGCAGAGGATGGCTTTGAATGTCTGGTCTTTCTGTTTTTTCCCTTCCAAATGCTGAGATGGTTTGCTTGGGCTGCCATCCCGATGTACAGTAATGGGGTTAAACTCAAGGCCTCCTGCCTATTAGGCAATCACCAACTCTACTGATTTATACCCCCAGGCCACATTTACAAATTCTTTTTTTTTTTTTTTTTTTTTTTTGGTTTTTCGAGACAGGGTTTCTCTGTAGCTTTGGTGCCTGTCCTGGAACTAGCTCTTGTACACCAGGCTGGCCTCGAACTCCCAGAGATCCGCCTGCCTCTGCCTCCTGAGGGCTGGGATTAAAGGCGTGCGCCACCACCGCCCAGCCAAATTCTTTTTTTTTAAAGGTTTATTTTACTTTTAAAAATATGTATATGTATGTATGCACACAAGTGCAAGTGCCTGCAGAGGCCAGAGGTGTCAGAGCCCCCTGGAGCTGGAGTTATAGGTGGCTGTAAACCATGGGTGCTGGGAACTGGACTCAGGTTCTTTGGGGAACAGTAATGATGTGTTCTAACAGCTCAGCCATCTTCATAGGCCCCATTTGACATTCTTGCTCTTAACTCCTGGACTACAGGAATCCTGTTTAAAAAGCCTTTGTCTATACTTACCTCTTGAAACTTGAGAAGCTCTCAGGCAGGCTAGGCTGACCTTGTACTTGGTATACAGCACCTTCTGCTTCTACCTCCTCTGTTCTCCATTACAGACATGCACTACCCAACCTCGTTATGTCATGCTAGAGGTGGAACCTAAGACTCCATACATGTTAGATTTATCAATAAACTACACCCCAGACCCCCCCACCCATTTAGTTTTTTTTTTTTTTTTTTTTTTTTGGTTTGTTTGTTTTTGAGACAGGGTTTCTTGGTGTAGTCCTGGATGTCCTGGTCTATAGACCAGGTTGGCCTTGACCTCACAGAGATCCGTTTGCTGCTGCCTCTCGAGGGCTGGGATTAATAGGCATGGGTGTGCCACTACTGCCTGGCCCTGTTTTCACTATATCAGTGGTGCCAATCTATGAGCCTGGGAGGTCGTTTCATTTTCTACTATCTTTTCTTGATTCTTTATCCAGTAGTTCTTAAGTGTTTCAAAGTTTTTATTGCAGATCTTTTATTTCCCTGGCTAGATTTATTCATAGCAGTTCTTTTTTGTATTTTGTCGTCGTCGTCATCATCATCATCATCATTGCGATGCCCAATGAGGTTGTTTGCCTTTTCTCTCAGCATGGTTATTATTGCTATACAGAAAAACCACTGGGTTAGTCATGTAGTTACATCGGTAGACTGCCCAGCATGCATGATGCTCTAGGTTTAGTTGCTAGCACTGTATAGTCGGGTGCTTTGAGCCTGCCTAGAATATCAGCACTGAGGTGGAAGAGGCAGTTGTTAAAGTCATCCTTCATTGTGTAGTGAGTAGGAGGCTAGCCTGGGCTACATAAGACTTTGTCTAAAAAGGTGCATTAATTTTCATATGTTGTTTTGTACCTAACTACTTTGCTGCCAAATGTTACCAGATATTAGAAATACTTGGTAAATCTTGGAGGTTTTTATTTTTGTTTTTTGTTTTTTTCTTTTTGATACAGGGTTTCTCTGTGTAGACCTGGTTGCCCTAGAACTCACTTTGTAACTAACTCTATAGACCAGGCTGGCTTCAAACTTACAGAGATGTGCCTCTGCCTCCTGTATGCTGGGATGAGAGACTTGTCCCACCACCAGATTTTTAAGGAAAGTATCATATTATATGCAAATAAATATCGTTTGATTTTGATTCTTCCTTTCCTGTTTGTATCCTTTTGTGACTTTAGCAACAGGGTAGAATGCAATGGAAATATATTGAAAACATAGGCGGAGAATCTTTGAGAAACCCAATATGGCCTGGGAATCACAAGGGCAAGTAACAGGCTGGAAATGACCAGGCACCTTTTTAATTTGAATGCATGTGTCTAGTGCTGATGAGATGTAGGATTTCCTTTATAAAAAAGGCCTAGTTATTGGGGGAATGACACAGAGTTATCCTAAGAGGATGAGGGGCAAGGATATGCTAGACGAAATGGAGAGTGAAGAACATTGATCAAAATGGTCTGTTCTTCCAAAGAAAGAATATACTCAGGCAGCGTATTTAGAAGGTGATGCAATCATGCAATACTTTTCATTTATTAGGAAACATTTGTAATTCACCAAGGCAGTGAAAATGACCCTCTTCAAACCTTCAAACCACTGAAAAATCCCTCAGGGCTACAACAGAGACCAGTGATACTACATACAGCTCCTTGAGAGCCGATTAGAAAGGCTGAGATTTTCAGGCCTCAGCCCAGACCCACGGAATAAGCAGGCCCGGAATACCCTGACCACTATGGCCTATGAGCATATCATTGTTTGAAAGCTCCTCTCTAACCCACTGGACTTCAGAACCAACGGGAGGCGCGTTTCCCCGCCCCCACCTCCGCCCCCGTCCCCCACCTCCGCCCCGTCCTCCACCTCTGCCCCCGTCCTCCACCTCCGTCCCCCACCTCCGCCTCCGCCCCCACATCTGCCCCACCCCAGACCCCGAGGCAACCTTGTTTTCCAGCGAGTGAGATAAGTAAGACCCCCCCGCCGGGGCAAACGGGGGGGGGGGCGGCGTGTGGTCGGGGGTGGAGCGAGGCTGCCCAATCGGCTCCCGGGAGAGGGGTCTGCCCAGTGGACATTCGCGGAAGGGGGTGGGAGAGGAAGGTCCTCCGTGGACTGGGCAGGGGGCGGGGCCTGCCCTGCGGACTCTCTCGGGCGGGGGGCGGGGCCATATTTCCGGGACTCCCCTGCGGCGGGGGCTTCTGGCGTTTTGAGCTCGGTATGTGGCGTGTGGCTCGCACGGCGTGCGAGCAGACTGTGAAGAGTTGCAAGCTTTTCCGCCCTCCGTGCAGGCCTACCGCCCTCATGTCCACTCTGCTGATCAATCATCCCCAGTATTCTTGGCTGCAAGAGCTGGGGCTCCGCGAGGAAAACGCGGGCGTGTATAATGGACACTGGCGCGGCGGAGGAGAGGTATGCGAGCGCCCCGGAAAGTGGCAGCCAAGGATTTGCCTGGGAGGCCAGGAGGCGGGCGCCCCCATTACCATCGTCTCTTGACTGGAACTGTGGGAGGATAGACAGGGTGGGAAGTTTTAAATTCGTACAATAGAAGTTTTCTCACAAAGACAAGAATAAGCGAACTTTAGATTTTAGCGCCGCGAGGAATCGATGGAGGTTTTGGAGCCTCCAGGAAGGCTAAACCCCAGGGCTTAAAACCGTATGGCAGTTTTATTTGGGTTCTGTTACAAGCTCGACCTGGCTAAAGTCTTGTGAATCTTTTTCACCTTGAAGACTTGATTTTCAATATTTATTGCCCAAACTTGTCACGGTAATAAAACGTTTTCTAGAATGCAGTAGACAGGTAAGTTATAGTTGCCCAAAACTTAGGAGGGTGTTGCGTAGTTTCAAAGGAAGGAAAGGAAGCTTTTTCAGAAACCTGACGTTCAGCTGTACCAGAATCTGCTTTGGTACAGAAAACACAACTTCTTTTCAAGGCTACCGTTGACCGTAGGAGAGCCAGGTGATTTTTAATTGTTGTGTAATTGGGGGTTACGTTCTGTTGTCTCTTTATAAACAAACAAACAAACAAACAAAAAACCTCTTTGCCCTCAGCTGCTTCTTTTGTGGCTTTAGTCGTTAATGGCTGATAAAATGTAGCCTTTTAGATGCGCTTCAGTCTTATCTTTCCACTTGGAAACCTCCAGTTTCATCAACCCAGGCTTTTTTGTAGTTTGGACTTGGGCGGTGTGTTTCCAGACCAGAGAGTGGGCAGAGCAGTAAGTTAAACTGTCAGTTGAATTTCTGGTTACCCTAAGTGAGTGTGTTGTGCGCCTTGACCCTAGTATTTAGATGACCAGCTTGTGGATTTTACAGAAAGTTCCCCATGCATAGACAAGGAACCCAAGACTGCTCTGAAGAGGGGTTAATCATAACAGAAGTTACCCTAAAGGCTCCTATTTTGCTTTTCTTTTTCGATTTGGTTTTCTCCTCAATTAGGGAATGGTTCTAATTTCCATGTATGGTCGTCATCTTTTTGTTTGTCTCCTTCAAGGTAATTACGACCTATTGTCCTGCTAACAATGAGCCAATAGCAAGAATCCGACAGGTAAGTTGCTGAAACTCAGGCTGTTACAGGGAACTGTGCTAGGTCTTTAGAGGCAAAGGTTAAGATCAGCACAGATGTACAGAAGTGAGGAATCATGTACTTTCTTGCCATTGTGAGCCTCTCTGGGGGGTCTGCTCACTCTGGCTTGGTGGTATTAGCTGGAAAAGGTACATCAGAGAGGATGAGACAGAGGCTTTTTTTCCTTTTTGTTTGAATATAAGATACCTAGCCTAGAGCTTGCTTTTAGCTGACTTTTGACTTAGCAATAGGCGTGCAGCACCATGCTAGGTTTTTGCTGGGGCTTGAACCCAGAGCTTCGTGCATGCTAGGCAAGTTGAACTGCATTCCTGGTGTCCTTGGGTATTGCTTCTGACTCATTCCAGAGGTTCTCTTTCTTTTTTTAAGAATGAAGATTCTGATTTTTTTCAAATCTGGACTGGAGCCCATGATTGAACTTTCTAATATGGGTCATATGTTGTATCCAGATGAGGCTAGACCTTTTGATTTGAAAAACGAGGCTTTAAAGCACAATTGTGCTGTCTTTTCTTGTATTAGATTTTAGCTGGTGTTTCTATATATGCTTTAGTTTTATTTAATATTTCTATATCCCTCCCCCCTTCCCCAGCTAGCTGGGAACTGAACCCAGGGCTTCAGCTATGCTCGTCAAGAGTTTTGCCCCCAGCTACAACTCCAGCCTTCTGGATTGTAGACTGTTGAAATCATTATCGTCTTGAGTCTTAGGGAGAGAGAAATTTCCACTCTTTTTTGCAAAGATGTATATATATTCTAGAAGGCAAGTAACTGTGGTCAGTTGCTGGGCAGTGGTGGCGCACATGCCTTTAATCCCATCACTTGGCCGGCAGAGGCAGGCGGATCTCTGTGAGTTCAAGGCCAGCCTGGTCTACAGAGCGAGTTCCAGGACAAGCTTTTAAAGCTACACAGAGAAACCCTGTCTTGAAAAACCAAACCAAAAACAAAACAAAACAGAAACCCACAACTCTCACCTCAAAGGGAATAGGATATAGCCTTTTCTGGAGCCAGATTTGAGTAACCACCACACCCTGAGAAACACAGCCAGGTTACTCCAGGTTGCTCCCTCAGGGAAGCTGTCTCTTAGAGTTTTATAGTCGCAGGGAAATGAAAGTTGTACGTCAAGGCAATAGTGGGTACAGCGAGATGGGGGCTCCGTCTGTTATCTGATGACATTCTCTACCTTTGGGACTAGTGGTCTGTTAAATTGATAGATTCCAGAAGATCTTTTATCGGTTAGCCACAAAATGATCCGACAAACACTGAGGTGAGCGAGGAATTCAGGGGTCTGAAACTAGCTCAGGGTAAGGTACTTAGGCTGCATTCCAACCCCTCTGCATCTGTTCTTTTTTTTTTTTTTTTTTTTGAGACAGGATTTCACTGTGTACGCTTGACTGTCTTAGAACTCACTCTGTAGACCAGTATGGCCTCGAACTCACAGAGCTCTGCCTCCTGAGTGCTGGGATTAAAGGCCCTCTGCAGTTCTAATCAGTATCTGCAGACACAGCCTCTTTCTGGGAATTCTCACTCTTTCTTCATTCCTTTTCTCTCACCCCAATTCTTAGGCCAGTTCGGAAGACTATGAAGAAACTATAAAGGAAGCCAAGGAAGCATGGAAAATGTGGGCAGAGGTAAGGATGCGTCCCTGGTCCCCACTGCCGAACAGGTCACCTGCTGTAATTATGAAAGACAGATAAACATGAGACAGGGCTGAAATGTGCGATCTTGGGGACTGTGTTAATTTCCTCCCTGGTATTCACAAAATAGTGTTCTTCCCATTTGGGATTATAGGGATGGGTAACTTTAAAATCGATGAAAACTCTTATGGCGTAAACCGGAGCCAGGAATATTCTCCCCCAAAACTTGTAATTGAGCAAAAGAAGGGGAGCTCTTTGTTCTGTGCGCCTGCTGCCTCTCCTCCCAGACTGGTCAGGGACAACATGTCTTCACAGCATGCCTGGCTCCAGAGCAGGCACACTGTTTTCTCAGGGCTAAGGAGCTCCTATTGGCCACGAGGCAGAATCTGCCTCCTTCGTCTTTGCTCACCATCCATCATGGGTTAAAAAAAATAAAGTCAAAGTGCGGCTGCTCAATGGGTGGTCGCTCACACCTTTAATCCCAGCATGCGGGAGGCAGAGGCAAGTGGATCTCTGTCAGTTCGAGGCCAGCCTGGTCTACAAAATGAGTTCCAGGACAGCCAGGACTGTTACACAGAGAAACCCTGTCTCAAACAAAACAAAACAAGCAAACAAAAACAAACCCAAAAAACAAAGAGCCAAAGTGAGAACTCTGAGGGGCTCACTGAGCCTCCACTATAGGTCGGTGTGGAGGGGGAATCGGGAGAGAAGGAGTCACTAGGGTTTTCTGGCAGCCCTCTGCCTCCATCAGAGTGTGTTCATGAAGAGGGGAGATGAGGGATGTTTGTCTTCAGGAGTTGTCATGAGGGTCATATCGTTTAATCAGGCATTGTTTGCAGGTGTTCATGGTGGAGCTGGCACATGGCGAGCGTCAGTACACCATGATGCCATGTGTTGGAGCCTGAACTTGCGTCCTCAGGCTTGGTGGCAGGTGCCGTTACCCACTTAGTCATCTCAACAGCTCCCTGGCGTTTTGGTTTCTCTTTTTGTTTTAAGGATGATGCAGTATGAAAATCAAATTAGTCTTAACTCCAACCTTGCCAGTACAGATGTTGTCAGAGCTGCCGTTGGGTATTTCTCCCCCAGCTCTCATGTGTTTACTCCACTGCTGCGATTCTTCTGTGCACGTTACATGACGTGTGCACAATTTCAGGATCACTTTGTATGCCAAAAAACTTAATGAATACTTTTAAAAAGTGCTTGTTTTTGTATGTCTGTGAACATGATGCGTGTGTGTTGGCACATGTATTATGGAGGACGTGTGGTGGTCAGAGGACATTTTTGTGGAATCACTTCTCTTTGACTTCACATGGGCCTTGGAAATCAAACTCACGTTGCCAAGGGCATCCTTTCTCCCCTTCTTTCTTCTTTGTCTTCTTTTTTTTTTTTTTTTTCCCTGCGATATATTGTATGGAGGCCAGGGAATATCTTCTGGTCTCAGTCTCCCAATGCTGGAATCAGACTCTCCTTTTAATGAGAAATATTTTATGCTCATGTGTGTCTATTTAGAGTAATACAAGCATGTTTGAGAACAGTTTATGCGGTTTCAGGGTCTGTTTTCCTAGACTGATTTTAAAGACTTTATTTGGTGCTGATGGTGATGGTGGTGGTGATGTGTGTGTGCCATAATGTGCATATGGAGGTCAGTGGTCAGTTTTGTGGAGTTGGTTCCCTCCTGCCATCTTAGTGGGTTCTGGGGATCGAGCACAGGTCACCAGACTTGAGCAGCAAGTGTCTTTAGCTGCTGAGCCATCCTGTCTCTCTCCTTTGCTGACTGTCCCCCTTGCTACAGTGGCTGCTGTTGCTGTCTTGGTAATCTTTCTGAAATGTTGTGCTCTATTGCCTTTTCCAATTTAGGTTCTCATTTATTACTTCAGCATCTTGCTCCACACTGCCAGATTGCGTTCAACATTCCTTCAGCAGCTTTTGCGTTTTTGAGTCGAGGTGGAGTTGCTGGATAAGTTAGGCCAGCCACTCTCGGATGAGAGCGAATTGGATGAGTGGGGGATCTGTTTGTTGGCATGTGAGTTAAGCAATTGAGTTCAAAGTTTAGTGTAGAGACAGCTTGTTCTAATAGTCCTCTTGGGCTCCGGTCGTGTGACAGCGACTTAGAGATGGCTGGGCCTCAACGAAAACATCAGAGCGGGCTGTCCGGTCCACAGCCTCCCTCGAGGACCCTCCCACGGAGCCCCGCTGCTGCCCTCTGTCCTCCTTTTGGCTTTGCTGACCTCACAACAGAATATTGCTTCATTCATTCCAGTTAAGCCTAGAAGTTCCAAAGGGAATATTTTTCCTTAAAGGAAGTAAAAAAGTATAAATACAAAGGAAAAGTAATTTATAAAAGCTGCTTCATTTATTTGTTTGTTTGCTTATATATTTATTTTGAGAGAGGGGGTTTAACGTAACTTAGGGTAGCCTCAAACTTGATAGAGCCAAGGCTGGCCGTGAGCCCCTGATACTGCTGCCTTCCCGAGTGCTGGTGTTACAGGAGTGTGCCTCCGTGCCTTCGCTGAAAACAGGTTTCCGTCACCACCGCCAATAAATAAAGGCTTTAAAATCAGTCTGGGGAAACAGACCCTGAAAGCACATAAACTGTTCTCAAACATGCTTGTATTACTCTAGATAGACACACCCAAGCTCTTAGTGACATCTCTAGCTACAGAGGCCCTGGCCTTTCCCACCAGCCCTTTATCCTTCATGATTCCTTCTGTATCTCAGGCCAACTCTTTCCATCCTTCAGGATTCAGCAGAGTCTGCGCTTAGATTGCCCCTGCATCTAGTCTTGTCATTTTCGCTTTCAGTAATTGTCTTTAGACCATCAGCAGTGGACAATTGTTTGTTGCCTTTTCTTCTGTGCCTCCCAAGAAGAGATTCACTCCAAGGATGTTTAGCCGTATCACAGTGCCGACGTAGCTCTAACGAAAGCCTCTCACGACGAAGCTGCAGTCTGTTCTTCTGCGGCGCACATCTGGCGCACATCTGACAGTGTGCTACACACAGACGTCTACTTTGACACCAAAATTCCACTCTTTTCTTAGATTCCTGCCCCAAAGCGAGGAGAAATAGTGCGGAAGATTGGCGATGCCTTGCGGGAGAAGATCCGGGTGCTGGGAAAGCTGGTAAGGAATTCTTTCGAGTCTATTCGTGATCTCTTGAGTAGAGAACAGGCTCTCATAGTTTTCATATGTCCATTTTGTTTTGTTTGAAGCTGAGGTTTTTGCTGTGTTGTCTCACCTTGGCTCACGTGATCCATCCCTCTGCCTCAGACGCCTAACTGCTGGAGTTCTGTGGGCTTCCTTTCCCCACTAGACTGAATCAGATTTAAAAGGATCAACATTGTATGTGTGTCCTAAGGTTGTGATTTCTAAGAAAAACAAGTTTTGAGATCCATTGTTTTAGAGAAAAGTGAAAAAAGTATGTGGTTTAAAAATCATTGAAATAAATCCATTATGCATGGTTGAAATTCCCAAAGAATTAAATAGACAAATTGTATTAAAAATAAGACAAAAGCAAGTAAATAAAGAAGTAGAAAGATAAAAAACACCAGAAAACAGTTTTCCTTAGTTTCTTGTTTACATAAAATAATGTTTTATTTGTCCTCAGCTTCATATTTTAAATACAGATTCTACTGGAGAAATTCTACTTGGATTTCTATATTTTTAGGTGTCTTTGGAGATGGGGAAGATCTTAGTGGAAGGCATAGGAGAAGTTCAGGAGTATGTGGACATTTGTGATTACGCGGCTGGCTTGTCAAGGATGATCGGGGGACCCGTCTTGCCTTCTGAAAGTAAGCCGGGAGTCGCTGAACCAAGTGTTTGGAGTTGTGGTACAGAGCTTCAAAATGTCCGCAGACCAGTGAGATCGGGCGAGATGGCTTGACGGGACGCCTGACAACTTCGGTTCCATTCCCAGGCCCCCCGGAGTGGAAGGAGAGAACTGAGTTTGTTGCCCTCTGGCCTCCACGTGTGTGTGCACACAGACCCGCGCACCAAATCCTTAGGTTTTAGAGTTGAGGGCGGTGTCAGGGAATTGGTAGCTGTAATAGAGCGAGTGGAGGATAGCACCATATGCACGTAGTGGACTTCTACCCCAGCCTGGGGGATGCTATTTAAAAAGGCCTCTCAGGGAAGTTAGCCTAAGGCCTTGAAGGAGATGGAGCTACGGGGTCGAATACTTCAGGTGGGGAAGGGGGTTGTGGAAAGTCAAGGATGGAGGAACATGGACGTGGGGACTGCCTTACTTCGGCACAGCTGGAGGACACGGTGCAAGGAAGGATCCCTGTTGGGAGGAGTTTGGACTTTACCCTGAATAGCTGCAGCATCTGTGCCGACTGTAGAAGCCTCCAAGTGAGGGATTGATGGCAGTAGGATGAAGAAGGGAGAGCTGGAGTGAAGGCTAGCCTTGCCAAGCAGGAGTTGGGGTGCTGGCCTGCAGGATGGCCTCAGTGTGAGGTGCTATGCTGGGAGGTCCCCAAGCCTGCTTCCAGTGTGAATGATGACAGGAAGGGCCACTTTCCTACCATGTAGCAGTGTGTAATTTTAACCAGTCAGCATTTCTTGGTCCAACCAGCTATTGGTGAAAATAAACTTTTGTGGGATTAGCTTTAAAACTGACAATTGCAATTTGAGTTTTGATTTTTTTTTTTTTTTTTTTAATACGGTGTCTCATGTATTCTGGGCTGGGCTAGAACTTACCATGTAACTGAGAAAAACTTAGAACTGATCGTTCTGCCTCCACCTCCTGAGTTCTGGGATGACAGGCAAGAGCCACCACACCCAGTGTATGCTATGCTGGGGATCCAGCCCAGGGCTTTGCACATGCTAGGCAAGCAGTCTACCAAATGAGCCACGTATTCTGCCAAAATATAACATTTCTATTTGTGCTTTTAATTTCCTTGCAGCGAATATAACATTTTTGTAATCCAGCACGAGCCTATAACACGACCTTCCTTGTTCACGTTGGAGAGGTCAAGAGACAACATAAAGAACATGGATCCAGATCTGAGAATCACGTGTTCTGAGCTCTGCTTATATCTTACCCTTTGGGTTCACATCTCCTGGGGGAACTTCCCACTGCCTCACTGACTTGTCCCTAACTTCCAAATGGGACCCATAATGCCCTTACCTCTGTGGCTCCTGAGGTATGAGGTATAATGAACATTATTAAATTCGCTGACGTGGTATAGTAATCAACAGTTCTGTTTTTTATTAAGTGATATATTCATACCCTTTGGCTGTGTGAGGTGATCCAAGGAAGCAGCAGGAATCTTCTGGTCTGGTACATGCACGTCTGACCTGCAGAGGCATGGTTTAGGATTTTATTCTATTAACATTTATGAATATTTACACATCTCAGGACCTGGCCACGCTCTCATCGAGCAGTGGAACCCGTTAGGCCTGGTGGGGATCATCACTGCCTTCAATTTCCCCGTGGCCGTGTTTGGCTGGAACAACGCCATCGCGCTGATCACAGGAAACGTCTGCGTTTGGTAAGCTGGGCTCGTTCTCCTGTCTCATGGAAAGAAGAGGATGAATTTATAGCAGTTGTGATCGCTCTGCTCTGCTCAAAGGGATTTAGATGTGTTAAAAGTGTTTCCCAAACATTCTCAACTAATACATGAAGTCACACGTGCTGATTGTCTTCATTTTCAATTTGTATTTTACCATCAGTGACGTGTTTGGATATAGTAGTGTCCTCTTCCCTCCCTGCTGTTCTCCCTCTCAGCGCAGGATTCGTACCTGATACGTTCTGATACGAAATACACCTGGAGTTAGGCTCCATATGTTAATGGCTCAGCTTCCAGTTCAGATGATTTATTTATTTATTGGAGGAAGACTTTGCACTCTTTCCTCTGTCTTCTAAGTGCTGGGATTACAGGCATAAGCTACCTTGTCCAGGATTTTTCTAAATTGATTTTTTTTTTTGAGATAAGATCTCACTATGTTACCCAGGCAATCTTACTGCCTCAGCCTCCCGAGTGCAGAGACTACAGGCATGCAGCAGTGTGCCCAGCCAAATTTATTAGTGTTAAATACGCCTTCAATAGAATATTCTCAATCTCTCTATAAAACAAAGTGTAGTTTGAAGGCGTAACGATTTGGTACCATCTTGCTGAGGGAACCAATGGTTTCTGTTTTGAGATTTCTCCTTGCTGAGACCAACTGCTTGATAAGAGGCAACTTACAGGGGAAGGGTTCTTTTGGATCACAGGTGGAGGGCGGGGTACAGTCTGTCACACAGAGGTGCTCACATCCGGGCAGTCAGGAAACAGAAAGGAGAAGCCTAGTATTCATCTGGCTTTCTCCTTTTTTTTTTTTTTTTTAAGTTTCTTCCTTTTTTTATGCTTACATATATTTTTTTGGTTTTTTGTTTGTTTGTTTTGTTTTGTTTTTATTATGTATACAACATTCTGTCTCAATGTATGCCCACACGCTAGAGGAGGGCGCCAGATCTCAGTACAGATGGTTATGAGCCACTATGTAGTTGCTGGGAATTGAACTCAGGACCTCTGGAAGTGCAGCCAGTGCTCTTAACCTCTGAGCCATCTCTCCAGCCCTGGCTTTCTCCCTTTTATTCTGTCCTGGAGCCCAGCTATAGGGCGCTGCTCCCCATGCTTGGGGTGGCTCTTCCCCCTTCAGTTGGTGACCTCTGGAAGCACGTTTCTAAGCGTGTGTGGTTTCCATGCTGGGTATTTCAGCACTGCCCAGGCAATGCTTCCTTAGTCCACTCAAATTGACAGTCCTAAGTAAGAACCGTACAGGGTTGTGTAGCTAGCTGGCAGCTCCGACGGTCCTGCAGCAGGTGGGCTCAGCATTACTTGGTGTGGGTTGATGTTCATGAATGGATAAGTTTCCTTATCCATTGTGCCCAGAGACACCACCTAAAGGATAGGTTTCCACTTCAGTTACTAGAGTTATTTGTTGTCTAATTGGACAGAACCTTTTCTCCGTAACTTTGTTTTTCTTTGTAATGAAAGGTATTTGCCTCTCCTCAAGTTAATTTTCTTTCTCTCGCTCTCTCTTTAAAAATGTCTCTAGGAAAGGAGCGCCAACAACTTCTCTTGTTAGCATAGCCGTCACAAAGTAAGTATGTGTAGCTTTCTTTTTCCTGGGCATGACAGAATTTTGCAAAGATGATTGATGAGCACTGCTTTTTGTTTGTTTGTTTTGCTTTGTTTTTTTTGTTTTGTTTTTTCAAGATAGGATTTTTCTTTGCTCTGTCTTTAACAACCCTTGTGTCCTATAACTTACTCTGTAGATCAGGCCGACCTGGTGGTTAGGGACAAAAGAAGAAAAGCAAGGCTTCATCCCTGTACTTCCACGTCGACAACACTCCAGCCTCCAGTCTGCCATATTGACTCAGATGTGTCTTCGTAGTTGGGCATATTTGATGAAAATATGTTTTAACCACTCATTGCTTTCCAGTTCCTATTCATATTCTGTATATGTTTTCCTTTAGCACTCTGTTTTAAACCCAAACTTCCACTGTGTTTGCAAACCTTATCTATAATCTGTGAGGAAACCCCAGGTCGAGTGTTTGAAGAGTCAGAGGGCAAGTTGGGAAGGGAGGTTACGTGAGAGGGATTTCTCTCGTTTATAAAAATGTTCCGAGTGAAATGGTTGGCTGAGCAGTCTCTGTCGTTTCCTTCCTAGGATCATTGCCAAGGTTTTGGAGGACAACCAGCTCCCTGGTGCCATTTGTTCCCTGACTTGTGGTGGAGCAGATATTGGGTAGGTGAATGGTTGAAGAGCATCCTTCTGTTGAAGGACCCTGGGTTGATTGCTGGGAGTCTTCCACCATAATAACCAAACCCAGTGTGGCTAAAGAGGCGAGGAACCTTCTGTGGGCGGGTAATACTGTAGACCTGCTGTGTGTTAATCCTGTAGACCTGCTGTGTGTTAATCCTGTAGACCTGCTGTGTGTTAATACTTAGACCTGCTGTGTGGTTAATACTGTAGACTTGCTGTGTGGTTAATACTGTAGACCTGCTGTGTGTTAATACTGTAGACTTGCTGTGTGGTTAATACTGTAGACCTGCTGTGTGTTAATCCTGTAGACCTGCTGTGTGTTAATCCTGTAGACCTGCTGTGTGTTAATCCTGTAGACCTGCTGTGTGTTAATACTGTAGACCTGCTGTGTGTTAATACTGTAGACCTGCTGTGTGTTAATCCTGTAGACCTGCTGTGTGTTAATACTGTAGACCTGCTGTGTGTTAATACTGTAGACCTGCTGTGTGTTAATCCTGTAGACCTGCTGTGTGTTAATCCTGTAGACCTGCTGTGTGTTAATCCTGTAGACCTGCTGTGTGTTAATACTGTAGACCTGCTGTGTGTTAATACTGTAGACCTGCTGTGTGTTAATACTGTAGACCTGCTGTGTGTTAATACTGTAGACCTGCTGTGTGTTAATCCTGTAGACCTGCTGTGTGTTAATACTGCAGATCTGCTGTGTGTTAATCCTGTAGACCTGCTGTGTGTTAATCCTGTAGACCTGCTGTGTGTTAATACTGTAGACCTGCTGTGTGTTAATACTGTAGACCTGCTGTGTGTTAATACTGTAGACCTGCTGTGTGGTTAATACTGTAGACCTGCTGTGTGTTAATACTGTAGACCTGCTGTGTGTTAATACTGTAGACCTGCTGTGTGTTAATACTGTAGACCTGCTGTGTGTTAATACTGTAGACCTGCTGTGTGTTAATACTGTAGACCTGCTGTGTGTTAATACTGTAGACCTGCTGTGTGTTAATCCTGTAGACCTGCTGTGTGTTAATCCTGTAGACCTGCTGTGTGTTAATACTGTAGACCTGCTGTGTGTTAATACTGTAGACCTGCTGTGTGTTAATCCTGTAGACCTGCTGTGTGTTAATCCTGTAGACCTGCTGTGTGTTAATACTGTAGACCTGCTGTGTGGTTAATACTGTAGACCTGCTGTGTGTTAATACTGTAGACCTGCTGTGTGTTAATACTGTAGACCTGCTGTGTGGTTAATACTGTAGACCTGCTGTGTGTTAATCCTGTAGACCTGCTGTGTGTTAATCCTGTAGACCTGCTGTGTGTTAATCCTGTAGACCTGCTGTGTGTTAATCCTGTAGACCTGCTGTGTGTTAATCCTGTAGACCTGCTGTGTGTTAATCCTGTAGACCTGCTGTGTGTTAATCCTGTAGACCTGCTGTGTGTTAATACTGTAGACTTGCTGTGTGTTAATACTGTAGACCTGCTGTGTGTTAATCCTGTAGACCTGCTGTGTGTTAATACTGTAGACCTGCTGTGTGTTAATACTGTAGACCTGCTGTGTGTTAATCCTGTAGACCTGCTGTGTGTTAATCCTGTAGACCTGCTGTGTGTTAATCCTGTAGACCTGCTGTGTGTTAATCCTGTAGACCTGCTGTGTGTTAATACTGTAGACCTGCTGTGTGTTAATACTGTAGACCTGCTGTGTGTTAATACTGTAGACCTGCTGTGTGGTTAATACTGTAGACCTGCTGTGTGGTTAATACTGTAGACCTGCTGTGTGTTAATACTGTAGACCTGCTGTGTGTTAATCCTGTAGACCTGCTGTGTGTTAATCCTGTAGACCTGCTGTGTGTTAATCCTGTAGACCTGCTGTGTGTTAATCCTGTAGACCTGCTGTGTGTTAATCCTGTAGACCTGCTGTGTGTTAATCCTGTAGACCTGCTGTGTGTTAATCCTGTAGACCTGCTGTGTGTTAATCCTGTAGACCTGCTGTGTGTTAATACTGTAGACCTGCTGTGTGTTAATACTGTAGACCTGCTGTGTGTTAATACTGTAGACCTGCTGTGTGTTAATCCTGTAGACCTGCTGTGTATTAATCATGTAGACCTGCTATGCTCTTTAGTGAATAACCTTCCTGAGAAATACTTGTGTTTTAGTTCTTGACCTACTGATTGTTAGCACTTATATTTTTGACAGATAATAATTTTCTGATACATGAGTTATCCAGAGAACTATGAAACAAAGCTGTGACATTGCTCTCCATGCCTGAGGAATTAGCCTAGTGGCATTTCCTTAGCTGATTGTAATAGGAGACAGGGGATATATAGCCCAGGAAGATACGGAGGTGGGAGGGAGGGTAGAGTGTTAGTCTAGCATTCAGGAAACTCAGGATTCAGTTCCTAGCATTTAGTATGCCAGGTATGGTGGCACATGCCTGTAATCTCAGAATTCTGGAGGTGGAGGCAGGAAGATCAAGAGTTCAAAGTCATCCTCAGCTACACAACAAGTTTGAGACCCTATCTAGAAAAAAAAGGACTGGGTTTTTTTTTTGTTGTTGTTGTTGTTGTTTTTTAACTGCCACAAGATTCATATGCTGTAAAGCCATCTCTTTGAAACTGTATCGTATGGTGGGTTTTTGTTAGTTTTGTGTTGGTCTTGGGGTGGGATCCCAGGAACTCTGTGTGTGTACTCTGTGTGTCCCACTGAGTTGTACCCTCAGCCCCTGCTGAGTGGCTTGGAGAACATTCATTGTTGTGCAACTTTTGCTATCTTATTCCAGGGTATTGTCCACATTCACTTCCCACTGCCTTCCCCAAGTTTCTGACAGTCACTGATGTACTTTTTGTCTTGAATTTTTCTTTTGGTGCCATTTTGTATAAATGGAATCATATAATATCAGCTCTTTTTTTTCTTAACACTATCTTTATGAGTCTTTTGCTTAGCATAAGGTCACACACAGCCTCTTGAATCTGGAGTTGACTAATACTGTTCTGAATCATCAGGAAAGCTGGGGTCACTATTTTTTTTTTTAAACCAGCTTCCCCTTTGACCAGGGAGGTTTCCTACGAGTCAAGGCTATCACCGTGCTGCTCTAGATGTTAGGTTCTTACTTCTTTGTTCATATGGATGAGAATGATAGAAAACCTATCTCCTACCTCCCTACCCCCATAGTAGCCACTGAAGTGTTTTTAAATGTCACCGGAACATGAGTTTTGTATTCTTTGGCCTACTCTGTTCTTGCAGTCTGGATATCCTGTCCTTCTGTTGGCCTTGGCATTGCTCAGCAGCATACGTAGGATCTGGCTAAGCACAGCCACCTGGCATGCAGGCGCTCACGCCTGTGGGCTGAACCTGGCGAGTTGTACCTGAGTAATTTGCTCAGTCTGTCCAGTGTGCAGGCCGGAGCAGGGCTACCCTGCGTTGCTCACGTTGAACGGAAGCACAGACAACTGAACGGTGACGTTTCAGTCGGTAGTATTGGAGCTGTGTTCCTGAGAACCAACTGGAAATCCCAGAGCAGTTTTTAATTGTTTAAAAATTGTATATTTTTTGGGGAAATTTTAGTTGGGAGAGAAAAGGGGGTTCAAAGGAGGTACTGATTTTGGAGAACTCAGGGTAGCGGACATGACTTGAGCTTTGATCCTCTTGACTTCACCTCAACTTCCGGGATTATAGGTATAGACCGCCGCATCCAGTTTTGTGTGGTTGCCTTCTGAGTGCTAGGACGCAAGCTACACCCCCAGCCCCAAGAGAAATGTGTGTTATCTGGGTCCTGGAGTTAATTGTGAGCAATTTGACTTCAAGGCAGTCCCTTACTAAGTAGCTCAGGATGGCTTTGAACTCACTCTAGCACAGGCAAGCCTTCAGCATGTGCTCTTCCTACCTCAAGCTCCCAAGTCGCTGGGATTACAGGCTTGTGTTATAGATCCAGTCCTTTTCTTTTAAATAAAGCCTGCATGAGTACCACATGTGTGCCTGGTGCCTGTAGAAGCCAAAAGAGAGTTGGGTCTTCCAGAACTAGAGTTATGTATGGATGGTGGTGAGCTACCATGTGGGTTCTGGAAATTGAACCTGGGTCCTCTGGAAGAGTAACTGGTCTTTTTTAACTGCTGAGCCAGCACCCCAGCCCCAGGTCTGGCTATTCTTAAAGGGGTCGTATTGCAGATCAGGAGCCTGAAAGCGCCTGGTGCTCATTAAGAAGGCACAAGGAACACGTTGTCTCTGCTCCCTCTCAGTACAGGAAGAACTCTCTTCATGATCTAAGGAGGTTCCTTTAAGGGCTGTCATAGCTCACAGAGCAGGTCGACTTGCTTTCCCCGTGCTGCTACTTGTGAACAGTTTGTTTCCTTACCTCATGCCTTGGGATAGACTTCCTTGTAACCTTGTCTGTCTTGCCAAGGGCTCATGTCATGCTTCTTGCTGGTACTGCTGGGTGCCATCATTTCTAGGTGTTTTTTTGCCTGGGTGACTCTCTGTGTTCCCTTGCAGCACAGCAATGGCCAAGGATTCACGTGTGAACCTGCTGTCCTTCACCGGGAGCACTCAGGTTGGGAAGCAGGTGGCCCTCACGGTGCAGGAGAGGTTTGGTGAGTGTAGGCTTTGTGATGAGGGTTTGAATCAGTATATGATATCTGCAGGTCATTGCTGGACCTGGTGGTGCACGCCTTTAATCCCAGCACTTGGGAGGCAGAGGCAGGTGGACCTCTGTGAATTCAAGGCCAGCCCCGTCTTTATAGTGAGTTCTAGGCCAGCCAGTACTATATTGTGGCCCTGCTTTCCAAAAACCCAAGAAACTGAAAAACAGCAAACCAAACAAAAGGCTCAACAAAATAAAGAATAAGGTCAATAAGGTTGTTTAAAAAATTATTTTTCAGGGCTGGAGAGATGGCTCAGCGGTTAAGAGCATCGCATGCTCTTCCAAAGGACCCGAGTTCAATTCCCAGCAACCACATGGTGGCTCACAACCATCTGTAATGAGGTCTGGTGTCCTCTTCTAGCAGGCATATATGCAAACAGAATATTGTATCCATAATAAATAAATAAATATTAAAAAAAATTATTTTTCAGTGTAGCAACTATGAGTGACTTAAAAATGAAATTCAGAAAACAATTCCACTATGGTGACATAAAAAAATAAAACACACATAAATCTAAAGTAGTGTTAGTCTTTGTGAGAGTAGCTAATGAAAGACATTAAGACCTAAATAAAGCCATCCCATTTTCACTTTTCCTGGTGTTTAGGCTTATTAAGATAGCAGTTCTTTTCAAGTGATCTCTGGGCTCAGTGTAGTTAATATCAACATCAGCTGTCTGTTTTGTGTCAAGCGACAAATTGATGCCAAAATTCCTATGGCAATGTGAAGAATGCTGGATATCTGAAGCAATTTTGAAAAATATTAGTGATGGAGAGCTCATACTTCCTGATTGTACAACTAGAAGTCATAGAGCAATGGGATAGAACCAAGAGCCCGTACATTTATTGCTCATGGGTGTCTTATCCTCTTCTTGACACAATTGCCAGACAATTTCAATGGGTAGGAGCAGTCTCTTTTGACAGGTAGTGCTCGGACAAGTAGATAGCCACTTGAATTAGTATGAAATTTTTCCTTGTCTTATTCTAAACCTCAAACTTAACTAAAAATGCATGCACAGACAGACAGACAGACACACACACACACACACACACACACAGACACTCACATGTGGAGGTAAGAGGTCAATTTGCAGGAGTCGATTCATGCCATTCATGTAGGTCTTGGGGATTGAACTCAGGCTGCAGGCTTTATTTGCTGAGCCATCTTGTCAGCCCCTAATGAATTTCATTGCTTAAAGGATCGGGGGTGAGGGTTTGTTTATAGGCTCACAGGTGCCTTACCGGTTGCTACACTGCTGAAGAATTGATCTCTCCCTGCTCCACCAACCATTAACTGTATATAAGTCCCCAGGCAGCAGTGGGACCCCACGAGTCCACTTTTCCATGACAAGTGTTGACAGGCCCCATCTTATATGGGTAATCACACAGCTCCTTTGCACTAATTTGCCATAGCCACATCCTGCCTGGAAGGCACCGGCCCCTACTACTTTGGAGGGCGTGATAGCGATGTCCCATCCCATTCATGGTGGGCGTTCAGCTGATTCTCAGTACTTTGACCAGTTATGAGTTCAGTGCAGTCACTGCTCAGGGAAGCTTCCCTGACCAACGTGGACAGCAGCAACAGCTATGTGCATAACGCTTTGTCATTTACTCTCCCTAGAAACACGCACATGCATGGGCTCACACGCACACAGTGTGTGCACCTAATATCCATTTTCCGTGTATTTCTCAAGAGCACATTCTTGTATGTAACTGTTGTACAATGTTGTGATTGTCATTAATATCATTGTTAAGCTGCTTGAATAATCAGAAAGTAAATGAAAAAATAACTAGAATGGCTCTAATGTGAGCCAGTGTGCACTGAGTACTGGAACAGGAAATAATTGTGTCTGTTTTCTTTTAAAGGGAAAAGCTTGTTAGAGCTTGGAGGAAACAATGCCATTATTGGTAAGGCTGCTCTTTCCTCTTTGCTTTCTGTGCAGTCATCTTGAATGTGTGGGACTTGCATAGAAACGCATCCTTTCCCAAGCCCTGTGTGCTTGGGACTCTGTGCCCATCTTTAGGAATTTTCCTTAGGAGTCAAGACATGAGCTTGGCTTACAGGAAGACGGTGCTTAAGAAACAGGATAATGTTGGGAAAAATGTTACCTGGGGTCCTGAATGTGGGCATGAGACTTCTGTTGTCTCTAACGTGGCATTACTTCTTCATGCTTTTCCTTATCTTGTTCTCTAGAAACTGGCTATGTGCTCTTCTAGAATAATCACTTATTTCCTAAGTGACTTGCCTATTGCTTTAGGTTTCACACACACAAAGTTGACCTTTAGCGGAGTATTGGGGGCTTTCATGTTAGGAAGGAACAATTTTTTTTTTAAGATTTTTTTTTTTTTACTTTTAAGTGTGTGTGTGTGTGTGTGTGTGTATTTGTGCAAGTGGGTGCAGGTACCTGAGGAACCAAAAGAGCCATCAGCTCCCCTGGAGCTGGAGTTATAGGGGCTTGTGAACTGCCTGACATAGGTGTTAAGAACCACTGGGGTCCTCTTGAAGAGCAGTACATGATCTTACTCTACTGAGTTATTCCCCTGTGCACCCTGTGCAGCGTTTAAAGCAACAGTTTGCTCATCTGTAATGTAGGCTAATGATGCCCCAGTCTGAATGGATGGAGGGAAGGACTGAAGCACTGTGCTCTGTGCTCTGAGATCTGATGTCAAGAACACAGCTAGTACAAAACCTCACATTTACAAGACCCTGGATTTGGCCCCCCAGAACTGGGAGAACAATTAAATAGTGGATTACAGAGTTGTGAAATGGATAGGAAGTCTAGGTTGTGTGTGTGAAATGCCTCTTTATATCTTCCTGATCCGAGGATGCTTAGGTTGGACAGGTTACAGCATAGGAGGGGACAGTGGCGGTAAGATTCCGGAAGGCACAAGGAAGCAGGGATTGTAAGTCATAAATTAGCCTCCTACAGGTTAACCTTGTAAAGATGACTTTTCCTCATCTTCGGGGAGAGGAAGAGGAATGGAGGAGACGGTAGTGATAGGACGTTACCTGGATGTCTTCAGGGAAAGCTGGAACAGATTTTGATCATCTCCTGCAGCAGCGACAGGCTATCTCATGTAGGAACAGGAAGCTTTGTGGCAGTAGGGATGGACTAGGACAAGCAAGCAGCCTGATGGTGGCAAAGCTCATTGAATTTTCATGGAGCAGTAGTGAGGGGTCTCTAAAACAGAGGTGAAAGGTGACATGATCCAACCGAGACTCAGTTTACCTGTGTATTGGGTAAAGGTTGTAGTTTCCATTGCTCTGTCATTATATACCCTCCTCTAGAAGAAAAGCACACCTTCCCCCTTGGACGTGTGACTCTGTACCATGAACCGTCTGTTCTGCAATGATTATTTTTTTGATGTTACTGTATTTTCTAAAGGCATTGCTTTATACTGCTTAGCAAATGTTCTCTCTGTCTGCCTACTGCACACTGATGGTGCACACTTTTGTTTCTTTAAGCTTTTGAGGATGCAGACCTTTGCCTGGTTCTTCCATCAGCTCTGTTTGCCGCCGTGGGAACAGCTGGCCAGAGGTGTACCTCTGTGAGGAGACTGGTGAGTGTGTCCACAAACATGCTTGAGATTGTCCTTCTTCTTCCTACGAATGTGTATGTGTCTGTGTGTGTTGTGTGCAGGCGAGCTCAGAGGGCCCAAAGCAGGTGTCAGATCTCCTAGAGCCGGAATCCAGGTGGTTGTGAACTGCTCAGTGAGGATCCTGGGAACTTGTTGTAATAGGAGCGGCGGGGCTGCGTCCCCAGCACCCCGCCGCCCGCACGGCTAGCTTTACCCGAAATAATTACACGGAAACTGTATTCTTTTAAACACTGCTTGGCCCTTTAGCTCTAGCCCTTACTGGCTAATTCTGATATCCCGATCAACCCATCTCTAATAATCTGTGAGCACCGGTCTTACCGGGAAGATTGTAGCCTATGTCCATCCTGGGTCAGAGCTTCATGGCGTGTGTCTGCCCGGGAGCGGGGCATGGCGTCTCTCTGAGGCATCTGCTCCCGAGAGGAGAGCTGTCGAGTCTGAGCTCACTTCCTCTTCCTCCCAGCATTCTGTTCTGTTTACTCCTCCCACCTATGTTTTAACCTATGAGGGCCAGCCAAGCAGTTTGTTTATTACTTAGCCAATGAAATCAACAGATTGATATGACACTCCCACATCAGGAACCAAACATGGATCTTCTGGAAGAACAGCAAGACTTCTTTAACTGCTAAGCCCCCCGTCCTGCTTTTTGAGCACCCCAGTTTAATGAACTCTGTTGACTGGGCGTCATAGAAGAGTTACTAGAAAAATATATTCCCTAAACATGAGTGGCTGATGTGTGCTCCTCCTCTACTCCTGTGATGGTGGCAGATGCTAAACCACCCTAAGCTGCAGTGGGCTCAGGTGACGGAAGCTGGACGCAGAGGTGATGCCAATTTTGAGTCAGAGTCCATGGCTAACATGGACTAAGTCCAGTGTCTTCTAGGAGATCAGACGAGTCAAGTTCTAAAACTGTTAACTAAACAGTTGCTCTGCTTTTTCCTAAACATTTCAGATATTGTAAGTGTTGGCCTCGAGTCTCAGATTTCACTCAGTGTGATATGGCTTATTGAAAAGCAAATGACTGTCACGTCCATTCTTTTCTTAGTATTTGGTTTGAACTGAGGTGGTGGCATGCACCTGTAATTCCAGGACTTGGGAGGGTGAGGGTGAGGTGAGAGTCCTCTGAGTCCAGGAGTTTGCGTTTAGCTTGGGTAGTATTTTAAACACACACACACACGTCGGTATGAGGAGGTATTGTCTAGCTTCAGTGTGTTCAGTGTGGGGGATGTGGGTAGTTGAATTTATATACTAGATTGAGTTGGATTTCAATTTAGAAATAAATCCTCGATTTATTTGTTTGTGGCTCTCCTATAGTGAAAGACTACAGCGAAATAAGTTTTAGGTATACAATTTGGCTACATTTACATTTAAAAGCTGCCACAGAGTCATAGAGGAACTGGTTCTGTGTAATTTTCCCTCACTCCCAATTATGAGCAAATGTTTTATATAAGACTGATTTCTAAACCAGACCAAGTTGAAGAATAAGTGACAATATGATCTTTAAAAACATGATTTATTTTCATGTGTGTGGATATTTTGTCTGTGTGTATATCTATGCGCCTCATGTATGATTGATACCCTCAGAGGCTAGAAGTAGTGTGTCAAATTCCCCAAGACTGGAGCTACAGGTAGATGTTTGTAGCTTAGCAGGCCAGGCTCTTAGAAACTTGATACAGACATGGTTTATGGTGTTTTCTTTGATTGCATTTTTGGGTGCTTTTTTTTGCTTGAGACAGAGTCTCATGTATCCCAGGCTGGCCTCAAGCTATTGTGTAGCTGAGGATAGCCTGGGACTTCTAATCTTCTTGCTTCTATCTTTCTAATACTGGGCTCATAGGCATGCGATATACCATATCTGATGTGTGGTGCTGGGGAAAAAAACCAGGGTTTCCTGAATGCTAACATCAGCATGACCGGCTAACCTGCATCCCTAGCTTTGGTTTATGGTTTTACTTCAACATCCATCTAGAAGAGGTGGTTTATTTTCATAGTTAATATTAAAACTAGAAAATATATATTAAAAGCATGGGTTCGGTTTCTTTTCAGAGATGATAGTATTTTAGTAGTTACTAATCAGTACTGTTGAAGAACTTTTTTACTATCTCAGGATGTGTATATTCATCTTGCTATTCCCCTGAATGCTTGTTCTTTACGTAGTTTTTGCACGAAAGCATCCATGAGGAAGTTGTATCAAGACTGAAAGGTGCCTACTCACAGATCCGTGTTGGGAACCCCTGGGACCGTGAGTAGCTGGTTCTTTTCTTAAAAGTTACTCCCTTTTGACAGCTGGTGCTACCTGTACTTCTGAGCTTTTGAGTTGGAGGTAGTGGTGGGTGCCCTTTTCTGAGAGTTCTGAGGGCAATTTGATGACCTGTCTTCCTAGGTTGAATCTCATACTTGATATGTAAGAGCTGAGGTCCTGGTTGTGTGGGGTGGTGATTGAATAGGGTGATGGTTGGGTGGGGTGATGATGGTAGGGTGGATTGATAGTTGGATGGGTGGTGATTGGATAGAATGATGGTTGAATGGGGTGATGATGATAGGGTAGGGTGATGGTTGGGTGGGGTGGGATGATAATTGAGTTCTTTTTCTTTTTGCTGCTGTATCCTTTCTAAGTCACCACCATCTGCAGGGAAAGTGTTCGAGTCCCTAGACCTGCTGCTTCCACAGCTCTCTTGCATAGTAACCAGAGTGGTTTCTAAGATGTATTCAGTGCTGGGCATGGTGGTGCATGCCTTTGAGCCTATTACTCAGGAAGAGGTAGAGGCAGAACTAGCTAATCTCTGTGAGTTTGGGGCTAGCCTGGTCTGCATAGTAGTTCTAGGCAGATAGAACTGCATAGTGATAGCCCATATTTTATAAAAGCAGGGGAAGAGACAAGGGAAGGGTTGGTTTGGGCCCGGGAGGATGGCTCAGGGTTAAGAGCACATACTGCAGAGACCCAGAGCGTACATATCAGGTGATTCACAACTGCTTTTTGTGTTTGGGGAGTGGGTTGATACATTGTCTCTTAGTGTCGCCTTAGTGACTGGCCTTGAACTCAGAGAGATCACCTGCCTCTGCCTATTACATGCTGTGATTAAAGACATGCACCATCATGTCCAGCTTTTAAAACATCTACTAACTCCAGCTTCAGGGGTCTGACGCCTCTGGCCTCTACACTCATGCCTTCGCCTACACAAACACAAGCATACACATAATTGGGAATAAAAATAAGTGAAAAAATGTAATTCACCCTTTGGCTAGGGACACTCCAATGATCTTACTCTGCTTAGACTAAGATCAAGATTCCCTCTGTGGCAGATTCCCAGGCTTTTATGATATGGATTCCTTCCACCTTGCTTATTGTCCACTAGATCCCCAGCCACTTGGCCTGGGCTCCAGTTTATCCAACTTTCCAGTGTTTTCAAGCATTCCTGGTTCTTTGCTGCTATTTCCTCTGCTAGAAATAACTTTGCTGAGGTCTTCCCATGATCAACGGCTACATGCTTGCAGAGGTTTAAGTCCCTGAGGTTCCTTCAATGCTCTCGTTTCTGGCAGTTGGTCAGTCTACCCCGTAGAGCTGCACACTAGCCACAGAGATTATAGTGGTCTTCAAGAGTGAGCACACTGTTATGAACATGCCACTCCTGTGTTTTTAGGGCATCACTTTGATAGCCCTTCCTCTACGGTAGGGTTTGGCAAGCATATTCAGTTTGCTATCTGCATATGTCTGCCTCACAGCTACCCCTGCTCATTTGCATATTATATATAGCAGCTTTCAGACTACAAAGGCGGGGTTGAGTAGTTGTGTTGGAAACCACATACTTGATAGAAAGCATAAGATGCTAAGCATCTGGTCCTTCACAGCAAAAGTTGCTGATTCCTGCTCTTAACTGAGGATAGAGGGAGGAGGGTTTAGCCTCTTAATTTGGAAAGCCACTAACATAAAAACACCATGCCATTTGAGGGCAAAATGAAGAGCGTCTCTTTTCTCTCCCCAGCGAATATTCTCTACGGACCACTACATACCAAACAGGCAGTGAACATGTTTCTTCGAGCCGTGGAAGAAGCAAAGAAACAGGGAGGCACAGTGGCCTTCGGGGGCAAGGTATTGAGAGTTGTGGGTGGATAATGACAGCCTGTGTCTTTCTTTCCCCTGAACTCAGATTGCTGAGAAAAGGTGGGTCCCAGAAGGGTCCCAGATGGATGCTCTTCTTCGCCCCATTACAAGGGAAAAAGGGTTTTGAGGAATGCATGATGACAGAATAGCCCTGAGACCCAGAAGAAACTGTCAGAATAATCGCCCTCGAGTCAGTCCCTAGGACTAGTTGTTACAGAAATTGGGTCCACCCTTGTGTGAGACCTGAGTTCATGGTTCTGTCGACCCATGCAGGAACAGGTAGAGTTGCATGCAAACAGTTTAGAGTGCAGGGCTGATGCAGAGCTTAGAGTGCCAGAGTTCAGTAAGTGGAGAGGTTGTATGGGGGCTGGCTACGCATGCGTCTTTTTGGAGTTTTATGCAGTGAACATGAATTCCCTGGGGCATGCGTAACAGAGTATCAGAAACTGGTTTGGAAACACTGGAAACTGGATGTTGAAGACCAGTACCGAGTACTGGTGATGTTTCCCTGGGTTGTAGTTGAGTCCTCAAGTGACCTTACCCCAAAGGGCAGGGGACACTGGCCGTATTGGTTTAGGTCTGTTCTGCTGCCTTCATTTATTACGACTGATGGCCTCCCTGAGGGTCACACGTCCAGATGCCATCACTCCGAGTCTTGGTCATACTCAGTGTGTGAACTGGGGTAAATGCTACTACTAAATGAATTACATAATGGGTCCAGATTGCCTATTTTAAAATGAACTCAAAAACAAGCATTTCAGCCGTCTGCCCCACCAAATAACGTTATTGCAACACACAGTATGGTTTTCCTCTCCAAACTCCTTTTCTGTTTTCTCTCTGACAAATAGGAGCAGGAGGGTGCTTTCACTCAAACAGGATGCTGCTTTGGAGAAAACAGTTACCTGTAAATGCTGTTTTGTTTCTCTCCTCATAAATGTAGGAAGGATGACGTCCTCCGATCCCAAGTCTGGGGAAAGGAAACCCATCCATTCTTTTTATCTTCTTTCTGCTTAAGGTGATGGATCATCCTGGCAATTACGTAGAGCCCACCATTATCACCGGCCTGCCCCATGATGCCCCCATCGTGCATGAGGAGACTTTCGCCCCAATTCTCTATGTCTTCAAATTCAAGGTAAAAAAAAGAAAAAAAGATCTAAGCCATGAAAGAAAACGGATTTAGCAAAGCGTTGCCTCTTGGTTTTCTTTTGTGCACTAAAACTCTGTTCTATGCTGTGAGCTTTGACCTGAGCACCGTGGCGCTGGTAATGCTCACAGCTTCTGGTCTCGTCCTCTAGAACGAAAGAGAGGTCTTCGAGTGGAACAATGAGGTGAAGCAAGGACTCTCGAGTAGCATTTTCACCAAGGACTTGGGCAGAATCTTCCGATGGCTTGGGTATAACATAGTCTGTTTTGAACGTCTTTAAACGTTTGACGTGGTTGGTGGGTGGATTGTGTCCATGTGAGAGCCGCACTATCTGGGCTTTGTTCTGTTTTGATTTCTGGTGTTCTCACTGTCCCTCTCCTCGCCCACAGACCCAAAGGTTCAGACTGTGGCATTGTGAACGTCAATATTCCGACCAGCGGGGCTGAGATTGGTGGTGCCTTTGGTATGTAGAGACTCGTTTTTTCTTTTTAAAAGTCACTTTTGGTTTGGTCCTAGGCTGATATGCCTGCTAGGCCAACACTCTACCACTAAGCTAAGAGCCTCTGCCCTCCTTTCCACACTGAACAGCAAAGGAATAGTAGTGTTCGCCTTTAGTTTGTCCAGAAATGGAAACCCAAGCTGGGTGGTTATCACACGTGCCTTTAATCCCAGCAAAGCACTTGGGAATCAGCGGCAGGTGCATCTCTTGCATTTGAGGCCAGTCTAGTCTACAGTGTGAGTTCTAAGTCAGCCAGGGCTACGCAGAGAAACCTTGTCTCAAGAAAACAACAAAACAAAATAAGAAATGGAAATACAGTTTATATTCTGCAGTAACCCGTAATCTGGTATGCCGGAAAGCGCGTGCACTCCAACCCAAGTTCTTACCAGGGTCCTCATCTTCTGCTTAGATTGGAGCAGGGCCCTTAGCTCAAGATACATGAACCTTAAAAGTCAGTATTTTTTTTTTTTTCTAGACAGAAGATCCCAGTTCCAGAAAGGTTAAAACTTTTTACTTCAAAGCCAGGAAACTTAAAATATAATACGTGTGCAAATACACATGCAAAGTAGACTTAGAAATTGACTTGGGTGATGTGGAATGAAGAAATGACAGACACCTGTACAGAAAAGCTGAGAACTGGTGGTCTGTGCAGTTCGGTGGAGACACAGAGCAGCAGCCAGGGAACTCAGTGCATTTACTACTTACAGTATGAACAGGAGGAGGAGGCAGGTTAGCTAATGTCCACAGGAAGTGCTGCGGGGGATGTCTCAGATTGCAGTCCTCGGGATGAGGGAGCTGCGCTTGAAATGTTCAGCACACACGGATTTTAGCCAAAGACCAACTGTTGGTGTGCACCCGTCCTTGGACCTAAGGAAGGCCTTGCTATTCTCATGGGTCTGAGGTGTTGGGGTCCTTGCATGGCTGTGCTCATGTCAACAGCATGCTTTCACTTAGGACTTTACTGTTCCCTCCCCAGATTTCACTAGATGAGATACTAAGTCGTTTATTTTTCTGGACCCTTTGAGGACCCTATGAGTTACTGATGTTTACTGATAGCTTTTTTTAGGGGGTACATGTTAAGTTTAACTTGTTAAAAATTATTCATAGTGGGGCAGCAAAGATGGCTTAGTGGGTAAGGAGGTTTGCCACCAGGCCTGAGACTCTTTTGAGTCCAATCCCTGGATGCTCGAAGGAAAGAACTGACCTTGGAGGTTGTCTTCTGGTCTTTACACTTAGAAAATGTATACAAAAATTAAAAACAAGTTAGCCAGAATGGTTGAGTGTGGTAGCCCATTCTTGTAATCCCAGCTCTCTGTAGGCTGAGGCAGAAAGATTGCCATAGTGAGGCTTACCTGGAGTGTGTACCAGGCCAGAAAGGCCCAGGTTGGAAAAAAGAAAGACAATAACAAAAAACCCAAAGCAAAAATCCAAAGTATAGTAAAAATAAGTGGCCTCCCAGAACCTCCTTCCTCCATACCCAACTTTACATATTCTCTCCCTCCCTCTCTCTCTCTTTCTCTCTCTCTCTCTCTCTCTCTCTTTCTCTCTGTCTCTCTCTCTCAACATAAACACATGAAAATCAAACAGGCCAAAGACCAATGAAACAAAAAGAGAAATGTCAAAACTAAATAAAAGTTAAAAAAAAAAAAGAAAACCAAAAACACCCCATGGAGTTCACTTTGTTTTGGCTGACTACTCCTGAGCATGGGGCCTGATGTGGAGTGTGGCTGATAAGTACTTTAACATGCCACTGAAGGAAACCGATTTCCCTTCGCCATTGGAGTATCGCTTGCCAACAGTCGCTTAGTTAGGGCTGGGGCCCAGTCTTCATTTCTCCCTGTTGGTGCTGGGACCACATCTGACTTGAACCTGTGAAGGTTTTGTGTGTGCTCCCACAGTCTCTGTGTTCATATGTGCATCCGTTTGGTTGTGTTCGGGGGAGACTTTGCTGGGACCACCATCAGCTCTGGCTCCTGCAGCTTCCTCTTCCACACACATTCCTGAGCCTTGAGGGAGGGGCCTGATGGCACCCCCTTTTAAAGCTGAGTGCTCCAGAGCCTCTCTGCATATTGTTTAGCTCGGGTCTCTGTTGCTTTCCTTCTTCCTTTTTTTTTTTTTAAGTTTAAAAAACATTTAAGATTTATTTATATGTATCAGTGTTTGTCTTCATGGGTATGTGAGCACCACTTAAATGCCTGGTGCCTGCAGGGCCCAAAAAGAGGGTGCCAGGTCCCCTGAAACTGGAGTTAGAGGTGGTTGTGAGCTGCCACGTGGGTGCTGAGAACTGAACCTGGGTCCCATACAAGAGTGTAGACAGTGCTCTTAACCACTGAGCCATCTCCAGCTGCCACTGCCACCACCTCTTCCTTCTCTTTTGTTTTGGGGACACACATACACAAACTTTGTATACCTTATATACCCCAGGCTGAACTCAAAATCTTTCTGCCTCAGTCTCTAGGGTTGGGATTTAGAGGTGTGTACTCCCTTGTCTTGTTCTGCTAGCTCAGGTGTCCTCTGAGGGCCACGGAAAAGGTGTGCGATGATTTTGCGTTTCTCTAGGAGGAGAGAAGCACACTGGCGGCGGCAGGGAGTCTGGCAGCGATGCCTGGAAGCAGTACATGCGAAGGTCCACATGGTAAGGAAGGGCTCTGGGCAGGAGGGTTGGTCTCCGAGCCTTCGGGAATGGGCTGCTGCTTGTCTGTCTTCCAGTTCTGTCTTTGCTCCGTTCCACTTGGTTTTACTTTTCCCGGGTCTGTAGCTGCCTTCTTTTTGAGCACGCATGCTCTACTATGGGTAAAGCACCACTAATTCCGGATGCTCCCAAATCTGAAAACTTCTGCACTGGTGTGACATAACATGTGGACAGCTTCTCCAGCTGGCCCTTGGACGGGTGGCAGTCATAATGGAGGGATCCCAGGAATGTCAAGTTGCCTCGAGGCAGTGTGTACAGAGAGAGCTACACGAAGCAGGAATGGACTTCAGGCTGCCTTGAGTCCCGTCCCCAAGGAGTCTCCTGTCTATGCAGATGTTCCCAAATCAGAAGAAGGTCTAAAAAAGTGACTCCCGCATATTTACAGTAAAGGATGCTCGCCTTCCATTGTCCCTTCCGGCCTCTTTGTCTAGCATAACAACTGACTATGAGGTTTCCTTGTTGGATTCTGCCCCAGAGGTGGAATAGGGAGGATGAGAACACCCGGTCACTCAGCGTGAGGAGGTGGAAGGAGCCATCCTTTCCATTTCTCCCGTGATGGAGTTTTCTTGTATAGTGAGGTAGAGAGGAGCGTGGGGGTCTGGCCTGTAAGCTTTGGGGTGGGGGTACCAGCTTAGAAGTATGAACAAGACTTTAGGGCATTTGCCTGGACATGCATGGCGGCTTCTGGAGATGCTGCCTGGGACTTGTTTTATCTTTATTGTGCTCTCTGGCCTACTTGGGTGGGACTGGCTCGAATGCCTAGGAGACCCAGTCATTGCCATGCTGTGCTCAGTGGGACGAGTGCTGGGCGGGGCTCCTGAGACCTCAGCCTGGTCCCCTCAGAGCAGCCCAAGCTCTGCCTCCTGCTGTGCTGTAGGCTGGCTTCTCTTTTTCCTTTTCCTGTGCGCTCAGAGCCGCGCAGGCAAACACAGCGTTCTGACTTTTCAGAGCCCATAGACCCAGGATGCCTTTCCTCTAGAAAACCCAAGTGTCTTGTGACTAGTTTGAGGAAAGGAAAAAGAAGCAAACAAACGAAAACCTTTAAAAATGACTACATTCTTACCAGTATGGGACTATTTAAATTCCCCCTGATAATGCAATGAGAGTTCCTGAGAAGGTTAAATCGCCTGTGTGCTTACACGACGATCTAAGGAAGCTGGGGGTGGCAGAGGCTGTGCATCTCCCAGACGCCTGTGTTTCCCTTGTTCTTTTCTAAGGAGTCACACTGACATTGTTTTGTATACCAATTTTTTTTTCTTACCAACTTGAAAGTTGCTAATATAGACGAGCCTATGTTTTTATGTTATGAACGTATTCTACACTGTGTATGCACCGCCATTCACTTAGTTCTCTTCCTCCCAGTACCATCAACTACAGCACAGACCTTCCCCTGGCTCAAGGCATCAAATTTGAGTGACGATGCTTCAATTTGACCTCACAGTCTGCGGCTGCTCTGAAGAGGCCCCAGAAAACTTCGATTTGCCCTGATTGTTTTATATACCAACAGTGGCTAATCTCTAGTGATCCCCAAACCTGTCTAAATCAAGATACCCATTTTTCAAATTTTCAAATTAAATATTCTCAACCTAGTTACATTTAGCAAAAAATGGGTTTGGTGAATTTGTGTCATTAGTTACCATTTCTTATTACAGTTAGTTAGTTAAGTACATGCAATCTCCGGAGATTGGGGGCGTGGAAAACGGATTAGAGAGGAAGAAGAGTGTTTGCCTGCATGACAGAAGGGAACACCAGATCTCATTACAGATGTTTGTGAGCCACCACGTGGTTGCTGGGAATTGAACTCAGGACCTCTGGAAGAACAGCCAGTGAGTGCTTTTAACCTCTGAGCATCTCTCCAGCCCAGAAGAAGAGTCTTTGTGTAGAATGATGAAGGCTGTCTTCTGAGTAGTGTTGAGTCCTCATGGTCCCCTCCTCTGGCAGGGATTGAAGGGATGAGGTACCCTTACATGCTGGGGACCACAGATCTGAGTAGTGTCTAATCAGTCCCCGAGATGAAGGCTGTCTTCTGAGTAGTGGCATAGTCCTCTCCTCTGCCAGGGGATTGAAGGGGTGAGGCACCCTCACTTGTTGGGGACCACAGCACAGGTTCAGGTATATGACTTTCAGTGTTTGAAATGACAGTGGGTCATTGTTGGGCGAGGTGAGTGATTTAGGTCAGTTGTGAATGGTGGCCTAGCATGTGTGGGGTTCTGGGTTCGAGTCCTAGCTCTAAAGCAACAACAACAAAATGTTCTAATGGCAAAGAATGTTCACCTACTTATGACTCCTGCTCATGACTGTCAAACAGAAAAGAGTGGGGTTAGATAGACCTTCATTCTTGTCCCAGAACTTGTCACCTGCTGGGAACTCTGGGACTGAAGTCACTCATGAAAGCACACACCTGGATGCCCTCAGTGACCTCAGAGCGTATGCCAGAGCTACAGGCTGGGACAACTGCTCACGGGTTTCTTCTCAGTCTCAGAGCTCACGGCGCACTTCGGAAAGGTCCCTGCTGAGCTCCTAAGGTCTCACTGGGAAGCTGTGGGCAGGCCCAGTGTACCTGTCCTGTGGTACTGTCGCTCTGTCCTCCGGCGTAGCAGCCACCGCTGTGCCTACTCCTGTCACACTGAGCCCACGCAGAAGCCGCTGGAGACAAGGACTTTTGTAGGTAACTTGAGGCATCATGGACAATCATAAAGAATTGGGGGACTGATTTCATTGCAGTGGCACGCTAACCAGATTCAAATTTGTGTTCACACTGCTCTGTTTTCACCGGTGGGTAGCACTGAGTGGCAGGTCCTTGCCATCCCTGGATATGAGCCAAGCTAAACACCGGTGATGGAGCAACTGAGAGGGTGTTGGCAGGAGTGAGGGTAGGGGAAAAAAGACAGTTTGTTTCTTGAGGAAAATTTGACAGTACCCCAAATTACTAGGAAACTGACATGGCTTGCTAAGATTTGGGGGTGGACTCTAAATCACTGCTGTGGCCATGAGGACAAATTGTCCTTTTTCATAACACACAGAATGCGGTGAGCTGGCCAGTTTCTTACTGCCTACATTAAAACTCATCTTGAGGCAGGCTTTTTTTTTTTTTTTTCCCATCCAGGAATCTTAATAGTTGAGATTATACGTGTGTGTCACTGTCTTGATTGTTTAAAGCAAGAGAATGAAGTTGGAGAATCAGGAACTTGGAATGTAGTTCCCACACCAGGTACACACCTGGAATCTTAGCATTCAAGAGGCAGAGACGAGGATCATGAGTTCTAGGCCATCCCTCAGAACAAGAGATCACATCACGACGAACAAAACAAAAATGCAGTCAGGAGTAGTACTTTAACTCTGGGTGGCCTTGACCCTAGAGATCCACCTGCCTCTGCCTCCCAAGTGCTGGGTTTAGAAGTCTACCATTGTGCCTGACCAGTACTCACTCATTTTGCTCAAACACAAAACAATCTTACACTTCAGTTAAACATTTAAGGAGCTATGCATGATGGTGTGGCCACACATGGCCACACATGACAATGGCATGTGCAGAAGGTACCTTGATGGGGAACTAAAAACTGATGAAGAGGTTCCTTTGGAAGTTCATAATTTTTATGTATTTCTAGCATGAGGACGCGGTTTGTTGTCATAATGTTTTTATTAAAACTTTAACTTTTAAGTTGTTCTCTGTACTTCTTTTTACTGATTTAAGAAATAAAGATTATTTACTTGTGTGTGCGTGCGTGTGTGCAGGTACATGTATGATGATTCTCCACCTTACACAGAGGCTGCTTCATCTAGTCTGTGTAGCTAACGGGAATCCTGTCTGCAATCCTCATG
Organism: Microtus oregoni; assembly: GCF_018167655.1. Taxonomy (NCBI): domain Eukaryota; kingdom Metazoa; phylum Chordata; class Mammalia; order Rodentia; family Cricetidae; genus Microtus; species Microtus oregoni. Next base: position 8,272,675 of record NW_024543976.1, read on the forward strand.
AGCTCCTGGAATGACAGGCAGGGCCACGCCCTCTAGGTGTCCCTGTGAGTGTTGGGGCTCCAGACTCAGTCCTGCGTGCTTGTGTGTCAAGTGCCTTCCCTGCTGAGCCATCTTCCTGCCTGTTAACATGTTTTTATGTGTTTGGGTGTTTTGCTTAGATGTATGTCTGCACCCACCTGAAGAGTGTTGGATCCCTGGAACTGGAGTTATTGTCAGCTGATGTGCGGGTGCTAGAAATTGAACCTGGATCCTCTGGAAGATGCTAAGCCATCTCTCCACTCCTACCCTGAAATGCAGGGTCCAGGCTGGCCTGGGACTCACTCTGTAGTTGACAATGACCTTGAGTTCCTGATCATGCTGCCTCTCCAGTGCTGGAATTACAGGTGTACATTACCATGCCGATTTAATGCAGTGCTGGAGATGGAAACCTAGGCCTTGAGTGGCAAGCAATCTCCCTACAGAGCTACATTCCCAGTCCCTTTAACTTGTATAGAGTCAAAACTATTAATATACTGTTTACCAAATTTAGAGAATCAAGTCAGAAGTCTTCCTCTACCTTTTTTTTTAAATGATTTATGTGCTATGGTATTTTGTCTGCATGTATGTCTGTTGATGTCAGATTCCCCAAGGTAGTTAACAGGCAGTTGTAAGCTGCCATGTGGGTGCTGGGAATTGAACCCAGGTCCTCTGGAAGAACAGCCAGTGCTCTTAATCACCGAATCGCCTCACCTTTCCACCCCCTTCCTCTGCTTTCTTTTTAAGAGAGAATTTTTAAGAATCAGGGTAGAAAGTAAAATTTTAGGAAGGGTGAGTGAGAGTGTCGCCATAGAAGCCAGTGGCTGTATTCCCTTTCCCAAACCTCCTGAGCGACTGACCGCCGACTCTCCTGATGCTCTTTGCCACTGTGTTTTTAGGTTTACTTTGAGTCTTTTTAATTTTCTGTTTCTGAGTGTTCCGTGCATTTATTTCCCTGCACCATGTGCCTACCTCATGCCCAAGGAGGTGAGAAGAGGGTGTTTAGTTCCCTGGACCAGAGTTAGGAATGTTTATGACCTTTCATGTGGGTACTTCAGATCAAAGCACCCACATGGGTTCTCTGCAAAAACAATGGGGATTTCTTTTTTATTATTATTGATTTTATTGAGCTCTACATTTTTCTCTCCTCCGCTCCCTTCTTCCTCCCTCCCCTTCAACCTTCTCCCATGGTCCCCATGTTCCTAATTTACTCAGAAGAGCTTGTCTTTTTCTACTTCTCATGTAGATTAGATCCATGTATGTCTCTCTAAGGGTCCTCACTGTTGTCTAAGTTCTCTGGGATTGTGTTCTGTAGGCTGGTTTTCTTTGCTTTATGTTTAAAATCCACCTATGAGTGAGTACATGTGATAATTGTCTTTCTGTGTCTGGGTTACCTCACTCAAAATAATGTTTTCTAGCTCCATCCATTTTCCTGCAAAATTCAAGATGTCGTTATTTTTTTCTGCTGTGTAGGACTCCATTGTGTAAATGTTCCACATTTTCCTTATCCATTCTTTGGTCGAGGGGCATTTAGGTTTCCAGGTTCTGGCTATAGCAAACAATACTGCTATGAACATTGTTGAGCACATGTCCTTGTGGCACAATTGAGCATCCTTTGGATATATACCCAAAAGTGGTATTACTGGGTCTTGAGAAAGGTTATTTCCTACTTTTCTGAGAAATTGCCACACTGACATCCAAAAGGTGAACAACAGGTATTCTTAACTGCTACCCCATCTCTCCAAACCCATAGATTTAATTAGTTAATTAATTATCATTTTTCAAGACAGGGTCTTTCGTTTTGTAGACCAGGCTGGCCTCAAACTCGGAGATCCAACTGCCACTACTCCCCTAGCTCTGGAGTATTAACAGCATGTGCCATCACGCCTGGCTTCTTAGTTTTATTTATTTTTCTTTTTATTATTCTCTCTCTTCTTAGATTTATTTATTTATTTATTTTTGGTTTTTCGAGACCGGGTTTCTCTGTAGCTTTGGTGCCTGTCCCGGAACTAGCTCTTGTAGACCAGGCTGGCCTCGAACTCCCAGTGATCCGCCTGCCTCTGCCTCCCGAGTGCTGGGATTAAAGGCGTGCGCCACCACCGCCCGGCAGATTTATTTTTAATATACAGAAACTTCCTTGGTTTGTTTTATTGTTTTTAAGATTTATTTATTATGTATATAATATTCTGCCTGCATGTATGGCTGCATGCCAGAAGAGGGCACTAGATCTTATTATTGAGAAATAAGCCACCATGGGGTTGCTGAGAATTGAACTCATGACCTCTGGAAGAGCAGCCAGTGCTCTTAACCTCTGAGCCATCTCTCCAGCCTCCAGAAAGTTTTTTAAAAAATTGTGCATATGCTATTTGCTACATGCATGCTTGGTTTATTGCTTGAATCAGGGCAAACATCTCAAATATCACTTCTTCATGTTGAACATACTAAAGTCCTTTCTTTTAGATTTTTGAAAGACATATAGTACAGGAACTGGAGAGATGGCCCAGCACTGACTGTTCTTCCAGAGGACCCAGGCTCAATACCCAGCACTCACGTGGCACTTCAGAGCCGTCTCTACCTCCAGTTCCAGGGGATCCAACACCCTCATCCAGAAATACATGCATCAGTGCACATAAAATAAATGAAATTCACAGTACATTCCTGCTGTGTGTAGTCACATGAGCTTATTCAAGCTGTAACTTAGTAGCCAGCAGCAACAACAGCCTACCTTTCTCTAGAGAAGTCGCTTTCAACCTTCCTAGTGCTGTGGGCTTCTTGATACAGTTCCTCATGTTGTGCTGACCCCCAAACATACAATTATTTTCATTGTTACTTCATAATTATAGTTTTGCTACTGTTATAAATCACAGTGTAGATATTTATGAAGGTAGAGGTTTGCCGAAAGAGGTCATGACCCATAGGTTGGGAACCGCTGCTTTAGATGTCCCTCCTCCTGCTCTCCCTAGTCTCTTAAAAATCACCCATCTGGGTGGGCTGTAGTGGCGCACGCCTTTAATCCCAGTACTCGGGAGGCCCAGGCAGGCGGATCTCTGTGAGTGTGAGACCAGCCTGGTCTATAGAGCAAGTTCCAGGACAGGCTCCAAAGCCACAGAGAAACCCTGTTTTGAAAAACAACAACAACAACAACAACAACAAAATCTTTCTAATTTCAAGATTAATTTTTTTTGTTTCTGTAGGTGTGAGATTATTTTTGTGCCTGGATTATTTCACCAAATTTTAAGTTTCATCGATGTTGATAACAGAATTCTACCCATCGTTAGTGGCTGACTGATATTTTCCATTGTGCATATGCACCATATTTCATCTGCACATGTAGGTTGTCATTGGCCATGGTGACGGTGAATTACTAAACCTGGGCGTGCAGATGTCTTATACATTAAGAAGAACTAGGAAGACTTGGGATTTTAAAAACTTGCATACATGTATCTTGATCTATTCCAGTTTTTAAGGTTCCTTGAAAATGTGTGTAGTTTTGTAGGGTTTTGTTTGTTTTTGGCTTTCCGAAACAGGGTTTCTCTGTGGAGCCTTGGAGCCTATCCTGGAACTGTGTAGACAAGACTGGCCTCGAACTCACAGAGATTACCTGCCTCTGCCTCCCGAGTGCTGGAATTAGAGGCGTGCGCCACCACCGGTGGTCCAGTGGTTTTGTTGTTTTGTAGCCCAGGTGGGCCTCACACTCTAGTGAAAGCTGGCTTCTACCCCTCCCACCCCCCGCTTCCTGGGATTACAGGTGAGTGCCCACCATGCCCAGCTCGACGTCTTAACTTTTAAATTTATTCCTACATGAGATGATTTCAGTTATTGTAAACTGGATTCTATGTGGCCGAGCGTGGGAGAGTCTCGGGCGTCATTATGGTGTTGACCTGTAGGTGTCACTGTTGTTCAGTGCCATGTTGGAGCTTCCTAGATTCTAGGGCTCATTCTGGAAGTTTCCAGTCAGCAGACAAGTGCTGAGCTCACGGCCCAGTTTTCATCAACTTCCTTATGTACCAGTGTAGGAGCAGCCAAGATAAGCTAAATATGAACAGACCACCCAAAGGAAGTTCTTTACTTCCAACCATTATCACCTGCCAGTGTAGGACTCAGCCACACTGAGTTTAATGGGGGCCTGAGTCTCAGTAGTTTACCCTCAAGCAATACCTGGTTGCAGGAAGGACCACAAACTGAGACTACCCAAGCACCACCCAAGAACAGACCATCTAAAGGAAATGCCTAACATCCAACCGCTGTAGATAGGACCACGTGCCAGCACATACTCACCAGGACACCCCTAGACAAATATCAGCAAATCAGGGGTCTTGAACCTCAAAAACTCTCACCCCCACCTTTACTACTATAAAAACTCAACTCTGATTTCCATTTATTCCAATACGTTGGATGTGCGGAGAGACCAAGTTTGCAAACTTGCATAAAATAAAGGCTCTTTGAGAAGGAGAGAGAGCACGAGCAAGGAACTCAGGACCGCGAGGGGTGCACCCACACACTGAGACAATGGGGATGTTCTACTGGGAACTCACCAAGGCCAGCTGGCCTGGGTCTGAAAAAGCCTGGGATAAAACCGGACTCTCTGAACATAGTGGACAATGAGGACTACTGAGAACTCAAGAACAATGGCAATGGGTTTTTGATCCCACTGCACGTACTTTGTGGGAGCCTAGGCAGTTTGGATGCTCACCTTACTAGACCTGGATGGAGGTGGGTGGTCCTTGGACTTCCCACAGGGCAGGGAACCCTGATTGCTCTTTGGGCTGACGAGGGAGGGGGACTTGATTGGGGGAGGGGGGGAAATGGGAGGCGGTGGTGGGGAAGAGACAGAAATCTTTAATAAATAAATAAATAAAATTGTAAAAAAATAAAGGCTCTTTGCTTTTACATACAGGACTCAGTCTCCTTGTCGGCTTTTTGGGGGGCTTCGTGGATTTGGGCATAACACTAGCACACTTCTGTTAGCCACACAGATCACCTGCTTCCATGGGATAAACCCCAAAGAGAAACATGCTGTTTGTAAGTGTGGGTTTCTATCTTTTAAGTTAAAAACATGATTATGGGGGCTGGAGAGATGGCTCAGCAGCTAAGAGCATTGACTTCTTCCACAGGTCCTGAGAGAATCAAAATAGTGTCAGGTTTTCTCTTGTCGGCTATGACAGTGAGCAGATGCTTGTAACTTCAGTCAGTGAGCACAAGTCCTTGAGATGGAATACTCACGTTCCAGGTACAGTTGCCTGTAACTTCTTGTTTACACAGAACAGTAGTTGAGTCTTCCGCACACTGGTGTGAATGTGACTGTCCTTCTCGCCCATGGTAGACGGGGAAATGTGTGGGACTTGCTTAGCCTCACTTCCCAGGTAGATCAGAGATGTGGATGGTGCTTGCTCAGCCTCACCTCACTGCTTTGGTCAGAGTTTCCAGCTGACCCCTGAATGACCTCAGGGGTACCAAATGTGCCAGTCAGTGCTGGGATGTGGGCTACTGCTTCCATATTGAGAGTCCCAGCAGCAAACCTGCCGAGTCAGATTCCATAGGATCAAGAGAAAAAAAAAAAAACAAATAAACAAAAGCCACCGCAATGTTTTGAGAGACAAGTTTGGCATAGTTTAGTGGCAGGTTGTTACCGAAAACAAAATAAACCGTGGGCCGATTAACTTACAGTGTGTCACTCCCCAGAGTTTGCAGAAATCTTAGAGGAGACAAACTATTTTCAGGTTGGTTTACTGGAGGGCTTTGCTTGATTGAGAGTGATTAATGAGACCTCACCCTTTCTCCCACTTAATCTGTGGAAAGCTTGGCTTTCAACTCAAGCCAGTCTGGAAGTCCCCACTCTCTCACCTGGTTACATCCAAGATCTAGGGTGGGACCTCTGGCTTCGGCTTCTGTCCTATGAGCCTAGAGTAGCCTTGATACATGCCTGTGTGTGCATCTGTGTACGAGTGTGCATTTGTGTGTACCTGTGATGGTGGCCTTACCATTCTGTGCAAAATCAGAGCTAAGGTTTGGGATTATTACACTTGGCAGTTGTTTTATTAAGTGATTATAAGGGGAAAAATCTAGAGCTGATGAGGGGACTCAATGAGTGAAGATTGAATTACGCGGCCGCTGGCTTCAGTTCTTTTCTTTGTGTGCCTGCGTCTCATTCTGTAGCCCGAACTGGGACTCTCAGTGTAGACCAGGCTAGCCTCAAACTCATAGAGATCCACCCACCTCTGCCTTCCCAAACTCTGGGATTAAAGGTGTGTGCCATTGCTGGGCAAGAAATGCTCTTGAAGAGGAGCTAGTGTGGAACATTCTAGCAGGTGAAGTTGGCCTCAATTCCACTATGCAGCAGCAACAGCAGCCTGAGGTTTGTTCGAACCTGTATTACCATATCACCATGCTCATTGTCTTGTAGAATCTTCTTCAAGTCTTCAGAACTGTGTCATTGTCCCCCTTGCAGTGAATATGAGATTTTATTATAATTATGCTGGCTGCCCTATTACCTGGGTACCCTGTACCTTTAAGAGACAAGCTCCCACTCCCGATCCCATGCAGGCAAGCTGGTCTCCATTCTTTCTTCCTTTCTCTCTCTGCCCCCACACTCCCTACTTTCCCTCACCCTCCCAATACCCGCTAAATAAACTCTCCATACCCAAGCTCTCTCTGTATGGCGTATCTGTCTGTCTCCCACCCTCCGCGGTCTCCCATTCTCCGTGGGAGAGAGAGAGTGAGAGAGAGAGAGAGGAAGAGGGAGAAGGAGAGGGAGAGGGAGAGGGAGAGGAGAGCACACATAAGAGTGGTAACTGGGAATGGTTTGGACTTTTGAAACTTCAAAACCCACCACCAGTGACATACCTCCTCCAATAAGGCTTTACTTCCTAATCCTTCCCAACCATGGACTGAGCATTCAAACATATGAGCCTATGGGGCCATTCTCATCCAAACCACTGTAGGTACTATGTTTGTGACTGGTACCCAACACTGAAAAGAATCAAAAAATGATAATTATCCAACAGTGAATAAAGGAGTATTTGGGAGATACTATATAGTTCATGAAAACCAAATTCACAGGATACGGCATTTAAGTCTAAATGTTCCCTACAGACCTAGCCGGCCGAGGTTGTACACATTCCTGGATGTTGTTCATATGCCTTTGAAGGTTTTACCTGGCTGACAGTCATTTCTCTCTTGGCCATGTGGTGAACAGCCTCCAGCATATTCTCTTAGCACCATGATGCTCTGTCTAAGTGTGTGGGGCCAGGAAGCCATGGCCTGGACCCGTGAGATGGTGAGCCAAAACGATCGTCCTTATGTAAGCTGTTCTCTCGGGTTCTTTGTTCTGGCACAGGAAAGAAATCAAAGCTCGAGGTCCTGCATTTCCTCATAGCGAGGATTCAACAGTACGGATACACAGGAGGACAAACATTTATACAAGGAGCTTCCAGACTTGCAAGGAAGCAGAAAGGTCCAGTCTAGTGTTAGCCCCAACAGCTGGTCCTGGCTCTCTGGTCACCTTTGCTAGCTCTGGCACTGTTTATTTAATTTAATTTTTAATTTTAATTTTCACGTGTTATGGGTGTTTTGCCCGGCATATGTCTGTGTGTGTGTGCATGCCTGTTACTCAAGGAGGCCAGAAGAAGGCATCAGATTTCCTGGTACTGGAGTCACAGATGGTTGTGAGCAGCTACGTGGGTGCTGGGAATCGAATCTAGGTCCTCTGAAAGAGCAGCCAGTGTTCTTAACCACTGAGCCATCTCTCCAGCCCTCCGGCACTGTTTATGAAGCCGGAAGCAGAGGGTGGGGGTGGCATCACTTGTCCTTTGTAAATGTCATGGTCTGACTCATGAAAGTTTATCCAAATGTTAGGAAGTGGCCCATATATAGAAAGCCTGAAGGTGCCAGGACAAAAGATTAAAAAAAAAATGACTTAGAAACAGAAAACCTTGTATTTTTCCAGGAAGACCATGTATCTGGTTTTATGCAACTCCTTTCATAGGAGGTGTGGCCATGTGGAAATATTTACCTGGAGGAGAACCAAGAGGAAAGCTGAGAGCTTCTCAGTCATTGCTCTCAGGGAAAAAAGTACATCCTGCTTCTCCAGATCTTCATGAGAGCGAAGTTTGGTGCCAGGTCGTAGCTTTGAAGTCTTCAGCATTGTTCCTTCTTTTATATCACCTCTTCATTAGACAGAATTCAGGACAGTGAACTCTTCCCGTGTACAAATGGGAAGATCCAGCTTTCCAGCCATGTTCTTCCCTTCTCTGACTAAACCAGGGGAGGGGATATTCCTGAGACCTTCCTTCTTGAGGCCATGATGGATGTAGAAGTGGGATTCCCACCGGCTATTACATGGGCTCCCTGGGAAGGAGAAATTTAGTTTTTTATGTGACTTGTCCCAAATGACTACCAAATTATTTTAGAATCTCGCTTTCATATGATTTGTTATTTTATTTTTTTGTATATGTTCATGAGTAACATGTGTTTGTGTGTGTGAGTAGGTGTATATGTATGTGTGTGCAGAGGCTGGGGGTCAGCATTGAGTGTCATCCTCATTATCGAGATGGACTCTCTCACTGAGTCTGGAGCTCACTGATTCAGCTAGATTGGCTAGCTAGCAGGCATCAAGGATCCTCTACTTATGCCTCTCCAGTGCCAGGATTATAGGCATATGCCGCTGTGCCTGGATTTTTGTGGAAATATTAGGGATCCCAACTTAGGTCCTCATGCTGTAAAGCAACTACTTGCTGAATGGACTGTTTTTAAATGAATGACTATTGCTGATATTGAAGCACTGATATGGAAAGGTGAGTACTTGAGAGTCTCAAGCCTCTTGAAATATTTATATACACTGTCATTTACCTAAAAATCTTCATTCAAGGGGCTGGGGAGATAGCTCATCAGGTAAAAGTACCTGCAGCCATAGCCGATGACCTGACTTGAGTTTAATCTGGGGCACTCATATGCTACACAGTGTAAGGAGAGAAATGACTCCCACATGGTGGTTCTCTGACCTCCATACACTTGCCTGGGCATATGTGTGTCTACATGCTACACACATACACCCACACACATGCATGCATGCATGTGCGCACACACACAAAGGCATATACTAAATAAATATAATTTAAAAGCTTCACACAGAGACATGCACATGAAATGAATAAAATGCAATTAAAGAAACCCTGTTCAGAAATCCATGTAGGATCTAGGGACGTAGCTCAGTTGGTAGAGGACCTGTCTAGTACTCCCAACACGGTATATCTGGATGTGGGAGTAACCCAGCACTCGAGAGGTAGAAGCAGGAAAATCAGGTGGTTGACGTCATCTTTGGCAAAATATCAGGCTTGAGGCCAGCCTGAGCCACATGTGACTCTGTCTCAAAAGCACAAATCCATCCGGGCAAAAGGAAGACCTTAGTTCCATGGTGTGGGTTTGGAGGAAGTGGAGCTGGAGGGCAGCATCAGCATCCTGCCCTGCCCACTGAGACACAAAAGGGTATGAATCACCACTGACGTAGCCTTTAGGTTTCCCAAGAATCTAAAGGCTGTATATGCTGACCCGAAATGCATGCACTTCTCTGACCAAGCGTGCTAAGAGGATTCTGGTCACAGGGCGCCATCTGAGCACAGGAAGAGATCACGTGACTGGACTTACCACACTAAAGACTGCATATTTTGTGTGGGTGAAGATTGGATGAATTAGTTTATACACTGATGATGGAAATGCATATTTAGGATAATAGGTTACCATTTCATTCTTTTTTTATTTTTTAAGAATATTTATTTCGTGTGTGTGTGTTTACAGATGCCTGAGAAGGCCAGAAGGCATTGGGTACCTTGAAGTATATAGGTGATTGCAAGCTGCCTGACATGGCTACTGAACCCAAGTCCTCTGAAACAAACAAACAAACAAACAAAAACCAGTATGTGTTTTGGGCTCACCTCTTCAGTCCAGTTCTTATTTCTTAAAAAGTTAATCATACACTTGCCACGAGATGCAGCCTTTCAATTCTTAGTTATTTTCCAAGGAGAAATGAAAATATTGATACAGATTTGTACTAGAATGGTTACAGAACTTTTATTTCTACTATCTATTTATCTATATATTTACCTATCATCTATCTACATACCTACATATCTATCATCTACCTACCTACATATCTACTATCTATCTATCTTCTACCTTCCAGCATATCTACCTACCTACCTACATATCCATCATTTATCTATCTACCTACATGTCTGCCTATCCATCATCTGTCTGTCTGCCCGCCCATCCATCCATCTATCTATCTATCTATCTATCTATCTATCTATCTATCTATCTATCTATGTTTTGAGACAAGGTTTCTCTTTGTAGCCCTGCTGCCCCGAAACTCATTCACTTTGTAGACCAGGCTGGCCTTGAACTCTCATAGATCTATCTGCCTCTGCCTCCTGAGTGCTGGGACTAAAGATATGTACCACCAGCCCAGCTCACATATATTTTAAAAATATTTATTTTTATTTCACGTGTATGAGCATTTGCCTGCATGTATGTACGTATACCACATATATGCAGTGCCTACAGAGGCCAGAAGAGGGAGTTGTGATCCATATATATGCATAGCTAGGAAGGCATAGAATTCAATGTTATGCTCAAATAAGGGGACAAGGGGAGCAAGGGGATTTTTACATGACCAGAGCCCGAGAATGCAGGAGAGAAGGAGCCTAAAGATTTGGGGCCATGGGGCTGGAGAGATGGCTCAGCGGTTAAGAGCATTGCTTGTTCTTCCAAAGGTCCTGAGTTCAAATCCCAGCAACCACATGGTGGCTCACAACCATCTGTAATGAGGTCTGGTGCCCTCTTCTGGCCTGCAGACAGAATATTGTATACATAATAAATAAATAAATACCCAGAAAAAAAAAAAGATTTGGGGCCAAATCTGCTTAGTCAGTCTACTGGCACATTGTAACAGGGAACATGGGGATGGAAACAAAGTAACCAGTGTTGCTCCACTAATTTATGCACACGTGGCAGAGGGATAGCCAGAAACTAACAAAGCAACACTCTCAGTGAGTATCTGTAGCTTTCTGGAGAGGGGAGGAGGGATGTTTCTGTCTATAATATTCTTAAAACAGGTAGAAGGGGCTGGAGAGACAGCTCAGCGGTTAAGAGCACTTGCGGCTCCTGCAGAGGCCCTGTATTTGGTTCCCAGCACCCACATGCTGGTTTACAATCACCTGTAACTACACTACCAGGGAATCTGCTGCTCTCTTTTTGTCTCCACCAGCACCAGGCATGTACAAGAGATACATTCATACACGCAGGCAAAACAACTCACATACACAATAAGATACATACATCTTTAAAATCTTAGGAAGAGTGATGGCAGGACAAATGGATGCAGACTTCCCCATGCTGCATTTTCTCATACTTAAGTGTATTAAGGCCACTTCCAGAAAGAATTGTCACAGCGAGGCTTTCTGGCTAGATTCTTAAAGTCCTAAAGGATAAAGAGTTGTGTGATTCATAAAGGCCCATTCATAAAGGGGCTTTATCTGCAGACAAGGGCTACAAGGGCCATTTCATCCCCCATTTGTCAGGATCATATACAAAATATCAGTGTAGTGGATTCTCTCTCTCTCTCTCTCTCTCTCTCTCTCTCTCTTTCTCTCTCTGTGTGTGTGTGGGGGGGAGGGAGACTACATTAAGTAGTTAGAAATACAAAAGATAAGAAAAACCACAATAGAAAAAGTGGTTTTCTGTTGGGAGCAGTGAGACCCCAGATCCTGAATTTCTTGTAATCCCCTGGTCTGAGTGCCTACAGCTGCTCTGAGCACGAGACCTTTAGGAGTTCCTGATGGCAGGAGAGTGGTTTCTGGTGGGTTTTGCCTGGGGCATGGCTATCTCTATATAATCTGCCTTTGAACACAATAGAGGGGGCATTCTTGGGGAATTCAAGGATGACCTGATGGAAGAGGGTCATCTTTCTATCTGTTGATTTCATTGGTTAAGCAATAAAGAAACTGCTTGGCCCTCATAGGTTAAAACATAGGTGGGTGGAGTAAACAGAACAGAATGCTGGGAGAAAGAAGCTGAGTCAGTGAGTCGCCATGATTCTCTCACTCCAGGCAGACGCAGGTTAAGATCATTCCTGGTAAGCCAGCTCGTGGGCTACAGCAGATTATTAGAAATGGGCTAGTCCAGGTGCGAGAGCTAGCCTAGAAGAGGCTAGATAGAAATGGGCCAAGCGGTGTTTAAAAGAATACAGTTTCCGTGTAATTATTTCGGGGCATAAGCTAGAGCTAGCCATGTGGGCGGCCAGGTGCCCGGGACGCAGCCCCGCCACTCCTATTTCAACAATGACCCGTGTGGCTGTCTCTCTGTCTGTGTATTTTAACCTCCAGCCCCCTTGCCCGAAGCTCGCGAACTGGGTGTCAGTGCACAGAGTGCAGACACGGGGGCGCGGTGCGCGGCAGTTTTCAGTCTTTCTGCCCACACTATTGAAAAGGCTTTGCATCTAGACACAACAAAGACAGCCTGGACATCCGGGCTATCAAAGATGCTGTATTAAGCTGTAGGGGGCGGCCTATGCTCGAAACCCAGCCCCAGGGAAGCTGTGGTAGGGGACGGCAAGAGCGATGCCAGCCTTGGCTCTAGCAGTTAATCTAGCCACAGCATTAGTATCGGGATACATGCTTAGAAGCAGTACATAAGGGGCTGTCAAGATGGCTCAGTGGGTAAAAGAGATTGCTGCCAAACCTAATAACCTGAATAGATTCCTGGGATTCATACAGAGCGAGAATCGACTCCTGCAAGCAGTCACCTGTGCGTCATGCACATGTATGCTGCCCCCTCCCATGAGATAAATATAATAAAACGGGGGGGGCAGCTTCTGAAAAGATATTCTGGGCTGGCGAGATGGCAGGAACTCTAACAGGGAGGTATGCAAACAGTGACAAGGTTCCACAATGGACCTTTCTTAAAAACTGCTCAACTGGGTGGTAGTGGCACACTCCTTTAAACCCAGCACTCGGGAGGCAGAGGCAGGTGGATCTCTCTGTGAGTTCGTAGCCAATCTGGTCTACAGAGTGAGTACCAAGACAGCCAGGTCTGTTACACAGAGAAACCCTGTCTCAAACAAACAAACAAACAAACAAAAAACAAAGCCACGCCAAAACAAAACCTATTCTGCTACAGAAAGTTTCCAAGACGGAGGCTGAGTGTGACATGTGGCTTTAAACCCAGTACTTGGAAGGCAGAGGTAGGTAGACCCCTGTGAGTCAAAGAATAGCTTGGTTTATAGCAGGTTCCAGCAAGAGCTACATAATAAGACCCTTTCTCAAAAACATATTCTTCCATGCAAAACTGCTATCTACCTGGTTATTGCTTTAAGATGAATCTCTAGATGGCAGAGCCCTTAACAGTGGGTTCACAGAGCAAGCCACATGATCTAAGTTTGTCCCCGGGAGCTGTGCTTCAGAGAGAACTGATTCCCGGAAGCTGTTCTTGCTGACCTGCTCATGTGCACAAATACACACATGCAGATAAAATTAAAAAGCAAAACAAAGCAACCATGGCACCTGTTAGGAGGGAAACTACTGCCCAACAATTGAAGCTTCAGCATACCCACGCAAGCACTCTGGTCTTGGATAATTTCGGTTCCATGAGTAAAATGGGCAAGAGGACGGCAAACTATCCTGTCTGAGGCTAAACACCTCATAAAATGTCAATCAAACTTAGGATTCAAACACTTATCTACTGAATTCAATGTTCATTTTCTTTCCTTGATACCATTATAATGCCCCCATTTGTTTTTTAATTTTTGAAATAAATCCTCTGTGGCGGCGGCAGTGGCGGGGAGTATAGTATGAAGTTGAGAGTCATTGTGTGGAGGCGAGGAGATGTAAGCCTTAGGTAAAAGAATTTACAAACCAAGGAAACAGTTAAGTAGAGCGTTTTAGCCAATGAGTATTTATTAAAAGCCCGTGCACCAGGCACAGTTACCCAGTGGGCTGACAAGTTCAAAGGACGTAACCGCTCCACTTATTAGCTTATCTGATTAAACAAAGTACATTTCACAGAAATGATTATAAAATGCATTGCAGAGAGAATGGTTTACACTTACAGATCTTACGGTACCCTAAATAATTATTAATAAAAAAAATCCAACCCATACTGTAAGTAAAGTTAGCAAAACCACCACTTATTGCTTTATTGTAGGAGGAGGGCGTTCGATTACCATGGAGTTGAGGGAGTAACACAGACATCCTGGTTCCACACTGCCACCGTAGCCCACTACAATCTTAAGAACAGTACTTTTCCATAGCATAGAAAATCACAATCACAACTTTTGGCTTAAAGATTAGTTTTGGTTTCAGAGCGAATCTGATTCAGTATTTCCGTCTCCCACCTCAAGGATTCCTGATCGGAGGTAGGGGAGAATCACTCCGATTAAGTACTAGACCCGGGGAACAAAACAGCATAACACAAACGGAACATTTAATTCACTTTATCAGACGTGCTTGAAACTGAAACGCAGAGATGAAAGAAATCTGGACATAAGTGGGGGGGGGGGGGGAGGGAATAGAGTCAAAAACATAGAGGTTCGAAGCAAGTCTGCTCATTTGGAGCTATTCAGTGCCTTGTTGGAGGCGCATGGCTAATTCTTTAAAGGATCATTGCGAGTCTTAGGTCTGAAGGTTGGTTGGGACATGAAGGGAGCGAAGAGGAGGCTGGGCAGGGCTGAAAAGCATGGAGTGCAGGGTTTACTGACGCTACAGACGTCCTCCAGAACCTTGCTCACCTTCCGAGATGGGTCTGTTTTCTTCAGGCAGCAGCAGAGACAAGGTCAACTTTTATTGCACAAAAGCAAAATTATTCCCTTTCCCCCCTTTCTGAGCTGGAGACCTCCAAGCGCGAACACAGCTGGATTCTCAGTCTCTTGCGCCTCTGGCCAGCAGGGGGCGCATAACAGACTCTCTCGGGAAGCACCTTCTTCAAGGGAAAACATGAGGTATTATGTTGGCCCCAGGATCTGGTCACTCAGTCACCATTCTCAAGCAGCTTTTGTAAGTTGTTTTGTATCTTGAGACAATAAAAGAGATGCCATTGTTAGAAATTACAGTATGTCTCTTAAGAGTATATTTGCTATGGCTGGGAAATGCTAGACCTTATCCTACCTAGAATAAAAAGCTATGCGAAGGTTAAATTTAAATAAAGCTCCACCCTGTGTTTTTAACTAGCGTCATAATGTTTAGCAATTCTATTACATGTTGCTTTGCATAACATCCACAGAAGACTGGCTTCCAGAAAGACCAACTACCCCATGGTCTACAGTCCACAGTTGGGTATTAAAATGCCCTCAGAAAACACAGAATAGGTCAGTTTTAAGGAATTCAGAGCAAGAGATTCTGAACCAATATTATGATCGGGTAGAGAACCCTGTGGATAAAAAAAGAATATACTCTACAGCCTGGTATTTGTGTGTCCCCCCCCCCCCCCCTCGACAAAACTCATGCTGAAATGGAACCCCCAAAGTCCTGCGCTGTTGGTATTTTAAGGTGGGGCTTTACTAAGAGTTGCATTAGAGGCTTGGTAATAAGCGACAACCAAGGTTAGCAAGCTCGCTCTGCCTCACCATGGCGTCTCCATCAGCAGGAAGTCCTTCACTAGGTATACCCTCCTTACTTTGAACTTCCCAACCTCCGGAACGGAAAGCTCAATAAATCCCTTCTGTTTATAAATGACTCAACCGTAGCATCCAGTGATAGCACTACAGACCAAACTAAGACCCTGCTCAGAGGAGTCTACGATATCCTACAGGCAGGCAGACTCCGGGTAAGCAGAAAGAAAGGGCCTCCAGGATGAGGTGAGGTACTGATGGATTTGTGTCATCTTATACACAGGCTGGGTCTGCATACGAAACTGAGGGCAAGGGAGGAGGAAGAGTCACAGGACCATGTACACACGTAGCAAAGGACTCAAATTTAGGTTCTTCCTACTGTATCAATCTACCATCAATGCCCCTTCCAGTCCTAGGAAAATAATTACTTCTTTACCCATTAAAAAAAAAACTTGGGGGGAGAGGTTTAGCATGTAAGAGTGCAGTGCACACCGCCTGTCTGCGCTTCTATGCGCTAACATACAGTTTGCGAGCTTCGGGCAAGGGGCTGGAGGTTGAAACACACAAAGACACACAGACAGAGACAGAGAGATGTGGACCTCTAGACACTGGTAAGAAGCCCTTTATTCAATAGCACCATGGAGGCTTAGATACCCAACAGTCAGGTGGGCCAACAGGTGAAAACCTTATCCGCTGATCTTTAAGGCTAAGGCAACATGTGCTCGTGAAGCAGAGCTGGTAAACAACTTTGACACAGCTTTTAGTAACTCAAATCAGAAGGAAAGTAAAGATCTCTAGCAAGGAAGAGCAGCTGAAGGCCAGGACTCCAAATATTCCCAACATAAGAGAATTTTTTGCTCTTGCAGAGAACCCTGGTTTGGTTGCCAGCAGCCATATCAGGTGGCTTTCAATTGCCTGCAACTCCAGTTCTGGGTGATGTAATGCCTTCTTCTGCCTCAAGGGGGCACTTGCACACATGTATTGTATATACATACATGCAGGCAAACACTTGCCACTAAAGAAAAACAAATCTGGAAGCATTTTGAGCTGGTGAGATGGCTCAGCAGACGTCCCAGCTAGCTTCAATGTCACCTCTAGACTAGAAGCTTAGGGGTTAGTTCTGGCTGTCAAGCCTGACTACCTGAGTTTGAACCCTGGAACCCACATTGACTCCCACAAATTGTCTTCTGACTCCCACGTGTGCTATGTGGTATCATGTGCATGCACACACGCGTGCTTGTGAGCACACACGCACATACAAATAAACGTGGAAAAGAAGCAAACAATGCCAGTGGCACAAGCCTTTAACCCCAGAAATCAGGAGACCAAGGCAGGCAGATCTCTGAATTTGAGGCCAGCCTGGTCTACAAAGTGAGTTTCAGAACAGCCAAGGATACACACAGAAACCCCCCTGTCTTGAAAAACTGAAAAAAAGAAAAAAAAAAAAGAGAAAGAAACATACCTATAGAGACAAAAAAAAATCACAACACAAACAAAAGAGATAAATAAGCAACTGATAGCGAAAACTCCAGCAGTCAATAAATATATTAAATGCTGATTCTCAGGAGTATTAGAAAATACAGAAAATACAAATAGGGGCCATGGAGGTGGCTCCGTGGGTAAAAACGCAGGCAGTTTGTTCAACTTCAGTTCTGTTCCTGGGACCCGCTAAAGAAAGAACTGACTCCCAAGAGTTGTCCTCTCTGACCCCTACCACGTGTTAAGGGACCCATGCACACACACTCCTTATACTTCCTCACATCGCATAATAATAAACGGAAAATAGAAAGAAAATTTATAACGGGATTCAATTTCACGGTGTCAGATGGGTGGTCCGGGGCCAGCGTGGCGTGACTGACTTCGTGGGACTCGAAGGGGAGGTTACCCTTGGATTTCCTGTGAAGGTGACTGAGGGGGGCAGGGACAATGAACAGAAACGGGGAGCAGAGCTGCGGAATGACCACGAGGTTTAGATACGACCAGTCTCTTACAGCAGAAAGGAATTGCTGTCAAGAGCTGAGTCATGCCTCAGGATTTCCCACAGTGCATCTCGGTAGGCCTTTTCATTCCCAGGCTGTGCCAGGCCACAGCTCAAGCGCCTCTGGGAACATTTTGACCCAAATCTATGTTTTACAGACTCTACTTTGGGATGCATGTGGCCTCCCTTCATTTCCAGCAGTCTCTCTAGCCGCCCAGCTGGGCGTGGCTTGAGCCCCACACAGACGTGCTAACTGCGGATGGGGAACAAATCTTTCTGCCGTGTCCTGGCAGGGGCTTGGCACAGGCGGAGGGAGAAAGGCGAAAGGATTCTGTGTGCTTCCGATCCAAAGGACAGCATTTACAAGTCAGAAGGAGTGAAACTGAAAAACAACAGTGCCCCCAACTCTGGAGAGCTCCAGGTAAAGCATTGGGGCAAAACCAAAGGAGTTACCAGATGGGAAAGAATGGAACTGTTTGAAAGAAGAAATAAACCCTGATACTTAGGTGTATCTCTAGGACAGTTATGAATTACCCTCTCCTCATTCATCCTCTTACCAAATCAAATCTAGGAATGAAGCTAACTAAGGACAGAGTTGACCCAAGGAAGATATTCTGGAGATAGAAGCATATGAGCACTAAATCAGAAGGCAGATTTACTTATTGTTAGGATTGAACCCACACCCTCTTGAGTGCTAAAGATCACTGAGCCCATTCCAAGCAGAGGATCCCTCACCCCCCAAGACAGGATTTCTCTGTGTAGCCGTGGCTAGCCTAGAACTCACTTTGTAGACCAGGCTGGCTAGAACTCAGAGATCCTCTTTCCTCTGCTTCTCAAGAGCTAGGATTAAAGGTGTGTGTCACCATACCCAGTTTTTAAAAAATGATTTTATTCATTATTTTATTTTATGTGTCTTCACATAAACATACATACATGTCTATGTGAAGATACATGTCTATGTGAAGGTGTCGGATCTCCTGGAACAGGAGTTACAGACAGGTGTGAGCTGTCATGTGGAAGCTAGGGATTGAACCCATGTCCTCTGGAAGAGCAGCCAGTGCCCTTACCTGCTGAGCTGTGTGTGCAGCCCCTAAAGCAAGCAGGAGACTTCTAACCACAACTTGGCCAGTGGTTCAAATTCTAGGCCCCCAGATAACAGCCTTCTAGCTGGAGCAAGGTAATTTAAAACTTTATTTCTTATGAGCCAGGGTAGTGACAGGGATTAAACACAATATTCATGTGAGCGGAGTCTCCTCCCTAATGCATCCCTCCACGAACCCCAGTGCCACTGATCACTGACCAGTGGTCTGATGTGCAGCCAGGGACACAAATGACAGAGCAACCAGATCATCGTTTTGTGGGGAGATTAAATTCTATTTCTTTATGGAACTAAAAATGACCAGTGGCCGTCGAAAGGAATGATCAGGTTGCTCCTGTACTCAGGAAAGATCGACTTACCTTTTCTAATTTCACTATGTTAGCTGTAAGCTCTTGGCAAAGGGCCTCCACATTTAACTGCACTTGTGATCCCAGTCCTGATGGGACTGGCTGCCTGTAGGGAAAAAGAGAAACAGCATTAAGTGCAACCATGGCAGAGAAAGGCATGGATTGTTAAGTTTGAACAGAAAACCATAGGCTAGAGGAGAGGACCGGTTTCTTGGTGTTTCCCAAGGAGGACTCTAAACTTAGGACAGTTGTTACGCTAATCCGAAGAGCAAGCACTGGGAAGCCGTCTTACTCAGTATTGTAGGGCTCCACAATGGACGTCAGGGACCCCAGGCGCTCCTCCAGAGTGTTAATTCTGTGTCTCATGTAGAAGGTCGAGATGATCAGTGCACAGACACTAGAGGGGCAACGAGACATTTCCAATACATTACTGGCCAGGAACCGATGTTTAAAAAACAATGAACTCAGAGCCATTCTTTTTCTACTTTGGGAGCGTTTTCAAAATTAATCAAAGGCCTGGGAGACTTTAATAAGGTCTAAGTGGAGGGGCTGAAGAGACGGCTCAGCAGTTAAGAGCATTGGCTGCTCTTCCAGAGGACCTGAGTTCGATTCCTGGTACCCCCAGGGTGGCTCACACTGTAAACTCCAGCTCCAGAGGATCCAATGCCTTCTGGCCTCCATGGGTGCCAGGTGTGCATGTGGTGTACAGACATACATGCAGGCAAAACATTCAAATGAAATAAAAAATAGAAAAGTAATAATAAAAAATAAAACAAAAGAAAGAAAATGGAAAGTTTATTATAAAATTTCACAGCAAGAGTACTTAAAATCCTGGTACCCACGTTCTCAAAGAGAGAGAGAGAGAAAAAAAAAAAGGCTGTTCTTATAGGATTGCTCAAGGCCAGACCCAAGCAGGATGGCTAAGCTGAAACTCCCATCCTTTTTAGCACTCTCTTTTTCTGGTCCAGGAGCCTGAGCAGAGGAGCAGCAAACTCTGTTCCCTGGAGAGTCCCAAATTCCTTGCTTTAATGGGCACCAGATGAACGTATTTACCTCCCTCTGGTATGAGAGACATTTTAGACCTGAACTGGCTCTTCTCAGAAAAGCAATTGGTTGGAGATTGGAAGCTGATTGAAATGCTAAAAAATGTCTGCAACTAAGTTGTCAGTAAAATCTTGAAGATATTTTGTCTTCAGTTCAGAGGAAGTTCAACACCCAGAAAAATAAATAAGCAGAACAAAGATGCTTCGGGAGTTACTGACTGTGGCTCAGTCCACGGTTCTGTGGCTGGTTCAGCACACTGATTCTGAAAAGCTAACCTAAGCCTGAGGGGGAGGGGGGCATTAAAAAAACATCGGAGAAGGAAACAGAAATTGCCAAGAAAAATATGTGGGTTGTGTCAGCACTAGTGGGATTCACAATGACTCTTGGCAACGTGAAGAGATTATTCATCGGCAAAACAGGATCATTTACATAAACCACTTAGAGTAAACACATCTACTTACATAACTGCATAGAATATAAGAATGTGGCGGAGAGTTGGGCATTTCTGAGACTTGACGCTATGCAAGACACCAATAGCTTCTGACGGGCCTGTTGAGGGGAACCAAAAGAGCAACAATTTAGCACCCCAGTATACTTCTTTCACTTAACAGTTTTTCAACAGGGAAGAGGTACTTGAGATAGGTTCATTCCCAGGTGGAAGGGAAGTTTAGTGGAAGCCTCCTCCTTGGTATTTTAACCAGTAGGTTCATTTTTTTTTCCCCAAGTCATTTTATCTAGTAATATATATTTGACAGGCTTCCTCCTGCCAAGTATTGTATTGGGTGGTGGTGGGGTCAATGTTACAATGTAACACCATTATTATTATTATTATTATTATTATTATTATTATAGTTAATAAGTAAGAAACAAGCCAGTAACGAGTTTAACCACCAACTTTTGGTTCATAATCTCCAAGTATTGAGACTAATGTGGCAACTTCCACCGTGACCCCCGGTAAAGTCCAGAACCAGGAACTAACTATTACTGAATTAGTAAGTGGGATTTGACATGAAGAGACCAAAAGGAGGAAGGAAGCGAGGAACCCTGGGAGCAACCATGGTGTGAAGCACTTGGGCTCTTTACTGGCTACCAACAGAAGTCGCTTTCCCGTCCAAACCCTGCTCCTCACCACGCGCAGGTCCCGTCCAAACCCTGCTCCTCACCACGCGCAGGCAGGCTCTTGGCTTTCCCATCTGGCGCTCTGTTCCCATGCGCATCTGTCCGAGGTGGTTTTGCTTCGCCCTTGGGGACGTTCAGAACTGTCTGGGACTCGGTCACGTGGAAGTCTGTCAAGAAAATGAAGCGAGGTCAGTTTGCTCCCCAATATATTTAAAAATCCTGGGATCAGCTACAAAACCCGGGATTCCTTGATCTACACGATGGTCACGTTGTGAAGCTCTCATGAGTGGGATGTGGGGCCTGAAGACCGAAACACAGAGTTCACCAGGAAATAAAATGATGCAGGGTCACGGGGTCGGCATCCACAGGTACAAAGTATACAATAGTCTCCTATTTATTACTAAGACTGACATAGGTGAGGAACCTCACGCTGATCTCTGTCAGTCACCCTAGCTTATCAGCTTAAGAGATGTTTGTCAAATATGGACAAAAGAGATGGATTTTGCCACAGAGGAAATTCTCTTCCTTAGGATCCCTCTCCCCAGATTTCCTTTGCAACCATTAACTAGGAAGAGAAGGGTGGGCCTGGTTTTGTGTTTTGAAGAAGGCGAGGGGAGGGTGTTTTGTGGGGCATGGAACTTGAATGGGGACACAATTTCCCCAGACCTCGGGAGTTCTCGGACTCGGGAGTCTGGGAGCCGGAGCTGCTGTATCCTTCCATGTCTTGCCTTCGTCTTCGAACCACTCCATCCAGGTCTGAGAATTCATCATTGAAATCCTGAGGGGAGACAGGCAAGCCTTTGTAAACTCCAGCAGCCTTGCTTAGGCCTGACCCATAAAATATGGAAATGAAGCATGGGTTACCACACCCACTAGGATTTTCCTAACCTTGGGAGTATCTGGTTACGGAAACTGAGACTCTTCTGCATGGTTTGAATTCTATTAACAAATAGCACACGGCTGGGTAGAAACAAATACCTAGAGAAAGCACTGGATGGCTGGTGAGAGACTGAGAAGCTGCCAGTGGGAGACTGGCCCCGAAGAATCTGACTGCCGCAGACAGCACGAGAGAAGAGTGGACAGACAGCTTAAACCCATTCAAATATGCAGACAAAAGTATTGCAAATTATAATTAAAAAAAAAATGACAGTAGGCGCAGGAAAGGAAAAAAAAAATCACAGCCGGCAAATCAGACTGGGAAAAGAGGTTGCAACCTTTAAAGTTAGATCCGATCAGGGTTGACTATAGTCCAGGGGACAGGAAGGGGACAGGGAGAAAAGGTCACCCAGCAGAGGCGTTTTTATTTGTATTCTACTGGCTTCCCTGAAGTGTTTAAGACTAAGGAGACACTTGGTGTTCCCAGCTGACCCTGGCAAAAGCAGAATTAGGCTGAGCTCTTAACAGTTTAGTGGCCAACTGAGGAAATACTCATCTGATAAGCAAACGAGCATCTTTTGTGTTTGAGTTTGCTGTCTTTGGGTCACCTCAACATTCATTAGATTCCTTACAATGATGTATAGGGAAAAGGAAAGTTGAAAATTTGATTAATTTATACTTAATTTAGCTCTTGGAGACAGGGTCTCCATCTATATCAGGCTGGTCTCAAAGTCTCAATGTAAACTGAGAATGACCTTTAACCTTGGACCCTCCTGCCTCAACCCCTACCGGTAGGAGCCGCTGTGCCTGCTTTGTTTGGTGCTGGGGTCGTGTTCCACGGCTTTGTGCTACAGCCCAGTTTGAAAAGTGAAGAACCCGAGTCTCTTCAACTTAATCATGCAGGCTCATTGTGCATGGGGCAGCGTGCAAAACGCCTGGCTCACAGGGATCCAGTGACTCGCCCACCCATGCGGCGAGGCTAGCATTTCAGTGGATGAAAGAAGTGGCTCACACGGGAAGGAACTTGCCTGAGGATAGACCCCAGCTGGGTGGGCTCAGGCTGGACACCGTGTTTGCTGAATTCTAAGGCATCTTGTGTGTACTTGGTACCGCCCAGGGCTGTGGATCTTCACGATGACTGAAGAGGGTGGAAATCCCCTCTAACTTGAGAAGCCTCAGGAAATGCAGTCATGGGACACATAGCCTCTTGTGTTTGTTTTTGTCATAATGATACTAAGATCCATCCGTGTGGTAGCATGTATCAGCACTTCAGGTCCTTTTCACGAGGGGTAATACTCCACTGTATACTATATTAAAGACATTCCGTTACAGGGTTTTGTCCTACTTTGGGGCTATTATGAAAAATACTGCTCTAAACATTCCTTTTTGCTTTTGAGACAAGATTTTTCTATGTATTTATATTTTTATTTTTTTTAATTTTCGAGACAGGGTTTCTCCGTCGTTTTTGGTTCCTGTCCTGGAACTAGCTCTTGTAGACCAGGCTGGCCTTGAACTCACAGAGATCCGCCTGTCTCTGCCTCCCGAGTGCTGGGATTAAAGGCGTGTGCCACCACCGCCCGCTTTGCTATGTATTTCTAGCATGGCTTGTGTAGCCCGGTCTGGCCTAAAACTCACAGCAGTCCTCTTGTTTTAGCTCCCCAAGTACTGGGATTACAGGTGTATGCCACCACATCAAGATAAACTTTACTGTTCAATTTTTTTATGTGAAAATGTTTTAATTACTAGATTTTCAAAATGCAAAAGAAGATTCCTAGATGTTGAAACTATGGTTTTTTTATTTTTATTTTTACTTTTTAAAGACAGGGTTTCTCTGTATAGCTCTGGCTGGAACTCACTCTGTAGACCAAGCTGGCCTCAAACTCAGAGATCCACCTGCCTCTGCTTCCTGAGAGGTGGGATGAAAGGAGTGCGCCACCACCACCTAGCTGAAACCATGGGTTTGTATTGCTTGACTCAAGGCAAACATTTATCAATAATCAGTGTGGGGTCAATGGTTTATATGATCTTGTTAGACCTCTCTCGGAAAAACAAAATTCTATTATTGATCGGTATCGCGTACAAATGGGAGATACCACGGGAGGTTTCGCAGTGATCTACAAAGTCCAAGAGAACCCTAACAGCTCTATCTGCCATCTGAGCATAACAGCTTTGCCTGGTCATTTCTGATTTTGCCTCATTTTTCCGAAGTTGAAGTCTCTGAAGGCAAGAACTGGTTCTAATTTTCCCTGGTTTTTGATAGTGTACACAGTATAGTACCCTGCACAGACCTTTGTGAGCTGAGCCTGCCTCAAAGAGATGTGTGAGTCTCTTTAAAGGAGCATTGTGTCTAAAATGTGGCTTAGTAGAGAGTGCTTGGCGAGTATGCGTGAGGCCCTGGGTCTGACCCCCAGCACCACACACGACAAAGCTGATAAGCAAACGAAGCAAGGCCTTATGCACCTCCAGTCTCGCGACCACATTTCTTCTCTGTATAGAACAACCTGTAGATTACTAGAAAAAAAAGTTAGTGGCCTCCTCCTCTGACTCCTCTGCTTCTGGGGAGACAAGCTGTGCTCTGCAGCTGTCCCCAACTACACTGGTCAGGAGTTCTTCCAAGCCCTGACAGTGGTGTGAGCACAGGGTAGCTGTGGCTCCATCCTTGGCTCATGCCTTTAGATCACTCTCGGGGTAGCTTACCAGAGGCAGAGACGAAGGGCGAACCGTCTCGAAACTATTTCCAATAGAAGACGGGTTGGGGCTGTTACCGACACTGGTGTTCTGAAAGCATAGGAACAAAATGAAAACCCAGATCGTTTATTTATTAATTAAGACGTTAAGAAATACCGAAGGAAGAAGGCATAGAGTTCTGACGTCACACGTACCTCCAAATGTCCGCACACAGATTTGAGCAGTTTGTATGTTGAGTCTCTGGAGAGCAGGGAAACGAATATGTACTGGAACATGAAGTGCAATCAAGAGTTTAGAGTTCAAAACATACTCCTCACGTAGGGTTTGTGTTTTCTTATAGGAATTTTAAAATTACATTTAGTGTGTATGTGTGTTTGCACGCACGCTCACATGTGTGCCATGGTGTCCCTGTGGAAATCAGAGGACAACTGTGGTCTTAAGGATTTGAGCCATCGTTTTGGCCCTTAGCTTTTATATTTTCAAATGACAAAGACCTTCACTTCAACTATATAACCTCGGTTTTTATTTTTCACCTGAACATTCAATTTTTTATTTTCTTTCTTGAATAAAACAAGTACATTCCCCATGTGTCCCCCCCCCGCTTGGGGAGGCAGGGTCTCATGTGACCCAGGCTGGTATTAAACTCGCTATCAGCTGAAGATGATCTTGAACTCTTGATAGTTCTGCCTCCACCCCTCCGAGAACAGAGATCACAGATGCACCACCATTCCGGTCTACGTGATGCTGGGGACTGAACCCAGGGCTTCACGCTGCGAGACAAGCGCTCTCCCAACGGAGCCACAGCTCCAGCTCCGTATCACACATATCACAGTATAAAACCCCAAAACTCAATTTAAGCATAATTTTAAAAAATGGAGCAAGATGAAGGCTCCCAAAGGATGACATGGGTGCCCCCTAAAAACAGAGATGGGAGGGCAGGGCACTAAGGCAAGAATGGTGATACAGGCTGGGTCCTCCAAAGCCCCCTCCCCTCTAGAGCATTTTGTTTCTGAAGGTATTTTGTGTATCCTGGAGGAGGCCTGCTTTTTCTGCTCTGACCTAGATTTCTGGAGAAAATGTCCCAGCAGCTCTAACAGGGTTGCTCTTGTTCATGTGAATTCCAGGTTCTTCCTTGAACTCATATGGAGATCCAGCCCCCCCCCCCCCCGACCCTGATGCTTGTGAGTTACGGAGGAAAAAATTAAAATCAAAGCTAGCCAAATATTTTGGAAGCAAACGACATATGGAAAGATTTCACGTCTGTGTAAATGGTACATCTACAAGATTTGAAAAGCTGTGATTTTCTCATGGGTGTGTCATGGAGTCTTTTCAGACTGAGTTTGACTGATCCCTCTCATTGGCTACTGAGAGAATGATGCAATCTCCAAGTCAGCATCACTGCATTTCAGAGTAAGGGCACTGTGGGCTCCAGCACTGGACAGATCTAGGGGTAGAGCTAGCTCTGAAACTATTAGATAATATTAGAATTAACAATGGGAAACCGCAGCCGGGCGGTGGTGGCGCACGCCTTTAATCCCAGCACTCGGGAGGCAGAGGCAGGTGGATCTCTGTGAGTTCGAGGCCAGCCTGGTCTACAAGAGCTAGTTCCAGGACAGGAACCAAAAGCTACGGAGAAACCCTGTCTCGAACAGAGACCCACATGGGAGCACCGGACAGAAATCTCAAGGTCCAAATCAGGAGCAGAAGGAGACGGAGCACGAGCAAGGAACTCAGGACCACGAGGGGTGCACCCACACACTAAGACAATGGGGATGTTCTATTAGGATCTCACCAAGGCCAGCTGGCCTAGGTCTGAAAAAGCATGGGATAAATCCGGACTAGCTGAACATAGCGGACAATGAGGAATACTGAGAAGTCAAGAACAACTGCAGTGGGTTTTTGATCCTACTGCACGTACTGGCTTTGTGGGAGCCTAGGCAGTTTGGATGCTCACCTTACGAGACCTGGATAGAGGTGGGCAGTCCTTGGGCTTCCCACAGGTCAGGGAACCCTGATTGCTCTTCGAGCAGATGAGGGAGGGGGACTTGATCGGGGGAGGGGGAGGGAAATGGGAAGCGGTTGCGGGGACGAGGCAGAAATCCTTAATAAATAAATAAATTTAAATAAAAAAAAACAATGGGAAACCGCTCAAGCACGCTTTCCATACAGGGTGCGTACAAATAAATCAGAAAACAGAAAAAGCCCTTAATGTGCACTTGGCTGTTGGGAGCTGTGAACCCCCAGATCCTGAATTTTCTGGTAAACAACTTGTAATGCTTGCAGCTGCTCTGAGCACGAGACCCTCAGGAGTTCCTGATGGCAGGAGAGTGGTTTCTGGTGCGTTTGGCTGGGGCGTGGCTATCAGTTAAGGATCTCTATATAAGCGGCTCTGGTTCACGATAAAGGGGGCATTCCTGTTTCAAGGACGACCCATGTCTCTGTCTCTGTGTGTTTGTGTGTTTCAATCTCCAGCCCCTTGACTGGTTCACCAACTGTATGGTAGCACATAGAGCGCAGATGGGCGTTGTGCGCTACACCTGGCAAAGAGTAAGTGCTTGGTAGCTATTTGTATTGAAAAAAGGCATGTTAATTTGTTTTCTAGCTTATAAGAATATCTATCTATCTATCTATCTATCTATCATCCATCTGTCTATCATCTATCTATCATCTATCTATCTATCTATCTATCTATCTATCTATCTATCTATCTATCTGTCTATCATCCATCTGTCTATCATCTATCTATCATCTATCTATCTATCTATCTATCTATCTATCTATCTATCTATCTATCTATCATCTAGCTATCTATCATCCATCTGTCTATCATCTATCTATCTATCTATCTATCTATCTATCTATCTATCTATCTATCTATCTATCTCTAACATCTGTCTAACCTACTACATAATCCAGTCTGGCTTCAAACTTACGATTCTCCTGAGTTAGCTCCTAAGTACAGAGATCACAGATGTGCACACTTGGCCAGAAGAGCTGTTATTTTTTTTTCCTTTCTCACTCCTACTCAGTTATCTCTATTACGGAATTTCAAAGTAGCCTTTACGCTTTCACAGAGAGAACAGGTGAAACAAATGTCTAAATGGAAATGCTTCTGGATGTGCGTGTTCAGGGCAGCCTAGTTCAGGAGTTAGTCCAGCACCTTGGAACAGAAGAGAAGCTGTGTGTGTGTGTGTGTGTGTGTGTGTGTGTGTGTGTGTGTGTGTGTGAACGTGTGTCTGTGTATGTACATATGAGCATGTGTGTGCATATGAATGTGGTGAGTATGTATGTGTGTGTATGAGCATGTGTATATGTGAGCATGTATGTGTGAGCATGTGTGTCAGCATGTGAATGAGCATATGAGCATTGTGTGTGTGAGAGAGAGAGCATGTAAGGGGTGTGCGTGAGCACGTTGTGGTGCATGTTCAGAGGATAACGTGATGGACTCAGTTCTCTCCCATCACCTGGGTCCTGGGCATGGCACTCAGATCTTTAGGCTTGGGGGCACGCCTGGCTCACCTTTGGATTAGAAAAAACTCTCAAATTAATTCATTTAGTGTGTGTGCGCGTGCACATGTGTGCTGGAGTTTATGTGTGCAAGCGCCTGTCACCTGTGAGACTGGGGGTCAAACTTAGGCTGTCAGGCTTTGTCGGTCCCTTTACTTGCTGGGCCATTGCACTAGCCCAGGTTTCTTGCTCTCTCTCTCTTGTTTGTTTGTTTGTTTTTGTTTTTAACACAAGGCTTCTCTCTGTAGCCCTGGCTGTCCTGGAACTCGCGACTTAGACCAGGCTAACTTTGAACTCAAAGAGTGCCAGGATGAAAGGCATGGACCGCCTCACCAAGTCCAAGCTTTTATTTCCTTTCCCCTTTCCAACTTAGTTTTACTCTATTATAATTACAAGCATGTATATGTGTGTATGATACATGCATGGACATAATGCATACTACAATGAATACATGTAGAAGTCAAAGCACTGTGTTTGGGAGTTAGTTCTCTCTTTCCATTTTGGGATCTGGGGACTGAATGCTGTCTGTTAGGCTTGCACAGTTAACACTCTTACCCACTAAGCCATCTTGCCAGGCTCCTGCATCTGTTTTTAAAGAATAAATCTTTTATTGGTGTCAACTGGATGGTGAGGGAAACACTTTTAGCACACAGTAGGTTCCACGCATCCAACATACTTTTCAGAGTTGTCCTAGGCACGATGCATGTTTAGTGTTTGTCTACGCTGATGTTCCTGCAAATTTGCTATTGAAACGCATTAATGATAACAGAGTCTCACAAGATCAAGAGTAGCAGCGAAGGAGAAGAAAACAACACAGACAAAGCAAAGGTCGCCCCACGCTGCTGTACTCACCCTGTCTGTCACTGTCGCGATGATCAGGGCATTTGGCACCAGAAGGGCAGTTTTGGTTTTCTTTATCAGGGTGACCGAGAAGGCGGGGATAGAGATCTGAAACAGAACCATCCAGTCAACGCCAGCTCAGACCTCACACAGAGCGATTCAGATCTACACCTGAAGCAGCGGGCTTCAGGAGGAAGAGTGAAGACGGGAGCGGTGGGGACCTCACTGAGCTGTTCAGAGTGGAGTTTGTAAAGCCACAGGGCATGGCTGGGACATTCTAGACACGGTAACAGAACACAGCATCTACCCTGATGTCCATGCAGCCTTGAACTCTGCTGCATGGAGGCCTAGCGCTTATGGGATCTGCTCTGGACTCGGTTTTGAGGTTGAACACACGTGGGTGGGGAAAACATGCTGGACAGAAGTCTTGAACCTGAATTTAGTCCCGTACTATTTACCTGCTCAGCCTGACACGCCATCCACACAAAGCTTCTGCCTCCAGTTTTACAAGTACTGACAGCCTTTCTTAATACTCAGAAAGTTTTTTTCTGAATTAAATAAGATAAGGTGTGGAGGACATTCAGTGCTGAACAAAACCCTTTTCCAGGTTCCTCATTTGTCTCATGGAATCAAAATGCACAACATGTTCATTTCTGGCTCAAATCAGAAGTAATAACAATTCTTAGTTATCAGGTGAGACTGTCATTTAACTCTGCCAATCATGTAAGGCTTTGATATCAGATCATGAAATCTGTTTGGAGGCATACATGCCTCATTCAAGGTCCTGTACATTAGACCTTACAAATGTTGGAATCTGAACTGATCTGATCCAAAATGGTCACTTCCTTCCATATGATATAAGAATACACCAGACGACACAGAGAACAGTGACCGCCATTGTTTTGTGGGCAAATGAAAATGATCATATTACCGTGAACCCTCAAAGAGTCTCACAAGCAGGTACGGTTTTCCAAAAAAATGATTTGACTCGATGCCTAGATGCACACACCTACTCGAACGTGTATCTTATAAAAACACATCACGCATTCTGAAAGAGTCACTGGGTCAGTGGGGAGGAGGAGGGCCTTGTGTTGGTTCTGTTAGTTTGAAGGAATAAAACCAAATTTTTAGTTTTGAATATCTGCATTCACACGTGTCTCTGAGATGGGTTATCCTCTGCTCTGAGGCATTCTGGGAAGGAAGACGGAAGAATGAGGGACCAAGCACACTTAAGACACTTTTCTAAAAACTACTGTTTTCACCCACAAACATTCTCAAGGGCAGGGGATAACGCTGAAAAAGTAGAACTTGAGATCTACTAAGATGACGACGGTATCAGAACAAGTCCAGTTTGGTTTCCCAGCACACAGTGACAAGAGCCGTAGGTTCAGGCTTCTCTGGGGCAGAAGAGAGCCAGAAGGAATCTTAATCATCTGTCCCATGACTGTAAAATTAGAGCCAAATCACTTGTGAAATGAAGACGAAGTGGGCTTCCAATGAGACAAGATGGAACGTGACATACCTATGCCTGTTAATTTGACTGCCATCTGAAAACACCGCACCAGTAACATGTGTTTCAGAGTAGGCGCTTAGAAAGGTCCCTTCTGAGAGCAAACTGGAAGCCTTTAATCTTATTGAATCATACTGGATGGAGGTCTGTTGACCTTTGAGGGAATTCTGCAAGACCTCAAAAGCCCAAACCTTGTTGACACCATCTTTGGGGTGGGAAGAGACAGACAAACCTGGCCCTGGTTCTCATTCTGTCCCCTCTCTGAAGATTAGACGTAGCTCATACAGAAGGAGCCCAAGTGTATCTGTGTATTAAACCACCCGGGACACTCCTGAAAAGGTTCTTTGTCATTAAAGTAGAAGCAGAACTTTCAAACCACTGCTAAGTCACATTAGCTCAAAGCTCACTCACGGCCGTCGGGAACTTATATGTTATTGAAAAAGAAAAATCCTTTATTCAGAATGTCTTCAGTTCCTGTGACTCTGCTTATAAATACAGGTTCGTTCTGAATTCAGACCCATGTTTATCCCACTGAGAAGCAGGACTGGATCCCCTGCAGACTCCATGACCAAATTCTTATAATCCTGAAATCTAGAGTTACAGTGGAATACTATTTTGTATTGTATTAATTCAGAGAATGCCTCAACTCAAAATATGCCTAAGAATAATGCACAATAAGCATATATATATAAAGCAACATGAAGCAAGCTCCCTCCAGAGCTAACATCAGCACAATAGAGAATATCCGTCATATTTGTTGAGTGGTCCTTACAGGATTACCAGTGGCTATAGGGAGGATGTTTAGATATAGTATATTAATTTCAAAGAGTTCATCACCGGTTACTTCATGGGTATGAAATGGCTTATTCATAATCTCGAGGCACAGTAAGTGAAAACTCACTGAGGTCATACAAAGCAGGAAGGTGACCTCTGACCTCTGGCTGCCTGGAACTGTGCTACGAAGCCAGAGTTCACAGACACGGAAGGCCTTTTTCTTGCTTGTGGGACAATTTTAGAAAGCGGTGCCTCAGGAAACTGCCACTTCTTTCATCACGGAGCTATTCTCAAGCCCTGGGTGTCTGGCCTGTATCTCAGCTCAAATTTGTGTTTAACAGAGAATTCAAGGCAGCCACACCAGAGCATATTTGAGATCATGGGGCTCTGACTTCCGCAGACAAAGGCTTGTACACTCGACTTGTTCCAGGTCCCTTGTGCCGGCAAGAGTTAAGACACTAATTTACAAACCTGTTGTCCTAGTAACTGCTATGATTATAGCAAAAATGGTTAAGTTTTAAAAGGTTTTTTCCCCCCCTCTAGGGTGGGGTAACTGTTTGAGGCAGGGTCATATGCAGTAGGTTAGGCTTCCCTGGAAGTCACTTATTATAGCCCAGGCTGCTGTCAAACTCCCGGAAGCCCTCCTGCTAGGATTATAGGGCTGAGCCACCACACCCAGCTACGTGTTTTGGTTTTGAATGAATGCTTTTCCCAGAAATGCACAGAAACAACTTTAGTGTCTCTGATGACACGTGGGGTAATAGGGATTCAGTAGCGGAAGGAAGATCATCCAGGGTCATTTAAAAGCTGTCGAATTGGGAAGCACAACAAAGGAAATGGGGTATAAAGTCAGACTCACGATGGAGATGTCAAAATATAGCTAAATTTAAAGTAATTTCTATTTGTGACATGTAGTGAACACCGTGTTAACCTTGTCTTCTAGACTGACCTTAGTGTCTTTTCCGAAGACTTTGGAATGGAAACAAATCCAGTTCTCCGACACGAAGAGCTTGCCTTGGTACAGGATTTCTTTCTGGAGGGCACAGGTAAAGCCTAAGGGACAGACGGGTGGAAAAGTACCTTTAGAATCTCACCAAATTACTGTTGCTTCCAGGAGGTCTAGCTCAAACAACAGTTTGCCTGTATTTTGGTGATGAAATAGTCACTCACACTCCAAAGTTCCATTGCTAGCATCTTCAGGGCCAACACATCCATTTAATGCAACTTCAGAATGGCCTGCCTGCCTTGTTTGGCTACAGTCGTTTTGTTTGTTTTACACCAAAAAACTTACTGGAGAGAGCTCGGCATGACCAGAGATGCTCCTGTCCACCATCTTTGTGACCCCGACTGAGCATCCCCAAAACCTTCAGGTCCTCCACTTTAACTTTCAAGTATGTGCCCTGTGAATTTGGGTTGAAGCATGCCCAAAAGTGTGTCTGTCATCTTTCCTTCTTGAACTGTGATCTTAAAATGAGCATGCTCAGAAGTATGCTCACCCCCCAAAGTGATTTTCTGCTTGTATAGTTTCCCAGATTAAAACTTTTTGGCTTCCTTTCTTTGAGGAGGACATTACTTTGGGAATAACTCCTATGTTCTTTATCCACTGCAGGTTTAATTGCTCCCCATTTTTTAATTTCTTGCTATCCGTTTCCACACTTACAATATGTGAACACACATTTGGCTATATTATCACTTCTTTACCAGTTTTTCTTTCTTTCTTTTAAGATAAGGTGTTGCTGTGTGGTTCAGGCTAGCCTGGAGTTCAGCATTTGTTGGCCTCAAACTTGAGAACCTGCTGTAGTCTTGAGTGCTGGGTGGGACTCAGGAGTGCCTCGCTCTTGAGTCATCTTTAGCATAATAAGGTCACGGTGACTAGAATGTGTTTTTCTTTTTTTTGTTTTTTAAAAATTAATTAATTTATTTATTAAAGATTTCTGCCTCCTCCCTGCCACCACCTCCCATTTCCCTCCCCTTCCCCCAATCAAGTCCCCCTCCCTTGTCAGCCTGAAGAGCAATCAGGGTTCCCTGCCCTGTGGGAAGTCCAAGGACCACCCACCTCCATCCAGGTCTAGTAAGTTGAGCATCCAAACTGCCTAGGCTCCCACAATATATTTTTCAATTCGAAGTGTTAGAGACATCCTAAGAGCAGAAATGGGAGGAGGGCAAGTCTCCCTCTAGAAGCCAAGAATGATGTTTGAAAAGCCTCTTCTGTCTGCCACAGTGTGTCACCTGCCTGCTAAGATAAGCACTCCAGGTCCTCTCTTGCCAAGATCCTAATGACTCACTGATGAAATGGTGACGGGGTAAGAGCACATGACCACACCTTCTGCCAGCAGCTCGTCATGGCAAAACCTAGTCTTGACTCAACAAGTATACGCCAAGAGAGGCTGGAGTTAAATCGTGGGTCCTGTGATGAGCCACATGCTAACCAGGTATGCCCGGAAGCTGCTTGGGTGTGCTCACTCTGCTCGGCACCCACCACACAGGCATGAATGCTTCCGTAGACCAGGGACGATGCTTCCTGTTAGACATCTGTGGCAGCCGTTCCTGCCTCAGGCTGATTATCCCAAATCTCAGGATGCCTCAGTCACAGATATTTCGGCATACATAGAAATGGCAAGGACATCACTGTGGACCCTGCCTGGATGCGTCGGTATCACGAGAGCAGGGGGTTCCTTCTGACCCATGCTCCAGGCTGCTAGTGAAAGCTGAGTGTAGCTGACACTCCCGTCAGGACATGGCCTATACCTTCCAGAAACTTGTCTCTTGGCGACCGTGTCCCTGGAATGCGCTTTCCTTCTTCCTAAACTGTTTCGACAACTCAAAAAAACACTTTTCAAAATATTATTTCTATCTTAAGTGTATGCATGAATTGTCTGCACGTATATCTATCTGTGTACCATGTTCATGCCTAGTGCCCTTGGAGGCCAGAAGAGGGCACTGGTGGTCCGGGACTGGAGTTATGGATGGTTGTGAGTTGCCATGTGGGGGCTAGGAACTGAACCCAGGTCCTCTGGAACTGTTGAGCCGTGCCTCCGGCTCCCTTAGTCAGATGTTAAACCTGTAACTTAAGCCAGCAACAGGCGGGACTTACTTTGCCTCAGCGGCTCTTCAGTTGGGACGTCAAGGAATAGCTTGTGAAAGTGCATGTTGGCCTTGTACTGCGGGAGGACAAAACACAGGCATCAGCACCGTCGCCATAGCTTTTTCAACCATCATACATCTTAGCCTTAGTCTAACCGATTGATTTTTCAAGTTCAATCCTTCAGTGAGACATAGGGGACACGGGATCACACAAGTTCACGTTCTAATGATTAACGCCTTGCTGGGTGGCCAGCTTAGCATCAGAGCAGGGCAAAGGTACTCCTGATAAGACAGGAGATGACAGTCTAAGGACTTTTACCAGGGAAGGTGCTAGAGACATACACACCTAAGTGCCTTGGGGGAAAGTTCATGACTTAGAAGCTTTGCACTCAAATCACCCTGAGCTTGAAGTCTTTGCCTCTACTTCTGCCTTGGTGCATGGTCATGCCCTCACCATTTGGCTCCCCTGGGCCTCAGTTTCTTTTTTCTGTGACTGACATCAAAAGAATTCCCTGCCTGAGAAGGACACTGACATGGAGTAACACACTGGGAGAGCCCACCACGTGGGACAAGATGTGGCCACCAGTACTATGTGGTCACGAAAGCACATGGGGCCAGAGGCAGACAAGCAGGACCTAACACTCCAGGGCAGTACAAGGCCCAAGGGTCTGAAGCACTGCAAATGGCTTCCTTGCAAATTGCACCTGTCTCCACAACTGTGGTGGTCACAAACGGCCAGAAATTTATAGCTAGCGAAATGGTTACCGCAAGCATCATCTGTGCCCCAACCCAAGTAGGTGACACCCCCATTCCAGGCTTAGGACATCGTGAATCAGGGCTACTGAGGAACACGGCCACACAGTGACTGAGAGACATATTCAGATCCTTTAGAGACAGGTTGCTCTGCTTCTAGAACGCTCCTGAGAAAATATGTGATAAGATAGTGGTTCTTAACCTTCCTAATGTGCCCCATCTTCAATATAGTTCCTCATATGGTCACACCTACCATAAAATTATTTCATTGCTACTTTATAACTGTAATTTTGATCCTGTTATGAATCATAATGTAAATATCTGATATGCAGGATAGCTGATGTGTGACCCCCCCCCCCCCCCCCCCCCCCGTGAAAGGGTCCTTCAATCCCCATAGGCTGAGAATACTGTGGTAAGAACTCTGGCAAGCAGGTCCTTGATGCTATCTGAACTATCAGTGCTCTGCAAAACCAGACCATCTACTGGCATAAAGAACATTCTAGATCAGGTCATTAAGAAGGCAGATGGCCCCTTCATGTCAGCTGTTTATCAGATGGACATCTTATGTAACGTGTACTAATGCATTCTGCCTCCCATGCATTCGTTTTGCATCAGAGTTCTGGAATTTCTTCCTATGAGGGTCCCCGTTCAGGTTCTCCATCCTAGGAGCCTGTATTGAAAGCTTTATGTCCTATACGGTAGGGGCTTCACAGTCTTTCTTTTTAATGGTTACAGACAGCACTGGCTGCACACCTAATTTCAAATATCCCAGAAGAGTTGTACATGTTGACATGCACGCGTAATGGGTTGTTAGGGAATCTAAGGCAGGAGGAGGAGGGTCCCATGTTAAAGGTCAGCCTGGGCTATACTGGGCAGACATGTCTCAAAAAGAGAAAAATAAGGGTTGGAGATGTTCTATTATAACAGCTGGGAGACTAAAACAAGAGGATTGTCATGAGTTCAAGGGCAGCCCTGGCAGCAGAGTATTGTTAGGTGAGGAGTGGAGAAGAAAGAAAGGAAGAGAAAAAAATCAACACAGGAAATAAGCACATATTCTGACTGCTGCCTGGCCCCCGTGGGGGATGGCAAAAACAGACCTTTGAAAATGACACACCTTCATTAGATTCATAAGATTAAAAATACTTAAGTTTTCTGTCTGTGTCAACGATTTTGTTTAGTTCTTAGAAGGTACGTATGCATGCATTTAGGGGAGATGCGGGAAACTGGGGTCAGGGGTCTCGCTCAGTAGCGGAGTGTGTTCTTGGTACACAGGATTTGGGTTCAACTCCCAGAATCCAAACCCCAAATAAAACTCAAACTCCCCCAAGCTGACCCCAGTAAAGGTGGGCTTTGTCACCTCTCTGGGTGAATTTAGCAGAGTTGCGACCCGTGTGTTCATAGGTCTTATTTCTCTGTGTGGTGGGTTCCCGATGAGACTGAATTATCATAAGGGTGTGGATGCAGCATCCCCCTGTTCTGTGAGATACCAGCATCTGACGGTCAGGCTCCTGACGGTCCCACAGTCTTGCATACTCCTCTGTGTGTGTGTGTGTGTGTGTGTGTGTGTGTGTGTGAATGGGTCAGCTGTGGAATCAGGTAGCCGGACGAGCAGCGTCCATCTGTCCTTCACATTTTCGAAACCCCGTGCCTACTCTGGCCTTGGTTAGCGGGGCACCGCATTTATCCATTCTTACTCTTCATTGGCTCCGAGGGCTATGGTGCCTTCAGAGCCAACACACACTGCAGTCCCTCATTACCTGGCTGGAAGACGAAGACTTTTTTCTTTCAGTCTTAGGGTCAGTCTTGCTCTCGGCTTTACACTCACTCTTATCACCCGTCAAAGAGGAACCATCAAAACTGGATTTTGACCTGGGGAAATAAAACCCACACAGATTACACAAGGAACTGTTTATGTCAACGCATTATAAATCCTCACTGCTGTACCACGTCATGAGAAAGACTGACATTTGGTTTTTTAATTCTAGATACAGATCAGAACTGCACCGAGGGCATTTGCGCATCACGTGACCGGGATGATCTCAGCAGGCTGCTGCGATGAACTGCAGAAAGGGCGTTTGAGATATGAAAGTAATCCTATCAGTTCAAAAGCATTTAAATCAATAGGAAGAGGAGTCCTTGAGGCCCATCACCCAATAAAACTACAGCTGATGCTCAATCAAAGGATATTTTTATCTCACAATCCATTAGTATTTAATAAGAAATAACTAAGTGGAGCATTGTGCTGGAGGCCTTAGGCATACACGATAGTCTTTACTCTTCGAGAGCTTGTGGGTACACGTATCAAACATTGTTTTTTCTTCCTTTTGTTAAAGGTAGTGCACGCTGGGCATGGTAGTGCGTGTCTGCCATCCTAGCACATGGAGGGCTAAGGCCTGAGGCCTTGATTAGGGGTCTGACAGGTTCATTTCATATCTGCTTTCTGGTCCTGCTCACAGCACCTGTAGGGAGTGAGCGCCTGTTGCGAAGACTAGAGGGCAATGCTGTGTAAGGAGGTGCTCCACCCACAGAGGGTGGTGCTCCACAGAGGAGCCCCTGTGCTACAGTGCCTCTCCAGGTCATCAAAAGGGGCATTGTCTGGCCCATTAGCCCACACTTCTCACTTCTTCCAAAGATCTCCCCATTTCTGCAGTTTGGCTGATAGGAAGGAATGCAGGTGAGGCCACCGTGGACGACAGAGGATGTTCCAAAAACAAGAGTGGGGTTTGAGAAGACTGTTTAGTGGGTAAAGAGTGAGCGCTACTCAGCCATGAGGACCCGATCTTGGATCCCCAGCACCCACGTAAAAAGCCAGGCATGTCTGTGTGCGTCTGTAACCTCAACACTGGGTCGGCTAGATGGGGGCCATTGCTGGGTTTGTTGCCACCGTCCTAGCTGAATATGATGGGCTCCATGCTCAGTGAGAGACCCAGTTTAAAGGAATAAGAGGGAGAGAAAGAGCCAACAGGATACGTGAATTCCTCCTCTGGTCTCTCAGTGTGTACACACGGGCTCACGTAACCCTCCCTACCACATGCCCACGAGGCATACCACACAGACAGACAGACAGACAGACAGACACCACCTTAAAGCCCAAATCTTCCCTTGTCTGTTAAAGGCAGAGGCCAGAACTCCGGAATTCTGATGGCAGCTGACTTTTACCCGGGCACCCCACTTTAAGCAAATGTGTGGGTCTGTACATTATCTCCGACCCTGCAGCTGAGAGCACTCGTCTCCAAGTGGGAAGCGTGTAAGAGTACTAGAACTGACGCGCAAATATGTTTTTATCATTATGTAGTTGCTTTATTGCTAGTGGCTGGAAATAGTATACAGAATGCCCATCATTTTACAGTTTCTTAAACTGAAACGACCGATTTGGTTCAAAGTACACTTAGTAGGAATCTAAATGAGTTCAAATGCCACAGAGGGACAGATGTATGGAAGCTGGGCGGGCAGTAGGCACTGGTTTTCTCTGCTATGAGAACACAGGCTGTACGAAGTTCATGCTTCCTCCAGCGGTTTATGATACATAAATCTCAGGAAAGAGAACGCTCAGCTCTCTGGGCTAGCTAATGTGTTCCCTGGGAATTCTGCGATTATTATGATTTTTTTTTTTAAACTCTGAGTTTGCCTATACTTGACCTGAAAAGATAAGTAGTTTTACAAAAGTCAAAAATAATAATGACACTGGGCGGGGGTGGCGCACGCCTTTAATCCCAGCACTCGGGAGGCAGAGGCAAACGGATCTCTGTGAGTTCGAGACCAGCTTGGTCTATAGCGCGAGACTATTTCAAAGCAAACAAAACATCGAGAAGACAAAATGACAACAAATAAAACCCCCAAACAAATAAAACAAGGATGGAATGCATCACTTCTGCTGGTTCGATCCATGTTAATGGGATCAGAAGGCAGCAGGCAGGTGTTCTGAAGGACTATGCATCGGAGGCAAATGCAGTAAGACGGTCAGCTCTCTGAGGACTTGAAAGATACAGTGGTACAGAGGCTGGTCTGTGGAGCAGACGGGAACCTTCTTTGCATAATACTGACTTCTCTGTACCTTCCCGGTCACGCTACTCTCACTTCCTATAGCTGCCCACAAGCAAGACCAAAGCCCCGTGCAAAGTGAAGGCCCACGAAGGGTTAAGAATTTCCAGACATCGCGCGCAGAGCGTCAGTGCCGGGCCCTCTGAACCACTGTGTGCCCCCGTGGTTTCCCACATCTCCTACCGACGCATGCACAGTTCTCATTTGGAGCCTGGGGGAAGTCAGAATGAAGCCAAGCATCTGAAAGGTGACTCCCCAGTCAGTCACAGTGAAAGAACTGGGAGGGTACACACATGGCCCCTCTTGTCGGGGACAGTCATTTGGTGAGTGAGGCAGGATGCTCTGCCAGGAAACGGCTACAGAAAAAGGGTGAAAGACGAGACACTACAAACAGGGTGTGCGTGGAAGACAGAAACAATTGGCAGTGGTACCCGAAAAGGGAAATCTGGGTGAGAAGTTACGATGCAGGCATTGATTTAGAAAGGAGATGCAGGTGGGGAGCCGGGGATGAAGGGGAAATGTAGGGCTTGGGTAACTTCTGGCAGAGGCGGAAGGTTATAACAGTTATAATGACGGGGAGGAGAGCAGTCTCCCTTAGTGGAGAGTTCTAAAACCTACATTTAGAACTGGGGAATGTAGCTCAGT
This sequence comes from Microtus oregoni, assembly GCF_018167655.1. Lineage (NCBI taxonomy): Eukaryota > Metazoa > Chordata > Mammalia > Rodentia > Cricetidae > Microtus > Microtus oregoni. The sequence continues at coordinate 8,312,590 of NW_024543976.1, forward strand.
GGTGGAACAATTGCAATGTGCTCAGTCTCGGGTTTGCTCCCCAGTACAAAAACAAAAAAACAAAAAGAAAATGAAAATAGCAACACCAACAGAACTTCGCACATTTATCCCTCTGGCCACACATATCTCTAAGCTTGCCCTCAGCAGTTTCTGCCTCCGGGAGTGATGGAGCCCACAGCTCCGTGTTAAAACACTACATCACTCCTCTGACCTCACGGTCAAACCAGGCCTCCTTCATAGCCCCAGTCTCAGGACCCGAGCAGCTCTGCGGAACCCTGGGATGTGTTCTCCTCTGCTCTTTCCTGTGGCTTCCAGGAACGCGAGGGCTGGGTGTGCCTATGTGGGGGCCAAGCAGACACTGAGTGCATTCGGCACTGAGAGCGGACCTGCTGGTTTCCTTGGTCAGCAAATTAACGTTTCCAGAAAGAGGCAGCCTTTCTGGCGAGGCTAGGGAGCAGGAGGAAAAGATCCTGCTAGGAAAACAGGAGAAGACAGGGCAAAGGCCATGGTCATGCTTTCTTAGGGCAGGATTTGCCAAGGTTGAGCCGCACTCTTAACGGCAAACGTAAAACTAGAACCACAGTGCTCCCTACCAGTCCGAGAAGAAAGGATCCACTGAAGACTCACCACAGGCTGAGACTTCTCTTCTGATCTGGGGACTCGGCCTCCACCGATGAGGTAGGGGACTGGGCTGTTGGCGACTTGCTGCTCTTCCTTCTGTCCTCCACACCATTCTCGGCCTCCGAGCTGGAGAAGAAAGAAAACCGCTTCACTTTAGCCATCCGGAGGGAGGTGGACGGAGACATGACGAGGTGCCCTCGAGTTCTAGAGAGAGGAATGGTCTTCACTCCTCACTGGCAGCCTTGTCAACTCCCTGACAGCTGGGGTCCTTCCCAGGTTCCATTCTAAAGCCACTCTGTGGGACAGTAGCTGCAGGTGACACCTGCTTCACTTGTAAAGGTCTGACCGCCCAGGACTTGCTCAGCTCTGTGACTGTGGCCCCAAGCTGCTCAGCTCTGCCCAGCCAAGGCGTGTGCTGGGCTGCAGATCACCTGGAGGCTGGGAGAGGCCCCGTGCGCAGGCGCAGAGCTCACACACATGGGTGGCCTCCTGCAGGTGCTGGGAACCCCCACCCTCTTTGTTTGCACTTCTCTTATGTCACTTATCACCTTTTGTTGTACTTATGACGGTCACACTTTGGGTTGTTGTTTTAACTACGCACTTCCCTAAGCAATTTACAGACACTAATCTTTACAGCCATGCAGGCTGGGTAGGAATTATACCTTCATTTTTATAGGCAGGAAATCTGGGGCCCGCACTGAATAGCTTGCCCACAGAACTCAAATCAATTTTAGTTCTGTCCCTTCATAAGGTGTTTGTATACACATTCTTTTTCTAATTCCAAGTACCCACCCATCCACCCATCCATCCATCCATCCATCCATTCATCCATCCATCCACCCACCCACCCATCCTGTTCTCTCACCCCCAACTCACCTACTTATTCACCTTATTCAATGTGGAACTTCCAAGGTGGGGCAAGAATTGCATTCATTTTTATATTAACCCACTCAACATGGAGTCTTAGCTTTAGCAGCGGGCTATGAATAGGCTGGGGGAGGGAGGGAACCAGGCCTGACCTTGGTCAAAGAGACAGACAGGAAGGGAGTAGAGAAGAAGGTAGATTAAGAGGCTTTGCTTACTGAACTACCAACACATGGATGACTGCCAGGGTGGTGGATGAAGCAGGCACAGCAGTTGGCAGATGAAGATTGCTTTGGAGTGACTTTCAATGTGGGAAGCGGAAACCGGGTAAACCGACGGAGAACAAAGATGGTATTCATGGTCCACACCGTCTTTGATCTTAGTCTGTGCTGTAAAAACTCAGGAGACACGCTTCTGAGGTCTCGAGCACTCTCGTGAGGCTGAGCATAGAGTCAGATGCACTAGAACGGCATCACCGTGACACATTCGTTGATTTTCATCTAATTTATCACCTATGTGGTATATCCACTTGCATGTGAGCAGGCAGGAGGTTAACACGCAGGGGGGCGAAGCTCTGTGCGTGCTCACTAGCCCTGTTTCACAGCATGCAGACACTGCAGGCCGCACCCAATGGGAATGATATCCTAGCACTGAAATCAAGACTGCAAAACCAACTACTAATCCCAGAAATGGCTGCGGCTCTCATTTTGTAGTTGATAAATACCGAAGGACAGAGACCGACCCTCGCCTCCTTCAGTTTTTCTCAAGGTATGTTAGAAGCACTTAGTCCACCCTGTGCTGCTTACTTCACATGTACCACACACATGACAAGAGGCACACTCAAAGCCTTGGGACTCTGATCGGGCCGGTGTGGAGGCGCACACCTTCAATCCCACCTCTTGGGGTGTAGAAACAGGCGGATCTTTGTGAGCTTGGGACCAGCTTGGTTTAGATTGTAGAAAAAAATGCTTTGCTTTAAAATTTTAGGGAAAAAAAGTACTTTATTTAACTTCGGGACCAATTTAATTTGTGGTCTTGAAGAGCTGAGGAATTGTTAAGAGGCTGTGAGGCCGTGTGGTGGTTTGAAAGTAAATGGCCCCCAAAGGGAGTGGCAGGGTTAGGAGTGGCACTATCAGACGTGGCTTTGTAGGAGTAGGTATGGCCTTGGTGAAGGAAACGTGTCACTCCGGGGGTGATTTGAGTTCTCCTAAGCTTAAGTTACTCCTGGTGTCGTAGCCCACTTCCCGTTGTCTTCCAATTAAGATGCAGAACTCTCAGCTCCTTCTCCAGCACCACATCTACCTGCACACCATGAGGATAATGGACTGAACCTCTGAAGCTGTAAGCCGGCCCTAATTAAATGGTTTCCTTTATAAGAGTTGCTGTGACCATGGTGTCTGTTCACAACAATAGAAACTCCACGTAAGACGGGCCATCTTTGCCTGTTCTCTCTGTTCATGTATTTTATGTGGAGGAGTGCTCTATCTTCATGCACGTCAGAAGACGGAGTCAGATCCCATTACAGATGTTTGTGAGCTACTGTGTGGTTGCTGGGAATTGAACTCAGGACCTCTGGAAGAGCAACCAGTGCTCTTCACTGCTGAGCCATCTCTCCAGCCTTCATGCCTGTTCTTTCTAATGCCAAAGATCAATCTATCTACACACACACACACACACACACACACACACACACACACACACCTCTTTCAAGTTCACCAGACATAAATCCCCGCTGGAACCTTTCTTTCAGTGGAGAGACTGACTTCTTTTATGTGGGAAATGACTTCATTTCACCATCCACTTAAATTCTTCCTAGATTTTGCACAGGTTCAGACGGTCTCTTGGAGGCACAGCCATGGCTGTCTTGTATGGAAAGAGCTGCTCCTTCTAAGAGCCACGCAGAAGGTGGCTCTCCCGATACTTGGCACGGCAGAGACAGATGTACCTTGCTTTGAGCACAGACGGCCTAGCTAGAAGCTGCAGGGTATCCAAACTGGGCTGGATTTTAGTTCCTCCTGGACTGACCTTACTTGGGCAGGCATTCTGTACAGGGCAGGGTTCTGAAGGTCTCATCATGTGGTAGTTCTGTTTCTCAGACTCTAGATTAGTACTGGAGTCTCCAGCACACATCTCTAAACATCCTACAAACAGTGACGTTCAGTGTAAGACACTCTTCCCCTCTCTTTGAACACATGCTAATCTTCAGTGCCAATTCTCTGCTTGACAGCCCTACTGGGGGCACACTGGCTTCACGGCCTTTCCTACCTGGTCCCCTTCAGGTACCTGCTGGTTTCTTTCTCTTTTAAAGGGATTTATTTTATTCTCAATGATATGTCTGTATCCACATATGGGTACATGTACAGGTGAGTGCAGGTGCCCCCAGAGGCCAGAGGCACTGGATTCTCTGGAGCTTCAGTTACAGGCAGTGAGTCACCCAATCAGTGCAGGTGCTAGGAACTGAATTCTGCTCCTCCGCAAGAGCAGTACATGATCTTAACTCCAGAGCCATCTCTCTAGCCCCTCCTGGTGGTTTCTTAACTCACCAGGTGCCAACTCAATGCCTTGGGTTATTCACTTTTCTCCCCAGTGCCTTCCTTATTGAATTACTACCAGAAGTTCCTTCAAATTTAGGCACTTTCTGTTTTTTTTTTTTCCATGGCACTCAGCTTCACATTCTATTCTGCAGGACATCTGTAAGTTGACTGATGTGGGAGTAATTGGGCATTGTCTCAAAGAGGAAGTGAATTCCATCCATGGGCCAATTCAGTTTCAGGGTGTTGTTTATTTAAAGGCGCTAAGGGCTTAAGGGTGCTAATTCCCAACAAGTAACTTTCCTGCAGGTGCCCCTCACCTTGAGGCCTTGCCAGCAGAAGACTAAAACCCACGTAGAAGCAAGACAGTAGAAGCCCCACCCTGCTGCGCTTGAGGGCACCCAATGCTTCCCTTTGGCTCTCGGGAACTGAGGGATTACTAAAAATGAAGTCAAGCGGGCTTAACTTACTCATGGACACAAAACCAGGGTTTCATTGTTGTTTCTAAAAAAGAAGACAAACCTTTTTACGGACAAAGCCTGAAAGAATCAGTTGGGAAATCCAATCAGTTTCTTTCAACGCGTATTTCTTGGAAAGGTCTTTATTAGGCTTAGAGCTTTCTCGGTGAGCGATGTTAGGATGGGGATCAATCTGAGTACTCACAGAAGGAACAGAAACCGCCAAAAGCACAGGACTTAGCTCCATCTGCCTTGGCAGGTTGTTTCTTCTCCCACCTGAGGTATCCAAGTCAGTATTAGTTATGGGCCCTCAACGCCTCTCAGTAGGAATCTGGGAACAATGGGATGGCTAGCATCGACAAATAAACCTGCCCCGGGCCTATTAAGGGACTGTATTTCATACTAGCTGGGACAAGCTGACTTTAGAACACCGCCACATATTGTTACACAATCCACAAATCAAAACAGGTTGGACCACCCTTATCAAAAGGTCAATGTTTCTCATTTCCCAGACCTCACTAATCTGATGATGACTTAAATTTAGATTTCACAGTTTTTTTTTTTTCAGAATTAGATTTCTTAGGTAGAGGTTAGTATCATTTCTTCTGGTGATTGTCCCTGGGAGTTTAAAGGACATCCAATATTCCTTTCTCTTGTAAGCACATTGCCACTAGGCAGAAGCTACGATTAAACTGCTTCTCAGGTGAATGACATCAAGTACCTTGCTGTGGTTTAGTCCAGGAAGCTGGAATCCTTCCCAATTACAATGTCAATTCCGTGTTAATCTAAGTGAAGGCATTATAGTGTCTCACTAAGCTTTCTCCTGCTAATAAAGGTTAGGGTAATTTTCCAGCCACCTCTTAAAAAATTATACTCTTTACCATCAAAGAGGATCTAAGTAGGAAAACTCCTGGAAGTGGGACTGTAGAGATCAGGGCCAGGTCAGAGGCAGCCCTATTGCTGAAGACTGAGCTGTTGTACTAGGGTCCCCACAGACCCTTGTCTGGTGCGTTGCCTGCTAGTTCAGTGGCTCCCTAAAGAGTGGGCAAAGCTGTGATATTTGAGAAGATTTATCCTCTAGTGATGGAGGAGGGTTCTGGGAGTTTCTGGGTGACACCCTCTGTAAAAATACCGACGGCTGGTCTAGTTACCCTAAGGAGGAAGCGACTGGACAGTCAGAGGGAAGATGTCCCGAAAGAAACTTTACTCTCCCTGTGGTGTCAGACTAGTGAAAAGACACCCCCAGAAATCTCCGCTGGAAGAAGGAGAAGGCTGGAATCTGTACCAGTCAGAAGAAGAACTTGTCTCCTACAAACAGATCTCACACAGTTCCAACATCTTATCAGACAGCCTTGGAAGAGAAACTGGAATGAGCCAGCGATGGGTGGGACCACTCCTTGGACATATCTGCAGAGTTATGCATCCTCTTGTCTTCTATTTAAACCTAGACTTCCAATCAGAACCTCAAAGATGGATTAGAGTCTGGGTGAGGGTGACGTGTTTACCAGAACTTTCTGTTTGCTCTCTTCCCACAATGTCGTCACACTAAACAAATCTGTTTTCTCTGCTTTTTCACCACTAAGCCTCTCTTTAAATGGAGTATTGAGAACAAGTGGCTGGGCCTATCTTGTTAGGGATGCTGGTGCCCAGTCTTTGACCTCAACCACTGCAGTGACATGGGGTGTGAAAGTGTAGAAGTTGGTGGTAGACAGAAGAATGACTAGAAGACCCTTCAGCCTCTCCCAACGGGGAAGGGCAGAATATCCCAGTATAGACAGACTGTATAACAACAGCCCCTAGTTTACAATTCTAACCAAGTGTGTCCTTTTCTAGCAGAGTTATGTGTCTACATTTGTACTTCAGAACAGATACCGTAAGCACCAACGCAGTTTGTACATTACAACTGGAGAGAGAGACAAATTCTTCTTCTTCTACTAGTTTCACGGTGGCTCAGTTTCTCTCCACAGAGGCATTTCCTTCCCCAGTAACTCGGGTGCCTTTCTTGTTAAGACTCTGGGAAAATGAGTATGTGCATATTATCAATGTAAATGACAGCATCCTATTTTATACCTTGCTTTTAGATAGTTTTAGAGCTGCTTTAAATCTTGTCTCTGTATGGGGTGGGGTGAGGTGGGGTACGTAAACATGGCTGCAGATGCTAGAAGAAGGCGTCAGATACCCTGGAGTTGAGTTACAGGCAGCTGGGAAGCTGCCTGACATGGGTGCTCAGAACCTTTGTAAGGGGAGGAGGTACTCTCAACCGCTGAAGCCATTCATTTCTCTGCCTCCTAAGTTTAAGAAAATTACTTACCTATTTATTTATTCATTATTTTATTTGTGTGTGTGTGTGTAGCTGGAAGTCAGAGGGCAATCCGTGGGAAGTAGTTTTTTCCTCCTACTGTGTGGGTCCCAGGGATGACCTGGCAGTAGGTTGGTGCCTTTGTCTGTTGAGCCATCATGTCAGCTTCATTTTGCTTTAAAAACAACAACACAAAGGACTGTATCTTGGTGCTCTTTCTTCATCAGTATGCATAGATCTTTCTCACTATCACCTTCCTTCCTTCTCTGTTTCTCTCCCTTCTTCTGTCCAACGGGGTCTTTCTATGTGACCCAGGCTAGACTGGAATTCAAGGCCCTCCGGCCTCAGCCTCCTGCGGTGGGATGACGGTGGTCACCATGCTCAGTGTCCTCGTTCTTTTTCAATGCCTACACAGTGTTCCACTGTAACCAGTGACTCATAACGGAACCAGTTCCTTATTGATGGTCAGTTAGGGAGATTTTAAGGTCTTGCAAATGCAAAGAACACTGCAACTAATATCTTTATCTTAATCGTGTGTATGACTGACTATACCTACAGTATAGATGCATCTCCTGCACCAGAAGTCATGAGATTTAAAAAGTTTATAGTAATTGTCAAACTGCCTTGGTAGAGCTTTTGGAAACTACACCTACAAGACACAGAGATACTTATGGGTTCCTTCTAATGAAGTGTGAAACTATATATATATATATGTATATATAGTAGATAGCAGAGTCCCTGACAAATAGACTATGATTAATAACTTTAATAATGACTGTTAGGCTTTTTGATTTTTACAAATAAGAAGAGCTAAAAAAATCCCATTAAAATCTTAATCTTTGCTTATTTTATTTATTAATTTCTAAGGTAAGTACACAAAGTAATGAGTTTCACTATGGCATTCCCTTATATGCTTGTCCTTCTACTTTATCCTCATTTGTTCTTCTTCATTGTCCTTCCTCATGTCCTCTGCCCTCCTCTGGCTGGTTCCCTGCTCCTCCTCTTCTGTTTCATGTCACATGTATTCCATCATCTTGTCCCTCCTTGTCCTTAAATCCCTGCGCCTCTCAAAATTCTTTTCTAGATTTATGGCCTACACACGCACACACACACATACTTTAAAAAACCCTTAAACATTTAGAAAAGTTTCCAGGGCCTTTAAAATGAGTACTTCTAAAAGCCACACCATAATAATGGAATAAAACCTCCAAAAGAAGAGTAACTCCCCATGTTCCTGAACAAGAGAAAGCAGGAAGCAAGAGGTACAACACTCATTCACGCAGGACTCACTCAGATCCCCAGGGTCAGTGGCTCAGACCAGAACAGAGACGTGCTTGTCAGACTGAGTATACGAGGAAGTGTAGGCGAGAAGCTTCTGGAAACACTAGAGTAATTCAAGGTGTGCCTATGAAGGATCTTTCACAACGCTCCTCCACAGCCTATGCGCAGGCAGCTGAGGGCATAGTGCAAGAGGGAAAGACATCAGAAAGATCATGACTGAAGGGTACTAAACTCTGAAGTACAAGAAACAAGGGCACCCAGACTGGTACGGGGACCAAGGACATCCTCATCCTTCTGGCGATAGGTTTGTCCTCAAGCAGGGGACACTCTCTACCCATGAACAACAAAATCTGGACAGGCTTGTCTAGCGTCCTTCTTTTATTTATTTCCCTTCCTAACCAGTACTAGAGATGAAACCACGGCGTAAGCATGCTACATACATGTTGAGTCACGTCTTCAACTCTTCTTCACTTTGAGACAGGGTCTAGCTAACTTACAAAGGCTGGCCTTGAATTTGTAATCCTCCCGCCTCATCCTCTAGGGTAGCTGGGTTTATAGGCTCATGCCACTAGACTTAACTGAGTCTCATCATTGTTTTTAAAGATTTATTTTACTTTTAATTATGTGTGAGTGTGCATGTGTTAATACGTGCATGTGCACCTATGGCTGCAGGTACCTGTGGAGTTCAGAAGAAGGGCCTGGATTCTGTGGAGCTGGAGTTATATTCAGAAGTGCCTACAGGGAACTGAATTCAGGTCCCCTGGGGGAGAGTAGGACTTTAACTATTGCACCTGTTCCTGGCCCTCATTCTTAAATAAGAAATGTAAATGACATTCAGAGATGGCCAGATTTTGTGGGAATATTTAACTACGTAAAGGCGTGTTACGTTTGTTTCTGTGGCATCTGTTTAATGATGTATGGATGTGTCCTGTTCGATTCACCTTGCTTGCCTAAGGCACCTGATAGGTCTAATAAAAAGCTGACCAACCAATAGCTAGGCAGGAAATGGACAGGCGGGGCTGCGAGGCAGAGAGAATAAACAGGAAAGAGGAGAGAGAAAAATGAGAGAAAGATGAACGAGAGGAGAGAACGAGGAGCGAGAAGGAGGGAGATGAGAGAGATCACGCCCAGGGCAAGAAGCTAGGCATCCGCCAGCAGCACACGTGAGAAGCAGTGAAAGCAAGATATACAGAAGGAAAGAAAAGTAAAAAGCCCCAAGGCAAAAGGTAGACAAAGAGAATCAGGTTATTTTAAGTTAAAATGAGCCTAAGCTAGGCTGAGCATTCATAACTAATAAGAAGTCTCTGTGTTATGATTTGGGAATTGGTTCGTGGTCTGGTACAGAACCCTGCCCCCACTGAACAATAACAACACAATAAACAAAAAACTAATCCACAGTATTGTGGAGAAGGAAAGCCCTTTTGTCTCCTAACTCTTAGTTCTAATCCTGGTTATAGTTTGTAAGACACTCCAGGACCTGCTCATCAACCTTCTTGGTCTCTCTGATGCTCACACACTCCAGCCAGCCATCCTGCTTGTTCCCAGGAGGAAACACTGCCTGGGCTGCTCCTTCAGGCGGAAACTCTCAACTTCAAGTCTTTACTAGTCACCTTCTCAGTGAAGCCATGTCTTCAACAAGTGCTGGAAGACAGTATCAAGGCAGAAAAATATCAAAAGGAGGAAAAGCAAGAAAATTAAGATGTGTAAGCTAGACACTTTTGCATTAAATGAACAGGGATTCCAAATAGAAGACAAAATCAAAAACAATAACATTAACAATCAGAAAAAAAGAAACAGGAAAAAAAAAGTTAGTAAGGATCATTAAGAAAGAAAAACAGAAACAGAAAAAAGGGGCTCTTTATTATAAAATACAGAGTTCACATTAAAAATAAGTGGATTTCTTCTTAATGCTAGACTCTGCTCTTTCAGGTGGATACTCTCCAGTCTTGAGGACTTAGCCTTTGTCGGGAATAAGTTTAACACAATATAAGTGATAGTGTGAGATCAAAAACAGGAATAAGAACAATACACCTTGCATGTTAATGGGAGGCCAATTGGGAAAAACACACCTTGCAGGTTAAGGGTTCTGTTTGCAGTAAGGACAGTTAAGAATAAGAATAAACATTTGTCCTATGTTTGTTTGACCCATTTGAGCACAGGTGGGCAGGAAATACGTCAGGATGTATGCTTGCCCCTGATTGGATGTAGGTGGGAGGAACACAGGCAAGAAATACACTAGGATGTATGCTTGCCCCTGATTGGATGTAGGTGGGAGGCACACAGGCAGGACATACATCAAGATGTATGCTTGCCCCTGCTTGAGCCTGACGGGAAATGCGGCAAATGGTAGGTTTTGCCTTTTTAAGTCTCTGCAAAACATGACTTGTGGCCATTTCCTGGGAACCCTGGGATGGTCCTGGCCAGAGCCCATCCTCCTGGTCAGTATTTAATTAAAGCTTGCTTCAAATTTGGCTTAAAATTGTGGTAGTAGCCGGGCGGTGGTGGAGCACGCCTTTAATCCCAGCACTCGGGAGGTGAGAGGCAGGCGGATCTCTGTGAGTTCAAGGCTAGCTTGGTCTACAAGAGCTAGTTCCAGGACAGGCACCAAAAACTTCAGAGAAACCCTGTCTCAAAAATCCAAAAAAAAAAAAAAAAAAAAAAAAATTGTGATAGTAGTCTTGTTATCTCCTGGTGGGATGAACCAGAGTGATCATGAAGACCCCTGGGGAGGTAGAGGTGTCTTCTAATGGGAGGAGGAAAAGGAGGGAAGCCCTGAAGTACAACACTGTGTGGTGGCAGTTTGACTTTTTAAAGCCTGGGCAGGTGGCAGGAAGCAGCTGAGAGGCTATGAAGCTTGATGTAGCTATAAGACAGAAGAGGGGACTGTCTCTGACTTCGTTTGATTGGCAGTGGGGATTGATGAGGATTAATTGATGAGGATTAAGTAGGAGGAAGGAGATGAGATGTTGAGTGCCTACCATTCCTCACCAGGGACCTGAGGACACACACATCTCTGGAGCGTTCTATTCCAGCAGTGGGCACAGATGGCACACGTGGAGGTCGGAGACAAAGAAAATGGAAAAGTGGATGAGGGATGAATCTGAGGGCAAGAAACAGATTTGCACAAGGGAAGTAATCCAGAGACAATATTGAGTTGGATAGGGCAAGACAAGGTCATCGGGGGAGGAAACAGTCTTAGGGTCACAAGAGGAAACAACCTGCTAGGAAGGGTTTGATGAATCTCGCTTTAGGTATGATAGATAGATGTGGGCAATGGGTAGAAAACTGTACCTAATAAAAACCAAATCAAAAAAGGCCAAGAGAAACCAATAATAAGAAGAGTACACGATGCTGCATGGGGGCCGGGGTAGGGGGTGGTTTGCCAGCTTGGAACACTGGGTTGAGCCACAGCAGTCTCTCTGAAACCTTACGGAGGCAGGTGAGGCATTGTCCCTTCCCACCCAACCTTCATTCCTGAGCCTGTCTTCCTAATTAAAGCATTTCTCTCAAAGCAACTCCCAGAACTACTCCACAGTGTTCACGTCTCAGGATCCCTACTCTGAAGTGACCGAAAAGCAGCTCATATTAAAAACACACAGAGGAAAAGCCAGGCTCTCGGAGTTGAACAGTGAGGAACAGCCGGCAGTTCCCTCCACCCTGGGGGACAATGCAGCAGTGACAGCCACAGTCGCTCTCCTGGAGCCTTGTAGGGCAACAGCAGGGCCTGACTCATCCTCTCCAGACTCTACCTCCACTGTGTCACATGACAGCTCCAGAGCCAACAATGGCCTTCCATTGAGTCCTGGATGTCCCCACGCCTCTCCAGGGTCCTCCCGTCTCCATCTACTTTCCACTCTGGCCCTGCTGTTCTTGCTATGGCCTCTTTCATCCTGTCTTCTTCTGCATATACTCTGCCCCTTCACACGGCCTCCAGACAAATCCAATAATCTCCCCTTTGGACATCAGCTTCCAGCTCTTCATTCCCCATATCTGGCTGTAGGAAACTGAATCTCACACTTAATTGTCCAGACAATATCACCATCCAAGGACAAGACTTGGCACTATGAAGAAAGCTTATCCGGGCATTTTGTTTCAAACCTCCGTGGTAACTTCCTTTTCAAATGTGGGTGACAAGACCCATTGGAAGTGGGCCCCATTGAGGGTTGAGGCGAGGGGATAAAAAGGCCGATCCCAGCTTTCCCTCCCTCCCCCGCTTGATTAGTATTATGTAAACTTCTTCAAACAGATCATCGATTTGGTGAGCCATGATTTGAGACCATATGGAGACTTGGAAAACTGTCGTCATTATAAGTAGACACCACAGCAAGGAAAAGCGCGATCAAGTGAAGTAATTTCTCAGCAGCGGCATTTTCAGGCCGCACACAGCTGGAAACAACCCAGAAAAATAACAAGACGCTACGTCAGGGAGGCAGCAGCTGACGCGGCCTATCTCCAGTCGGGTAGATTGGTGCTGCCCCTGGAGTTCTCTTGGTATTTACACCTTCTGCGTGGGTATATTAGCTTGCCTTGCTTGGTACAAGCAAAATATACCGATTATACTTCAACTGTGAAGCAGACTATATTCTCCACAAGTGCAGCGAGTTTTTGTTTGTTTGCTTTTGTTTTGATTTTGAGAGGCATCTCATGGACCTAAACAAGCCAGGGAGAGCACGACGACCTTAAACTTGTGGCCGTCTTCCCACCTCTGCCTCCCAGACCCCGTCAGTTTTCCTATTTTTGTCTCCATCATTTTTTTTTTCTTGAGGCTGTTCATTTACTAGTGATTGCTGAATATCAGAACAAATCACTTTTTATACATTTATAAGACATATTGGGGGACATTTATTTGATGAAGCTATGTTTAGGGGAGAATTGGCTTTCAATAGGACAGGCACCTTACCAAAAAAAAAAAAAAAGTACATGAAGTGCAGGGGGGGAAACGAGATAAAGTACAATATTAACAAATCGTCAGCTATCAAATCCTATAAAAGATAGAAAAGTTGGTTTGATATTTCAGAAATAGCTGAAAACTGAAGCTTAAATTTTGGAAAGCAATTTAACGTTTAAAAGGACAAACAAAAGCCAGGACCACTGCATAGGACAAGGCAGACTCTGAGGGATAAATGTTTGCTTTTGTTTCGAGGCCTGCCTCTCTCTCCACTGAGCTCAGTTCCCCCACCCTGACCCTAGCCTGTGGGAGGGGACATCTGGACCCGAGGCACAGGAGGTGGAAGCTGTGCTCTGAACTGTCACTGTGTCTTCCTCAGCCCTCTGCCCTGGATTTCCTAGCACTCTCTCCGTCTGTCCCGTGTTGGAAAATAAAATAAGCAAACACAGAGATCAAAAGCTAGAGGGAACGAAAGTCCCAAAGACATGGTCTTCACTGCAGCCGGACTCCAGAGTATCCCAGAAGCCCCTCAGCTTTGCTTCCTCCTAACTCAAACCTGCTGTGACAGTTTCCTGTCTCCTGTGTTCTGACCTCCCACTCCAGGCTGCATGCACCACAGGGTGTTCACCAGGCAGGAGTTTCCCCGAGGCAGGCTCACGTGACACCGGGTCATCAACGCAGCACGGGAGGGGCCGAGGCTATGAGGAAATGTATCCTGTGTGTATAATACTATGCATTATTAAATCCAGGATGCTGGTTTTAACGATCAGTCAGGTGTGGAAGCACCTGCTTGGAGTCCCAGCTATTTGGCCGTTTGAAGCAGGAAGATCATCAAGGGCTCTGGAGTCTGGCCAGCCTGAACAATGCAGTGAGACCAAGTTAAAAAATAATAATAATAATACAAGAAACAAAAAACTAATCAGAGTCAACTTCCAGAAAAGTGATTGCATTTCTTGAAAACAAGATATCTATCTATACATTAGAGAAAACAGTTTTTCACAAAAGGCTTAGTCTAACCCAAACACTCCTGAACTAGATACATTTACTTAAGAAAAAGAAGCAGCTCATCTATTCCTATGATAAACAAGCAAGGCTTTAATCCCAGCACTCGGGAGGCAGAGGCAAGCATCTCTGTGAGTTCAAGGTCTACAAAGGGAGTTACAGGACTGTCAGGGCTACAGGGTGAGACCCTGTCCCAAAAATAAAAAACAAACAAACAGACAAAACAACAACAACAACAACAAAAAGAACAAGAAAAAGATAAGACCCAAAAGACAGTATAGCTTTTGGTCTATCAAGTTGAAAGGGAAATTTTACAAAAGTTAATTGAATTTTTTAATTACATAAGAAAGTAAATATCTCTCATTTGCATTTGTTTTTCCAGGAATTTATTGCCATATGTCATACATATTAATGTCAGCAATACTTCCATATTTTACTAAAAGAGTAATATTTAAGAGCTATATTAACATACTGTTAGATATTCTGCATGTATTAAGACAAGGGAAACTGCAGATGATTGAGCCTTACTGCTACGAGCAAGCGTCTGCCTCGGCATCTTAGATACAACTGTTTTATACTTTATTTTTATTTGTGCATATGCGTATCCGTCTCTAAGTGTGTTTGCTGTGTGTATGTGGCTGCCTCCAGAATCCAGAACACGGCATCAGATCCTCTGGAGCTAGAATTACAGCCAGTTGTGAGCAGCCCATTGTTGGTGCTGGAAACTAAACTTGTGTCCTCTGCAACAGTAGTATGTACTCTTAAATGCTGAGCCATCTGTCCAGCCCCTAAAGACTCAGAGTTAATGTGATTTACATGTGACAATTAACTCCCCGCCCCCGCTGCTCCCTTTTGGTTTTTTTTTTTTTTTTTTTTTTTTTTTGAGACAGAGATTCTCTGTGTATCAGTTCTGCCTGTCTTGGAACTCACTCTGTAGACCAGGCTGACCTCGAACTCACAGAGATCGCCTTCCTCTGCCTCCCAGGTGCTGGGATCAAAGGCGTGCGACATGAATATTCTTTTTTTTTTTTTTTAAATTTATTTATTTATTAAGGATTTCTGCCTCGTCCCCACAACCGCTTCCCATTTCCCTCCCCCTCCCCCGATCAAGTCCCCCTCCCTCATCTGCTCGAAGAGCAATCAGGGTTCCCTGACCTGTGGGAAGCCCAAGGACTGCCCACCTCTATCCAGGTCTCCTAAGGTGAGCATCCAAACTGCCCAGGCTCCCACAAAGCCAGTACGTGCAGTAGGATCAAAAACCCACTGCAATTGTTCTTGAATTCTCAGTATTCCTCATTGTCCGCTATGTTCAGCTAGTCCGGATTTATCCCATGCTTTTTCAGACCTAGGCCAGCTGGCCTTGGTGAGATCCCAATAGAACATCCCCATTGTCTTAGTGTGTGGGTGCACCCCTCGTGGTCCTGAGTTCCTTGCTCGTGCTCCGTCTCCTTCTGCTCCTGATTTGGACCTTGAGATTTCTGTCCGGTGCTCCCGTGTGGGTCTCTGTCTCTGTCTCCTTTATATACATATTAGAGTATTACTCAGCAGTAAAAAACAAGGACTTCTTGAATTTTGCATACAAATGGATGGAAATAGAAAACACTATCCTGAGTGAGGTAAGCCAGACCCAAAAAGAGGAACATGGGATGTACTCACTCATATTTGGTTTCTAGCCATAAATAAAGGACATTGAGCTTATAATTCATGTTCCTAGAGAAGCTAAATAAGAAGGTGAATCCAACGACATGAATATTCTTTACCTTCTGTAAAAGCATGTGGCCTCAGAAAGCACACCTGTCTCTTCCAGGTGACTTCGTGTTTGCACTGTGCTTTGCTGTCCTTAATCAAGGCCACCAACCCGACACACGGTCCTCCTACCATCATTATCAAGGTTCTGCCCATTCTCCACAGACTTGGAGACAACGAGGAGAATCATGAGGAACCACACAAGGTGACCTCTGAAAGGAGCGCGTGTTCGATGACCTTTCTCTCACCAGGGCCAGTCAGATGTCTATTCCTTAGTCTTTTCTAGCTGATTTCCTTCCCTCTTTTCCTTTAGTTTTGGTTGGCTTAGCCAGGGTCCAAAATGCCTCCTGCTTGGATGGAGTCCTCTTTACTTGAGTTTATATTTGATACCTCCTTACATATTTATTGGAAAATAACTTAGCCATGAGACCTCTGGAAAGAGGAAACAGAATCACGCTGTCTGGGGGTGGAGCTCAGTTGGGTAGAGTGCTCACCTAGTATACATTAAGTTCTGGGTTCAAACCCCAGCACCACATAAAAGCAGATGTGGCGGTACGTGCATACACCTCCAGCCTCTGGGGGCAGAGTAAGCAGAAGGCTGAGATGTCAAACGTCATCCTTAGTTGCAGAAGAGAGAATGAAGCCAGGCTGGGTACATCATGAGATCCTGCCTCAAAAACAAAACAAAAAACTAAAACAAACCATTTAAAAGTTAGGATAGCAACATTCCTCTGCCTCCAAAGCTCTTGTAGTTGTTCGCTGCCAACAAGATGAAGTAGAAATGAATACATGGAATAGATCCTTTGCAAGGGACACTTGGATTTCTGGTTTTGAAGCCTAAATGCCTTAGATTGGGCTGCCTCTGCTTCAATGTCTCATGAGATCTGTATTTTTTTTAAAGATTTATTTATTTATTATGTATACATTGTTTATTATGTATACATTTGCATTCTTTTTTTAAAAAGACTTATTTATTTATTATGTATACATACATACCAGAAGAGGGCACCAAATCTCATTATAGATGGTTGTGAGGCACCACATGGTTGCTGGGATTGAACTCAGGACCAGTGGAAGAGCAGGCAGTGCTCTTAACCTCTGAGCCATCTCTCCAGCCCTCTAGCCTGATTTTCTAACCTAAATTAGCCCATTTCTTTTTAACTACATTTTGTCTCTGGGTTTTTTACTTTTCTTTATTCTATATATCTTTCTTTCCTTCTTACTCCATGGCTGGCTGGGTGGCTGGGTGGCTGGGTGGCTGGGTGGCTGGGGGACTGGCTTTTGGTTTCCTTCTCTCTGTTTGCGTTCTTGCTTGTATGCCAGAAGAGGGCATCAGATCTTATTATAGATGGCTGTGAGCCACCATGTGGTTGCAGGGAGTTGAACCTCTGGAAGAGTAGTCAATGCTCTTAACCTTTAGCCTGTACTGTTTTTTTTTTTTTTTAGATTTAGCTCTGGTTGGAGTCACACCCTAAGTGAAGTTTGTTCTCTGACTTCTCAGCCTTTCTGGATCCTGAGACTGATCCTTCTGTCTTTGTCTTCTCTCCTCGTGCCCTGTGAAGTATGACTACCATGGCAATGCCATCCCTTTAGTACTTGACTTAAAAGTTACGAGTGAACGAATGCTTGTCTTTTCCTGCTTGGCCATCAGCCCCGGAAGGGTAGTGTTCTGGTCCTGTCACATCTATGTGACCCACAAAGGTGTAAAGTTACTTGCCTCAAGAACTGCATGCCCCCTAAAGTCCAGGCTCTCTGAATTCCCTTTCTTTTCCACTGCTGTCATCAACAGTGGCAGGCAGGGATGGATTTCACTTGGAATCCCCTGGGCTTAGGAATACTGGCGCAGGAAGGCCAGAGACATTTTCTCCCAGGGGATGGACCTTGCTCTGAGTACTGAACTAGTGAAGGCGGGTGACAAGGAGGCAGCCACCGCCCTCCAGTTCTTCCAGGAAGTGGCCAGACACAAGGAGCTTGTGAAGATAGGGAAGTTCACCTTCACCGAGGAAGCTTCCCCAGTCTTTCTCAATAACTGGGTGAAAGGTCGTGGAATTGGTCTGGTGACCGAAGCCAGGTGATCTTACCACTCTGCTGGGAGTGGCCACTGGGCTACAGCGTGGACTTTGTTTGAGTTGAAAGGGTAATGTGCCGATACTGTAGGCTGCAGGGAACTGGAAGAAAACAGGATTGTTTTTTCTCCATTTATTCCTTCTTGGTCATGGAGAGGCTACAGAAGAGTCTCCTGCAGGATCTGTGGCTGCCTAGGAGGCCTGAGGCAGATTCCAAGTGTGCCATCCTCATCCTCCCAGGGGATGCCTACCTACCATAATTCAGTATCTTATGAAGAGATGCGGGTTTCCTCTGACCAGGCCCACAGGCTGTGTCTCATCTGCATGGCCTGAGCTGTTCTTTGTTATGCTTTCCTTCAAGTCAGAACACAGACTTCTAAAAAGACTTCCGGGGGGGGGGGGGGGGTCTATGAACTGGCCACCTGATTGGAGAAAGCCAGGAACTACAGAAAGAAATGGTGGCGGTGGGTTTCATTAGAAAAATCTCAACTGGCTTACTTTTTGAGATGACTAATAAACTTATATCCTAATGAGGTAATAGAAGGCAACTGTTCAAGGGAGGGAAAGCTACAGACTCTGACGCTGATCCAGTGTCGCCTGTGTCCCTGCCAACTTCACCCACTTCCTCTTGATTTTGAAGCATATCCCCTATGCTATCTTTTCATCTGTGGCTACTACAACATGTAGCTGGAGAAGATGGTTTCTCAATAACCAACAGCGGGGCTAGGGAGATGGTACAGTGGATAAAGCACTCACTGTGCAGCATAAGACCAGAGTTTGGATCCCCAGAACGCTGGTAAATCACGCGTGGGTACAGCTGGCCAGCTGTAATCCCAGTGCTCTCAGAAGGCAGAGAAAAGGGATGCTCAGAGCAAGCCAGAAGCCTAGATTTGCCATATCTGTGAGGTTGGGGTTAATAAGACAGAGAACAATTGAGGAAGGTTCCTAGGCCTCCAAACATATGCGCACACATATGCAGGCATGCCCTCAACATGGGAGCACACATAAGCATACACTTGTACACCCTACACGTACACATGTAAAACCAGTAAACAAAACCATCCCAACAATAAAACCACAACGGTAAGTCTGAAAAAAGATTAGGAGTGGCAGATGATGTTTCTAACGGAGTTAAATCCAGATGTTTTTCTCAGGATGGTACTAATGCTATGCAGGAGGCAGGAGCCTGTGGACTAGAGCATCTCTTAGATACACTGCTAGACACTGGGTACCAGTATAAAATTCAAGGGCTACATGTCCTATGCAGTCCACAGGGCTGCTGTCATGGGCTAGGGATCCTACATGGTCTGGCTATTCTGGGGGGAGGAAGAAACTGAAACCCTACTGCCTAATCTAAAATCTGGATCAGATGGGGTCTTTTGGAGCTAGAGGAAGAGATTCCAATTACATGGGTCATCATGAATGGAGTCATAACTATAATAGAATGTATTGGCTAGGCTGGAAGATGGGACCCTACATAATGCCACAGCTGCCCCTTTCCTGTCACCCTTGTCCTATGCCGAAGGGACAGTTCTGAGAGAAACCCAATCTGCAGTAGACACGGCAATCTATCAACACCTTTTGTTAGCAAGGCTGCTGGCTGGGCTGGTTCCAAGTCTGTCTGGGCTTCTGTACAGATACTCTCATCTGCCTTTGAGACGGCAGGGTTAGGTCGGACCTCCCAAACACAGTTCCACACCCCTCTAAGAAATGTGCCCTATGTGGGCTTCAAACAAAACCCGGGGAGCTGGTGCAAAAACTCAGCTCTCAGGAATTTTCATCTTCAGAACTGATGGGTGTAAAGAATGTCTCGGATGAGGGCTATCTTCTTATACCTGTCAATCAAACACCTACAGTGTCCTCTTTATGATAAACAGCTCCTATGCAATCATTGCAACCATAATGCCCAGTCTCTCCCCAGATGGCCTCAGATACTACACAGGCAGGAAGGACACGGAGTAAATTCACTTTTTAAGGCAGAGAGCCAACTTGTTTTTAAGGCAGCTATTTACATAATAGAGTAAAAAAAAGCAGAGGCAATTGGAGGGGCCCCTCTCTGGTCTGCCCTTGAACCTTCCTATCGCCCACAATCTTAGGCTTCCAGATTCCTAGCCCCCATGTAACTGCGTCCCAATAACATTTCTTAGGAATGATCTTTGAAAAGGGTAGGTCAAGATCATGTGTGGGACAGTGTCGGAAGGGAGTCAGAAGACAGATCCGTGTCCTCTATAGGTCATTGTTTTATGATCTTAGTAACACAGAATGAACGTATGAAATGAGGTCTCCATGACAGCAGAGAGGAGGCCAGTGCTACAGCGGAGACAGCAATGGCACAGTAGTCCCGCCTTGATCATGGGATGTAAGTTTTGAAACCACGATTGGATGTTTTGAAACAGCCAGTACAAACTGCAGATTGTATTGAATCCTAGATGTACTATGTACTTCCTGTGTATACATATTTGTGATACAGTTTAACACATGAATTAGGCACAACAGAAATGGAAATAAGTACTACTAAAAATAGACAGTATGGAAACAACCAGTATCATTATTCTTATAATCTGGGACCCAGTGTTAATTAAGTCACATAAAAGTCACTTGCCCATCACTATGGTACCTGTGAAGTCCTATGGGGCATCAACATCCACGTCTGTGTCTCCCTGTTGTGGGGTTAAGTCACCTGACTTAACCACGTGAGAAGTACGGTTGAAGGGAAAGGCTGGGAGATTTCCACAGACTGCGATCGGGACACCTGTATATCGTGGTATGACGGCAGAAGACCAGCAATATACACGCAGTAGTGCCAAGGGCAACACAGTAGAAGAGGGACGGCCATGACTCAACCCCTCAAGCAGTCTCCACGGCACCCAGAGGTGAGCCCGCAGCTTTGGCAATCTCCATCCCACAGCCCACATGCTGTAGGATGTACAGCCTGTGACGTACAGCCTGTTTTCAGGGTCAGCGGTCCCAGGCGTTACAGAACTTCAGTCCGTAATGTAACTACAGTCTTCCAGGTGTTACATATCCACTAAGTTCAGCCAACTGTGTCTTAGTGTTGAAAAGGCTTCGATGGCGTCTGTGAAGTAGGCAGCCAAGTTTAAAGGGAAATGAATATTCTAAACCACATCCTAGAATAAAGTTTTTCTTTTCTCTTGCCGTGATAATAGACGTTCATTTTAGGAAACCCAAAATGGTATCAATGGGGTAAAAAAAATAAACTGTCAACGACACAAGAAAGCACAATTTACACAAAACTCTCCTTGAGAAAGATCTCAGTGACCTTCTTCCCAGGCCCGCTTCAAGGAACAGAAACACTCAAAACATTCACATGCAATTTTATAGAGTAGGACCATGTGATTTTTTTTCCAATTTTAAAAATTATCTAAGGTATTCCTGAATTTATTCTACTCCAAGAATAGAGATAAATGGCACCTTCACAAATGCTGCAAAATATCCCATTATATTAATGTATTATTCATGCAATAATTGATGGTTTATAAACCTCATCCAATATTGGTGGTTCTTTAGCATGTCTTGTTTTACTATCATATTTTCTTAAGTTTCACTCAATCTTTCCTTTCATCTTTCTGAATCTAACTCCATGAGCCCTTTTCTGCCTCAATCTTACATCAGGGTTCATGATGTCTTCTCATACTTTCATAGTTCTTCTGTGTACATGGTGAGCCAGGAACTTGTTTTAATTACCCAGTAAAGAGGTTTCTTAAATGGCTAACCAGGTACTTCATCTCCACTGATCTGAAAATACTTCCAGAGAAATTCGAATTTCTTCCTGACGCTCCATCCCAATGGCTTCACAAAGATGCGCTGGGGCCTGTGTTTCTATCATTCTGACGTCATCTGGGCATTCCAAAGCCCTGCTCTTTCAGAGGAATCTCTGGATCATTCCTAACATCCTTCTGAGAGCCAGGGTTAGTCTGTAGTTGCACACAGACGTCAGGACCTGTTGGCCATGTCCAGCTCTCCTGAAGAAGGTAAGCCCTTCATTTATCCAGGTCGTTTGCTTTAGTAAGCACCCGGCTTTACACTAAGTCTTACCAAATTGACTACTAGGCACTTCATATTTTTGGTTGCCTATCTTCACCTCTTTCTCCAACTTATATTTTAACTCATCGCTGGTAAGAAAGCTGACTGGTTTTTCTGTCTTTTTCTTGGCAACCAGAAAACGGATTTAACTCTTTCGTTCTAGGTGCACTTTGGCTAGTTCGCTTGGGTTTAAAACACGACATAATAAAACTTGGCCTCTATTCAACTCGCATGTTGAGAAAGTCTGACATCCCACACATGACTCTTGACCTGGCTGCCTTTATTTCTCCTTCCTGCCCTCATCCTCTGACATACTTTCCTGTGAACTCTGACACCTGGGTCCTTCAGGGTTCATTTGGGTGGCAGCTCAAGACCCCGTAACCTCTATTGTCACATCACAGATAGCACTTCCTGTCACTGTGGCTCGGAGTGCTTCATGCGGTGATCCTCCATCAACACGTGTCTCTAACGCCTCAGCTGTTTGCCTGTGATCCTGTATTCTACCAATTCCCAGCCCTTGCCACTCCCACCTCCTATGCTTTAAGCCTCAGAGGCAGACAGCTGCCCTTGGCGTTTCTAGTCCACGACGCCTTCTGAACTTGGCTTTCTAAAGCACTTGGATCACCCATGAGGTCAAGTCATGTCGCTCCTCTGCGACACCCACTAGGTACACCATGTTCCTGCTGACACACTCAAGCCTGTCTTCAACGTCATAATCCCCGGGTTCCAAGAAGGTCGGAGAAACAACCCCGTTCTCACTGTGGACTCAGCTGTTCTCAGAATCCTCTCCTTCCGTTCTCCGAGCTCAAGTTGCAGCCACACATCACACTTCTGAAGCCCTTAACCAAACAGGACCCACACGGCTCACCTCTCCAGACCAGCAGATCTTAACCGTCCTAATGCAGAGACCCTTTGATACAGATCCTCACGTTGTGGAGAACCCCCAACCATAAAATTAGTTTCGCTGCTACCTCATAACTGTAATTTTGCTATCGTTATAAACTGTAATGTAAATGTTTTTGGAGATAGAGGTCTGCCGAAGGTTGAGACCTTTGACCTGTGACCCACAGGTTGAGAACCTCCGCTCTAAGTGATGGGGCCATGTCACAACTAAGAGAAGCCTGAGGTTCACAGACAACAGCTGTGTGTCTCCTCCTGACCTACAGTGACTCCATCAGCACCAAATACACCTATCTGTGCACTCCTCCTGCTTCAGAAGGTGAGGTCTCTTTAAATCCCTTTCAAGGACATCTCTGACACACCCGTAGGTGTGTTCTTCCAGTTTTCAGTTATCTGTATTATCTTGTCTCCTCTCTGCTGGCTCCTCCCCGATTAATGCACAGGCTCACAAGTGTCTTCCACGTCTCTGCCGGGCCTTCTGAAGCTGCTGCAGTCTGTACCTGCTGACCCTGCTTCCCTCATTTTCCATTACCCAGCACACACAGTTTGGTCTGCAGGCCTATTGTTTGTTCCACTGCAGTTTCTCCGCTGATGTACGTTGAACTATCATGTGGTATCCTGCTAACAGATATGTTTTATATATGTTAAAAAATAAATTTAGTTAAAAAAATTCTATTGATTTCTGTCTTAATGTTCTTAAGGACAGTCTTTGCCAGAGACTCCCCAGTGCAGTCTAACAACGTAGGTGCTTTAAAAATGTCCCTTAAATTCAACTACTCTGCAAACACAAGAGTCTTTTTTTTTTTTTTTTTTTTTTTACAAGAGTCTTTAAGACACAAAGGATACTACAAATGCAAGAGAAATGATCGAGGGGACAGCTGTTACTCCTTGGTGTCTGCCTAGTTCCACTTCTGAAGAAAGAGCTTTATCATCTTGTTTTGTGTTCGTCAACTCAGTGAATGATCCCCGTCAGACTCTAAGTGTGCCAGAGACGCCTGCAGCGCTATTGATGGTGAACTTGGTCCTCATTTGTGTTACAGACTAAAGTGAGGTTACTCACTCAGGCATTTCCACTCTGACTCCATGACAACATGGGGTCATGGGAATGCAGCTGAAGGCGATAAGGACCTATCGTTTGTGAGGGGGAGTCTAGCTTTGTTCCAGAAGTGGTCCCACCTTGAACAGGTGTGAATTTATTTAAAGAAAAAAAAAACCTAAAGATTTAATAAAGATGCCAAACCATGAAGGAAAGCGAGGATCCTCTCCATATTTAAAAAGCTGCTTCCAGTTTGTTCAGGCTAATAGAGTTCTCTACACAAAGGGACCAAAGAGAGCTGAGAAGTAGGGCAGCTTCTTCAAAGACCTATTCCTTAGTTTGGCAAGGCTCTAACGAGCCAGGTCATTCTTCTACAAAGGAGGGAGCTGAAGGCTGGAGGAGAATGGCTCCCCTAATGTGTCAAAGCGTTGGTTGCAGAGCCAAAGTTGGAAGCCAAGCGAAGTCGAAGCAGGAAAGGCATACTGGCTAACAGGGCTCCAGGTCCCCCTCTTCTCATTCTCTCTGTTCAGGACACCCCTAAGTTCACATCAAAAACAAACATCTGAAGGGGCAAGTGGCTCGGTGGGTCAAGGTACTTATTGCCAAGCCTGTACGAGCTGAATTCAAATCCCGAGGATCTGTATGATGGAAAGAGAGAACCGACTTCCACAAATTCTCCTCTGATATCCACAAGCATACTGCAGTATGTGTGCATGCATCCACGTGTGCTTGTGTGCACACACACGTGCGCTCGCACACACAAACACATACACACACATACACACACACACAAACACACACACAAATAAAATATTATAATTTTAAAAACATGCCCTTGAGCTTAAAAGGATAGCATTTTTATTTTTCGGTTCATCTATTTCATGTGTGAGTGCTTTGCCTGCATGTATGTTTGTGCATCATATGCCCACTGGAGCCCGCAGAGGTCAGAAGAAGGTGCCAAATCCCTTCGAACTGGACTAGCAGATGGCTTTGAGCCATTTGGACGTTGGGGAGCTGCACTTAGGTCTTCTGAAAAAGTCTCTCCAGGCTGTCTAATTTTTTTTGTTGTTGTTTTTTGAGACTGCCCTCTGAGTGCTGGGATTAGATGCATGCGCCACCACCGTCGGGCTTCCTACTTTATTTTTTAGTTATGTGTATCTGTGTGTCTGTGCACATAAGTGCAGGTTCCTGCAGAAGACAGCTGTCAGAACTCTCTGGAGCCATGGGTGCTGAGAAATGAGCTCCAGTCCTCTGGAAGGGCAGAATATGTTCCTAACAGCCATCTCTCCAGGCCCTCTACCTTATGGTTTGAAGCAGGGTCTCTCTCTGAGCCTGGAGCCCACTAGCTGGCTAAAGAGATTCTGTCTCTGCCTCCCCAGCGCTGGGATTTCAGGTGCACTCTGCTGCCCTTGTGGCTATTTGAACGCAAGTGTCTACTGCTGTGAAGAGACAGCATGACCACGACAACTCTTATAAACGAATGCACTCCATTGGGGCTGGCTCACAGGTTCAGAGGTTTAGTCCTTTGACAGCACACAGACAGGCATTGTACTGGAGACATAGCTGAGAGTTCTATATCTGTATCAGCAGGCAGTATGAAGAGAGTGACACTGGGCCTGGCTTGAGCATCTGAAACCTCAAATTCCACCCCCCAGTGACACAGTTCCTCCAACAAGGCCACACCTCCTAATAGTGCCACTTCCTATGAGCCTATGGTGGTCATTTTCATTTAAACCACACAGGGTTCTTCTGTTTTCATGGCAAGTACGATGGAAAGCATACAGATTGATGTATGTCTCCAGTCTCCTAAACATATTTAACGCTAATGCCATTGATCTGAGTCTATCAAAAGAAATAAAAACCATCGTAGAACAGAATAGCAATCATAAAAACGTACTGTTTCCACAGGGCATTGAGCAGTAATTCTAGATCTGGATGTGCCGAAATTACTGTGAATATTGCCAGAAACTGTCATGTTATTTTATTGTCACAACTTGGTTTTGATTTAAAAAAAAATCGTATTTACAGAGAGGTTTAAAGGTATTAAAACAATTCTTGTTCACTTTATTCACCAAAACTGGCTTCAAAAAACTTCAGGCTGGTTCCAGAACTTGAATTCTCTTTCAGAAGAGGGAGTCCTTGCCAACCTGGTGGCTATTCTATCAGGCTTGGAAAGTAACTCTGCAAGACGGATTTTCAAAAGATTTTGTGAAACTTCAGCATTCTTGGTCAAGTTCTTGGGTTCCGCTGGTGACCTACTTTAAAACAGACGATATTCACAAGCTCTTCAAACATCGCTCATAGCCCTGCACAGAAACATTCTAGATTTGTGCAGAGAAGAACCGAACGATGGGATTTTATTTTATTTTAATGAGATAGGGTCTCTCTGGTTAGCCCTGGCTGTCCTGGAACTTGCCACATAGACCAGGCTGGCCTCAAAGAGACAGAAATCTGCCTGACTCTGCCACTAGGGTGCTGGGATTAAAGGCGTGTGCCACTATACCAGACTTCAACTATAGGCTTTAAAACCTGGGATTTATGAATAACTACAGCACCCACCATAAAGCAAAGCAGCAACAGAAAAAAAAAATCACTTCTATTCTGTCAGAACAGAAGGCAGGCAGATCTCTGAGTTCTTGGCCAGTCTGGTCAACAGAGCGAGTTCCAGGACAGCCAGGGCTATGTAAAGAGACTCTGGCTCAAAAGCAAAAAAATAAACAAAAGAAAATGAACTGAAAACTGGGACTGCTCAGTTAGGAACCTCCGCTTCCACCGAGTTCAGAAGTCCACTAGCTAAGGTCATAAGACGGTCATGTTCTGATGGTTTTGTTACTGTTGGATCAGTGCAGTCCCTGTATAGATACTAACTATGCTGCAAAGACACTTGGGAAGAGTGGGGTGTAACAGCAATGCCTGCCACTTACTAAGCTCAGCTGTCCAGATGTGTGATCACCCTTCAGCCTCATGCAACCCCCAATACAAGTGCAGAACTTTTATCTGATCATGCGCCACACAACGATGCTTTGTTCAATGAAATACTACATATAAGACAGTGGCCTATAAGACTGTAAAGGATCTAGAGGGCTTGGGAGACGTCCCAGTGGGTAAAGCACTTGCATTCAATCACAAGGACTGGAGTTCAGATCCTCAGAACCCATAGAAACCCCAAGAAAGGACGACGGGTGGTCTGTGATTCCAGCCTGGGAGGGCAGAGACAGGATCCTTAGAGCAAGTTGGCCAGAGAGACTAGCAGTAGTAGCAAGCTATGGGTTTGATGGAGACCCCCTACTAACTGAGATGGAAGGGTGATAGAGAACGATTCCAGACATCAGCCTTGGGCCTCTACACGCATGGGTACCCATGCGAATGTGCACCCACACACGTGTGTTCACACACCTGCAAATATGCACCCCCTCAAACGTGCACCCACACACGTGTGTTCACATACCTACAAATATGCACCCCCTCAAATGTGCACCCACACACGTGTGTTCACACACCTACAAATATGCACCCCCTCAAACGTGCACCCCCACACATGTGTTCACACACCTGCAAATATGCACCCCCACACCTACACACCCCAAACGTGCATACACACATGTGTTCACACACACACACCACATACACATGAGAATGGAAAAAAGAAAAACATGCAAAAATGAATTACAATAATTCCTACTGAATAATTAAAATAATTCCTTTGACATCACAACATTATAACAGTATTGTGATGTGCTATGTGTTGATGGTAATGTTGGGGCAAAGGAAATAACTGTAGGATCAACTGTATAAAAACACAGCAATATTATTATAAGGTACATAGTGTTTGATAACGAAAACAAACTTTAAAAAATATTTCCTGCTATGCTTTTTATTCTTTCCAAATTTACTCTCTTATAAAAAAAGATTGCTGTCAGTCAGGCAGGTTACACCCTCTGCTAACAAGTCGTTGATTGCATCACTTTTTCCGGGCTGAATTTAATCTTTTACTGTCTCCTTTACTAAGGCCCCAGGGGGCAACAGATTAGCCCATTACAAGAACAAGCAAAAGGCCTGGGTGTGCAGCAGTCTGGTGTAAGTACACTCTCTGATGGTCACACCAAGGTGGAATCACCCAACAGTGCCATTTCTCCAACTGTGTTCCCCTCAATCCACAACACAAGACTCTATGTCCATTTGAAACTCGACATTGTAGGAAAACAAAACAAAACACCTGATTATGGCCTTAACTGGCAATAGAATATAAACATTTGCTTTATTCTATTACACGAAGTGTGATATACCCGAAGTTATGCAAAAGATCAGCAAGACATTGGAGGGCCTTTTATTGGATTTAATGCAAGCAGAAAACTCAGCAGGTTGAGGCTAAAGATTGACAAGAGGAAATCTCGATGCCAGGAATCAGGGTGTGAGGGTTGGGTGTTCCAGGTAAGAGCAAGGGTAATGAATATTGATAAAAACCAATCGCTAATACTGAAAGAAGCTGGGTGCCACAGAAACACAGTGCATGCGCATTTCTGCATAGACCCTGCAAAACTGCCTTTAATCCTGCACTCGGGCGGCAGAGGCAGACGGATCTCTGTGAGTTCGAGGCCAGCCTGGTTACAGAGCTAGTTCCAGGACAGCTAAGGCTGTCACACAGAGAAACCCTGTCTCGAAAACAAAAACAAACAAGCAAAAAAGAAAGAAAACACAAAGCCGAAGGCCACCAAAGACCCGGCAGGGTCACATACCATGGTTGTAAGCTACTGGAAGAATTTAAAACTTCTGAATTTTGACCATTTACTTGTATTATATCTTTCTCTCCCCTCCTACCCCAGAGTATGTCCCAGGCCCTTAGCATGTACTAACACAGCTACAGTTTATGAAGTGCTGGGAAATACCAGGCCTGGGCCAAGGGCACCTCTTATGGTCCCCGTTTAAATGTCAAAGACAGAACACAGGTGATGAGATCAAGACTCACTGGTCCAGTTCCCTGCCAAGGCCCTTTCTGGTGGAATTGGGCTTCTCAACTGTTTTGATTTATGACCCCAAATAGTCCCGAGACGGACAAGGTGTGAAAAAGACATGCTCGTCTGCCATCTCTTTGGCTGGCAGACTACTGAAACCATGGGCTGCAAAAGATGGATTTCCCTGGAATATCGGGCAGGAGGAATGAAGTAATAAGGGCGGCGGCGGGGCTGCGTCCCCAACACCCCAGCCGCCTGCCCGGCTAGCTTATGCCCCGAAATAATTACACGGACACTGTATTCTTTTAAACATGCTTGGCCCATTCTCTTCTAGGCTAATTCTCACATATTAATTTAGCCCATTTCTAATCATCTGTATGTAGCACCCCAAGGTGTGCTTACCGGGGAGATTCTAGCCTATGTCCATCCTGGGTCGGAGCTTCATGGCGTGTGTCTGCCCGGTAGCGGGGAGCGGGGCATGGCGTCTCTCTCTGGCTTCTGCTCCAGAGCGGAGAGCTGTCGAGACTCTGAGCTCACTTCCTCTTCCTCCCAGCGTTCTGTTCTGTTTACTCCTCCCACCTATCCTCTAACCAATAAAACGGGCCAAGGCAGTTCCTTTATTAGCCAATGACCTTCCTCCATCAGAGGAAGGTTCCTGAATTCCTGGGCCAGCCACGGAACCTATCTATGAGAAAGAGGTGCAATTTTCAGATCACCACGCAGGAGAAAATAGAGTGTAGTGAGGGGGTGAGTGATGAGTAGGACCGCAGCTAAGCTATGCAGAACTCTGAACCTCAGGCCTCAGCCTCAGGCCAGGATCCACAGGTGGACTGGGGGGGGGGGCAGGGGAGCGTGGCCCTGCGGTCCTTTGTCTCTCTTCCCATCTTGGCAAATCTCCCTTTCCTGATTTCCAGTATTAATTTGACATTCTCTGTGCAACAGCTCTGGCTGTTCTGGAATTCACTCTGTAGTCCAGGCTGGCCTCGAACTCACAGAGATCCTCCTGCTTCTGCCTCCTGAGAGGTGGGATTAAAGGCATGTGCCACCATCACCAGGCTTTTTGGTCTTTTTAATATACTATGGTGTTTAATTCCTACCCTAAAGTTTATATTAGCAACTGAACTGGGGCTGTTGAATTTGATGATTTAGAACTGAACACACACACACACACACACACACACACACACACACGGATAGATGCAGACAAACATGCATACATAAAATTAAATCTTTAAAAAATTTTCAAATTTAAGTGAAAATGAGTAACCTGCAGTGAAAGTTGCCTATAAAGCTTTACTGAGCTTTAAATCTTTATTATATTTAAAATCTAATGTGTGTGTAGGTGTGAAGATTCTCAGAGGAACTGGTTCTCTACCAACATGTGGAACCATCTCACCAGGCCTTATTTAAGATTTCCATGGTTTTAAAGTTTTTCTTTCATTACATTTCTCTCTCTCTCTCTCTCTCTCTCTCTCTCTCTCTCTCTCTCTCTGCGTGTGTGTGTGTACACCACGTACATGCCTGGTGCCTTCCTTCAGAGGCCAAAAGAGGACATGAGACTCCCTGGAACTGGAGTTACAGATGGTCGTGAGCTACCACAGAGGGGCTAGGAATTAAACCCAGGTCCTTTGGATGAGCAGCAAATATTCAACTTTTGAGCCATCTCTCCAGCCCCTTGAATTTGAATTTAAAGTGAAAAAAATTGTATTCCCCAAATAATTACTGTGAATAGCACAGCGCTTCCTTTGAAGGCAATGTTTATATTATGCACATCCATTCTCTGTTCTGCTTACATACGGAGTCAAACAGGTTTTCTTGTTTGTATGTTTGTTTACTGGTGTAGGGGTGTCAAATCCAGGACCTTACACATGTGAGGCAAGCCCTCTATCACTGAGCTTAAATTAGAATTCATACGTCTCAAATTACTAAAGTTCAGATTTAAAAAGCCGAATTGCATTAAAATATATATCGCAAATGCAATTCATTGTTTAGGATATGATCCAAAATAACATTTGCTGAGAAATACATCTTTGGTTTTAGCTGTTTGTTGAAGCTCGGTGATAGTAACTTGACCACTACTAAATCAGTTCTATAATTTTAAGGAGTGTGCCATTTGGATTAATTTGTCAAAAAAATATCGAATTATATGTGAACTGTTCATGTAATGGTACAGCAAACTCAGAATGAAAAAATGTAGTAAAAATAGCAAAAACCAAGATAATGAAATATACAGTTAAATTACCCTCTTTTGATCAGAAAAAGGGCACACTGCACTCTAAAGATTTTTTTGTATGTGATTTTTTTTTTTTTTTTTTTTTTGGTTTTTCGAAACAGGGTTTCTCTGTGGCTTTGGAGCCTGTCCTGGAACTAGCTCTGTAGACCAGGCTGGTCTCGAACTCACAGAGATCCGCCTGCCTCTGCCTCCCGAGTGCTGGGATTAAAGGCGTGCGCCACCATCGCCCGGCTTGTATGTGATTTTTATTTGTGTGTGTCTGTGTGTGGGTATGCTCACATGTGTGAGGTGTGTGAGGGTAACCGCAGAGGCCTCAAGTATCAGATCCCCCTGGGGCTGGAGTTACAGGCACTTGTGAGCTGCCTGAAGTAGGGTGCTAGAGATCAAATCTGGGGTTCCCTGGAAGAGCAGTATGTGCTTTCAACTACTGGGGCATCTCTCCAGCCCCAGGTACACTGCATGCTAACGTCACATATGCAGTTTGGTGACAAGAGAGTCAACTGCCTCAATGCCAGGACAATGACTGCATATGTTGTAGCGATTGGGCAAGCAAACACACCTAAAAATAGCTCACAGAAAGTCTGATTCAGACAAGGAAAATGTGGCCGTCCCCCGACACAGTCAAGCTGAATGTCAGGTCTAAGCCTGCCAGATTTCTTAATTAGGGAGCCATGGGTCTCCACCTCCCTAGTTCACCAGCAAGCCATATTAAAAGCAACCATTTGCAGGTCACTTTTAATCAACTCCTGAGAAATTTAACGAGAGAAAAATGTAGTCAGTTTATAACCCTTACCCACTTAGGGTAAAGACACCCAAGAGAGTCTAGTGGACAGCATGCGGGTTGATATGTGCCAACGATTTCCAGCAGCACTTGGTACAAACTAAACCCTCCATAAACAACAAATAATTATTATGACAGCAACAGTTAACGTCCATCCACGGACGGCATGTACACAAGGTGAGCACTGGTAAGGAGGGGCTGTTTGTGGCTAGCGGTAGGTTTGGAAGGCTGTGATTGGAGGAAAATTCGAGTTGATTTCTAGATACAGAAGAGAGAGGAGAGAAAAACCTCTGCAAAGGAGCAGAGGTGAGGAGAGGTCCGGACCAGGATAACTCTTTATTCCTTCTGCATATTGTCTCCTCTGTCTGTTAGTTTTCTAAGAATACTTTCAGACTTTAATTTGCCTATTATTGATTGTTTCCGGTGCTGGGCCTCAGCCTCTGCTGAGCTAACACTGTCCCTTGTTGCTAGTGAGTAGTTTAAATGCACTTACTTTTGTTTTATATGGATGGGCATGTGTCTGGTATCCATGGAGACCAGAAGAGGGCATCAGACCTTCTGGACCCTCCGGGACTGGAGTCAGGGACTGCTGCAAGCTACCATGCAGGTGCTGGGAAGCAAAGCTGGGTTCTTTGCATGAACAGTCAGTGCTCTTTACCATCTCTCCAGCCCCCTTAATCGATACTTTAAAATGACTGACTAATCACGACTACATCTATTTACGGGGCACACGCACACACAACACAGGATGAGAAAACTATCAACATATTCCACACCTCCCTTACCTATCATATTTTTAGGATGAGGCATTTGGTATTTTTCTACTTTGAAATACACATTTTGTTTGCTTGTTTGTTTTTTGACACAAGGTTTCTCTGCAGCTTTGGAGCCTGTCCTGGAACTAGCTCCTGTAGACCAGGCTGGCCTCGAACTCATAGAGATCCGCCTGCCTCTGCCTCCTGAGTGCTGGGATTAAAAGCACGCGCCACCACCGCCCAGTGAAATATACATTTTTATGTCACTTTAGTTACACCACTACCCAACCTATCTCACATTAATTCTTGCCTTCTATCTGAAATTCGGTCCTCTTCATTACCAGTTACATGCATTCTGTTGTGTGTGTGTGTGTGTGTGCACCACAGTACATGTGGCAGTCAGAGGGCAATCTTGGGGGCCAGTCATCTCTTTCTACTCTGTGGGGCCCAGGGACTGGATTCCGATCCTCAGCTGACTCTACACTCTGAGCTAGCTTGTCAGCCCTGATACGCTGTGGTCTGAACAACAGCTCCCCATTCCCTCCCACTCCACACTCTGGCTAACTATCATTCTGCTTCTATGACATCAGGCAGGACTTGTTATTCTGAGCTTGGCTTGTTTCCCTTAACTTAATGTCTTCTTGGTTAAATCATGTCCCAAATGACAGGATATTCTGCCTTTTTGAAGCCAAATAGCATCCCTATACCATATTTCCCATTGGGCAAATGGATACATTTTATTTATCCCTTTGTTTATTAATAGGTAAAGGCTGACTCTATAGCTTAACTGTTGTGAATAATTCTAGGATGAACATGGTGGTGCTATGTGTAACCTCTTTAATACAGGCCTGCAAGCATGACGGCCTCACTGTAAGTGATGTACGGGTGGAAAGGAGGTTGAGATGGTCTATGCGTGTCCAGAATTAGAAGGATTAAATTTGGGCAGAGAACTCTGTGTTTTAGAGCAGGCTATGGAGAGCCACTCTGGCGTATAGACTCTGAAGTAAGGACCAGGGATAAATTACCATTCAGTGTTTATATCTAGAGAGGGAGAAGATGTGGGCTGGAATTGGAGCTGCTGTTGTATTCATCCTGCTCAGCTCCTCAGAGCGTCAATGCTCTCTCTTATTTGTAAAATGGAGCTATAACAATACCTATCTCATTCTGAGTGTGAAGCGTTGAGCATCTTCCCTCTCACATAGCCAGCATTCTCAATGATGCCCACTGTTATTACCTAGGAGGCTAGGTTCTGCATCACGAGGCGGAGCGGTTAGGGTGCCGTTCTCATAGGTTTCCCACAAATGTTTACTGAGACACTTGGAAGCCCACAGGAGTAAACACAGATGTCTGGTAAGCTAAAACGACCCCAAGTGACATCATCACACTAGGATACCCACAAGGATGTTCCCTCTTTAACTCTTATCCTCCTGATACTAGAGAAACAGTTGAAGAGCTCAAAAGGAAATGTCTAAAATCTAGACGGAAGCAAAAATGACTCCGGCTGGCTTAGAAAATGCTACCTTGTAGAGACAAATAAGTTAGCAAAATTTGCCACATTTTACCAAAGACGGCAATAGACAAACATCTCAACTACAGGCAAGATTCAGTTAGCGGTCAAACTTTCTATGGTACCTTGTCCACTTCATGAGGCAATGGCCGCATTTGAGCCTTGCCTGTCCTACAGCTCTTTTGAGTTCCAGAAGGACAGATGCAAAACCACATTTACCTTTGAACTGACCACATGATTGTACAAGTGGGTACTGTGGTGCTTGTTAACTGAAATGAATTTGTGAAGCGGACTCTTCCAAATGAAAGGAAGGCTGTCCCGGAGCTATGAGCTTCAGTGTGGTCTGGCTTATTATCTTCTATGAAAGTATTCCCCAAATATCTAAGCTTTGAATGAACAAAACTCGTACGGATGCTAGAGCAGAGTTTCCTATCAATCGGAAGTGTAGCCTTATCTGAGGATCTAGACAGCTGAGACGCAGAGATTTCAAAGCCTGGCAGCTGTTTGGTGGATCTGAGCCACCGTTCCTTGGGTAACTGGAAGTAGACTGCCTTGGGCGCATCTTGGACTAGGCGTTTCAAGACCTAGCTTCTCGAGCCCTGCTTCTGCCACGCAATGTTCCAGTCACCATGCCTGTAACACGTAGAAAGGACTGTCCACACTGAGCTTTCTCTAGAGAAATAAAGTATATACAAACATGATAATGAGCAAAGGAAACAGGTGGTATTTAAGAGTTCATCTCTTTCTTAGAGCTGAGTTATTTATTTAGTCAGTTCATTTTTGGTGTTTTAAGACAGGGACTTTCTCTGTAGCCCTGGCTGTCCTGGAACTTGCTAAGTAGATCAGGCTGCTCTCAAACTCATGGAAAGTCTCCTGCCTCTGCCTCCAGAATGCTAAGATTGAAGGCATGCACCTTCATACCTGGTCATAGATCTGAATTATTATTATACAGTTAGGGTTTTATTTTAGGGTGAGAAAAACACCCACATTTTATGAGAGTTTTACTTCTGGCGACCTTGTCCCCTCACCAACATGAATAGGAAATACACTTCTCGACCTTTTTGGTAAGACCAAGTGGAGGATGAAGAACATTAACTTAAGCTGCTGGACACTGGACAGCAAAGAAAAGAGAGGTCGGGGGAACAGAGACCTAGGAGAATGTATGGCCATGGCCTTGAAACCACAGACCACAGTGGCTAACAGCTCTTCCTACCAAATTTCCATGTAAACACAACTGAAGGAGTCTAGAGCTGTGGTCCCCGGCCTTCCTAACGTTGCGACCCTTTAATACAGTTTCTCACGTTGTGGTGACCCCCAACCATTAAGTTATCTTCATCGCTACTCCATAACTACAATTTTGCTACTGTTACGAATCGCAATGTTAATAAATATCAGTGGTTCCCACTGGTTTTAGATGGCCCCTGTGAAAGAGTCATTCGACCTCCAAAGGGGTCGTGACCCAGAGGTTGAGAAACGCTGACCCAGAGTCTGCAGTCATGTATGACAGTTGAGGACTCTCGTACATGTGGAACAAGTTGGTGATTCACAAAAAGAAAAAAAAACAATAGCAACAACAAAACCCCTACATGATGGTCATAGAGATTGAGTCTTCACTATTAGAAATTATCATCGATAGCAGTATCAATAAAACATTCTAGGCTCACCCACAACTTAATAACATGAAAAAAATGGGCTAATTCAGATATTGGTTGCGCCACTAGCTAAAGTTGCGGTGCTACATTCTGACACATTACGGCGATAGAGCAAATCAACAAACAGTGACTCTTTTTTTTTTCTTTAAAAAGAGGAACAAGAATAAAAATCATTTAAAAACCACACCTCTGGATTATTATCTGGATTAAAACCAAGGCATTTAAGAAAGGAAAAAGAGTTTCCTTACAGGACGTAAACCCTTGTGATGGAAATATTTGTTCTCAGCCTGAAGAATTTACAGGTCAGATCTAATGTGCAAACCTAAAATGCACGTCAGTGCTTCAAGAGCACAGGCGCAGCAGTATCTGAAGTGTTTTTGGCTTGGTACAGACTTCGGTGTTCCTCCACAACACTATAAAAGGCGCGTCTGTGTGTGTGTGTGTGTGTGTGTGTGTGTGTGTGTGTGTGTGTTTGCACAGACTGGGGTTGGGGGGAGATAAAGTATACTTGTTTCCAACTCCCTTGTGTGGAAACAGTGAAGAGGAGTTCTGAGAGACAGCCACGAGCTTTAAATCAAATAAACTGCACGTTATTGTGAAAGCGATCAATACAATGACATGCCACAACCAGAGACACCTGGATCTCCCTGGATATCATTCAGAAATACAAGAATTAAAGCAAATTTTAACGTGATCTCTTGACATGGCGCCAAGATTTGAGAAGTTTCCCCGAGAACTCTTTGGGGAATTAGGAAACATCGATTATACTTTCGCATGCATTCTCATCACCACCGGACTGCAAGATAGACAATGCGTTCTTTAATGAGGGTAGGAAGGGAGAAAGGAAGAGAAAGAGCTTGAGAAGGAAGGAGGCGAGGAGGAAGGGATGGAGGGGGAGGGGGAGAGACACACACACAGAGAAAGACAGATGAGAGAGAGAGAGAGAGAGAGAGAGAGAGAGAGAGAGAGAGAGAGAGAGGGAAGGGCCGTGTCTCCACAAGTTTAGAAAGCCTTTCCCATCGGAACGCCGGCTAGCAATTCGGTCTGGGCGCGTCCCCCCAGAGGTCACTTACTGGGCCGGGCCAACTTTGCCTTCTCTCTTGCCGAGCACTTTGGCGGGCTTGGCGTCCTCCACCTCTTGCTGGAGCTCAGTCATCGGGATCGCGTCCCGGGCGCACCCCAGGACTCGGCTCCCAACTCGGGGCTCCCCGCTCCCAGCCCTCTGGAGCCTTAACCCTGCGCATCCAGGGGGCAGAGCTCTGGAGCCGCCAACCTGGACACGTTGGAACGGGTGCGATTGGTCCGAGCCAGGCTGGGAGAGCCCAGAGGGAGGGAGGGAAGGGGAGGGTCGAAGCAAAATGACAGCCCTTTTCCCCAACCCACGAAGCAGAGGGAGAGCAAATGGAAACCTGTTGAACTCGTCTTTCTGGGAGAGGACGCTAATTGGCTAAGCAGGTGAAACATTTGCCTAACAAGACAACGCAGTAGCCGTCGGCTGCTTTGGGTCCCCCCCCCCCCCCCCCCCCCCCCCGGCCTTGCGGGTAATCTGGGGTGGGGGTGGAGAGGAATGGGGTGGTAGGGCGGGCGTGGGGTAGACTAGACAGGAAGTGGACCGCATTGAGTGGTGCGAGCTCACACGAGTGACCTGCGAGCCGGCCCTCTGCCTCGCCGAAATCATCCACGTATAGAGTGTTGTCTTACTGGGGACACCCTCTCCGTGCTAACAATAAAGACCCTCGGTTTGTCAGGTGGGGACAAAAATAATAAGTAGTCACCTTCTTAACCCCAGCTAGTTCTTCGGTGGGTAAGAGATGGGAGAGGCAGTGAAACAATCATCGAAACCTCCTTAGCAATCTTGGCGGGTGTGGTTTGGCTGAATAATATAGCATTATCAAGCATGCATCTTCCATAGCAGATGTGTTTTTATGCATATACGCATGGAGATTTGGGGGCGCCCCACCTTCCGCGGTTCTGAATGATGCTGCTATGAACCCCTTGATTGCCTGTTAGAGTCCATGCTTCCATTCCTTCGGATGCTTATCTAAAAGTAGACACGCTGAGTCACATGGTGCTGGGTGCTTAATCTTTTGCAAAGCCATGGATAGGCCCTTTAGATGCATGAATAGGCTAAGTATTCAGGCGTACCCTTACAGCTGAGTTAAATCGCTCTCAAAGACTTTACTGCGTCTCATATTAGGACTTCAGTGGTGTTACTGTAACTGAGGCAGAGCTAGGGGAGGTCATAGAGATGGATGGAGCTTGTGGGTAAAGTTTCAGAAGTATCCTGCTTTGTTTTACCTGTGAAGTTTTCATTACATCACCAAACAGCTAATTGTTTATTCTTCCAGATATTTTTTATTTTATAAACTTCACTATAAAAATGGCAAATAGATAAAAACATTGCGCGCGTGCGCGCGCGCGCGCGCGCGCACGCGCACACACACACACACACACCACAGAAACAAAGTCTATACAAGTCAATGAACTTCTCTACAGGCTGGGCAGTGGTGGCGCACTTCCCAGCACTCCAAGGGCAGAGGCAGGCAGATCTCTGAGTTTGAGGCCAACCTGGTCTACAAAGCAAGTTCCAGGACAGCCAGAGGTACACAGAAACCTTGCCTCAAAAAAACCAAATCGACATTCAGGACAGAAGCTCTGGTGCCTCACATTCAATTTAAACTTTCAGTATTCAATATATTTTATGCACTTATCCACCACCAAAATCACAAAGATTCATGCACTTATCCACCACCAAAATCACAAAGATGCATGACAGAATCAGAACCAGGAAAACACTCAGCTTTATACCTTCTTTTATAAGTCAGGTTCATCACCTGCATGAGTCTTTTTCATCTAATATTTAGATTTTCATGTTCCCTTTTCATGTTGTATGGTATCCGTATGTACGTTTATTTACTTATTCCCATATATTATTGACTAAATCCCACAGATGAGAGAGAACGTGTTTTTTTTTCTTTCTGAGATTATGTGACCTTGCTTAATATAATCCATCCATTTTCCTATCCTACAATTTGTTAAACTCCATTCTCCTTTAGAACTGAGTAGTATTTCAACACACACACTCACACTTTTCATGATCCATTTATCCATTAATGGCTAATGAGGTTGATTCCAATTCTTTGCTATAGTAAATAAAGCAGCAAAATAAACCTGGGGGTGCAAATGTTTCTGTGGTAGGGTATGGAGTTGTCTGGACATGTGCTAGAGAGAAATAACTGGGTTCTGTGGTAATTTTATTTCTATTTTTTTTGGAGAAATCTCCAAACTGATTTCCACAATGGCTGTAATAATTTGCACCCCCCACCAACAGTGATAAAAGTTCTCTTCCAATTGCCATACAACCAAATCAAGCCCACGGTGTGTACAATGTGACGACAATCAATAAGGAAGTCTCATGTGTAGAACAGATGCAGACGACATTGCTTAAGATGTGATTTTGAAAGTGCTTTGACCTTGCGCTTCTATGAAACTCATCTCTTTTCTTCCTTCGGGTCTCTGGAAATTCTTATCTCAGATCCAAGAAGAATTCCAGCTCATAGATCTTCCAGTTATTGAAATAACTTTGGTAGAAAACTCTGAACCCATGTCTTTGGAGGTAGAAGCTTCAAACAGGTAGAATATTGGTCAAATGTTGACCTTTACTTAGTGTTGGTCAGAAAACGCCGCACACATGCACGCATGTCTTTCCCAGTTCAAGGGCAGAGTTCAAAGAATGGGTTTGGAAATTTGAGTGGAGGTGTGGTCGTGGTGTGTGACCAGATGGCTACCGAAGTCACAGAACATGGCAGGGTATATGTTTGTTAGTCAACATGACTGTGCATTACCTGGCTTCTCAGGCCAGGAAGGTTACTCACAGTCTGATGATACATTTTGGAAGGTGCCTAT
Source organism: Microtus oregoni (assembly GCF_018167655.1). Lineage (NCBI taxonomy): Eukaryota > Metazoa > Chordata > Mammalia > Rodentia > Cricetidae > Microtus > Microtus oregoni. The sequence goes on from NW_024543976.1 coordinate 8,352,112, forward strand.
GAGTTTCTGAGATTAAAAACTGGAGACTCTATCGTAATTTAGACATGCCCAGTGTTCATGGCCAAAGTATCCCTGCTTTCGGTGACCGTCAGTTATCAGAAGGGGACGGTGGGAAGACTTGGAGGGATTAAGAAGAAAGCTGTGCAGGGACACTGGAGAGCTTCATTCTAAGACTTACAAGTTGTCGGAGTCAAAGTTGAGAACTATTACTGGAGGCTAATCACTTTTGGATGCTTTGTCACATTAAATAAGAAAGTCTGGTGAACACGGCCCTTACAGTGGAAGAGCGAATCTTAGGCCAAGGGACACCTGCTCTGGAGCCTTTAAAATAACAAAACATTTCAAATCAACAGGATGGTTTTGAACCAGTATTTCCCAACCCAGGTAACAGTGTAAACTGGGACATTTAATCACTCAAGATTTCTACCTACAGATGAAACAAAACCCATGTTTCCCATCTGTGTTGAGAGGAAAAGGGCAGCGTGGCAAAGGGTCCTAGGGCCGGAGGGTAGCTCAAAACCACTAGCATATATCTGGGTCCCCAAGCACATAGAGGTGACGCAAAACCGTCCTCATTTCAGAGCTCTTTAGAGTTTTAAAAATTTCTATTGATTGCTTATTTATTGTTTTTAAGTCAGGGTCTAGAGCCTGGTGAGCTCTCACCGCATTTGGTGGTGCTGAGGACTAAACCCCAGAGGCTGTGCCTGCCAGGCAAGCACTGTACCCACTGAAGTGCATCTCAGCCCTCATTTCAATACTGCACAAAAAATGCAGCGAATGATGCCACGTGCTACGGTTTAGATAAATGTTCCTTCCAAGCCTATGTGTTAAAAGGTACGGTGCCCAGATCAAGAGGGCAGGACTGTAGAGATGGTAAATCCTTAGGGATGAGGCCTAAGGGCATGCGGTTCCGTCACAGGGGCCTATCCTCAAGAATATTGGGACCCTGACTCTTCCTACTTTCTCTCTTTTGCTTCCCTGCTACCAAAAGGTGTGCAGTCCCCTCGGGCATGCTCTCTCTCCACACCACACTTTCTTTTAGCAGCTTCCAAAGCAATGGCACAACTGGTCATGGACCACAATCTTCAAGACTGTGAGCCCAAATGAACCTTTCCTTCCCTGTAAACTGATTATCTCAGTTATTTTGTTATAGTAACGAGAAGCTAGCATACCACCTAAACACTAAATTGAAACCTGCCCCGTAGGTTAAAAACACCTGCCTATTTTCTAAACGGTAAATGTTATTGACCACAGCTCGTGAGTGGGAAGGCTTTCGAGGTCATCCAGATGAGTTCTGCACACTTTGGATAGAATCCAGGCTCTTAGGGATAGTGAGGGGAGCACCTGGTACTTGAATTTAGGTCTTCTGACTCAATGCCAACAAAAGGAAACTCCTCTAGTGAGGACTGAGAGATGTGCTTATCTATTGGTATAAAGATAAGAACTTTGGGGACAGCTTATTACCATGTTCATCTAGAACAATAATAGTGTTGGGGTTCCCCCAGGGCCTTTGACCTAGACAGTCATAGGTTTTTGGCTCAGTTAACAGTACCAGGCATGCATTCCATCGTGTTCAGAGACAACTTTTTTTTTTATTTTTAAATTTATTTAACTTTATTTTATGTGCATTGGTGTGAGGGTGTCAGATCCCCTGGAACCGGAGTCACTGACAGTTGCGAGCTGCCATAGGGTGCTGGGAATTGAACCTGGGTCCTCTGGAAGAGAAGTCAGTGCTCTTAACTGCTGAGCTATCTTTCCGGCCCTGAATGCCAACTTCTTAACACTATTTAGGTGTAATCACTCTTGCTTCTGTTGGAATTCATTTGCTTGACTCTGCTTCACATATTTATATTTCATCTTTATTTTACTGGGAGAAATAGAAAACTTGCCTACCATGCCACAAGATTTAAAAACCAAACTTCCATCACCTTTAAAAGGTGAGTCTGATCTTCAGTGAGTTCAACAACAACAACAACAACAACAACAAAAACCCCACAATGCTCCCGAGAAGATAAAGACCCTGTTTTCTTGCCCTCCAGTGGGGTGCTTGTAGGATTGTAGAAGCTGGAATAATGCAAAACACATTCTGTTGATGGCAAAGAGCTGTGTTGGAGCATATGTTGAAGGAAAGCCCCAGTAGGGGCCACAGGTGTGAATACAAGATCTGCAAAGAAGCAACATAACAAAATGCAGAGAACAATGGTCCACGAGGTGCCCAACTCAAACTGGTATACCTAGAGTGCAACCCCTACATCTGTGGTTCAAGTAATGTGTGGAAGAGGGAGTGGAAAGATTGTAGGTACCAGAGGACCCGGATGTCTCCTGTGTGACAATGTCTTCTCTGCATGACAGGAAAGCTGTACCCATAACATCTCAACAATATAATTGCCTAAATGACTTGCAAAATGACAGCTTCAGCTGATGCATGTCTTAGTCAGCGTTTCTATTGCTGTGAAGAGATACCATGACCACAGCAACTCTTGTTTTGTTTTTGTTTTTTGAGACGGAGTTTCTTAGCGTAGCCCTAGCTATACTGGAACTCATTTTGTAGATCAGACTGCCCTCAAACTTGCAGAGATCTGTCTGCCTCTTCCTCCCATGTGCTAGGATTAAAGGCATGTTGCCATCATGTCTAGCAGAGCACAGCAACTCTTATAAAGGAAAACTTTTAACTGGGTTACAGACTCAGAAGTTTGGTCCATTTTCATCATGGTGGGAAGCATGGCAGGATGCAGGGAGACAGTGCTGGGGAGGAGCCAAGCCTTCTGGGTCAGCAGGCAGCAGCCTGGCCTGAGCATCTGAAACCTCAAAGCCTATGCCCCAGTGACACACTTCCTCCAACAAAGCCACACCTACTCTAAAAGGCCACACCTCCTAGTACCACCACTCTCAGGTGACCAAGCCTTCAAATCTAGGAGCCTATGGGAGCCATTGTTATTCAAACCACCACAACATGTCAGTGTGGATGGAAAAAAATTTCCCTTCCGTAGATGAAGAGTTGTAACCAATGGCTGCTGAGAGAGGGAGAATCAGTCTTCTTCATGGACAACCACCTTCATAGGTTATCCAATCCCAAGTGACCAGTCCTAAATACATGCCTATACAGGAAACAACTTCAGTAAGTTGTGTGTGCATGCGTGTGTGATTGTACACATATATATGTATATTTATTACATATATATGAATGTGCATGTAATAATAAGCATTCAAGAAGATGAGGTTATGAATTTGAGAGAGAGTAGGTGGATACAGGAGGAACTGAAGGGGCAGAAGGAAGAGCAGAAGTGATTTAAGTCTTCAGACCAGCCTAAATTCAAGATGTGAATACCAGGAGCTGGGTCACTAGGGAGCTGCTTTAAATATATGAGATACAAAAGTGAACAAAACAGTAAAATCTCATCTTGTTATGAATCCTCCATTCTAGCCATAGAAACCAAAACTTGAAAAGTACAACCAGTCTTCTATAGTCATATATTCTGTCTCCTCTGATGTAACTGATTGCAGGTCAAAATCTAAACAGGCCTCCAGTGGGTCTGTCTACACTAAACATGTATGGAGTCTCTCCCCACTTGTATGAGAACTATTTACACATAATCTCCACAGCATTAGGGACTGTAAATGACTAGAAGGTAAATGCAGATTTGACACGAGGTTTTATGGGGGTCTTGAGGCTCGCTGGCTTTTGATCTTAGAAACAGTCCGCAGAGGATGCTGATGGACCGCTGGATCTGAGCGGCAGCAGTTCTCAATGCGTAAGAGATACAAAGACAACGAAACAGAAAAGAGGAGAGGGAGAGGGAGACTTGCTCTACCTAGGATGGTGGGATGCTCCATCGAGAGGTGACTGCTCAGCTGAGCTTTGAAGGACAAGAAGGAGGAAGCCCATAGAGATCTGGGTACAAAGCTAGCCCGCTGGAGAAAAGAGACAGGCAGATACTGGGACAGGTCGCGAGCTTGGCATATTCTAGAAACAACAAAAAGGCTGCTACTCTGTAGTTGTGTTTACTGTAGGGAGGGAGACAGCCAATGCCTCACACAGGTAATGGGTTTTCTGTCTACTTTTTTTTTTTTTAAATCAGTTCTCTCCCTCAAGAATGGAATGGCCCCCAAAACAAGCACCTTGTCTGCTGTATTCACTACTCTATCCAAAACTCTGCTTCATGTTAGATGCTGTGGTGGTTTGAAAGAAAATGGAAAATGGTTCCCAAAGGGAGTGGCACAATTAGGAAGTGTGGCTTTGTTGGCGTGGGTGTGACTTTGTGGGAAGAAGTGCGTCACTGTGGAGGCAGGCTTTAAGACCTCATGCATCCTCAAGCCACACCCACTGTCTCAGTTCTCTTCTTGTTGCCTGCATATCAAGATATAAAACTCTCAGTTCCTTCTCCCACACCGAGTCTGCCTGCACACTGCCATGTTTCACCGTGATGATAATGAACTGAACCTCCGATCTGTAAGCCACATAATTAGATGTTTTCCTTTATATGAGTTGCTGTGGTTATGGTGTCTCTGCCCAGCAATAGAAACCCTAAAACAGATGCTCAGTAAAAATCTGCCAAGTGAATGAATCATTGGGCAGCTGTTTATAACCACTGATGCCCGACCACACTCCTGTAGACTTCTGACTAAGATAACACTGGCATTTGGCATCCCCCCCCCCCCCACACTTCACAGTGGAGGAGAGGAGTGAATGAAAAAGAAACAGAATGGAAAATAAAAAGAAATAATAGGAACTCTGTCCTCACAACTGGTAAAACCATTGGCTCATGCTAGTTGAGTGCAGATGCCCCTAGCCCAAGGCTCCCAGATGGTCTAGCCCACGAGCCACTATATATAATGTACAGGTTCAGACAGAGCTGCGGAGTCTAGAAACTTGCCTCGTTTGGGGATGGTGTCATCAGTCATCGGACTGGCCTTTCTGCCCCCCCCCCCCCCCCCGCCCCTTTGGCAGCTTGCTTTTCTGTCCCGCCAGGCGCTTGACAGTGTGGTCCACCGTTGTCCTTGTCATGTTGTCCCGAAGCAGCTAATGTTTAACTGATAGAGTCGTTTCTGCTTATCACACTCTTCGTTACTCCTACTGCATGCTTTTTATTGCTTCTTCTGACTTTATCTCTTCCTTTTTGACAAATTCAATTAGCGTTTTCTCATCTTTTGTCTACACTTAGCCCAGAAGAAACACGCCAGAAGGGTTTCAGAAATGTTGTTGAGCAAACATTAAAGATTCGCTCTTTTGTCAGTTAGCTACAGATTTACTTTGCATTTTGTCTCAGTCTTAGAAATAGTTAATTTGTTTGAGGCGAATGGTACCCAGCCACCCCTCACTTCCTCTCTCTGTTTCTTCCCTTTATTTTGCGCCCCCTTCAACATTTTTTTTGGGGGGTGGGGGGTGATTTTATGAACCAGGCCATATTCTGAGTGATGGAGGTATAGAAGCAAACAAGCAGCATGCTTGCTGTAAGTGACTTTGTAATCGTGTGGGAGAGCAGACCCACAGGTATTTCCCAAGCATGTCTACACTGACTGTCTTGTTTCATAACTGGGTACTTGGTACTAAGTGCTGTCAAGGTGTCGAAAAGTGGGAGAGAGAAGAGACTGGCCATTCTGTCCCCGTGTCTAGGTCACACAGAAGCAGCTGCCCTCCCCACACTGACAAAGCCATTTCCCCTTCCCCAAATTGACAAAGTTAGACCCCCCACCCCCACATCTCCATAACATTTTAGAACTGGCCCTAGCCTGGAAGTCAGGAGAACTGGGCTCCAGTCCAAACCCTTAGTTTTGCGTTGGAATGCGAATCTATTAATGGAGCACAGAATGAAAGTACTCAAGCTGCCCTAAGGGCAGGGCTGGCTAGAGCAATAGCGTTTCTTTCTGCTTTGACACACTCTGAGCAGTGAGGAGAGGGGAGGTGACATACAAGTTTTGTGTGAACCAATTGCAAACAATTGAACAATTTCCCGAGGATAGGGTAATTATTACAGTCTATTCATCTGAGAGGACAGGGATTTTTGTCTTCTTTTCACAGAGCTGCGAGGTTTGCATTAGTTCTACTTAGAAAAAAAAAATTCCAACTGAAGTCAGCACCTTTCTCTGTGTGCTAAGGTCATAGATTAATTAAAACCAGAATTCCAATTGAATTTGCATTGTAACCAAATACATTGGCTAAAAATCTTGCTCCACATCAACTGATTGTTAATAATCTGTCTACCAAGTCATGCGTCACAAGGACAGTTGCTGGAGTGCTCAGTGTTAGAAAGTATAAAATATAAATATAAAATATAAAAGCCGATCCATAGTAGGCCGCGCAAAGCATCCCCTGTTGAGAACTGCTGGACGTCATCCTGGCTTCTCTATTGTCTTGGCTTCTCGCCTAACCACCAGATGTTGCCTGGTGTTTATTTTTTTGTCCTTGGGTGTTCAAGGGGTTGTTTGTGGTGTCCTTTCAGTAAACAGCTCTTCGTGTTGGAGCTAGAAGTTTCCCTAGGAGCGTGTAAGGCTCGCCCTCACAGTCAGACCCCCGACCGGGAGGTAGAATAAGAACAAGGTAGAATGAGAAGAGTCAGGCGGCCCTGAGACTCTTCATATGACTTCTACTGCCTTGGGTGGATGGCTCACTCTCTCGAACCTCACTTTCCTCATTTTGGGGGTGGGAGATGGGAACAGCAGAAGCATTTACTTCCTAGAACCCTTAAGGAATTTTTAGAAGATCACTGTATTGTGAATCGTATGTCAGACACGTAGTAAGCATCTAATCCTCTGAACTATTAACTATCATCATTACATTATCAACCAGAGAATTGCTTTTAACAAATTGGGCATGTGGCTGTCCCCAATTTATCAGTCCTCAGTATTTAAAGTCAACCCACAGTATACAGAGTATCAATGTCACAGGCTGGAGGAAGTTACTAATGCTACACGAGATGTGACCTATGTCATTCTCTCATCATTCAATCCTATTCAGGCTAATTTATTCCTGTCAGAAGTTAAGTCTATATCCTTAGGTTAGAGGCATAGATTATTTAATTTGTTAAATTTTAGCCCTAGTCTCTCCTCTTCTTGCCATCTCCCCCACTTTGACAGAATATTCTTCTTAACACAAAAGCTTTAGTTTAATTAGTACAAGAGTTATTTGAATTAGGAGTTAATCAGCGTTAACTCTTAGGGAGATTTGTGGTCGCTCTGCTTGGGACAATCCTGATTTAGTCCTGTCGCTCTGGCATACTTTTAATACAGCTCCCTTTCATTCCCCAACTATGACTCTGTAAAATGCAGTGGGGGCGGGGGGCGGTGAGGCAGTGTCTTCTTATGTAGTCCAGGCTGGCCTCAAACCTACAAACTTTTTGCTTCAGCCTTCCAAGTACCCAGATTACAGATATATATTACCACATCCATCTTTAACCTACAGTGTTGCCCACACCAAATATTTTAAGCGGGCATCCAATGAACCAAGCTTCTTTGCCAACCAGGGACTTCTCTCTGTCAGTCGCTGTGTTTCCAACATTTTTATTAAATGACTTGAAAGTTGCCAGCAAGTCAGGGTGAAAAAGTTATCCCAGTTGCTGGGCAATAGCCCAAGCTCATGGTCTACCGAGAGGAAGCCAGGGTACATTCTTAAGCACAGAGCTGGTGTCTCTCCATCCAATCAGAAGTTTGGATCTACTAATTCAGTCTTCCTGTTTCTTTTGACTTTATGAAACTCAGAGAAGCAAGTTTTGTTACTCACGGAGGTACACTATGTGGGGCTGTGAACGACCTGACCTCCTTCATGGGATGCTTTCCTGAACTGTTTTGCTTTAGTGAGAAAGAATGTGGAGGCTGCCTCTCCAAAGTCCCAGGCTCTGCCTTTCAGGTTAACCACTCAGGGCACATATTTCTTAGAGGCTTGGGTAGCTGATGACTACTGATGTCCAAGGGGTAAGCTCTGCCCTGAGAAAACCATAGCGTATGCCAGGAATCACAATGGCCTCAACATCCTTTTGTCTGTCTTTATCATTTTCCATCCATGTTGTTTTATCTATAGGGGTTCTGAAAATATTCGATACATCTATCTTAGTGGTCAGTTACTTGTTTGTATAGATTGAACAAATTCATTGAACATTTCAATATACATGAGTTAAGTTTCAATTTTAACCATGCATTTATTTATTTATTTAGAGACAGGGTTTCTCTGTAGCTTTGGAGCCTGTCCTGGCACTAGCTCTTGTAGACCAGGCTGGCCTCGAACTCACAGAAATCCGCCTGCCTCTGCCTCCCGAGGGCTGGGATTAAAGGCGTATGCCACCACCGCCCGGCTTTTAACTATGTTTTTTTTTAAAAGTTCCAACTGTCTTCTATGAAGGCTGGTTTTAAAAAAAGTGTGTACAGTTAGTAAAGTAACAGATGAACTAGAACAACACGTACCAAATTTTTAATCTCATTTTGTCTCTGTTTTGCGGTTAAGTGTCTCATTATCTCTGCTTTAAATATTGGATGATAAAACTTCAGGGATGACAAAGACTTCTCGGTTGGGACCTTCTCCATTGTTTTTTTCCCCATTCTTCTTTCAGTGCACAGACGGTAAAGTGTGTGACTCATCACCATGGAAACCTAGAGAATATCTGCTGAAAGTGTCCCAGAACTCTTAAGTTCTGTTTTTTTAATAGTGTGAGTCTTTACTTCTTGACTCCTGGTTGGTTGTGCAGGTGTAGTTGAGTTGGGGGAGGGAGTCAAAGGGCTCAAGGAGAACAAATAGGGTATTATCACATAACATGCTGAATACAGATTAGAACCTTTAGTTCTAGCGATGAAACTACAAGCATCAAAGATTCTTTATTTAGCTTTGTTCCTAGCCCTAGGTGGCCTTTTTGTGATTGGCGGCCAGCCCTGATCTGGCTTACTAGATGAAGGTAGTTTGGGGACTGAGATTTTATGCAATTAAAGGAAAAGGAAATGAGGCAGTGGGTGTGAAATGAACTGAGTGCTTCTGATATGTTAGGCATCCCTATGTGTGACATCTCACAGGGACAATAAGAAGCAAAGACTGGTCCTAGTGCCAGGGATGGGCTACTTCTCTCTGAGTTGTTGGTGTTGGAAATGGTTTGGAAATGTTCAATGTCAATTTTTTTTTTTTAAATTAGAAGATCTAGTTTAAGGGAAGAAGTGTCAATCATTTTGAAAATGAGAGTCAGTTTATTAGTCGTGGAAATATTATTTATGTATTTCGTATTACTGGCAAATGTACTTTCAAAAATAGGAATGAATGCCTTTAAGGCTTTCCTGGCTTCATGGGTCTGCAATTCATATGCCAAAAGCTCACTCTTTTAAGTGTGCACTTCGTGGATGGGAAAATGGCTCAGTGGTTAAGAACACTCGCCTTTCTTTTAGAAGACCCGAGTTTGTTTCTTAGCACCCATACTATGTGGCTGACAACTACTTCTAGCTCCAGGTAACCCAACACTCTCTTCTGAGCTCCCACAGGTGCCCGTATACATGTGCCAGACATTCACACGCATGCACAGAGATATACACATGAGTAAAAATTAAAAAAAAATTAAAATGTAAAGTTCTGGCCATGGAGGCACACACCTTTAATCCCAGCATGAGGGCAGAAGAGGCAGGCTCTGTGGGTGTGAGGCCAGCCTGCTAGTGAGTTCTAGGACAGGCAGGCCTATATAGACAGACCCGATCTTAATAACAAAGAAACAAAACAAAAACTAAACAAAGCAAGTAAACACCCAAAAAGTAAAGCGTACATTTCTTTGGTTTTTGTATCGCTAAACAGAATTGTGCAAGCATCATCATTGTTCAACTCCAGAGCATGTCATCATCCCCTCTCTGCAAACAGACAAAACCAAAGAGCAAACCCTTCAGAACTCTGTACCAACTAGTCTCATTGTCCCTTCCTCTACTTCCTGGGACTATTGTCTGCAGTCTTTACAGATTTGCCTACTTTGAACAGTTTATTTAAATGGAACCATGTAGCCTTTTGGAGCCAGTCTTTTTCATCTATGTCATAGCATGCAGGAGTATTTCATCCTTTATTGTGACCAAATAATATTCTAATAACCTTACTAGTCCCACATTTTCCATATCTATTCTTTAGCAGATTGTTATATAATGGCTGCTCATTATGAATATTATATGTTCATCATGAATTATATATTTATATGCAATTGTATGTGTATTATAAACAATACTGTGGCGAATATTTATATACCAGTGGTGGCTCTGTTGCTAGCCCAAGTTTCCTCCCAGCTTTGCTGAGGAGGTAGAAATGACAAAGAGCCATCAGCAGGTGTGTTGTGGACAAGCGCAAATTGGCTGGGACACATCATAATTCTATGTTCTTCTTTCCTTTGTTCTTTTTGGGGGGGGCGGGGTTTGAGACAGGGTTTCTCTGTAGCTTTGGAGCCTGTCCTGGAACTAGCTCTTGTAGACCAGGCTGACGTTGAACTCACAAAGATCTGCCTGCCTCTGCCTCCCTAGTGCTGGGATTAAAGGAATGTGCTACCATCACCTGGCTCTCTATGTTCTACTTTTTGAAGAACTTGCCAACCTGTTTCTTTCAAAGAGGCCGTATGATTTTACATTCTCAACAACAATGTGGAGGACCCAATTTCTCTACACAATTGTTAGTGACTGTCTTTATTTGTAGCCATGAAACCATTGTGGTTTACATTTTTATTTCTTAATGACAAGTGATTTTTAGGACAACATTCTACTGTATTTGAATGTCTTATCTGGTGAAAAAGCTGTTCAAATCCATTTTAAAAAGACTTATTATTATTATTATTATTATTTTGTGTGTGTGTGTGTGTGTGTGTGTGTGTGTGTATGTGTGTGCAGTTCTCAGTCACCCAACTTGGGTGCTGGGAATAGAACTCAGGTCTTCTGGAAAAATAGCATCCCTTTCTTAGCTGCTGAGCCATCTCTCTGGTTCTTCACTTTGTTTTTTGTTTTTGTTTTTGTTTTTTTTTTTTCTTTGAGTCAGGGTTTCTCTGTGTAGCCCTGGGTATTCTGGAACTTAGATCAGGCCTTGAACTCAGAAATCTGCCTGCTTCTGCCTCCCAAGTGCTGGGATCAAAGGTATATACCACCATGCCCAATTCATTTTGCTCATTTTTAAGTGTGCTACCTTTACTGTTGAATAGTAAGGGTTCTTAATACTAGACCATTATCAGATACATGCTTTGTAAATATTTTCTTCTATTCTATGCCTTTTCTCTCACGTTTATGCTGGTATATTGTTCTTAATTTATTATTGCTGCACTAATACTTTTAATTCCATATACTAGATTTTAATTACTTCCTTACTTTAGGAGGGCTACATATTTTAGCCCAGTTCTGCTACTTCATGAATTAAAGATAGGAGGAGCTGGGATACAGGGAAGCAGAAAGAGCGCGGGTTTAGAGCCTTCATCTAGCGCCTGGCTCTTCTCTTAGCTTTTCCACGCCTACTCCCCAGCTTCCTGTCTGCAGTGAGAGCAGATTCCATTTCATTAAAGTTATTGTGATGGTTGGATTAGCTCTCGAGGGGAGGACGTCTGCACACAGGAGACTGCTCAGAAATGTTGAGCTGGTGTCATTTTTATTAAGAGACAGAGGAGCTGGATCTAAGGCGGAGCCACCTGGCTGGTAAATTGTCACCCAGTCTCAGAGCGTTCTGACTGGATACTAAGACTCCATGGTTACCTACCAGCAAACTTGATAGGCGCATAGCAGTTATGATTTTATCGCCTTTGATCTCAGTGATCAACAACTCTTAGGGGTCTAAGGAGTCACAGATTAAAAATAGGCTGTCATGTTGGCCTAATGAATATTTTATCATGTGTTCTTGCTGTTACTACGCAGTGGCTATTTATGTCATTACTGGAGAATAACAGACGAACTCCCTCTTTATCAGACAGATATGGGACTGTAAGAAAGGTCACTTGATGTACAGTTAAATATTTACCATACTGTACAGCATTAGTTCAGAACTTTCATTTGGGTGAAGAAACATGTGAGGGCCAGTCTGTTATTGTTATTATAAAAATTATTTAAATTTATATATAAATATGTAAATTTACGTAAATATATCTCTATAAAAATATATTTAAATTTTTACTGTTATTTTATTTTATGTGCATGGCGTTTTCATTGCATGCATGCCTGTGCACCATTTCCATGCAATCCCAATCGAGGCCAGAAGGGTCCCCTGGGACTGGAGTTATAGATAATTGTGAGCCACCATGTGGATTGTTTGAATTGAATCTGAGACTTCTGGAAGTCTCAGTGCTCCGAGCTGCTGAGCCATCACTCTAGCTCTGTTTTATTATTATAAACCAGACATGGTGAAAGTTCAAAGTCAAATGATCTTAGTTCAGCCCGCTCCTAGAGGCAAGTGCTCTAGTAAGTGAGCAGGCGCCGTTCACCAGAGATACACTCATCAGTGTGTATCTATAGCCAGAGAAACTGCATATGGAATTTTATGAAATTTTTATTTAAACAACTCAGTCTTGCACCCTCTCCAGTCCCACATGGGGGAAGGAGAGAACGGGTTCCTACAAGTTGTCCTCTGACCTCCACATGCATGCCATACAGTGTGCATCCCCTTTCCCTGCCAAATAAAAAGAGAAAAAAGAGAAGAAAAAAACTCCTATCACTTTTTGGCCTTTTGAATAAGATCACTCACTAAAAGGTGTAACTCTTGGCCTGGACATACAGTTCAGCCACTGGAATCTAGGTTCACAACCCTGAAGACAAACAATAAAACTCCTTTTTTTTCTTTTTTCCCCTTTCTTTCTTTCTTTCTTTCTTTCTTTCTTTCTTTCTTTCTTTTTTTGTTGAGTCAGGGTTTCTCTGTGTAGCTTTGACTGTCCTGGAACTCACTCTATAGACCAAGCTGTGCCTCAAACTCACAGAGATCTGCCTGCCTCTGCCTTCTGAGTGCTGAGATTAAAGGCATGTGCCACCACCACCTGGCAAAAACAGTAAAAGTCTTAATTGATAATTAACATGTGATTATACTTCTCAGTGCTGAAGAGTTATCCATTAAAGATGCGAAATATAGAAAAATGGTATTTCTCTGTGTTGAAGATATTTAGGCATCTTTTGGGGGAAGAAAAGTCACCATTACCCTCTGCTGTGAGATGTTCACTGAGTGGAACCAAAGTTTCCTTTTCAGCTTCTTATCAACTTCCAATCCCCAGTTCCAGGAGACTTGGGGGACAGAAGACATGCTGTGGGATGAATTTGGAGATTTATGCTAATAGTGTGATATTCAAAGTGAGCACATAGGACTTCTTTTTGGTGTCTGTGTTGGCTATAGGGACTGGAGGTCCTGGAAGCAGGACCTGCGTCTTTAGCCATCTAGTTACTCAAAAAAGCTCTGCTTTTAACAGACTGCCTTTTATGTGTAGGTGCATGCTAGAGAGGAAAGGGAGTATTCTTAACCACCCCCTGGGAACTCTAGGGAGGAAAATATTCCTTAGTTTCGGTGTGAATTCCCAATCCTTCACTACCTTATAATCACAACATAGAATGTCTGTGAGTGTCAAGTACTTGTTATAGAAATACATACACCACACACACACACACACACACACACACACACACACACACAAACATGTCATTTCTCTCTTTCTTTCTTTCTTTCTTTCTTGACAAGTTTTCTCTGTGTAACAGCCCTGGAAGTCCTGGAACTCACTTTGTAGACCAGGCTAGCCTCGAGCTCACAGAGATCCATCTGCCTCTGCCTCTCAAGTGCTGGGATTAAAGGTGTGTGCTACCATTGCCTGGCCACACACGATATTTCATGTTTTCATGTTTACTATTGTACCTATTTCTAAATGCCCCCCCCCCCCCCGGGACTCTCTGCAGACAAAGGACAAGTATAGTGGCCCATGTTTTTAAACCTAGCTCTCTTGAGACAGGGAATTCAAAGACAGCTTAGTCTGCATTGTGAGTTCTATTCAGAGCTACAGAGTGTGACCCTGTCTCAAAATAACAGCAATGAAAACCACAACAGCAACAATAAAACCGAAAACCAAATTCTCCACAGTCTTGATTATCTTCATTTTACCTTTATAGAAAGTGAGACTCACCCACAAATGGACAATTTATCAATTAGGGAACCAGTTGCACACCAAGCAGTGCTCCTCACACAGATGCTAGGGAGCTCTCTGTGACTGCTTAAAAACATCACCCATCACACTTCCTAACCTCACCAGCTCCCAGAGGCACTCAGAACACATGCCACTGTCTCTTATACATAGATGGTTCCTGACATGCAATGGTTCAGGTTTGTGTTTCTTCCACTTCATGATGGCGTTAAAGAGAAATGTGTTCAACAGAAGCCATACTTTCATTGTGTGTGTGCACACGCGCGCACATGCACGCACAGGTGCTGTGGGTAAATGCCCATATTCGTGTGTGTACATTTTGGGTCTGTACACATGGGGGCCAGAGGGCAATCTCCAATGACATTCTTCAGTAGATGTCCACCTTGGTTTTTGAGACAGGGTCTCTCACTGGGACCTGGGGCTAACCAATTTAGAGACGCTGGCTTGTTCGTTAACTTCATGGATCCTTTTGCCTTTGTCTCCCCAGCACAGGGAGACTCCAGCTCATACTGCTATCATCACTGTTGCTGTTATTACTACTACTATTTGAGTGCTGGAGTCAAACTCAGCTTCTTGTGTTTGAGTGGCAGGAGCTTTTTTGAAATGTTGGCCATTTTCTTGAGGTGTGTCTATGGTGTTGTTAATGAGAATCCAGAGAAGCAAGCTGTGTCTGCAGAGACTAATGAGAACAGCAATGATGTGGACTGGTTGGAATGTTGCGGGTCCAGGGCTAATTATCTTATCTTGACTGCTTTAGAACCCTGAATAAGTCATTCCTTGTCCACCTCTGTGTTGGAACGAGCATCCTGTGACTAACAGATTAAAAACCTTTTGGAATCTATTAACTTAGCAGACAGTGAGCTCCAACCAACCCAAGAGCTGAGGATGTCATCAGATGGCATCTTGGGCCTATAGAAAAGCTCCCTCATCTTGCTGTGCTTGCCTCTCTGAGTGCCCATCCATGTATTTTAAACTTGCCTTGATTTAGGACTTTGTTCCATACGACTATAAGACTTCTTGAAACTGCCTCCGCATTGGAACATGGAATTTAGTTTAACCTAAATCCGTGTCCTGGGCTATGATCACTCAAAAAGGCTCCAGAAGAAACTCTCATTCCCGTTAAGGCACTGGTTCTCAATCTTCCTATTGCTGTGACCCTGTAATACAGTCCCTCATGCTGTGGGGACCCCAACCATAAAATTGTTTTCGTTGCTACTTCATAACTGTAATTCTGCTACTGTTATGAATCATAATGTAAATATCTGATATGTAGGACATCTGATAGGCAACCCTGTGAAAGAGTCGTTTGACACCTAGGGGGGGGGGTTCCTGGCCCACAGGTTGAGAACCTCTGCTTTAAGGTAACCGCTGTGGGGTTTTGTTTGATTTTTGGTTTTGTTTTCCTGTTTAGCTCACACCAGGGTTTGGGGAAGTAGCCTCATCAGGAGCTGAGGAGAATCTGTCCACTTTACCAGAAGCTCACAGAGCCGCGTAATCAGTGTAGGGCCAGCAATCCCATACTTCTCTCTATTTCTATTCCTGCATTTCCCTCCTGAGCGCTAAAAACCATCCTAGGGGGCATAAATAAACTGGATTCAATTACCATTGGATTCTGAAAATGGTAGGAATAGGCTGAGAATCCAAGACAAGCGAAAGGCAGAGACGCTGGATGGGGCGGGCCCATCGGTGCATTCGCTCCCATAGCTCGTTCCATTTTTATTAGTTTTACTTCATCGCATAGCAACACAGAAAACTTCCTCCTTTGCTCTGTCACTTGCCTTCCTCATCTAAGCAATGTAGCGAGTGACTGTAATCCATCAGTAGTGTAGTGAAAAGCACTCGGGTTTATGGAAGTGTTCCCACGCACAAGCCGCTATGCAAACACGAAAGACAGTCACTTGTACCCGGCTCTCTGTAAGCAGGTATTCACCTCGGACAGGATGCGCTTCCTCTCAAGGATCTGCATTGCTTCCCGGCTGCTCCATGCTTTGTCTTTCACTGAGTTGCAGGGGAAGCAGTTCCTAGGACTTTCAATTCAGTTCTCCTTGCCTGCTTTTGATCTTGTTAAGCAAATCTCAAATAAACATTGATAAAATCATATAAACACATCTGATTGTTTCTTTTCTTTTTTAAAAGTCTGTTAACAAGCTCTTAATGAAAATAAAGGCAATTAAGTTGAATTAATCTGTGTGGGTTGAAACTTTAAAGATGGGTTAAAAAGTAGAGCGTAGATGATTAGATAGATTATGCTTTTCTTTTGAAAAACATTTTTGGATTATCTGCAAATTTTAATAGCATGCAAATTTCTCAAAACCTTTCATAAAATTCTCTCTCTCTCTCTCTCTCTCTCTCTCTCTCTCTCTCTCTCTTTTTGAGACAGGAGTTCTCTGAGTAGTCCTAATTGTCCTGGAACTCTCTTTGTAGACCAGGCTGGCCTTGAACTCAGACATCCACCTGCCTCTACCTCCCAAGCGCTGGGATTAAAAGGTGGGCACCACCACCACCTGACAAATCTGACTTTTTTATACATTTTTTTTGTTGTTGCCAAAAAATGACATACTAGTAACAGGAGTCACTTCCAATCCAGCATGAATTCCTAATGGGGATTAATCCCCCCCAGCTGGCCAAACCACATTTGTTTCTTAACCAGCACTTGACAGTATGTGGCCAGGGTCAGGGTCTATCCATACCAAAAGCTCAGATCAGCCTGGTGATGAAGTCAGTTATAATCAGAAGTGGACACAGCTGTCGAGGGTCTGGGGTTATGCAATCTTAATTTTTTCTGTAAGAAACATCATGACTAAAAGTCAGGTACAAAGGTGAGTATATTATTTATTTATATATTATTAGAATGAGGAAGGAAATCAAATTATACTTTGAAAACGACAACGCATTCTGTAACATCTTCAAATCTAGAAAAGTAATCCTCATGCAGAATGAGGATTGGTTAATCACCAGAGTCTAATATATATATATAATAAATATATATACTTTATATTTTATAATTTTCACCAAAAGTAATTTGTTTGAATCCAAATTCGTTCTTGTAAACGCTAATTTATGTAACACACAGATGTCATGTATTACTTTGTATTGCTTTGAGGTTTGTTCCCTTCCAGTAGGAATTCTGACAAACTAATATGTACAATTACCCTAAGAAAATGAAAACAAGTCTATTTAGTTAGTCACCTCTGACCTTCCTCCATCACAGAGATGACTGAGCAATAATGAGAATGGGCCTATTACTTGGAACTTACACAACTAATGATCGGAAGGACCTTTTCAAGGCCCAGCTTCTGGCTCCATGCATTTCAAACCCTTGTTTCCCTTCCCTTACCCACACGCCTGTTGCGGGAGGTCCTTCCGCTCCTCCAGCCAATAGCCGCTGAGATACCAGTCCATTGGGGCATGGTCTCTCTCCCTTTGAAAAAGCGGCTACTTCCCTTCTCGCTTTTTTTGCTTTCTGCTCCGGTTCCGGCGACTAGACTTCTTCCTGATTGCGCAGAGGGCTGTTGTCTGGGACGGTTATCTGTAAGTTTTTTTCCCTTTAAATAAATATCACCCTATTAATCATAATTCCAAACTGGTGTGGCATTGTTTGTGACTTACACCTTCACACGCCTCTGATTTGTGGCACCTATAGGGGATGCTCATAATGTTATCACAGGTCCTGGTTCCCTATGCTGGCAAGCAGAGTGAATGGCCTTAGTGAGTTATAAGGATATTCCTGAAAGGCCTTCTGACCCTGGGTGGTCCGCGGAGTCTAATGTGCACTCAGAGATAAAGATGAACTACAAAAAAATAGATTCTTCTAACTCGGCTAAATGAATCTCCAAACAGCATTCCCTAGATCAGAATGTCAAAGATGCCCTTGGCTATTTGACCAGAGGTGAGGTGTGGCAGAGGGAGAATCAGTGGAGAAATACAGCGATCAGAACAGAGGTGAAAACGTAGGGGTGTGTGAGCGCCTCACTAGAGATGCTCCAGGGGCCTTGGAAGGTAGGTGGGAAGATGGCCAAGCTGTGTTGGCTTGGTGAAAAACAAACAAATGAACAACCACACCCCGGTGTGATACACTCTGAAAACTGGCTGATACAGGACGTGTGCCAACAAATATAGACTTGGAGGTGCGGGAACTGGGGACAGGAAAGTCCCCCAGAGGTTGTACAAAGCCTTCCAGAAGGTACAGTCTTGCGAGGAGTAGGAGTCGTCTATGAGGCAGTCCAGGGAAAGAGGGGCATGCTGTAAGCTTGAAAATCTGGTAATAGCATGGAGTGCCATCACTGAGAACCTGTTTTGGGCTTTGAGTAGAGGCTGTGTGGAGCTGTCACGGGGACAGACGCTCTCTCTCCCTGCAATGGTGGCTGCTGAACATATCAGTCCTTTCCGGCTCTGAGAATCCTGACTCTGGGAAGGAAGAGGCCTAGCCATCCGCGTTTAACCTCATTCTGACCTCCACAGCCGCATTCCCTACACCCTGGTGCTCTTATTCTGCTGCCTTATGAATTCGCTTGCCCTTCACCCTCCTTCCTGAGGTTCTCCTGCCCCTCTGGCGGTCTTCACAGGACCGCTCCCCCACACCCAGGAAGCAAATGAGCGCCCTAACATGGTTTTCTTTGACTGCTCCTAAGTCCTCCTTGCTTCTGGAGGAGGGAGCAGCGGTGTTTGTATTTTCAAAACTCAGCTCCCCTGAAGAGACTAAATTTTCCTCTTGCCTCAATGACCCCTGTGGAGAGGAGTGAAACTCGGTCTACTAAGTTCTTTTCCTTAGTGTTTGGCTGAGAAAGAGTGAAGCTCTGGGAGGGCCAAGAGCTAGAGGGAGAGAGGCAAGCAACCCTCGTCTGCCCTTTGGTGGCAGCTGCTAAGTGAAGGAGTAGAAGGAGCTCATGTAGGTCACCAAGTGTGACTTCAGGGTGGCCCTGCACTTCAAAGTCATTGCCGGTTATCTGGAACAGTCCCCAAAGCTCAGGGACAGTTGTCAGGCATGACTGGTCCTCTCTCCTGCATTCCAGCACAGCTCTGCCTCATTCTTGACCTGCTTGGTTACCATCCTGAGCCTGGTGTGTACCCCTAAAGCCCGCTGTGGACCTTCCACTTTAGTGCCAATGAGTAACTTTCCCCTTGGTCTCACAGCCAGCTGGCACAATGGCTCTCCCAAAGCTACTTGATCCAATAATTCTTGATTTTCCTATTTGTTGAATGACTAGTTTAATTAACCAACCAACATTTAACTGTGAATTAAGTCAAATTAATTTAATAATACTATTACAATTTAATTATTAAGTTGAATCAACTTAACTATTAATTTGCTAAAGCTTCCTCCAAACAAATGCACATAAGAGTACAGCAATTTGTATTTCTTAAAGCTTGTCCAGTGTCCTGTATATTTTAGCAAATGATGGTTTTTGTGACTTTGAATGTAGTGATACTGTACATAGTATGCATTTTCAAATAAAGATCTCTTTTTTGTTTGTTTTTGTTTTGTTTTTCAAGAGATTCCTCTGTAGCTTTGGGGCCTGTCTTGGAACTTGCTCTGTAGACCAGGCTGGCCTCAAACTCACAGAGATCCGCCTGCCTCTGCCTCCTGAGTGCTGGGATTAAAGGTGTGCACTACCACCACCTGAGAAATGAGGGCCATCTTGATGGAGCTACGGAAGTGCTTGGTAGGTATTATAGTTCTTTAGGAAACCTGAATTAGAAGGGGAGTTTTTTAGCTTTAAGAAGATTGATAAATACTGAAATATTAAAGCATTCCTTAAAAATTGGAAACAAGAGCTGGAGAGATGGCTCAGTGGTTAAGGGCACTGACTGCTCTTCCAGAGGTCCTGAGTTCAATTCCCAGCAACCACATGGTGGCTTCCAGCCATCTATAGTGGGATCTGATGCCCTCTTTTGTCATAAAGGCCTCTATATGCAGATGGATCACTCATATACATAAATAAGTAAATCTTAAAAAAATCGGGAACAAGGATATCTGGAATCACTACCTATATGCAACTTCCTTACTTGTGTAACTATTAAAAACATAAAGATTGGAAGGGTAAAAACAGGTGGGGAGATAGCTCAGTGTGTAAAACACTTGAATTACTGACTTTAAATCCTGGCACTCACATAGAAAGTTTAGTATTGTGTGGGGCAGAGACAGGAGGATTGCTGGGGCTTGCTAGGTGTCAGCCTCATTCCAGGTTCAGTGAGAGACCCTGGCTCAAGGGCATAAAGTGGATAAGGATGGAGCAAAGCATTCAATGTCCCCCTTAGGCCACTGCACAAATGCACACCTGCACAAACATGTATCATACACCAGACTATACATACACACTCACACACACGGCAAAAACAAATATATTAATATTTCTAATGGTTTTACCATCTGCAGAAGAATATTTTAAAGTCTACAAATTATCAAAACTAAACAAAGGATGTTGAATAAAAGATCAATTTAGAGATGTGCTCAAATACATGTGAACACAACACACTCATGCGCACATATATGTGCAAAAACCCCTCAGTCAATTTAGAAACCTAGGAACATTTCTGATATTAACAAAGCAGTTGCAATACCTATCTTTACAATAGCAACACAGGAACCAAGTACCTAGAAATAAGTTCAATAAAATGATCTATGAGATCTTTGTGTAGAATGATCTAAAATTTTGTTGAGCATTATTACAGATAATCTAAGCAAATGGAGGGATACATGATGTCTCTAACTATGACTATTTCTGCTGGAAAGATGCCAAATTTCCTTCAAATGAACAATGTCATTTTGACTAAATACAAGAGTCAATCCTAAGACTCACAAGACTATGCTCTGCAGTACATAAGTAGTTCTGCTTTACCAGACTTTCTTTTACTATAATGTGATAAAAATTAGTAGCATGATATATGACAGTCTGGTTTTTCATACTAAATAGAGGAGGAAAGGTTAATCAATAAATAATGTAGAACAATTCAGTAACTAAATAAAAAATGCTATTGATTAACATCAAGAAACAAAGATAAATTACAGCTTTAACAAGGACCCTAACTTAAAAGGAAATGTTAAACAAACAAATTCTTGTAAGGTCTTCACTCTAGAAAGCTACAACCACCACAATGTGCAATTGTGGAGCTCAGTTCTAGTAAATACATCTACAAAACACACCCTGTCATCTATGGTTCAGGCAGCGTTCTGGAAAAGGGACTGAAGACCCTAAGAGCCACAGAACCAAGGAGTTTGCTGTGAGACTGTGTTTCCTAGGAAGGTTAGAAGCTACACCGTAAAGTGTCATCAGCAAGATTGCCTAAACATGAGCCGAATAAGAATAATACCAACAGACATGTTAAGGTGAATGGGGGAAAGCCCGTGGGGCCTCGACCCTATACAAAGAACTACAGACAACTAAGGAACACTGAGAGTGAGAGAAATATTTTCCCTAGTGAAGAGTTCCCAATAACTTACCCAATACCAAATGGTCAGCCCTGAAAACATACATACAAGTAATAGTATAAAAACTGAGGTTATTTTTAAACAATATATAGGTATATGCATATACACATAAGCATGTGATAACAATTAATGAAAAGAGGCCATGAATTTGAAAGAGCAAGGAGGAGCATATGAGAGGGTATGGGTGGGGGAAAGCGAAGGGAGAAATGATATAATTTCAAAAAAGAAAAAAATAGATAGAAAAATAAAGTCTTGGACATAATGTGAAAAGACAAATTTGAATAGAACAAAAATGTTACAAGACCTGCAACTGGCAGAAAATTACACTTCAGAGTATTTATGAGCTGTCAACAAGAAGGAAGAGACAATGATGCCATCGAAGAAGTGGAGGTTAAGCATGAATGACAGCCGTGCCAAAATGATGCTCCTTTTGTTATTAATGAGGAAAACTGCACCGGGATTCCATTTCCTACCTTCCCAATTGGGGGAAAATGTAAAACGAAGACAACTCAGATGCCACCAAGCACTATGCTGGCAGTAATGTAACCAACACAGTAAGTCGGAAAGCAACTAGACATGGATGGGTGAGGTTAACGGTGCCCATGATCTATGATGAGCCAACGCCTCTCCTAGGTGTGTACCCTTGTGGTTCCAAGCACAGCACACCAGGAGACATGAGCCTAGTGACACTTTCCTTGTATGATCAGTGATACTGGAGGTAACACCCTGGGATGTGGAGTGCTCATCTAAAGTGAAATCACATTATACTCTCCTCCCCTGACCCTCAGGATGTCTTGTCTTACTTTGGAATAGGATGCCAACCTTTGTCCTCCCCTTTCTGATTCTGTCCTGTACCTCTCTCTCCAGGTTACTCATGATGTCTGTCTTAGTTTGGGCTACTATTGCTGTGATGAAACACCATGGCAAAGCAGCTTGGGAAGAAAAGGGTTTATTTCATTGACACTTCTATATAACAGTTCACCATCAAAAGCAGTGAGGGCAGGAACTCGAACAGGGCAGGCACCTGGAGGCAGGAACTGATGCAGAGGCCATGGAGGAGTGCTTCTTACTGGCTTGCTCCACATGGCTTGCTCAACCTGCTTTCTTGTGGAACCCAGAACCACCAGCTCAGGGATGGCACTATCCACATGGGCTAGGCCCTCCCACATCAATCACTAATTAAGAAAATGCTCTACAAGATTGCCTACAAGCCAATTTTCTTAATTAAAATAAAAATAAATTTAAAAAATTTATGGAGGCATATTTTAAATTGAGGCTCCCTCATCCCAGATGACTCTAGCCTGTGTCAAGTTGACATAAAACTAGCCAACACAACTTCCCTTATCCCTGGGACATGCTTCTTTCCACACTATTCATGGCTGGTTCTTTCCACTGGGCTCAGCATCACTTCCTCGGGGGGCCCTTTGCCATTTTACTTAAATTGGTTTTCCTATTTTATTCTTTCTCTTGGCTTTGACTTGTTTCCTATTAGAAATACTGATTTTAAGTTATGTATTTATGTATGTACACATACATGTATCTGTGTGGCTTTTTTTCCAGGCCTCCAACATTAAACATCATCTCCAAGAAGCCAGGGACTACTCTTCTCTTCCTAATGATTGGGTCCCCTCCACACAGCCTGGCATACAATAGTTACTTCATAAACTTTGCCTGAATTGTGGGCTTGAATAAAAATAGTACATGGATTCTATCTGTTTCTATTTAAGGTAGCTTGTTGGTCTGAGAATAAGCTTTATCGGCTCCAGTTCATGGGAAAGAAAATAGGAAACCAAACAGCCACAGCTACAGAAATTCCCAGTATGTATTTAGACTATAGAAGATATGTTTTCTTGTTCTTATTTTATATCTGAAAAATCTAACCAATGTGTGCCTGTGTTCAAGTATTTTCAGTAATTTTATACACGAAACACCAGGATCTTTCTACTAGATTAAATGTTCTTCCACGCGAACACGATTTGGAGGCATGTTAATGTATTTTTAGGTTGTTTCCAATATAAATTTAAAAGTAGCATTCATAAATGCTGAGATGGAGAGCTGGTGGTAAGTATTGTGTAGGTGACATAGATCTGTATCCTTTCAGACAGATGGGAACATTTAGATTTCGGTAGCCTTTTCTTTTGATAAGGGTTTATTTTTATTTTTAAATTACGTGTCTGTGTATGTGTGTGGGGGGTTGTACACATACCTTCAGTACTCATGGACACCAGAAGAAGGCATCGGAGTCCCTGGGGCTGGAATTACCTGTGGCTGTGAACCACTAGCTATGGGTACTGGGCACAGCCCACTAGTCTCCTGCAAGAGCAGCAAGTGCTCTTAACTGCCCAACCATCTCCCCTTTTCTTTTTGTTCTGTTTACTTATTGAAAATTGCATTTATTGCATTTACTTAAATCACACCTAGCAATGTATTTTTTGTTTGCTAGTGCACTGTAATTTTCCTCATTTTTTTTTTGCAAGCCAAAGAAGAGCTTGCATGGCTGTCAAATGGGCAGACGAGGCAGATAACGCATTTCAGAGAGTATTGGAACTTGGCAAAACATGAACATACGCTGCAGGGATTTTGCATTTATTTTTAAAGACTTCTTTCTGTGTATGAGTGTTTTGCCTGCAGGGATATCTTTGGACCACACATGTGCAGTGCCCAAGAAAGACAGAAGAGGATGTCAGAGCCCCTCGCACTGGAGTAACAACCGCCTTGTGGGTTCTGGGATCTGAAGCCAGGTCCTCTGCAAGAGCAGTCAGGGTTCTCAACTGCTGAGCCTTCCAGCCTAGAGTTTTACATTTTTAGCCACCTGTCAAGCCACTAATAATGAAGGGGAAAATGAAACTAACATTAAAACTTACAGAATTATCGAGACTAAATTAATATGGAGTTGAGTTTCCATCAGTAATATGTAATTACACCTTATCAGAGCGGTGTGCTGGTATTAACACAGCTGAAAGGGGACGTGTCCCGACTGTGGTCAAAGGTTCTCTAAGTCACCGTATCGTAGAGAACTGAACCAGAGCACGTAGTCATATTTAGTTCTTAATCAGAGAGACAAAAAAGAGGACGATTGTCTGAATGTTTTAAGAATAACTACTTAATCACATTTTAATAATAATTTCTGGTTTGATTTTTCTAATCCCACTTCCTGAAAAGCTTACAGCAAGTCAAGAATGGAGGAAATTCCCAGGGCCCGGTTATCTGATGTGAATATGAAAGAGGAGGTGAAAGATCAGGCTCAGTGGTGGCAATAGTGGTTGCTGTTGGTTTTCTCCCGGTTTTTATTTATTTGTTTGTTTGTTTTCTCTCTCTGCTCCCATCCCTTCTCTCCATACCCTCCCAGCTCCATCCCACAGGATGCCTGGCTTGAGAAGTCCCTTTGCCCTGGCTCAGCATTCCTCCAGGGAATGCCATAGGAGCTCTCGAAGCTGAGGTGGCCTGGGTAGCGTGCTGGATGGCCAGGGCACGGTTGAACTTACCTGAGAAACACAGAGCTGGGGCTATCAGTGGAGCTGTGCTGGGCCTCGGTGCTGGTCTTCGGGCTGCTGGGAATCTCAAACTTGAACACATTGTCACTGGAGGAAGTCTTCTTCTTCCCCATTGCACTCTTGTCCAACAGCCCTTCAAGAAGTCAGCTCAGAAGCTCATCGTCAGAGCTCTCAAACAAAGTGAAAATTGTATCCAGCAGGCAGCCACAGCTGCTGCCTGGCAGGAAGCTCCTACCCGACTCTGATCTAGCCCAGGCAATTTTTTTTTTTAAAGTTAGTTAATGAGTAACGTATCAGTATGACACAGCCCGGTTCTCATCTTACTGACATTTGCTCTGAAAGAGAAACAAACGGATTTGGGCAAATCAGCTTTCGCTTTAGGAATATGAACATTGTTGAATCTGTGGACTTAGGCAGAAAAACCTATGGAAAAAATAAACGATTCAATCCAAACAGGGAGAAGCAGCGCGAGTTGCAGGTAGACATTAAAAACAGGATACCCTTGCTAGCTGCCTGAGCCTGCTGGGCAGGGTGAGGAATGTAGACGTACTGTTTCCCCATGCATACAGGAAATGATCCTCACCACTATGCTCAGGATGCTTACAGCTGTGTAAGCCTTGGTCCTCAGGACCTAAAGGCTTCTGGAAATCTGATGGACATGGCAAGGCTAAGTCAACTAGAACTCTGGCCCTCTATTCTGCTTGGTTATAGCTGGCCACAACCTTTAACAAAACCACACCAGCAACGACACTAAGAAGCAAGAGTTTGAGAGTCTCGTCTCTGTCACTTTCTGAGTGGGCAACTGATGGAGGAAGGTCATTGGCTAATAAAGGAACTGCCCTGGCCCATTTTATTGGTTAGAAGATAGGTGGGAGGAGAAAACAGAATAGGACGCTGGGAGGAAGAGGAAGTGAGCTCAGAGACTCCACAGCTCTGCTCTCAGGAGCAGACGCCTGAGAGAGACGCCATGCCCCGCTCCCGGGATGAAGCTCCGACCCAGGATGGACTAGGCTAGAATCTTCCCGGTAAGACCGGTTCTCACAGATTATTAGAGATGGGTTGATCGGGATGTGAGAATTAGCCTGTAAGTGCTAGAGCTAAAGGGCCAAGCAGTGATTAAATGAATACAATTTGTGTGTTGTTATTTTGGGGCATAAGCTAGCCAGGTGGCTGGGGTGCCAGGGACGCAGCCCCCCGCCGCTCTTATTACTTCAGTTGGCGCCCAGACGTGTGGACAACTAAACCCACTTAAAAAACCTGAGAAGGCTTAAAAATAAGGGAAAGAGAGTTTAACACAGATTTTTGCTGTTTGTTGGTGGCATGCTGTAGAGAGATTCCCTGATTCGGCAACAGTAGCAGAAAAAACGCTGTGTCATTTTAAAGCGCGACTTCCTGGGGCTGTGTCGCCATTGAGATCTCTGTCTGGCTCCTGAGGGAGACAGAGCTTTTGACTAGAGCATAAATGGAGTAAAGTGCTACGATTAGTTTGATGGCAACTAGACTCGCTGTGTTCTCGGGTCTGCTCTGCTTGCCAGAGGCAAGCAAGCACCTCATCTAAGAGAGGCTTCCTGACTCAGCTTTAGCTGCAAAGCCTGCAGCTCATTAAGAGGTCCTGCCACGAAATACTTAAACGGTGTTGACGAAAAGCTGAACTCATGCTTTTCGGTTTTCAGCCGTAGCAGGAAAAAAGCTGCGCCGTTTAAAAATGCCGGCTTTCTGGGCCATCCTGCCAGGGCAAACTCTGACTGTTTGAGGCAGGAGGGCCGGCTACCGAGAGAGGACTTGAGTGTTGTCTGTTGTAGCTCACTTGCTGGCAGGGACCTTGAAATGCCATACAGTTGTTGCAGTAAACATGGCTACAGCCTGTATATCCGCCATGAGGCTGGAAAGCTAAGGAATGGAATGGATCTAGCTGGCAAAGCCACGTCTTTAATCCTACTGATATTGCATGGTAAATTAAAGACTCATGTGGTCAGAAAAAGAGAGATATACAGTAAAGAGAGATTCAAAGACAAAGAAAATTTTTAAATGGTTTACAGTGTGTTAAAAATATATGCAGACTAAAAGTTGAAGTTCTTAAAGTAAAAAACAAAAAAAGGAAGAGAGTTGTTGTGTGTGGTAGCACGCACCTTTAATCCCAGTGCCTAGAAGGCAGAGACAAACAGATCTCTGTGAGTTCAAGGTGTAGTAGTGTACACCTTTAATCCCAATGCCTGGGAGGCAGAGACAGGCGGATCTCTGAGAATTCAAAGACAGCCTGGTTTACAGAGTTACTTCAGGTCAAAGATACAGAGAACCTGTCTCAAAAAGCAAAAAGTTAAAAGTAAAAATAAACGAAATAGAGGTTAAAACAAAGCTGTACAAAGATGGAAAATACACAGAGAATCTTGATACTGTATGCTATTATGCTCTCTTTGAATTATTTAAATGCTGAGGAAGGAGCAACAGATGCTAAAAGATATTTATTTATAAATGCTGCTGAACTAATCCAACATAGATACTTTGAAAATGCCTTAAATTTGAAATTTGGATCTAAGGACATGATACTTTGGAAAGGAGTTTCTTATTTTGTTTTCACAGAGGATGAGACGCTGTTCATTTCTTCTACTCCGATTTGGTATGATGGACCACGCCCTCCTGAAGGGTTGGTGTGAACACCTTCAGAAAATTGCTTCGCTCAACTGCCAACTGAGATGAAACTAGCACACAGGTTATACCATGAAAGACCTAATTAACGACGCCCCCATTCAGCAGGAAGCAGTTTGGAGAGAAAAAACTGCGCCCATGTTCCCAAATATGGTTTATAAACGTTCTTTTACATTTAAAAGGGGATATGATATAGATGTGAATAATTTGCATTAGTATAGACTTTGCTTTATTGATAGAGATTTAAGTCAATTTTGTTATATATATAAGTGTTTCTGATTTTGATTAAGGTATCGTGATTGTGTAGTTTATTTAAATATGTACTGTATAATTAAGAAATATAGGTTGTTAATGGATAATCATCGATAATAGTAAAGCTTGTAGTCATGTTAGATTTTCTAGATATATAGAGATATATTTTAGATAGACATTCTTCATGTCTTTCAAAGATTACAGAATAGGACATTTAATGTTTTAATAACTTAGGATTTTATATGACAATGAGACACTCTGCTCCTGGCAGCACCAGTCTACTTCAAGAGGAAGATGGGCATCGAAGAGGCTCGTTATGGAGTTTGATAGCCATTTGGGCAAGAAACTGCTCTTGCCTGGACTATTGCATAAACTGGACACAGAGAACCCGCAGAGAGAGGACTACTGAACTTGCCTAAGGTGAGATGATCTTTCAGGGTTCCTGATTCATGAAAGAGTCTGTGAGACATTCTGCAGGACACAACAGATAGTGACTGAACTGACTTTGAATTTTCCTGCTTTATGGAAATGTCTGCTGGATACCATGGGCCTGAAGGCCGAAGATGGATGCCCCAACGGTACAAAAGAACTTTGGGTGACTGTCTAGGCAGCGAGATGTCTTTGTCATTTCTAGAGTTTGAAGTTTCTTAGTTCTTGTTTACTTAGGCAATATTATATCTTTCTGGAGTCTTTGATGGAGTTAAGAATAGTTAGTTATAGTTTTCTTTAGTTATGATAAAGATTATTGTAACTTTTACTTGATAACTGTTTGGTTATATGTAATTTTGCTATGTTAAAGTTAAAGCCATTTTTTTTTTTTTGTTTGTTTAAACCGAAAAAGGGGAAATGATGGAGGAAGGTCATTGGCTAATAAAGGAACTGCCCTGGCCCATTTTATTGGTTAGAAGATAGGTGGGAGGAGAAAACAGAATAGGACGCTGGGAGGAAGAGGAAGTGAGCTCAGAGACTCCACAGCTCTGCTCTCAGGAGCAGACGCCTGAGAGAGACGCCATGCCCCGCTCCCGGGATGAAGCTCCGACCCAGGATGGACTAGGCTAGAATCTTCCCGGTAAGACCGGTTCTCACAGATTATTAGAGATGGGTTGATCGGGATGTGAGAATTAGCCTGTAAGTGCTAGAGCTAAAGGGCCAAGCAGTGCTTAAAAGAATACAGTGTCTGTGTAATTATTTTGGGGCATAAGCTAGCCAGGTGGCTGGGGTGCCAGGGACGCAGCCCCCCGCCGCTCTTATTACTTCAGGCAACTCAAATGGTCCCCTCCCTAAAGGGCTTGGTGTCAATCTCTCTGCCTCACAGGCTTAGGAGACAATTACACAGGAGAATGTGTCATGGTGGTTTGTAACTAAGAATTGGTTGATATACACTGTACCCAAACCCAGGAAGTCCAGAAAGGAAATGTCTTTGCATGATAATATTCAGCCACTCAATGGTCATGTGATAGAAAGCATCAGTGCCCTCCCACACATGGTTTTCCAGCAAGGAAAGTTCGCGCCAAAGGAGCCTGGGCCTTTGCGATCAGCCAGTGACGTGGAGAGAAGTACAGATTCAGAGTGTGGAAGGGAGCAGAGATTTCTGGGAAATCAAACCTTCAGCCTCCGCCTTGTTATCACTCTGCTGATAACCAGGCAGGGCTAGGTTTGCTGACTGCACCACTGCCTGGAAGCACACTCTGGGAATGAGGCAAAGTATGTCTTTCAGTGGAACTTTCCTGGTACCCAGTAGGGTGACCTGCTTATCTTTGTCTGCCTGGGATTTTTCTCCTAAGAATCAATCATCGCTGGGCAAACTGTGACTGGTGGCTACACCAGTGTCCTGTGCTGAGACTCTTGATGGTGTCTTGGACCCAGCTGCCCCTTGAGCATCCTGATGAGGCGTAATCTATGTCTCTCTCTTCTGTCTCCTTGCATGTCTCTCTTCTTGTCTTGGTATTTCCATTGTGTGGGAAATCACATTGCAAAAACACGGTATAAAATCTAAGTTATACTAAAGTGTTGCATGATACTGGCCATTGGATCTCTTAAATAAGCATCCATCAGCAAGGTAGGTTTCCAGCCTTGTTAGGAAAAGTCTGCTCAGCTCAGACGTTAACAAGCTACAAAGTACAGGATGTTGTTTCGCTCCTGCAGCTGCGAAGTTTAGTTGGTAGCAATGTTTAACTCAGAATAAAAGGTCTCTAAGGGGGTAAATTCTGGTGTCTGTGTGATGGGCATAGCTTCCACTAGGAAAGCTTCCCTAGACTTGATTAACACAATATCTATCTATTGGCAAAGCTCTCCACTAGCCTCCAGCCTTCATGGCCCCTCTGTGTGCTCTACATTTCAGTTTAAAATTCATGTCCAACAGTAGGCTGAAGATGGGTGCCCGCAATGTGCAGAAGAACTTTGGGTGACTGTTGAGCAGCGGGATCTCTGTCAATTCTAGAGTTTTGAAAGTTGCTTACAATGCACTTTCAGTTTACTTAGGTAATATCATATCCTTCTGGAGTCTTTGATGGAGTAGAAGAATATATAGTTAGAGTTTTCCTTAGTTATGATAAAAGATAAACTAGATAAAAATATTGTAACTATAATCCTTGCTTGATACCTGTTGTGTTATATGTAATTTTCCTATGTTAAACAGGAAACGGGAAATGGTGTGGGAAGTCCTTCTGTCTATGTGTTGCTTTTATTGGTTAATGAATAAAGAAACTGCTTTGGCGTGTGATAGGACAGAATAGAGCTAGGTGGGGAAAACTAAACTGAATGCTGGGAGAAAGAAGGCAGAGTCAGGAGAAGCCATGTAGCTGCCACCACGGACAGATGTGCTGGAACCTTGTCAGTAAGCCACAGCCACGTGGCAATACACAGATGAATAGAAATGGGTTAATTCAAATTGTAAGAGTTATCTAGAAATATGCATAAGCCAATAGACCAAGTGTGATTTAATTAATACAGTTTCTGAGTGATTATTTTGGGTCTGGGAAGCCAGAAATGAACAAGCAGCCTCCGCCAACAGGGAATGGAGGTTCCTCTCAACTACACAGAACAGTAAACAATCACTTATCACTATGAGGTTATAGGAAGCAACTTGCTTCCAAAGATACTCACTATGGTGGGATCTTCCAAGTGACCCTGGTGTCATGTAAGGATAATATCACCATGCCAGGAGAGAGTTCTCTGTTTCATTGCACCATCATATGATGAATTTGATAAAAGACCACCCCACCCATGAGCCAAAGCAAAATACATGCTGACTGTCTGAGTCAGTGTTTAGTTCATCCATTGGTTGTTGTAAATTTTCTAAAGTTAGATTCAGAAGACAATGTTCCCTGCTCTTTGACATTACTAGAATTAAAATCCCCACTCTCAACTCAGGCACAAAGCAAGAAAAAAATGGCTTTCTTTGAATTTCAAAAATGCTATTTTAATTTTCAGCTAACTGAAAGGAAATATTAACACTTAAAATGTAGAAAAGATCCAGATTTTGTTATTTTTAGGATAAATAATATTTAATTATAATAGATTAAATTTTGCCCTATCTGCAGCATTTCTGGGATGAGATTGATACAATTTGTTCCCCTCAATATTAGAATGATCTTGCTTCTCGTTCTTAGAGCATTAACAATTGACCATAAAACTTGACCACAAGACATATCATAGATACAGAAATTCTTTGTTGCTCCATTTGTTTATTACTTGTGTGAAACACATGCACGTCTTTGTTGCGTGTGTATGTGTGTGAGAAAGAGGGAGGAAGAGAGAGAGAGATTTAAGATTGCAGTTAATTGTCTCACTATATTTTATACCTCTTTAGAGTAAAATAACATGTTTAAAACAAACAAAAAGAAATTTATGGCCAAGATGATGTTTGAAGTCTTCTCCATCTCTTTGTGTAAACACCACAGAGTAAAATTTGGCTTTAAGTGTTTTTTTTTTAATTATTTAATCAAGCAGGGCCCATAGTTCTAACAACTTGGCATTGTGCAACAATGATAGGCTTGTTTACTTGAACCCAAGAGTTCTGAAGTCCATGTCTGAAGCTGTAATCCACCTTCTGCTGCTAACTAGTTTTGAGGTGGGGTCTTTCTGCCTGTTTCAGCTTCTTTTCCTCCTCTTTCTTCTCCCCCTCCCATCTTTTCTAGAAGTATGGAGTTTGGATATCAAGGCATACGATCAAACTACAAACATTAGACAGCTTTAAACCAGCTTCCCAGAGGCATGGAATGTAAAATTCTATTTATAAGTGAATATTTCCTCTGTGATTAAGCAGGGTTAGAGAGATTTGTACTCTGTGATTCATTTGGTGAATTTGGCTGTGTCTTGGCTAGAATAAAAGACGTTAGTTTGTGTGCTCCAAATTCATGTTACTGCTGTTTGGGCATGGAAGGTTCGAGTATACAGTCTGTATGCAGACGGAATCAGAAAAATACTATGGATGTCAGGGAAGATTATGACTTTTTCAAAAACAATTATTTTTAGTTATGTGTATGTTCCTGGGTGTATGTGGAGTATGTAAGTTTAGGTGTCCACAGAGGCCAGAACAGGGTGTTCAATACCCTGGAACTGGAGTTACAGGCAGTTGTGAGCCACCTGATGTGAGTCCTGGGAACCAACCTAGGGTTCTGTGCAGAATCAGCTGTGTGTGCTTTTAACCAATAGGGTCGTCTTCTCCAGCCCCAACTGTGGTTTTGAGCTGGCCATATTTTCACTAATGTTGAATGGAATCATACATCGTGCACTTAAAAAGTGTGGTTTCTTTTTCTCGATGCAATGGCAGCTGTGTGCTCACGCGTGGCTTGTGGAAGACACAGCCCCACAAGCAGAGCTAAGAATCTGGGGACTCCAAATGCCCCCTTTATGGTAATGGTGCCACCGAGTAGCTTGTACTGTTCCTGGCTAACTCATTGGCTACAGTCCACATAAAGTTCCTTTCAGTGTCTTCAAGAATCTTCTGTTCTATGATTTCTATCGTGAAGATTGGAGATGAGGTTCATTCATCTCTCGTCAGCCCATCTCTGCGAGGATGAAGGGGCAAGACAGACATGGGCCTTGACAATGTCTAATTATATAACTCTATAGAGGCAGTGACAATAGGAGGAGTTTTGCCCCCAGAGAGATTAGAAAATTAACCTTCCGACAGCAGTAAACTCTTTAGGCGTTTTGATTGGTCTTTGTGACAGAAGGGAAAGAAGTTTGAAAACAGTTTCCTAACCCAGTCCAACCAACAGCCCGGGCAAATATTTTCATGGTTCTCAATTGTGTTTGCTTACATTTATAAATTAAATTACGATTGTTAATTTTGGGCTGGTGAGATGGCTCTGTGGATAAGGAAGCTTGAGACCCAACCCGATGATCTGAGTTCAATCCCTGGAAACCACACGGTGGGAACAGAGAAGCCGTGCTGGCAACTTCTGAGGCCCGCATCCAGTACGCAGTGCACACACCTCTGTCCCCCATCAGAAAATAAATAAACAAAGGTAAGAACTCTAAAAAAGGATTCCTCTTCTCTCTCCTCCTTCCTTCTTTTCCCCCTTCATCTCCTAGTCCCCCTCTTTCTCCTCCTCCACTCAACACTGTTGCAAGGCCCACTGCTCAGAGCCCACACCTCCGGGTCATAGTTCCATACTCAATTCACAGTGGTGACGAGGCCACTCTCCTGCTGAGGTGGAAGCTGCCCTTCACTAGCAGTGTCTTCTATGGGAGCCTGAGGGAAAGGAGGGGTGAACCTAGGCTCAAAGTGGTTCTCATCGCGGTCAGATCCATCACGGTTCCTGTTTGTATCAGGCACAACAGCGCGTTTCTCAGAGCGTGATCACTGAGCCACGTGGCAGATAGAGGTGTCATGTTTAGAACGATGCTGCCTGGGACCATAAGGGACTGACCAGTCCTCCCGTTCACAAGATAGGGATGTTCCAGATCCAGATGGGCTGTGGATCTGGCGTTTGCCCATTTGGCTGGCTCACAGTGACAGCAGAAAGCAGACCCACCAGAAACCTGCAGAAGCTGACTCGCTCATTTTGAGACAGACACTTTGACACTCAAGTCTGGGTGCTGGCTGAAGCCCCTCCATCTGTCCCCAGGACTCTAGATTTAAGTAGCTTGTGTTCTCTGATTTAATTTGCATCAGCTGACAGATTGCATAGAGTGATTGCATACTCTGCCTTTGGCTATATCTAACTTGGTAATTATTTTTGGAGATACTATGGTTATTTGTGTACTAAAGGGGCATTTTTAGTGATATTACTAGAGTAAAATATATCATAACATAAAAGTTGCAATTTTAAGTCAATATGTCTGTGATATTATTCATAAAATAAATGTTTATTATTCTGAAAATACATAAAACATAAAAGTACTTCATATCCCCAAGAAAAACACTGTTCATATCGTGGTGTCATCAAATTTACATTTTATTCCCAAAGTTTACCAAAGTCATTCAGTAATCCTGAAAGTATGGCCAACATGACTAAATAAATAAATTTATCACTTTTGAGAGCCCTTATCAAAAGGGAGTAATAAAAAAATATGTCTTCTTGGCTCCTTCCTTACCAGAGGCCAAGGGCAGCTGAGGTGTTAACAGTATCATTGGACAACCTCAGGACACAGGGCTGAAATTTATCGTAGGTCACCACAGGTTTGGGATGAGTCTAGGAACTTGATGTTGATTGCTGGTGGCCTTGTCAGAGGAGCAGCAGATGGCAATTGACATCAGGGTGTCAGCCCACTAGGAGGAAAATCCCTGATGGGTGAATCTCGGATAGGGATGGCATTTAAACCGCAGATTCCAGAATGTCTCTTCCTTCTGCTGTGCCTTTCCATGTCTGCTGTTGCCATCTTCCTCTGGTTTCTGACAGGGTGTGAATGGGTGTGGGGAGATCCCCACTGCTGTGATGTGGTGTGTTTATCTCACGGAATTATCCTGTTCTACCTTGCGTTTTTACCTGTGGCTTATTATGGGGATGATTTCTTCGTAAGCCTCACTGTCTAATTGATAATAATAATGTCAGTTCAAATAGAGCTTTGATGATTAAAAATAAAACAAAGAAGTGTTGCCCAACTAGAGCACGCGAGTTTCTATTGAGGAGCTGTATAGACAATTGAGTCCCGGTAGCCCAGCTAGTTTAAACTCTTTTAATCTTAATGTTGGGAGATGTGTTCATAGGTTTCACAGTGCATCACAGCTGGAACAAAGCTTTAAAAATAGCTTAAAGTTAGACCAAGATGTTTTTGTGAAGTAGCTTTGGGGTGAAAAACGGAAGATAATCTAAAGTTTTAGAAAGGCTCATAGCTGAGTGAGGAACTCTTTAAGGTCAAGGAACAGGAACAAAGCAGCCCAGTTCTCATTAGCTGATGTGCCTGATTGTTAGGATTGGTTGATGATCAATTCCTTGTACCCATTTTTGCCCTCAATCTCCAGATATAAAAAACTATTGATGAGTGGGTATGCACCCTAAAGATTTAGAGTAGAGCTGACTGATTGCTTTTCCTGTATTAAAGTTTAGGTTTGTGATTCCTTTAATATTCCTTAGACGATTAACTTTCAAGATAAGTAATAAAGTGATTGATTCTTTCTTTGTGACCACCCTTTGCAGCCTGCCAGTAAAAGAAATGGCTGAGAAAAATCCCCACTGCTTGCTCACATCCTGTTAATCTGTAACAAATTACTTAGATGTAAATGTATGTGGGTTCTTGGATGATTTTATTTTGATTGTGTAAGGGAGATGCAAAGCATGTTTTTACTTGTATTCAATATAATCATTCACTTGAAAAATAGAATGCAACCATATTGTAATTTCTACATTGCCTGGAAGATTTTGTTGGGGTATATAAGATGTAGAAGAAAAAGAAACAGACAGAATTCAAGAAAGGAATGCAAAAGAAAAGGTCTGAAGGAAACCACCAGGAGAGTATGTGAATGTCTTTCCCCCTTACCCCGCAGATAAAAAACTCACAGTATACCGACTCCATGGGTTTCCCTTTGAGCCCTGTGTTGCTGGAGGCTGCCTCCCCGCCCAGGCAGCAGAAACTGATTATGAGATTTGGGGACCAATATGAACCTTACAAAGCATTCAGTTAAATTAGCTCTTCTTGTCTCTGTTTGGAGAGGATGGCGACCTTCTCAAGCTCACAGAATAATCAATAGCGAGGGGAGCACTGCCTCCAGGCTCCATTCATTTCTGACCTCATAAATGGATGTTTTCTGCATGATGGTGCTCTGTAGACCTACTCCTCGCTGTGAATCATGGGGGATTAACTCTGCTCAGCTGCAACCCATTAATGTGTGCTGTTTGTTCCTCTCGTTCATAGTTGTCTCTTTCCCCTTCTCCTCCCCCTTCTTTCTCTTCCTCCTCCTCCCCCTTCTCCTCCTCCTCCTCCTTCTTCTTCTTCTTCTTCTTCTTCTTCTTCCCCTTCTTTTCTCTTCCCCTTCTCCTCCTCCTCCACCTTCTTCCATTATCTATCTATCTATCTATCTATCTATCTATCTATCTATCTTTCTATCTATCTTCAATGGAAGGTCCCTTACCAGTCCTGCTTTCATGGGTGGCCAAAATCAAGGGAAAGGGGTGGGTCACCAGCTGGCTCAGGGAGGGCCATTTCCACATATCATTTCCACACAGAACTAAACAGACAAACACAGAATCACTATTGTGGTTAGAAGTTGGCAGCATGGGATGGGGGTGAGGTCAGGAGTAGGGATGTCATTAAAATATAATAAAGCTGTCCTTGTACTGGGTTCCTGAGAAGGGACTTGGCCTACAACAACCCAAGAAGAATCACAAGATAAAACAACAAAACAAAACAAAAACAAACAAAAGGAAACCAGTTTGGGAAGGCCAGAACCATCAGGGATCGAGGGGAGATGATGGTCCAGGGGGGTGGGGACATTTGGTAACTGGGATGAGGGGATTGCTGTCTCCCTGCTGGGATACCCCAATCTCCTCCAGTCTGGCAGGAAAGGGGCAGTTTGCAACCCCCCACGGGCAGGTCTGGGGCTGCTATATATTCCAGGCAGGAAGAGTGCAGGGGCTCACAAAGGCTTGCCCTCCAGGGACATGACAGCTACCACTTAGTTTTTCTGCCTTGGTGCTGTGGTCCTTGACCATCTCTTAGCAGTTTGCTGTCAAATTCCTGTCAGCTTCTTCTTCATGGCACCCTTGGGGCTGGCATAGATCATTTTGCTCTTAAAAGGTGTATTGTCAGGTGCCTAGAAGAAGAAGAACACCAGGTCCTCCTTCTTTTACTTGGTCTCTTAGGGTTGCATTGTAGAGAGCATAGCTGCAGTTCTTGTCTGGCAGCATCTTGACAAAGGTGGTGTAGGGATCATCCACAGTCTGCTACCAGGTCACATCTCCCACCAGGATCTCCTCGCCCTCCTCCAGGAGGATGCTCTTCTTGTCTGCATTCTGGAAGAAAAGCACCACCTTCTTGCATTTCTTCACTTTTGGGGTTGAGGACTTGCGCACTTCCTTGTCTTTGAACACCCCATGACACCATCAGAGACAGTCGCAACAAAGGCCTTGTTTTCAGAAGCTTTTGGCACAGAACTGAGCCACCGCAGCTGCTGCTGGGATTCGCCTGAACCGCGATATTTCTCTCACATACAGCTTAATAGTTTTAGTTCATCCGCGAGTGTACAGTCTGACTCCCACGTGCTAATTCTGAGTGTGTCGTGAGGTGGATCCTAGCTTCTTGTAGCTTATTCATGCTCTTTCATCGAGAAAACTATTTCCACCTTGGATTGCTCTAATCATTTTGTTAAAAGTTAATTAGCTGCATATTTTAATTACTGTTTATTCCTGAGTAACTAATTCTTTCCAACAACTTAAGTAGAAACATCCTCAGAATTGTGAGTTCTGTATTACTTTTGAAGCAAACGGCAACGGAATGATATCTCAAATGCACGCCTGTGGAATCAAAAGCCCAGCATCCTTCCCGTTGCTTCATCGTCTCCTTAGAAGGAAAAAACAACCCCTGTTCTCTTAACCCATTTTTATAATATGATCTCCGTTCCCATCATCCTGCACAAGCTATTTGTCTTCAGAGGGCTGCCTGTGACCATGACGTGCCTTGTATGTCTATCTGGACGCGTTCTCTTTATTGCTCTACAGCTGGGTAGTTATCCACCGGCCCAAACCTCCAATCAAAATCTTTACTGTTTGAAGGATTTAAAAAGAAATTGTAGCTGGAATAATAGAGAATCTTCACCTATCTGCCAGTAATTTGATAAAACTTAAACGAAAGAAAAATTCCCAAGCCCCAAAGCCTGAACCACAGCTCCTGCTTTAAAAAAAAAAAAAAACCCTGATATTATTTTTTAATTCTCTGTCTTTCCCTTTCCTTTCTGCGGTGTGTGTGTGTGTGTGTGTGTGTGTGTGTGTGTGTACATGCACATCAGGCCAGAGGCATGGTGCTGGAAACTGAACCCAGGTCCTCTGTGGGAGCAGTATGCTCTTAATAGCTGAGCCACTTCTCCATCTGTCGTTGCAAGGAACTGAAGAAACATAACCTGAAACCAAACCTAGCTGTATGGATTAAAAGGATGCAGAGGGACACCCTGGAGAGGGAAATGCAGAGCTCAGAGCTCGCTGAGTCGTAGGCAGCAGCCTCACCTTCCTCCCTGTGTGTCACCCACTCACTACCTTCTGTCTAAATTCTTCAGCTTGAAGCACACAAGAAACTCACCTAAGTCTGCTTGCTATGTAATGGCTGTAAATGCCATGCTCCTTTCTAGAAGTCCCCGAGTATATTCAAGTCTGTAGGACCATGCTCACCATGATCAAAAAGCCTCTGATGAAGGCTTTCAAAATAAACAAGGAAAGTGTCTCAGTGAGCAGCCAAAGACCTTTTCCATGCAGAGAAAAAGGCCCTCCACATGGTGCAAGCGGCTGCACGCCCCTCTCTGTTGTTTGTTTTTCCAGGTCCGAGACCTGTCACTTACAATTCCGGGTCCAGCTCCTCCGGTTTCACATCTCTCCACGGGAGCAAATTCTTCCAGGGCATGAGCTGAGCTTGCAGTGTTTCCTGGATGCTCCTCTTCGGTGACAGGGCCTGCTGCGTTCCTTTCATCTCCGGAAGCCAGCTGATCCAAGAAACTCTGGAGAGTACCAGGAAGAAACTCCGGGTTTGTGCTCCACCTGGCCAATGACAGCCTTGTCAGAGAAGCGTCTGGTTTCTCTTTCAGGGGCTGCTCAGGAAGACAGGATTGGCCACACCCGAAATGTCCACCTGTGGCTCTGAAGGTGACCACAGGGAATCTGTGCAGCCACTGTGGAGATCAGCTACGGAGGTTCCTCAAAAGTAAAAATAGAGCTCCCATGTGACCCAGCTGCACCACTCCTGAGCGCAGGCCAGAGGCTTCAGAGTCAGCAGACCATAGGCAGATTTGCACATCCATGTTCACTGTAGCGCTATTTACAAGCGCCAAGATATGGACCCGAGATGCCCGTGAGAGGATGACTAAAGAAAATGCGGTATATATACACAAGCTTTAAAGAATGAAATAATATCATTTTCAGAAAAATGGGTTGAACTGGAGATTATGTTAAGGGAAACGAGAATGACTGAGAAAGACAATTGTCAATCTAGATTTCAATGCATGTGAGCATACAGAATATAAACATGCACATACTCATTGTGAAAGCCTAGGGGGCCTATTTGAGGAGAACGAGGTGAGCAGAGGGAGATGGAAAATCAAGGACAAGTGAGGGTTACATTACCGAGTCCTCCACCAGTCCTGATATAATCCTTTTACACTAGAAGGCAGCGAGTGTCTGCAACTTGACGGTTTCTACCAGAATTCTCAAATTATCCTCAGTTTATTCAAGTTGGGGACTATACATTATATACATTAAACCTCTGCAATGCAAGTTGGATGTTCACTATTAAACGACATCACCCATGTTTCAACTGGAATTTCTGTAGTCAGAACGGAACATGACTTCTGCTGAATGCTCAGTGCTCCTCACCTGTAGAGAGTCTAGAACTATGTACCTATTAATAAAGGAAACCTGCCGGGGGAGTTGGTGGATTCATGGAGCTGCCCTTTCCGATTCTCTGTGAGCGGTACCATAGTGTCAACAAGGCGGGTACTAAAACTGCTTATTTATTAGAATGAAGAGGGGTTCTAGCCTTTCCCCCCTTCTGTATCAAAATCTCAGTCGTTGAACTCAAATGGTTGTATGTGTTTTATGTATTTAAGATCACTATAGAACAAAGGGAAGAGGATGTATTTGCACAGGAAGTTCTAAGATAAAGGTGTTCAAACAGACGAGCACAGCACGTTTGAGTCTAAGGTGAGATGGAGCCAGACGTTCCCATGAACAAGACGATTAGGACCACAAATGACGTTTATTCTATGATCTCCACCCTCTTTTCTCCTCTTTGATGAAAGTTTGCCTCAGATTCTGGGGAAGATTAGCAGCACTACAGCCCATGTTAGTCAGCTTTCTGCCACCGGGACACCCGAGAAAAACCATTTAAAAGGGAAAAAGCTCCAGTTTGTCTAAAGGCATGGGAGATTTCAATTCATGGTCAGTTGACTCCATTGCCTTGTGCCTGAGGCTAGGCAGAATATCATGGCAACTAGAGAATGGGCCACAATGGCTTTATTTAAATCAGTGGTTCTCAACCTTCCTAATTCTGCAACCCTTTAATACAGTTCCTCATGTTGTGGTGCACCCCCCAATCTTATTTTCAGTGTTATCTTATAGCTGTAATTTGCTACTGTTATTAATGGTAATATAGACATCTGTTTTCCACTGATCTTAGGTGACCACCATGAAAGGCTTGTTCAGCCTCCCAAAGAGGTCGTGACCCACAGGTTGAGAACTTCTGGTTTACATTAGTAACATCTATGTCCCCATACAGCACTCTTTGTAACTTCTGCCCACTTTGACTTGAGTGTGTGCTTTGCTTTGGTGAACAGAATATGGCGGATGTGACGTTCTGACAGTTGGAAACTTAGACCTCAAAAAGTCTGAGCGCTTCTTCTCGGTGGTCCTCATGGTAACATGCCCGAATCACAGGCATATTACCATGTCCTCCCTGAGCAGACCTGGGTCATCCCAGCTGCAGGACTCATAGGCCACTCCCTTCCCAGCTCATGGGCCATCTTACCACAGCCACATGAATGAGCCTGGCCCAAATCTACTCTACTTGGGTTTCCAATACTTCCGCTAACCTCTAGGCTCATGGAAAAATAACAATGCATGTTCAAAACTTATGCTCCAAAATCATATGTTAGCCATGGATAACTGCTTCTGAACATTATTCATAATATGAATGGGGTCAATGGGGAATAGCTCCTCCCAGGGACAATCACAATGTAAATGTCAAGTGTTCGAAGCAAATGAGGTTAAATCCGAGGCAGCATTCTGCATCAGGCAGAATCAAGGGAGTCCCAGTCTTCAGGGAATGAGAGACAGATCTATTGCAGAGCTAATGTATTAAGAGTGAAAGGTGACATTAGGATCAGGATTATGATGTCTGTGACAGGTCTCAGAGTCAAATATGGTAAACCCAGTCTCTCACTCATACCTGATATATGAGATATCTCATAGCTGATATGATATATCTCATATCTCCACCGCCTTTCCGTCCCTGCACTCCGCTTGAGGTTTCTCAGCAAAGTTCAGGACAGGGCCCGGCATCGCTCTCCTCAGGCCCTGTTCCCACAGCACTATTCTCTAGGAAGGGACAACACACCGTTAGTGTGACAAATTCACCATCAGGGTGATACCACCCAGCTTCGGCTTCCGCCTCATGCCTGACCTGGAAGCGCCCTCAGACATCCTGAGGTCCTAGCAACCACACAGTTGAGTTCCTTCTCTGAAAAATGATGGTGAGGGACGGACATTGGCCAAACCCTATGCTTTCTCTACATGGCTTAGCCTCACTGTTAAGGAAGGAAATAGAAGAAAAACAAGAGTTGATTGCATTTAAGACAGATAGTCCAAGGTCCTTGTGATCACCAGTAAAGATGCTTTCTGCTGATTTGGAAACTTGGAGTTATGGGCCAAACTTTTGGTAAATATTAACTCTCATTTTAATACTTTCCTTATTGGCCCCAAAAACGAAAGTAGTATCATGTAGATAAATCCAAAGTAACACGTAATGGGAGGCGAGGTCAGAAATGCAATATCAGCTTGATTATTCAAGTTGTGATCCTCTTTAGAGAAAAGAATACAAAAATCTACCTCTTGCTCAATATTATGAGTGTAGCAAGGTCATTCCTCTTTAGGAAGTTCCTAAGTCTATGATGCAATTCCAGGCCCACGAGGGAACTTTAAAGTCTTCTCTAGTCACCTAATCAGATGGAAATCCTTTCTAGATGCTTCATCTTCTCAGCCTTTTGGAAGGCAGTAGAGGTTTCCTCAGAGTTTGGAAAGGAGGGAAGAATGTGGGAATGAATTTGA
This sequence comes from Microtus oregoni, assembly GCF_018167655.1. NCBI lineage: Eukaryota > Metazoa > Chordata > Mammalia > Rodentia > Cricetidae > Microtus > Microtus oregoni. Next base: position 8,394,419 of record NW_024543976.1, read on the forward strand.
AGCAGTGAGGAGCATTAGAACGATGGCATTTTCTAGAACAAAGTGCTCCAAACCGCGTTATCAGAACACTTCACTCGTAAGAGATGTGGCTCCGGTCACTCTGTCTCCCTTGTCCTCAGTTTTTCATATGTGATAGATACATGGGCTTGGGGATGAGTCAGCATTTCCCTAATCTGTGGATAATTTTTCTAGCCCGCATAAAAGTTGGGAAATGCTGTGTAAAATTTTTGTTCCTCAGAGAGCCCTTGATGAAGGTCACATGTAATAAAGCTAGACACCTATGTTAACCCAGGCTTAGGCAAAAGAGATCATGGAAACCTATTAACACCTATTGGAAAAAATCTTCTTTGAGACATGCAGACACAGTCAAATAAGGCTTTCTTTGGCGGTAAAGATGCCTACTTTTGCCAAAGGAGGAAATGGAGGAATCATTTTGTTGATTGCCAATTCTGTCAGGCATCACCCAGGTGTTTTTATTTTTCTTGTTTACTCCTTACAGTAACCATATGGAATAGTATTAATTTATTTTATCAGTACCAATTTTAATAATTATGCCTTTCCTCCTCCATAACCAGTTTACCTTGATGAAGAGAGCAACAAGAAATACATAATCTCTTGGGGGTAAGTTTTGTTCTCTTGTTTTGCTTTTTGACTGAGACAAGGGCTCTTTATGTAGTCCTGGCTGACCTGGAACTTATTATGTAGACCAGGCTGGTCTTGAACACACCAAGATTGGCCAGCCGTTGCCTCCCGAGTGTTGGGATTAAAGGTGTGTGCCACCATGCCCAACAGGGCTTACTCTACAAATGTGTAAGGCTTTTTACCAGTCCTATGACGAATGTCATCTATACTAGTGTCGCCCCAATCCTAGCGTTTCCTGTGACTGGTCCCTAGTAAATAAAACATCTTAGATTTCATGTGACCAAAGTAAAAATTTAAATCCACGACAACATTTTAAATCTCCTTGACAACTTTCCTTGTGGTTCTTTACCTTTCTTGTCAGTGTTTTCTCCTCCACCTGGGTGACTGCGGAGCGGTATAGACGATGCTAATGCCTCTCACCGACTCCTTCCTCACTTACTTCTATCAGGTATTAGCATCTGTGCCGTCAGAACGTGCCCCTAAGTGCCACTGCCCTGAAAGCTAGATGAATAGCGTTCCAGGTCTGTCTGTCCTTCCTCATGAATCTTCTCTCTCCACAGGGTGATCTTACAAAACAAAATTAGTCATGTCCTCCACCCCCACCTCCAATGCTAGGAATTAAACCCCAGGCAGGCACTCCATGCCGAGCTACACTCCATAAATCAAGCCCTTTTCACTTTTCCTATTTTAGATGTGACAGTGGCAGCGTTGGTTGGTGCTCCTCGGTGCTGCCCGGACTAGCCTTGAGCTCCCAGGGTCAAGGGATCTTCCTCTCTCAGCCTCCTGGGCATCTGGGTCTCCAGGTGTAACCATTGTCTGGCTTTATTCTCCTTAAAGTTGCCTGATGATTTCATGTATCACTAAAAATGAAATGGAAATACAACCTCTGGCCCTGATGAGACCCCTGTCTTCACCTACATCTTGGCTCATGCCTGCTTCCATTGGTTTTCTTTCTGATCAGCAACAATCCAGGCTCTTTCCTAAACTGTGTACCCACTTTGTTCTCTGCCACACCCCCAGCTTTTCCTGTCAGTCTCTTCTCAAATGTCACCTCCTCAGAGGCCCTCCCTGACTAGGCTGTGAAGAACACTTTTACCTTGTGCAGGAAGTACCATGACCCTTTGTCCGTTTATTTGTAAAAGCAGCTGCTCTCTGTCTGCCTGGTTAATTTCTTTTCTTTTTGGTTTGTTTTGTTCAAACGTGTATCCCTAATCCAATGTCTATTACAGTGCTTGGCCGGATAGATATTTCTAGAGTTGCTGTGGTGTGAATGTGTTGCCTGTACAATCTAGGGGTTGCTGATGTGGTACAGACAGGGGGTGGAGCCTTCAAGGGTACTTAGAGCACAATGGCTGCTCACTGGTTTAAAATGGAGAAGACTTCACACAGGCTGAGTCTGTTTAAACTCCTGCTTCATTGTGAGGAAGACCCTGGTTGGACAAGGAATGCTGGCAGCTCCCAGAATAGTAAGAACGTAATACTATTCTTTATACCTTAGCTATTTGCAGATATTTTATTGTAACAGCACAAACAAACTTAATTAATTAATGAAAGAAAACTGTTTTTTTTTTGTTTTTTTTTTTTTTTTTGGATCTCTCTTTGCTTTCTTGCCGTTTCTGACTAATGCTCATTTTGAGAACAAACCCATGTAAAGACAAAAGCAGTGTCCTCAAGCAGACCTCAAGCACATGGACGCAGACACACCTTGGATGAAAATTTAATTTGCAAAAAACAAAAAGGACGTTCTAAATAGCTAAGGAAGTTCGTCAAATACATTTGCTCACAGACTGAGGACTTAGGAAAGAAAAATTGGTTATCATTGTACGCGTTAGAAGTGGGGGCTTCAGGGGGAAAACAGAAACAGAAAGTATACATGATTAAATACAGACCTTGTGAAATGCTTGCTGTGTTGCTCATGACTGCAAAGGCAACCACCTATAGTGGCTTCCCTCCTCACACGTGTACCCTAACTGAGGGGAAAGGAAGGGCTGAAGCGGCCTCTTCCCTGAGGCCCTCTTGGAAAACACCTGTGTGTTACAACCAAGATGGTATTTACAAGGGGAGATTGCTAAATTGAAGCTGAGTGAAATGTTTCTAAAAGTTGGGGAGCTGGCAAGGAGTAATGGAATGAAACCAGGGATCAGGAGGGTCCCATCTTTGAAGTCCTGGCTCCATCTAGTGGCCAATGAGTCCAGATTTCTAGACCAATCCTTTCCCCGTAAAGGTGCCTCTCAAAAGTCTGCTTGTTTCAGAATTGAGCAAGGAGCTTGTACAAAAGCTGTTTTTGTGTAAATTCTTGTTGGCTCACAACCATCTGTAATGAGGTCTGGTGCCCTCGACTGGCCTGCAGGCATATATTGTATACATAATAAATAAATAAATATTTTAAAAAAAAGACCACTTTGGTAGACCTTGACTGTGGTTCCGCCCTCCACTAACGCTAGGCTCTTTGTTTCGAAGATGTCAAAAATATCCAAGTACCATCGATCGCAATTCACTTTGATTTTACAATATAATAAATACCGTTTAATACCGTTTATTAATTTAAAAGCAAGGGAGGTGCAGGGAGTGATCAGACAAACAGAACTGACTTCCAAAGAGATCCTTGAATCCTAAAATCAGTTAAAGACAGAAGCATCTAGAATGCGTGTTTTTAAGATAGTGATGCCCTATTCGCTCACCAAACCAATAGAACAAGAATTTATAGAATTTGATCATCGTCAAAAAAGTTTAAAAATACAGGCTTCAGAGAAAAACCCCATCTATTCCTTGTGGAGTGTTTGCAGTCAGGGAAACAGGTCCAGGGCCCATTTTTCTCTTGCCTGTGCTACAAGCATCTGCCAGGTTTAGTCGATTAAACTCCTGATTTGTTGTTTCTAGAGCTGGGCTGGACTCACTGAGGTGGCTCTGCCTTTGTTCTTCCCTGGGCGCCATCAGGTAGGCTTCACCCTGGGGCTGGTTAGTAAGGGTCTCCAGTAGCAGTCAAGGTTTGTGTGCTTGAAGCTCATCCCGAGAAAGGCTCAGGCTTGCACCCAGGTCCCAAACACCCAGTGGAGTCGCCAGCCGGCTAACAAAGAATTCTATTAGCATCAACCTGTGTCTTAGTATCCAACAATCAACAGAGCTATTAGATGCTGGGAACAGAACCCAGGTCCTCTACAAGAACAAATAGTACTCTTAACCACTGAGTCGTCTCTCCAGCCCCCTTAAGTTTTATTTTTGACAAAGGCAATTGCTTTCTTTGTTGCTATGATAAAATATCTGATGGAAGCAGCTTACTGGTCTAGTTTGGCTGCTGGACTGGAAACCTTGGCAGTATGGCGGCAGGAGTGTGAACTACTACTCACATTATATCTCCAGCGAGGAAGAAGAGAGAGAACACTCAGCTTGCTTTCCCTTCTTCCTGTTTTTATTAAGTCTGGGTGCCTAGCATGAAGGATGATGCCACTCGCATTCAGGGTTAAACCACTCTGGGCACATCCTCAGTGATCTACCCAGAGGTGTGTCTCCCAGGTGACTCCAAATATAGTTAACTTGATGCTAAAGATGAACCATGGCATGCAGGGTGTACGATGTAATGTTCCCACTTGTGCAAACGTTGGGGGAATGAACAAGTGGAGCTCATTAACATCTCCACAGAGCTCTGCTTGCCAGCCGCCCTCTCTTCTGAACCAGCTGCTCAACACTGGCTTCACCGTTTGCTTTTTGTGCATTTCCCCTTGAAATTCCACTAAAGCTTTGATATTTTAATGCTGGGGACCAGGTCTGTCAAATGCTTTTCTCTGAACTATTTGTTTAGACCCTTCTGAAGTGGAAAGGAAGCCATTATAAAGCACAGTTACTGACCTGGGCAAAACCAAACATGGACCTCACAAACAGTATGGGGTGGGGGACAAAACGTTTGCCTGATTTACCAGAGCTGGGAAACAGGAGTGGCTGATCTGCAGACAGAGCCACGGAGGAGTCCTGAGGGGAGGGGTTGCTCGCGAGTGGAATTTGAAGTTATAACCCAAGTGTTGGTTATTTCAGGGAGTGGGATGTGTTTGAGCACTGTTCTCATTGTTTGTCCTCTTTTCTGTTTGTATTAGCTGGTTACAAAGTAGGCCATTGAAAGACAAAAAACGATTTTTCTCATTGACATTCATGGGAGGATTGAGACTAGGAGCCTCCAGTGTTATGTTTGTTTTTTTTTTTATTAAGCTTGGAATATTTATCTTTTCAGACCTCCCTTTTTCTTTGCAGTCCTGATTTTCAGTTTTCTTGGGTTCGGATATCTTTATAAGTTACATTCAGGGGGTCAGGCATTTAACATGGTAGCGGCAACCAGCACCAGAAAGAAAATGACTCAGGACACTAGGAAAGAGAGTTCAGCGGTCTGGCAGGTCCATGAGACAGCTTTTTACTGAAGAACACTAATTATACTCCAGTACATGTGGAAGCCACCAATAAAAGACACCCCTCTGAATGATGAAGTTACTGAAGCCAGTATTTCTAGACTGAGTCCCATCCCCAAACATTGTGGTGGCTATATAATTTGGTGTTTCTTGGAGAAAAGTTCTAAGCAGAGATGTATATAATTTCTTTGAAAGGGAAATAGAATTCAAGGGGTCGGGCAAAATTCACTAAGTATTCTGCTTTTGCCCAAATTACCATTTAATGTCAGGCTCACCTTTGCCCAGCAGACTGTATTGGCAGTCTCTTGCTTCCCTCTACAGCATTGGTTCTCAACCTCTGGGTTGCAACCTTCTTGGGACTCACATATTGGATATTTATGTTACAATTCAAAACAGCAGCAAAAGTACAGTTATGAAGTGGCAATAAGGTCATTTTATGGTTAGGGAATCATCACAACACGAGGAACTGTATTGAAAGGGCCTTGGATAGCTTTTAGTTGTTTTCTCTGATAGTTTTGAGACCACGGTAGGATGACTGACATCCTGAAGTGGTCCTTCCTGCCAGCGGAACTGTTCAGAATAACAGCAGCCTGTCCTTAACTCTCTGTCCCTTGAAACTAGGGATGTTACCTTCAACTTGCAAGTTTCAGGAAGAAAGATCTCAGTTTGGCTTTCTGGTGAGTGACAGTGGGTATAGCTGCGATGGGGAAAACGGAACTGATCACCGGGGTGTGGATTTTAAGGTTAATTGAACATTTGAGTTTATGTGGTAAGCCCGGCCCATGAATGAGAGATTAAATTCTCCACAAATAGTTATTGGATGACATTTATTGTCTAAAATATTAGCTTTGGAAAGATAACTAAAGGAGAGGTTTCAGAATTGTGAAATACCTATGCTGTCTGATTTTTATATGTGAGTGTCAACGCATATGAAGAATTTCAGAAATGTAGAAATGGCCCAGCAGTTGGTAAAGAGGAAACCTGATTGTACTAGAAGCAGGAAAGGTTATGGAGAAGAGGAGCATCATGGGAACTGTGTAAGACTGTTCCAGATAGGCAAAGTAGGGAAGACATACTGGATACAGGACTAGGGACCCAGAAGCTTGGTTTCCATGGAGTGTGCACAGAGTGCTGAGACCTCAGGGATGGTCAGGGCTGTAGGGACGGGATGGCTGGCACAGGAGCGCTAACCTAGGCCAAAGCACGGTGTGGGATCCTAAGCCTGAAGAGCAGCAGAATTAGGGAGGGGGGAGGGGTATTTCTCCCTGTGTTTCAGAAAGTTAAGTCAGCAGCCGTGTGACTTGTGTGGTACAGAGAATGCAGGCGAGGAGGCAGGACAGAGACCTGCTGTCGGGTTCAACACGCTGAACCGAATTAAGATGAGCAACTTCTTCGAACAGAGAATTCACCCTGGATTGAAATAGCATGCATGTGACTGGTTCAAAGCTTACAAAAGCAGGCTACAGGGTACATATGGAGTCTAGCTGGGTGACAATGCTTGCTCAGTGTGTGTGAGTGTCTGATTTCCCACCCTGAAAACAACTTAACAAAAATTCGACCAACTTCCATCTTATCTCCACAGAAGTAAAGAACATCAAGTGCATGATATCATTGATAATGTTTTCATGCTCACAGACTTCTGGGTAATTGGGGGGTGGGTGTTCTGAGGCATACTATAAGAATACATCATATAGGCACGTTAAAAACTATTTTTATATTGAGACCCTTAGGGAAACCCGGTGGAGAGTCTGGTATCTCAGGATGAGAGAGGAATACACAGAAGCATGGGTCCATGAAGAGACTGGAGAAGAGCCAGAGGTGAAACGGAAGATCAGGTGTGAGGGTGGAGTGCGGAAATGGGACTATGGACTGGAGACTTAACGTTGGTCTGAGCCGTAGTGGAGCCTGGATGTTGCTTCCTCAAGATGAAGGTGACTTGAAAAATGTCTGAGGACACTTCAGCTACAATTCCTGTAGCATCTTCTGCTGAACAAGCTCAGCAAGGGACACAAACAATGTTACCTCGAGTATTTCTTAAGAGAATACACACTTAAAGACATGCCTTTCTTTTTTTAAAGAAAGTCCACATTTCGTATTCAGTTATGACTTTCCAGTATTGGGAACCCAAACTGGTCACAGATGGGAGCCTGGAGTGGCACTGTGGGATAATATGGTGGCTACCAATTGGGTAGGATCGAATTGATTTCACTAATTTCAGAACAGATTCTTGTGCTAGAAGAAAAGGTAGAGGAGTAACTCGATCAACTGACTGGAACATAAATGTGTTTATGAGAAAAAGTCACACATATCTATAACTGTTACGAGAAAACCCAGCTCAAAAGAAGGACCCATGTTGGGTTACCATGTCCATCTAGAGTTTTCCTTAGGTGCCGGCGGGGAACCAGCTCTTATCAGCGTCTTCAGGGCAGTGGGATAGTTTGCCCCCCCCCCCCCACTTTCCCTCTCCAGACCCCAAATGTTGGATATCTGCTTGATTTCTTGACTCTACCATTCTCTCACCTGTGTTTTCCCCCCCTCATTCCTTCTTTTCCCCCTCAAAACATTTACAGGTATAGAATTAGTAGGGGTAGAACATGTATTACAAACCATGAGTTCTGTAAAGCAGATAGGCATAGCTTTCTGGGTTAAGTCAGGGCGGGTGTGTAGGTTTCCTCTAGCTTATTTATGCTTCTAATTCCCCCTAAAGCATCCCACTGAGGGAGGTTTGGAGAGTCTGGGTTTAAGTCTATGCTTCCCAGAGTCAGGAGAACGAGGGCTGTTGTACCCTGATGGTAATGAAGACTCAGTATTCAAATGGGGTTGTTCAGGTATCTGTGTTCTGGTCACCTACTAGCTAGTACCCAGGATCAGTTCTGCCCTTGGACACACTGCAATGTAGCCATCACACTGAGGAAACCTTCTCCTTGCCTGCACTGCCATGCTGAGTGCCCACGCGCCTGTGCTTCTTTCCTCTTCTCTCTTCCGTCAAGACGCACTGCCGGCCTCTGAGTCATACGCCACTCTGACGTTCATCGAGAAAAGAAGGAGCTAAACTCTGCCCTTCAAAGTGACATCTTTACTTGGACTTGATGGAGTGGTTTGAGATCTTCTGGGCCTTGATGTCTCCGAGTCGCTCCTCGTCTAGTGGAACACCTTAGCCTCTCACCTTCCAAGGGCGCGAGTAACTGAGACCGGCAGCATCCATTGTCAAAAGCCGTCCTGCTGCCGTTTTGCCTCTGAACACGAGGTATGAAAGGAGTGTGGAATTATCCTCCTGCAAGCGGAGCCATCTGATTGTTCTGTTGTTAGAGATATGAGTGGCTTCCACGGGTGACCCTGCTGCCACCCACCAGAGCTGCTGCCTGGCACGGCCTGCAGAGTTTGTAGCAGCTCTAAAGGATGGTTTGAGGCAGTGGAAAGCTCTTATGTTATAACCTTTCTGACCTTTCCTGGGGCTCACTCAAAAGCTATACCTGGGACTGTTTTTCCGCTGGTCTGTGAAGTGATATATCTTCATTAGGACTTAGAAGTAAATAATTTTTTAAACCCCTAAGAAGGAAGCAATTTGTCTTGAACACAGTGGATTTGATCTTTAGAGAGAGGTGAACAGCTAGCCTTTTTCCTCAGCAAAAGCTAAAGATGATGAATGAATTGCCCAGGGCTCAGAAAACCTCTTTACAATAGGGAACGTTATCTGTGGGGGGATTTTAAATCAATGCTAGTGTTGTCCTTGCCTAGGACTGCTGATTTCTACAACCGAGCAATGTAACTGCAAACCTGAGAAGGTTAGAATCAGGAATATCAAAGGAATAAATCTTGCATATTGTAAGTGTTCACGGTCTTCAAGGGAAGGATAAACTTGTGTGGATTAAATGCATTGGTGATTAACTCTGAGTCACCAATAATGGATCAGTGTCACATTAAGGAAAGAAATCAAAGCATTTCCCCTTGGAGTCAAGAGTGAGCCCAGATTGGAATTCTCTACTTGGGCGCCTGTGTCTTCTGTCCTTTGTCTGTCTGTTGCATGAGTTTGAATCTGTGCCTTTCTGAAGACTGCTTTCCGAAGCTGTCCATGTGTCTGTCTGTCACCGTCTGTCTATCCCTAAGAAAGGCTTTGCTCCATACTTATTGGCCAACACAAGAAGTTTCACATAGGGGAAGGAATAAGGGACATTTTCCAGGAATTAGGTTTTACATGGATTTAGTCCACCAAGTTGGAGCGCCAATTTGTAGGAGGAGGCCACTTATTCATTCCGGCCACCCAGAACCAAAATAACCACACAGAAACTTATTAATTAAATCACTGCTTGGCCCATCAGCCCTAGCTTCTTATTGGCTACCTCTTATATTAATTTAACCCATTTCTATTAATCTGTGTATCACCACGTGGCAGTGGCTTACTGGGTAAAGTTCCATCCAGCTCTGGCAGGGCTAATAGCTTCTCTCTGACTCCGCCCACTTTCTCCCAGCATACAGCCTAGCTTTCCCCCCTAGTTCTGTTCTGCCCTTGCCATAGGCTCAAAGCAGTTCTTTATTCCTTAACCAGTAAAAGCAACACACAGACAGAAGGACCTCCCACACCAGTGTTCTCTTAAAGTCAGGGAAGTAGTCGGTCCATGTTATCACCAAGTAACTTGCAGCATGCTGTCCACAAACCCCATTCAAGTGCTCAGCCTCCTGAAAGAGTCAGAGCTGTCTGTGCAACTAGCATGAACCAGGAAGCCTTCTTAAAAGAGCCGCGCAGTTTTTGCTGAGTCGGGAAGCCTTCTCGTAGAGAAACCGTGCCTCTGCTTGCTTCTAGCAAACAGAGCAAATCTTAAAAAAAAAATAAAAAAAATACAGCTACCAAGAAGTCATGCTTAACTCCGTCCTTTGTGTCTAGAATCCCTTCCCAAGCTCTCTCAGGTTTTATGTGGATGCACTTGCTTCACATTGATGTGCCAATTGTAGGCAGAGACTGCTTGTTCATGTCCCAGCCATCTGAATGTCAATAATCACAGAGAAACTATATTAATTACAACACTATTTGGCCTAGTAGCTTGAGTTTCTTATTAACTAATTCTTACATCTTAAATTAACCCATTTCTATTAATCTGTGTATCGCCACGAGGTTGTGGCGTACCAGGCAAGGTTCTGTTATGGTGTCTTTCTCCTTCAGCAGCTACATGGCATCCCTTTGACTCTGCCTACTCTCTCTCTATATCTCTGTTCAGATTTCTTGCCTGGCTTTGCTTTGCTAAGCCACTGGCCAAAACAGCCTCTTTATTAACCAATAATAGTAACATATCGATAGCATACAGCGGGGAATCCCACATTAGAATTTGATCAAACAAACAAATAAAATGTGGTCCCCATGTAGTGGTATGAGAAAGAATGGTTTTGGCTGAGAACATCCTGCTTTGTTACCCATCAGCTGGAGGTCTGAATACACACTATACAGTGGTATATATGTGTGCCACACATCTGTAGTCTGGGGAAAGGCAGACAGGACCGGAAGCTGAGATTAGAAAGGAGAATTGATGATTCCTGCCACTCCCAGAACCTCTTCTGAGATTTAGCACTTAAAATCTTTGTTAAACATATTGAGACTTACAAAGAAAGAAGTTCTAATATTAACACAAATCCACTTGACAGACAAGAGGGAGCCTGCTTGATCTTCCTCATTTATTGATCTTCCACACATGGCGGTTTTCCCTGCACTAGGGAAATTTGAAATTGGGCATTTGAAAACCTGAGATAGCTCAGCTTCTCTCCCACGGGCTAGGAATGTTGGGAGCCACAAGTTATAAAACTCCAGAGCTTTGGGCCAGTTTCATTGCTTTCTATAAAGATGTTTATTCATTGAATTATTATAGTAGAGACTGGGTGGATGTTATCTGCATCTCTCTGCTCATCTGTTTGTCTAATACAGTAATGGTTCTCAACAGGATTTAGTTGCTCTGCTGCCGACTTGGGTTTCTTCTTCTCAGATATGCTTTCTTTACTGATATGTTTCTTTGATGTATTGTGGCTGTGGTTTTAGCTTCTCTTGTTGTTCATTCAGGCTGGTATATCCCTGGTGTTCCAGACTTCCTGTCAGTTTTGGCTAATGAGCAATTAAGTGGTTTTCAGTGTGACTATGTCAAAAACATTTTGGTATGCAATAATACAAGTACATTACTTTTATTTTAAAAAAACGAGAAAAAATAAAATGAAAAAGGAGAGAACACAGATTCAGCTATATTTGTGTGTGGCTCAGAGGTAGTCTTGTGTTTATATGTGTCATTCAGGATATATTATGGACATAGACTCCTAGAACAGGCTATTTTAGAACCTGTCTTTTCTGTTCATTGTAGCAAACATGTTTTGATATTGTCCTCAGCTTTTATCAACCTTTATCAAGGGCTGCAAATTTCACTGTAGATTGACTTAAACTATCAACTCTGTTGGCATTGTTATGTCTAATTTTTCAGTGTTGTCAGCTGCCATGTGGGAGCTGGGAACTGAACCTGGGTCCTCTGAAAGAGCAACCAATGCTCTTAACCAATGCTCTGAACCATCTTTCCAGGCCCTAACTTTTCAGTGTTGTAAAAAGCACCAGTGAGTGCCCTTTGGGGTGCCAATGGTGACACGGTGATGCTTTTCAAGATGTAGAACCTTGTCTTTAGAAAGGTTATCAGTTCATAAAGCTCTCTCCTCTCCTCTCCTCTCCTCTCCTCTCTTCTCCTCTCCTCTCATCTTCTCTCTCTCTCTCTCTCTCTCTCTCTCTCTCTCTCTCTCTATCTCTCTCTGTGTGTGTGTGTGTGTGTGTGTGTCTGTGTCTTTCAGTACTGGGAATTGAACCTTGACCCTTCACATGCTAAGCAAGCTCTCCGAACTATATATCCTTAGCCTTCTGTCTTAGTGATGGTTCTATTGCTGTGAAGAGACACCATGACCAAGGCAGCTCTTATAAAAGAAAGCATTTAGGGCTGGCGAGATGGCTCAGCAGTTAAGAGCACTGGCTGCTCTTTCAGAGGACTCAGCACCCAGGTGGCACCTCACAACTATCTGTAGCTCCAGTTCCAGGGGATCAGACACTCTCACACAGGCATATGTGCAGGTAAAACTCCAATGCACATACAATAGATACAAGAAAGCATTTAATTGGGGGCTGGCTTACAGTTTCAGAGGCCTGGTGCGTTATCATTACAGTGGGGAGCATGGAGGCAGGTGGCAGGCATGATGCTGGAGCCGTAGCTGAGAACTTTACACCTTGATCTGCGGCAGCAGCAGAGGTAGACACACCGGGCTTGGTGTGGTCTTTTGAAACCTCAAAGCCCATCTCCAGCAACATACGTCTTCCAAGAAGCCATATCTTTTCCAGGGGCCACACCTCCTAATCCAGCGATTCTCAGCCTTCTGAAGGCTGAAATTACCCAAGAACCCTTTAATACAGTTCCTTAAGTTGTGACCCTCCCAACCATAAAATTATTTCACTGCTACTTCATAACTGTTATGAGGCATAATGAAAATGGGGTCGTGATCCACACATTGAGAACTGCTATCCTAGCCCTTCCAATCCCCCTCAAACAGTTCCCTGGTGACCATACTTCCCAACCTGTGAATCTGTGGGGCCTTCTCCTTCAAATCACCATGGCCTCTTTCATAAGTACATTTTCAATGGTAAAATATTTTCTTTCAAATTTGTGAGCAGTTTACTGTGGTGGACAGAAACCTTGGTGAGAGGGTGAAAAGAGACGGTTAGAGAGGTTCAGTCCCCTAGTGAGCATGGTCAAGTGAGTGTCACAGTGAGTCCCACGCTGAGATGGGGTCTCTAGAGCATGCAACATGCAGTTCTGCACCTACTTGCAGTGCTGGGGACCAACCCAAGGTCTTGCACACACTAGGCAAAGCTCTATTACTGAGACACACTCCCAGTCCAATCAATTTTTGAGTTTTAAAGTAGATTTATTTGTTTTTTTTCTTATTGTTCAGGTTTTCCCGAGCTATTGTGCTGTACTGTTGAGATTCTAGACCGCAAATCTAGTTGTCTAGACTTTCCATTACAGAAGTGATACTATTGGCAGACTCGGGAGCCTATTAATAAGATAATCGCAATTAAGGCTACTGCTCCATTAAAATATTTTTAGGGGATTTCAATCTGCTTGGTTCATACTCTGAATAATGTCAGTATTATTAAACGCAGATGACCTATTGAAGAGTGACTGGCTTAAGTAGCATTAACAATAAATTCAAATAATAATAGTTAAAAATTTTATTAAAAAAAAAAAGTACAAATGAGATGTAGAAAGCACGTAGGTTGATTTGAAGTTAGGCCCAGACAATTTTTCCTAAACAGACTTCAAGGTCAGAGCTCCTTTAGTGTTACAATGCTGCCACCTGGTGGTCAGGACGTCTTATTGCGGCAGTATTTGTGGCAGTGCATCATTAGTTAGAATTTTCTGCCTCTCTCCCAGAACAATTATTTGCAATCTTATCTACGGCTAAAATTTATTTTCCCCGAGTCACACATTGCAAACAATCACAGAGCTTTTCATCTGTTTACACAGAATTTCCGTCACAGAGTCACGGGTGATGAATGAGAGGCGGGGCACTCACCAATTATCATCGGTGTGAAGTCACGATGACTTCTTTCTGTTCTAATTAATAGAATCAAGGCGGCTTCGCCACCACAGCGGTGTGACGGCTTGATCTAACAGTTGACATTTCCCTGTGAGTTATGTTTGGCATCAGAAGGAGAAATTAGATTCAGACCTGGTGCAGTGGGGGGTGTGGAGGAGGCTAAGAAATTCTGAGTAGGGTTGAGGCCGAGGAGGTCACTCAAAGGGCCTGGGTTCAAGTGCCCTTTAGACATACAGGATCTGGGTCAGTCTGCAGCACACCTTGACAATGGGTGCACTCTGCTCATTGCTTTGGATGCTAACAATGAAAAGATCTCTTAAATGTCTTTGAAAATTAGACTATTGAGTGATGGTTTGCCATTTTCTCATCCTATTACTGGCCGGGCTGTGTTTTGACTCTTCCCAGCCCCAGAGGTCAAGTTATCCTTATTCTCTTATTTTCTGGTCTGGGCTCTGGAGCCCTTTATGTTACAGTCCTTAGCACTTCGAGATTTTGCAGCCCAAAAATGCAAATTGTAACATTAAAATTGGAAAGGAAATAGGAGTCAGTTGAGACTGACTCCTGGCCTTCTGGGAAATGAGGAAAATATAGAATGTGAATTAAGATGTGAAGTGCTGGGGGCAGCTGCGGAGAGGGGGGAAGCTGCGGAGAGGGGGGGCAGTTGCAGAGAGCCGGGGGCAGCTGTGGAGAGCGGGGAGGGGGGCAGCTGTGGAGAGCGGGGGGGGGGGGCAGCTGTAGAGAGCCGGCGGTGGGGGGGGAGCTGTGGAGAGCCGGGGGCAGCTGAGGAGAGTTGGGGGCAGCTGTGGAGAGCCGGGGGCAGCTGTGGAGAGCCGGGGGGGGGGGGAGGGGGCAGCTGCGGAGAGCCAGGGGCAGTGCTCAGGATGTCCTAGGCCATGGGTGTATGCTCAGATGTTGGTTTGTGGAGATCCTCTATAAGCCATTTAGCCACAGTGCTCCTTTATAGCCACGCTTCTGGAATTGGCACAGTGTTGGTGATGATTTCCTCAGGGGAACATCTAACCCAGCTTTAATGCTCCCCACCATGCAGTAGGACTCAGGTGGAGCAGAGTGCAGGTAAGCACAAAGAATTCTTGGCTGTCTGAGATCTCTCACTGTTCAGTACGGTGTTATTCATAAATGGTTACTCAACTTTGCACTGCAATTAATTGGAACCGGATAGGATTCAGTCCTTCAGCAGCACGGGCCATTTTGGAGAGCTTAGATATAGAACATGCCCACCAGTGCAGAGCGCTCTATGGCACAGAACTTGTGTAACTGATGATGTCTTCCTACCCCTCCCATACTTCTGAGCCTCTGTGTAGCTTTAGCTCAATCTCCTACTGATGCTGATTGATTCTGTCTGTTATATAGGACAAGGATGGAGATTTAATGGATCCGGATTCCTGCCAGAGAGCATGTTAAACTAGGTACCTTCTGAGCAATGGCTAGGCCTCTGCTGATTCTGGAGGCTGGGAATTCCGAGGAAGCGGGCGCATGGGTGCTCTTGTGAGTGTGTCCCGAAAGCAGGGGTTCTCAGCCTTCCTAATGCTGAAACCACTTCCAAGATGTGTGATTCACAACTTGACACGACCGACCTGTGTATTCCAGAGACTCTTCCCGGGGATGGAATGATTATGTCATCGGCGAAAAGCTAGCTTCCAAAGCCGTCCTCTTAGGCTGTATTTCTTGCCACCGGAGGACAGCTGATCATATGCCACGGTGCTATTAATTCTGCGTGCCGAGAACATCTAACGGCATCAGGCAAGGACAGCTGAGGCCTCACGCGGCGTGGCTGCTCTCCGGTTCACGCTGTACCTGTTTGTTTCCCTCCTCTCCTGGCAGCATTGATTGATTCCGTGGCGGGGAATGTTTGCTTTCCAGCTGGCAGATCTAATTGTAAATAAACAGCTGCTGGCTGCGTTCAGACAGTGATGATGTTGGCAGGTACATGAGCGGTGTGAGCGGGGATGATTTAAAGCCTATGCGGCGGAGTGCGGCTGGGAAAGAACGGGAGGGAGGACGTTTAGGTCCAAAGTCCGCCGTGGCTCTCTGTACTGTAGTGTGAAAGTTAAGTTATTGAAACTTTGATGGCCACTGAAGACTGGCTCGGGATACTGTAAGGGTTATGATTATGTTCAAGTTATGAGAAAATATGTAGGCTCTATATTATGTTAGAATGTTTCGTTCTTGAACAGAATCAGGTTATAGTGGTTTAAATAAGAATGGGGTAATTTATTTGAATGCTTAGTCATCAGGGAGAGGCACCGCTTAGAGGGCTTAGGAGGTGTGGCCTTGTTAGAGGAAGTGCGTCACTGGGGATGAGCTGTAACACACAGGTTCCTCCCTCCCTCCCTCCTTCCCTCCTTCCCTCCCTCTCTCCCTTCTTCCCTCCCTTCCTTCTTTTGATATTCTAAGCTATTTTTCTTTCGTCTGGATAAACAGATGTCTTTATCAGTTACTTTCTGTTGCAGAGATAAAGTACACTTGAGGAGCTGGAGAGATGGCTCAGAGGTTAAAGACACTGACTGCTCTTCCAGAGGTTCTGAGTTCAATTCCCAGCGACCACATGGTGGCTCACAGCCATCTATAATGAGATCTGGTGCCCTCTTCTGGCATGTAGTCATACATGGAGGAAACACTGTATTGTATACTTATTAAATAAAATAAAAAAGAAATGAAATTAAGATAAATAAACAAATAAAATACACTTGAGACAAACAAGTTAGGAAAGAAAGGGTTTATTCTGGCTTAGGGTTCCTGAGGGATAGAATCCAGCTGAGGAAGGCATGGGAACGGTAAGGAAAACTTGGTGACAGGAGCAGGAATCCAGCTGACTACATTTGCAACCTCATCCATGAAGCACAGAAAGAAACTTTGAAGTGGGATGAAGCTCATCCCCTGTCTCGAGCTTCATCAGGTCTCCACTTTCCAGTTTCCACAGGCTGCCCAAACAGGCTCATAAACTGGGAATCAGGTGATCAAATACATGAGCCTAAGAGGGACATTTCTCATGCAAATCACTACACTGTCCACCTTGAAAAAAAAACTATTATTTACCTTTAGATAATGTTTTCTTTGTGTAACTAAATGCTGCAGTATTGGGATAGATGTGTGTGTGTGTATATGTGTGTGTTATACATATATAACTCATATATGATGTAAATGTATGTGATATAAATATATAATATAAAAATAATATATAATAAGCATAATTTCCTCTTGTTGAATTGATTTCTTTATGATTATATAGTGATACAGTGACCTTTTCTTTCGTGATTGAAAATTTCTGATAGAGGTAGAGTTACCCATGATTTTTTTTCTGTTTCCTTTACATTTTCCTTATCACATTTATTCATTTATCTAATCTATCCACTTGGGGGAAGGGAGTACGTTCCGTAGTGTGCTGACAGAGGTCAAAGGGAAGTTTCTGGGAGTCACTGAGTCCTGGGGATTGAACTCAGGTTATTAGGTTTAGCAGTGAGTCCCTTTACCCATGGAGTCACCTGGGCAGCCCTGGCTTTGGGTTTCTACTTGACAGGGTTTGTGTTCTTTCTTGTCTCGTCATTTCCATTTCATTTCTGTACCTACTGGAGAAAGGAGGTCCTGAAAGTGACTTATTGTTAGCTCTAGATTTTCTTAAGTCAATCCAGCTCATCTGTGTATTTTAATTGGGGGAGGAGCTAATCCATTTACAGTAAATGCCGTTAACAATGCTACAGGAGTAGTATGTCTATTTTCTCCTGGTAATTTTGTATGTTTCTTAGTTTGTCCTGTGTTTATTGTTTTGATTTTGATGCTTTTTGGTATTAAGTTTTAATCTCTCTTTTGTTGGTATATGTTCACTATTTTGATGTGTTTTCAGGGGAGCAA
The DNA here is from genome assembly GCF_018167655.1 of Microtus oregoni. Lineage (NCBI taxonomy): Eukaryota > Metazoa > Chordata > Mammalia > Rodentia > Cricetidae > Microtus > Microtus oregoni. The sequence goes on from NW_024543976.1 coordinate 8,411,929, forward strand.
TTATCTTTCTTTTACTTGAGATGCTGAGTTTCCTTAAGCGGCTGTCAAAAGGCCCCACTGGAAGCGAGTTACATTTTTTCAGCTTTTTTTTTTTTGTTAGTAAAACATTTCTTGTTAATTTTTAAAGAAGGGGTTTGTAGGTATAATGCCCTTGGCTGGAATTTTCCCTTTCTCAGGACTTTAAATGTGTCGTTATATATTTTCCTGGCTCTTGATATGTCTGCAGAGCGGTCTGTTAGTTTAACAGGGCTTTCTTTAGAAGTGACTTGATGTTCATGTTTTTAAGATTCTTTGCATCATCCTTTAGATTGTTGGGCTGCTAAGGGCTTGGAGAACATTATTTCAGTTCAGATCAGTTTGCTTGATCAGGGGTTGCTTGAGATTCTTAGAACTGGATGTTTATGTCTTTCTCAAGCGTTTGAAAGTTAGCAGCAGCAATTTCTTTGACTGGAGTATCCATGCCTTTTCCTTTTCCTTCTTCTGGAATAACCACAATGCAAAACTTTGCTCTCACAATAGTAAGTCTCCAAGTTTTATTCATTAATATCTTTCCTTCAAAAGACATAAACAAAGACATAAATATTTTTCCTTTATGTGACTGGATTATTTCAAAGGAACTATATTTAAGCCCCAAACATGCTTTTCCTTCCCCCATTCCTCCCTTCCTCCCCACTCCACCCTTTTTTTTTCTGGCTTGTTGTATATCTCACACTGCCCTTGGTCATGAAATCCTCCTGCCTCAGTCTCTGGAATACGGCAATGACAGGTATGTGCTGCCCAGCTGGCAGAACATTCTTCTGTTTTGCTGTGGGAGTCCTTCTGTATATGAGTTGCTTTTATTGGTTAAAGAATAAAGAAGCTGTTTTTGGCCAATGGCGTAACAGAACATAGCCAGACTGGAAAAGATATATAGAGAGAGTAGGTGGAGTCAGGGAGAAGCCGTGAACCCACCAGAGGAGAAAGATGCAAGCCACTAGCTTGAATCTTGCTGGTAGGCCACGAGCCTCATGATAAAATATAAAATAATAAAAATGGGTTATTTTAAGATATAAGAGCTAGCTAGCAATATGCTTAAGTGATTTTTAACCAGTGATTTAATTACTATAGTTTCTGAGTGGTTATTTCAGGTCCGAGTGGTCAGGAACGAACTAGCAGCCTCTCCCAACACTGGCTGATAACTCTGTCGAGGATCTCAGCTATATTTACTTCATTTATTGAGTTATTAGCTTCAATAGTTCTGATTTGTTCTTTAGGATTGTGTTCTCTTTGTTGAATTCCCTACACATGTCCTGTGCTGTCTTCCGGATGCCATGGAATTATCTGTGGGTGTTCTCCTGTGGCTCATTAAGTCTCTTTAAATAATTACTTGCATTCCTTTTCATGTGATTCATCATTTATTTGGGCCCGTTGCTTTAGAATAATTGCATTCCTTTGGCTGTATCCTATTGTGTATTTTGAGCCTTCTTAAGTGTATACCTTGGCAGTATGCATTTGGTGGTTGCGTAACCTCTATTAATTTTATAGAGTGGCTTTCATAGTAAAGGGCTTTTAGCTGGCAATGTGTCTGGTTTTGGTGTGCCTGACTTTTGTTCCAGGTGTGTGCACTTAAGAGCAGGGTCCCTATATTGGCTTCAGGTATATTCAAGTTGGTGATGTCTGTTGGTTTCAGTGGTCTGAACTGTAGTCATTGTGGGGTTACACTGCCAGGTGGGATTCAGTTTGCTTGAGTGGGTTTGGTTCATGGCAGTGCCAGGCTTAGCGTGCCTACTCTGTGTGCATGTGCAAGAATGTGCAATGTGCTTGTTGATTTTGGGGTCATGTGTGGAAGGAGGGGGCATACTGATGTGCCCAGGTGGTTATGGTACAAGGTTCGGTGAATATGAGGGCCTGAAAACTACTTAGGGGATTTCATGAGTCTTCTAGAGACTGATCTTTCCAGAGAATTCTGCCCAGGTGCTCCTGGGAGATAAGAGTCTTCTCCAGGCTTCAGTGGCTGTGCTACACAGAATAGTGTCTTTATAAAGGTCTTCTCCAGGTTTCAGTGAGCTACACGACTGGGATCTTTTTGTTCTTTTGGGTGGGCACCTCAGGAGAATGTTTGGGGTTTTTTTGGCTACCTTCCAGGAGCAAGCCACTCAGGAAAAGCCATTGAGTTGCTTCTGAGACTCATGGGTTGCTGCTTCCCAAGGTCTATGGGCCAAGCGGATCAGGACTGGTGGCCCAGCTTTTTCCTGGAGTCAATAGTTACTCTCTGGATGCTTCCAGAGAAATGAGAGAATAAATAAGGGTGCTTGGCAATTTTCTGGACAAAAGAGGATGAGTATATTCACTAAACTCTTTTCTGGAAGGTTCCTCAGGCCAAGCAGCTTAGCACGGGCTGCCAGTGCCTCTCTGTGGTGAGAGAGCATGCGTGGTTCACAACATAGGTCAGCAGAGCTGCTGAGACAGCTGTTCATCCGCCATGACTGAAGTCACCCTTATTCTGTCTCTATAGCCATCTCTGTATCTTTCTATCCATCTCTCTTTTAGATGATGACAGCTTAATGATAAGTTGGAGTAGAAGAGATACTTGGAGTGGTTGGCTCAAAAAGGCCTGAGGAGGGATGACACAGAGCAAGGGTGGTAGTGAGATAAGACAGCCTCTTGCCTTCCCTATTTCACAGACAATTGCAAGCTCCGCTTTGAACCAAGGAGAATTGCAGCTCTATGACTGAATCAACAAGAAAAGTGAATGACCAAATAGACGGTCAGCAGTGGACTCGGTGGGATCAGAAAGGTACTTGGTGTCCTCCGGTACCAATGTTCAGTGGATCCCAGCCTCTGACAGGAGCAAAGGCAGAAGAATGACTTTGAGACTAGAGGGTGGCCTGGGGGCTAGCCTGCTGTCTTTTTGGGTTCTTCTCTGTTTTTGTCAGATTCTTGTAGAGATTCTGACTTCTTCTTGCAATTTCCAACTGAATTCCCGGCTGCTTCCTGTTCCTGTCCTTGTTTCCTGGCCTCTTCTGTTTAGTTTTCTTTGCAGCATGCTTGAGTTCCTCACAACCTTTCCTCTAGGTAGGGTATTTCTGACCTGTGTTTTAACACAAGGTCTCTTCTTCCAAGTCCATTTTATTGTTTATAACTCTTCCTTGCCACTCTTAAACACACCAGCATGTTAGAGGTCCATGGCTGTGTTCTTTGGCAGGACTTATTTTGTGAACTGAAGTTTCCTGAGAAGCCATGTTAAAGATTCTACAAGGTCAATGGACTGATGAGAACTGTAGAGATTTGGAATGTAAATTCAGAACCAAATTATCTTGGGCTGTCTTTAGCCTTCTTAATAGTCTCTCTCTCTCTCTCTCTCTCTCTCTCTCTTTCCTCCTCCCTCCCCCCCCTTCTATCCATGCCTGATATATTATTCTTTCAAGCATCAGGGTCAACCTTTGGAATATATCAGTCTAGCAGATCAGTAGCTTCCACCAACCCAGAAGCTAAGAATGGCACCAAATAACATCCGAAACCTATGTGTTTGCTTTCCTTAGCTGTCATAATGTGCCTGCCTGATGCTCTCACAAATGTACCTCAAGAATGCCTTGATTGATGGCTCCCTTTTCTTCTGTAACTGTATAGTTCATGTAATTGCTTCCATGTAGGGATCTTTATTTTTTGGGTGTGAGGGGGGTATGCACAGGATTGTAGCTTGAGGGTCTCAGGCCATGGCCACTTGACTCGGAATAAACTAATTTATTTCCTTGGGTGTGAGAGCAGTGTTTTGCACTGACACATTGCTAAAGCATCAACCAGTAGTAGGAACATCAAGGTTTCTAGACAGTAACTTAGCGCTGCAGAGATCACGAAACAGCTTGGTCTGCTTCTAATCAGCTATTCTCCAGCAACCCTTCTCCACTCCACTACTGTGAAGATGGTCAGACAAGATAAAGAGCATCCTGCCCCATCTGGTCTTCTCAGCTCAGAGGAACTGTATGTGGATACAGAGGTGGGAACATCTTCAATGTAAATGGTTGTGTTTTAGCTCATAAAGCCTGTTGCCTCGGGCCCGAATTCCATTGCTGAAAAAAGCCCAATCTACAATAGCGAGGATTTGATCTGTAGCCCGAATTTGCTTAAGGACATCAATACTTCCTGCCATTGCATTGAGAATCTAGCAGGGATTAGAGATCGACCCGGCATAGCTTGCCATCCCTGTGTTAGTATGCAGCGCAACACACTCTTAATTTTAGGCCTAACTGTTTTTCCGGCCTCATATCTCTGCATTTGTGATGGCAATTAAGACTGGAGGTAGCTTGTGGTGTCCTTGAAGCTGAGGGAGAAGAGAAATTATGACTCTAAATAATACGGAATGAGCCTTGTCCTCTCTGCAGTGGAAGCCACTCAGCAAAGTTAATTAAACTCGGAAAATAGGCTGCAAGATAATTAAGTTGAGGACTAATTTTACTCTGCAGGCATTCTATATTGTTTTTGCAAGGGTCCAAAGGAACACGAGATAGAAAATCTTCAGGTGGTGGGCGTGATTCGGAAAGAATCATTACCAGTAGCTAAATGGCCAGATAAAATGGTAATGTGTACTAGGAAAATTATATTTAGTAAAATAAAAGTGATAATTATGCTATGCATATTGGACATTTAGAATTTCTTCTAGCTACCAGTAGAGCCAAGTTGTCTGTGTGTCTAATATAGGAAGAAATAAACACGCATAGCCCAAAACAGATGGCATGGTTCATTTGTTCTTTTTGTCTTTACATCCTAGGGCTGACAGTGATGCTTGGGCCTTTCTGTGAGGTGATGGTTTTCAATTTAGGGAGAGGCAACCCTGATACTATCCCCTTAAGATTAGTGATGCAGGGGAGGGGTGTCCAAAAGCTGATTATGTAGGAGGGATCCATTTTTAAAAAATATTTATTTATTTACTTATTATGTATACAATATTCTGTCTGTGTATATGCCTGCAGGCCAGAAGAGAGTACCAGACCTCATTAGAGATGGTTGTGAGCCACCATGTGGTTGCCGGGAATTGAACTCAGGACCTCTGAAAGAGCAGGCAATGCTCTTAACTGCTGAGCCATCTCTCCAGCCCCTAGGAGGGATCCATTTATAATGACCTTTGAGCCTCTAAGTTTTTAACCATCTAACACTCACTAGGTATCACTAAAGCAAGCTCATTATTACGTCATCACCTCACTGATCTTCACCTTTCGAGTTAAAATATTTGAAACTTACATATCTTAGTGATACATTACTATTGACTGAATTTTTTCTGTTGATCAACAGATTCAAAATTTAATCCCACTGTTCTTAAACACCACATAATGTGATTCTTCTTCCCTCTCTAGCTCTCTCTCTCAACCCTGGCTTCAGTTTGCACGCATTTAAACCCTAAGAAAGGAGGTAGTTTTGACTGCAGGCCTTTTGGGTGGTAGAACAAGAACAAAGCCATCAGTTCTCCTTGTCATTTCCCATTCCAAGAGTGGATATTCGCATTGTGACTGAACTTGCTGTTCTCAAAGCCTTGCTGGCTGTTGTTTAGTCCCCCTTGGCTTTCAAAGGCATTGACAGCTGGTAATATTTCAGTTGTCTTGTGTTTAGTTTTCTTATCATTGTTGTGAACTTAGCACTGGACTTGGACAAAACACATTAATTTAATAGTTCACTTGGGATTTGCTCTGTTCCTCTCATCTATTTTTGTTTCTTCTTAAAAAACAAAGCAACAAAACAAAACATTGTTTGGGGATGGGGATGCCGTTCAGTTGTCAGGGTGCTTATCTAGCATGGATAAAGTCCTGGGTTCAGTCCCATGCCCCACATAAAATTGGGCCTGGTGACATGTCTATAAATCTAGTACTTAGGAAATGAAGGTAGGGAGGAGCAGAAGTTCAGATGATGCTTGGTTTCATAGCAAATTAAAGGCCAGCCTGGGCTACATGAGAGCCCAAACCAACCAAACCAACCAACCAACCAATAATCAAAACAAAACCAAACACCAAAATGCTTGTGACAAATTTTCTTCAGGAAAGTCCACCTTTAAGCATCGTTGTCTCTCATTTGAGTGCAAGCATGAGGTCCTTACCCGGATTCCATAAGAAGTCAGACACGGTTGCTATGATGGTGATGGTCTCCTCAAGCTTCTCATTCATCAGTCTGGTATGGGTATTAAGGGACCAACAAACATGAAACTCCTGACAATCCTAGGGACTTCAGTTTGACTTGGTCTGCCATTGTTGATGGGATCTACACACATTGCCATCCTTCCTGTTGTCCATTTGTCTGTACAGATGCTGTCTTGCTGTTTTTCCTGTCTTCCTTGACTTCTGCTGCTCAATTCAGTCCTACGTGTTGGCTGGACTCTAGTGGACTTCATGATCCAGTTCCCAGAGAGATTCCCTCTGCACCCCTACCAGCTGTCCGATTGCCCCCAGTTGGGTCTCAGCTCTGGTCACTTTAACTCATTGTAGCCATTCTGTAACCTATACATACACACACAGGTATGTTTGTTGTGTGACACATATTGTGTGACCTGAGAGTTGACATTGGTAGTTAGGATTAAAATAAGAGGATTTCTGTTGACCCTTGGCCAGAGATGCTAAGGGAAATTGAAACCATGGGCAAATTGTACCCAGTGAAACCTATACAGTTTGGAAGTTCTTGTTCGGTAAACTTGCTTTGCAAAGATTTTAAGTAAACTTTAGTGTAGTAATAGGGGCGGCGGGGCTGCGTCCCCAACACCCCAGCTGCCTGCCCGGCTAGCTTATGCCCGAAATAACAACACACAAACTGTATTCATTTAAACACTGCTTGGCCCATTCTCTTCTAGGCTAATTCTCACATATTAATTTAGCCCATTTCTAATCATCTGTGTGTAGCACCCCAAGGTGTGCTTACCGGGGAGATTCTAGCCTAGTCCATCCTGGGTTGGAGCTTCATCCCGGGAGCGGGGCATGGCGTCTCTCTCAGGCATCTGCTCCCGAGAGCAGAGCGGTCGAGACTCTGACCTCACTTCCTCTTCCTCCCAGCGTTCTGTCCTGTTTTCTCCTCCCACCTATCCTCTAACCAATAAAATGGGCCAGGGCAGTTCCTTTATTAGCCAATGACCTTCCTCCATCACTTTAGTATGGAAAACTTGCAAAAAAATCGTGCACCAAAATTAACCAGACCCAAAAGTCTTTACATCTCAGTGAACATCTTTGCAGTTGAAATAGCCATTTGGAGTGGAAGCTATATAGCCTTATATTGGTCTGTACATTTTCGCTATTGAATATATTTTTATGAACTTATTCACCACTAAAGATGAAAACTCCATGTCAGAATTAGAGAAGCAGTTAGTTCTGTATCCCCTTTCATAATTCATGCCCATATTTTCATAATCCATTGCCTGCATCCCCTCATATTTAAGCTTTCTTGTTCCCTTTTCTTCATCTTATAGTTTACCTGCATATGCATCTGTTTGCATATGCATTATTGACTAGACTACGTAGGAGGGAGAGCATGCATATTTTCTTTCTTTCTGATATTGTGTGACTTTGGCATTAAGGTAACAAAATGGGTCATGCTATTGTTAATATCAGACTCAGTGTTTTAATTCTGGGAAAGATACTCAATATCTCCTGTTAGTATTCAGTAGCTAATATGGCCCATTTCAGACTTACTCCTTGAATCTGTGCTTAAACACAGGATCAACAGCTATTTGCCACTGTGCACACAGGACAGTAATAGGTTTTCACTGTCTTGCCTCAGGGCTGTGTAAATTTCTTTGCTCTCTGTCAAACAGTTGATAAAGGGATTTTTAAATGGGAAGGACATTTGGAGGCTTTGTGTTCACCTATTACAGAGATAATGTTTTAATTAGAAGCAGGGAAGCTTTTTTCTGTGCGTTTTTTTTTTTAAATTAAGCTTAGGATTTTAGAATTTGTTGACTGAGGTGACAGAACAAATGGATTATGATCCCCCAGACAGTCATTGTCCTGGATGTAAAACGAGTTGGAATCTGAGGAACGAGCCATTCAACCCAAACTCAAACCTCCATCTTACTGTCTGTGTCTTTAATAATGGGCTTTGTTGTGACGAGTGGACTTGGAGCATGGGGGTGGGGCTTGGTCTGGAGTTCCTCACCTCCTAGATAGACATTGACTCCCGCTGTAATGTGATTTCTTACTATTGACTTGAAGTCCTTTTGTTGTGAGACTTCCACTCTGAACTCCCCTCAGCTCCCCAGTCTTTTTGACCACCATCTAAGGAATTTAGATGAGACCCACTGAATTTAGTCGAGAAGACACTTAGAGTTTGCTAGGAGAAAGAGGAGCACCCTTAGGGATGAGAGTGAACAATGGAACACTGTGCCAACGCACGTGTGATGGTCCATATGGCAACTTGACAGGATTCAGAATCACCAAAGAGACAAGGCTCCAGGTATTCCTGCGAGAGATTACTTAGCTAGAGGTAGAGGCTGGGCATGTGTTGTGGAATATTCCTTTACACTGTGTAAAGATGTGTCACTGTGAATGGTTTAATCAAAAGCCAAATGACCACTAGGTAGGCAGGAGGAGTAGGCGGGACTTCTGGACAGAGAGAGTTCTGAGAAGGGCAGAGTTACCAGGAGATGCGGCATGGGCATTACAAAGTAAAGATACCCAAGTCACATAAAAGAACGTAGATTAAAATGTATGGGTTAATTTAAATTGTAGGAGCTAGTTAGAAACGAGTCTAAGCTATTGGCTAAGCTTTCATAATTAATAATAAGTCTCCGTGTTGTTATTGGAGAGCAAACAGTTCTGATGAAAAAGTCCTACTACAGGTATGCCTGTGGGGGATTAACAAAAAACCACGTGGCCCCCAGAGGCCTCTAGGTAGACCAAGAACTCATGGCAGTGAACACATTTAAGTAAAGATAATGGACTAAAGGTAAACCATGTAAGTCAGGGTCACACTATAGCTTACATGACAAGATTCTTCTCTCTCTCTCTCTCTTGTTTCTTTGTTTTTGTTTCTCTTTTAAATTTGGTTTTGTTTTGCAGGGAGGTTGCAAAGGCAGAGGGAGGATGTGAGGGGGTGGGGAGATACGGGAGGTCAGAATGCATGATGTGAAATCTACAAAGAATTAATAAAGGTTACAAAAAAAGAAAAACCAAACCAAAGCCCAAACAAAAACAAAAAAAGCTCTTGGCTCCTCCGTCTTTCCCAGCTCTTCACCACCTCTTCATTTGTCTCAGGGGCACTGGGAGCTGCTGTGTGTCAGGCAGGACATCCCTTTGTCCAAACAGACTTCACTTCCAAATGTTTATTGTGGAATGTGTTGTTGGTCAGGCTCACGGCCTCTTCTGGTACACCATCAATGCTGGGCCCTCAAGGAAACTCCTCTCGTATATCCTGCTGTTGCTCTGAGTCATGGCGATCCCGTGGCTATGGTTCCACAGGACCAGTTCCACAGGAACTTCAACAAGTCACAGACGGGGTGTGCCAACGGAAGCCTGGGTGGTCTCTGAATTGGTCAATCCTGGTCTCTGGGACCACCCCTCAGGTAAGGGGTGGATTCAGCTCTCCCACTCTGTGGTAAGGGGTGAGGCCAGCTTTCCTATGCCTTTATCCCAGGGCCAGTGAGGGGCGGGGTCAGCTCTCTGGTGGTGGGGGAGGGGCAACTCTCCCAAGGCCAGTGATGGGCCAGGCCAGCTCAGCACACTTCAAACTTCACACGTGGTACTTCAACACATCGACCCAGCTTTGTTTTGAGACAGTGACTCACTCTGTCTGCCTGGCTGGCCTGAAGTCACCGTGTAAATCAGGCTGCTTCCTTCTCATAGAGATTAGTCTTTCTTTGTGTTCTGCTGGCATTAAAAGAGCATGCCACCACGCCCAGCTGTTAAGAGAAGGTGGTATTCCTGTCTTCTTGCAGGAAACTTCCAATCTTAGGCTGGACAGGATGTTGTGTTTCTTTCTACTCAGGTCAAGAGTCTGACTCAGATCCTGTTATTATTGTTATTATTTTTTTTTTAAATTAACACATACCATACATAATGGAATTCATTGGTGACATTTTCATACACGTATATAATATATTTTGATCTGTTTAATCTCCATTATGCTCTCCTATTCCCCCCTCCTCCACTAGTTCTCCCCTTCCCACGTAGTCACAGCCTGTTCTTCTAAGCTTTAATAAAAGCACTCTTCTCTCAGTCCTGGCTTTTACAAGCTACTGCTGATGAAGGGGAGGGGTCTGTCCTCAAAGACCTTCAAGGCTGCTTGATAGCTAGCTATGAGACACCTGCTATCTTGTTGTAAATACTCTGGGCAGTTGGCGATGAGTTAGTGGTACTTTGGATGAATGAATGAATGAATGGATGGATGGGTGAATGGAGAGGTGGCTAGGTACCAGGCTCTCAGAAGTGACCATCAGGCAAGAGACTGAGGATGCAGCTTGTGTAGTTGCATGCCAGTAAGAGAAGAGCCTTGTTGTGGGATTGGGTAGCCAACAGTCATGTTGACTTTGTTTGAGACAGGGTGCTGGCCTGGAACTTGCCATCTCTATCAGGCTGGCTTGAACCATTGATGTCTTAAATGTATTAGAAATTTTCCCTCTCTAGGGGGCAAAGGTGAAGATGCTATGCGCCATCACCGCTTGGGGAAGGCACACAAATAAATCTCTTGATTTGAAGTTAGCGAAAAAGTCAACCCAGAAATACTGGAGAAATAATGGTGTTTCAGGTGGATTGAATTGCTGAATGGGTATGGATTTCAACATGAGGCAGGCACTTCCTTCTATGTCGACATGAAGGTCTGAGAAATTAAAAGTAGTGGGAGCATAGAGTCAGGTTAGAACCCATGTCTCCAACAATAATCTTACTGGGTTTTTAATGACTGTATGGATGTAGTTAGTTTGTGCGGTCTCCAGACAGTGCTGCTGGAAAAGGTTGCTTCTTTTACTGGCAGTTTCTGACTCCCCTGGAGAATGACCACACCTAACATGAGCATCACTGTACTCATTGTCCAGCTGCCAAATGGCAAAGCATCTGGTGCACCCTGCTTGGGACCACAGCTCCTCTGCTGACTGGAGACTTTAGCTGTTCTCCTTGGTATGTGGGTCTCAGTGTCTTCAGCTACAAAACATGAATTAAATAACACAAAGAACAGGATGCCCAACACATGGCAACATTATCATCTCACGCTACCTGATTTTAGTAAGCAATGTATTAACATGGGCCCAAAGAAACACGGATGTGCAGAATGAAGTCCCTGTACTTTGTCCCATAGTCAGCCAGCTTTGCATCTTACTAGTGGTAAGTTTCTGTTACTGTCAGGAATATATTCCTTTCAGATACTGAGAATGACAGCATTTATAAGGTGTAACATGAGTGGGGCCTGCTTGTTGGGGTTTTTGTCCCTCCTGGTACCCTACAACTGTTTAGCCCCAAAGAAAATCACACATAGGTCTCCATAAATTATAAGCTGATTGGCCCATTAGCTTTAGCTTCTCATTGGCTAACTCTTACATCTTGATTAACCCATTTTTTTGATCTATGTTAGTCATGTGGTTTAGTACCTTTTTTCAGTGGGGGCAGATCACATCCTGCTGCTTTGGTGGTCTAGGCAGGAGTGGGAGGAATCAACTTTCTCCTTTTTAGATTTTTTTTGTTCTCATTACATCATTTTTATTTCCTGTCTGATTTTCCCACCTATAGTCCCTGCCTGGCCAATCAGCATTTATTTAAAACATGATTGACAAAATACAGACAGTTCTCCCGCACCAATAAGGAAACATGAATGCTCATCCTTCAGTTTTTAAAGTCCAAGCATAATGTGCAAGGTGTTCTGTGTTACTTTATGCTTAATGTGTCATTGAATTCATATATGCTCATATATTCTTACTAACTTCAGCTGCAACATAGTGTATGGTGTAGATTTATTATCATTTATTTTACTTCTGTTAAAGGACATTTAGGCTAATCTAAGTTTTGAGTATTATTTGTCACACCCTGGGCATATGCTGTTTGCATATATCTGAAGATAAATTTCTAGAAGGAGAACTGAGTCAAAGGGTGTGAGCATCGTGAAGTTTTGTTAGCCATTGCCAAATGTCCTACAGGCTTCTATTTACAGTCTTCACAACTTCGAAAGTTGCGTTTTGTCCTAAAACACTATGTATCTGACTTTAGAGTAAACTATCACATGGAGTGAAAAGTGGTCACTGCATAGTTTTGATTTCATGTTTTTTTCTTTCCTGTGAGTGAAATTGAACAGTAAAAATGTTTTTGAGCCAGGCAGAGCGGCACATGCCTTTAATTCTAGGCTTGGGAAGCAGAGGCAAAAGGATCACTATGAGTTTGAAGCCAGCCTATTTGTAAAACATTATTATGTTGGGATAATAATTTTTTACACTGTGAAGATGTGTCTATGTCCTTCCTCATTTGCCTAAGTCACTTTCTGATTGGTTTAACAAAGAGCTGAACAGCCAATAGCTGGGCAGGAAGAGGATAGGTGGGACTTCTGGGGAGAGATAGGAATTCTGGGAAAGAATCTGAGGCATGGAAAATTTTCCAGCCAGGGTCAGAGGAAGTCTGACGTATGGTACTGAGGAGAGATAACAAGCCACGTGGCAGAACACAGATTAATATAAATGGATTTATTTAAGTTTTAAGAGTTAGTTGGGAATAAGCCTAAGCTAAGGTCAAGTTTTCATAACTAATAGAAAGTCTCCTCTGTGCCATTATTCAGGAGCTGGCAGTCCAAAGAAAGTCTGACTATATACTTGTATTTTTCCCTTTATTGACTCTTTTAAAAAAAATTATTGCCGGGCAGTGGTGGCACATGCTTTTAATCCCAACACTCGGGAGGCAGAGGCAGGTGGATCTCTGCGAGTTCGAGGCCAGCCTGGGCTACAAGAGCTAGTTCCAGGACAGGAACCAAAAACTACAGAGAAACCCTGTCTCAAAAATTAAAAAAAAAATTTATTTTATGTGCATTGATGTGAAGGTGTCAGATCTTCTGGAAATGGAGTTACAGACAGTTGTGAGTTGCCATATGTGTGTGGGAAACTGAGTCCACGTCCTTTGGAAGAGCAGCCAGTGTTCTTAACCACTGAGCCATCTCTCCAGCCTCCCAACGATATTCTTATTGAATTCTGAAAACTAGTTCTTCATATTCTTTGCTTATTTTGTTGCCTTTGTTTTTTTATATTAATTTGTTTTTATTTTCTTTAACATAAAAATGTGACAATTAAAATGAAAAGATGTACTTATGGAATTCAAGTTATAGATAAAAATACAGAAACTTGTTTTTCTTATTGTTGTTCTGACTCTTTAGATATCACAATTTCTGCATTTCTTTTGTATTTGCGTATGTGGGTATAGAATGCATGTGTGGGTGCCCCTTATAAAGGAGGGACCAGTTTGTCATTCTGTTCAGTTTATGTTTCTTATCTGGTATTATCTGCCAGTATATACACACGCCCACATTATTGATAACTACATATATACATACTGATGTCTAACTACATTCACCTCAAGAGGTCATGGGGAATGAGCAGCATACAGATCATCTTTCAACCATATCTATATTTAAAACTTAAAATAAAAAAATGGTTCTTTGACATGCATTATGTTGATCAAGTAAATAAATACACAGAAAATTAAAATCTTATTATGAGTATGTATTATGACCTCCCTCCCGCCCCCTCCAAGTGAAGTATATGGCATAAAAGTCTTAGGACATAATAGCCATACTTCATTTAATCTGTTCTTCATGAGTATATACTTAAGCTTTCTCCTGGGGTGATTTAAAAATATGTCCACAAATCACTTGGCATCTGTCTTTTCAAAAGGTAGAACCAAATTTCCCCTGACTACAGGCTAAATTTAGCGTTCTTCTTCTAAGGAACAGAATGTGGTAGAAATGAAAGCTTGTGACTTCTGGATAATACAATAAAAGTCAGGAAACTATGGCTTCAGCCTTGCTTTCTTGGGTCACTTTTGATGGTTGCCATGTTTCAAGGGTGCTCAGTTTGCCCCGTGGAGAGCAATGGAGCCTGTCATCAAAACCTAGCACCAGGGATTGTGGCAGAATCCTGTAATCCTAGCACTTGGGCTACTAAGGAAGGATTGCAACTGCAAGGTCTAAAGAAGAAGAAAACAACAACAACAACAAACCCACCCAAACAGAAACAAAATAAAATAGTAAGGCAGAACAGGAGCTGGGACTATAGGTCATTGGTAGAGAGCTCATCTAGTATACACAAGGTTCTGGGCTCAGCCCCAAAGCTAGCTAGTACTACTGTGCTTAGCACACAGAGGAGCCATCTTGGATACAAGTCCTTCAGCTGCTCCAGCAAGGCCATCAAACCACTGTAACCCTGGCTGATTGCAAGTTCCTGAAAGAAGGCACTTTAAGTTGTTCTTATAAATGTCTATGATAAAACCACATCGTGTTTTTCACATTATCACATAATAGAACTAAATTGCTGATAACTAATGCTTATCATACTTAATAGCTCAATGAGAGGCCAGAGAAACAGAGACTTCAGGGTTGATGGCAGTGATGAAGGACAGCTCCCTGCAGATGGTGTTTTGGTGACTGATTAAAAAGGGGCCATTAATGAAGCACCGCATTTGACGGGCTCTGAAGAGAGCAGTTGTACTGAATCAAAGGAATAGACTTGGGTTCACTGACAAAATCAAGGTGAACACGGCTTGGAAGATGATCACGGCGAAACTGAACTCATGTTGAAAACACAGAGCTAGAGTTTCATTTAAATTGTAAATGCAAATGTTTTCCCTCTTGATATATTTTTTGGAGCCTGTTATTTTGTTAGAGGTGTTATGTTTCATACAACAAGGTCTAAATAAACATCGCCTTTGAAATTTTTACTTGGATCTTTTTAAGTTGTCTCCAATGGTTTTTATTTTTCTATGAGAAAAATGCCACAGTAACGTGGTGCATCTGATGTTTTCCTTTGTGATAAACTGTTTCTATATGCAACGAGTGGAACGGTACAAAAGGGGAGTGAGTCCCTTGGCCCATGCCACGTTCCCATGAGAAAGTAAGTCTTGATCTCTGTAGGTGACATCTGCTGTGCCTGGCACACCTCCCCAGACTGTGTGGTTAAATACACACAAATCCAAAACGTCTCCTCTTTATTTTCGTACACATGTGAAAAGCAGGCAAGTTTTTCAGCTGACTCCAGGTTCTCAGAATATCTGTTCAGACAACTAGAAAAGCTGGAATCCTATTGATTACGAAGGGTGATGCATTCTGTTTTGTTCATTATGGGATAGCCTCAGGAACCCGGTAAACCTTTCTGATCTTTTTGCAATATGGTGCGTTGGGAACCTGATACATCTTTCCCAGTTTCAAAACTTCAATGCCTGTGCTTTGAAAATGCAAGCAGGCAATCCTTACAATGGCAGAGTATTTTTTTTTCTGGACTAGTTCTATTGAAAGTGGACTTTTCTCTGTCATCAAAAAAATCACTATCAAAGTTTATGAACTAAATTTCATATTATAAACAAAATATCTGTGTTTTTCTACTTTCTGCAGCCTTACAAATGCTACTGTTATAGCGACCTCATGAGTGAAGCTACAGGCTCTGAGTTCCACCGTGTATTTCCAACAGGAGGTTTTTTTTTTTTTTTTTCCATTTTCAATTAGAACAAAGCAAAGATCCAATTTGCACAGAAGAGCTTTTTCAAAAGTCAAATTCTAGCTGCAGTCTTTTTCTCCAAGGTACACAAAACCATTTCCTCTTGAGTTCCACAACTGAAATTGCTTTGCACAAGAAATTGGAAGAGCTCGTCATGTTTCTGTATTTAAAAAAAATTTTCTCTATTCTTTGGACATGGAAATCTCTGGGTATGACCATGACACCCAGCACCCCTGTGCTGGCTAGTCTTATGTCAACTTGATACACAAGCTAGAGCTATCTGAAAGGAGGGAACCTCAATTGAGAAGATGCTTCCATTAGATCCAGCTGTAAGACATTTTTTGAGTTAGTGATTGATGGGAGAGGGTCCAGCCCACTGTGAGTGGAGCCATCCCTGGGCTGGTGGTCCTGCATTCTATAGGAGAGGAGGCTGAGTGAGACAGGGGAAGCAAACCAGTAAGCGTGGCCTCTGCATCAGCTCCTGCCTCCAGAATCCTGCCCTATTTGAATTCCTATCCTGACTTCCTTCAGTGATGCACAATGCTATGGAAGTGTAAGCAGAATAAACCTTTTCCTCCCCAACTTGCTTCTGGTCATTGCGTTTCATCACAGGAGTAGAAACTTTAACTAGGATTAACCCCCAAACTGTTTACTACACCTCCCTTCTTTTCCTGAGCCTTTTTCATTCCTCCCATACTCAAATTTGTTTGATAGACTAGCGGAATCCATCCAGGGAAGAGCCAGTCACAGAGAATGGCTGTGTTCGTTCATGTCTGGGAGGAGCTCTGAATTCCACATGACTGTGCAGGTAGGGGTTGTATTAGAACTCACTGGAGAGTGTACTCCAGATACAGAGTGACATTAAGACCTCTGGGAACTACAAGAGGACTTGGGTGCAAAGAGAGTGGTGAAGATTAATAAAACAAGAGAGGCTTTTACGTTGTGAGTTGTAGAACAAGAATGCTTTTGACAGAAATTTGGTAAATTATTTCATTTTTCCTTTCCCTTTCTGTTTTTCCCTTTAACCTTTCTTTGTCTCACTACTCGGGCTGTTCTCAAACACTATGGAGTCAATGATGATCCTGAACTTCCAATTCTGCCTCTGCCTTCTGACTGCAGGCATTCACCATCACCCCCAGTTTTACACACTGTTGGAGACTGAACCCAGTGTACTAGGCAAGCACTACACCTGAGCTACCTCCTGAGTCCTGAAACTTGGCATCTTATGAGGAATACTTGGGCTTCATAAGATGAGATTTTTTCTATAACTGCAATCTAACATGCAGATGAGTTACACATCATTCTCAAAAGGAGGCTTTACAACGATCCAGTCTTGACTTAGGATATTAGGGAAGAAAAGAGTTTGAGGTTGGAAATGTAGATCAGTGGTTGATGAACGCGCCTGATTCCCACACGGCCCTGGTTTCCATTGACAGGTGAAGTGAACTGTTTACACATACCTTAGAAGGGATGTTTAAAGACCTGAAGGCAAGCAAGAGAAACAGAGGAGCAGACTGTTTGCAGACACGGAGCTAGAAGAGCCGAGGACTCCTTACTGTGAAGATCAGCAAATTGTGTTCCACTGAAAGTTGAATAAAATACTCAAAATAAAAGACTTGATATAGAGACTCAATATAACATTCTGATTTATCCAGAACCACCTTCTAATCACAACTGTGACTGCTTCTTCCCAGAGGGCACCCTGAGTACATACAAGCAGAAGACAGACATACGCATAGTCCAAAGTATATATGTGTTTCTGTTTTTTCTGGATTTCATGTCAGTTTATTTTCTCAGTGGTGGTTTCCATCTTTGCATCTTCTATTATTTTTGCATTAAATTCTAATTAGTTCAATACAAGTATGTGTCCTTTAAAATGTAAAATTATTAATTAGTCCCAGTCCCTTATGGACAGCATGAAGTCTCATGGTCTCTGCAGGCCACTAGATGCCAGCACCATGTAGGACTATTGGGTAAAATTTAAGTCCTAACACAGACTTACGTTATTTTAAGAGTCAATACAGTTCATTTCCGAATATAGTTTATCAATTTCTTGGTCAGTTGAGTCCCATTTCCACTTCGAAGTTTCTTCTTCTTCGCGGGCGAATAGCACTACTAATGAAGGTCTGTAGACAGTAGAAATTTCTCTTTTGAGCCCTTCTGAATCCGAAATGTGTTATTTTGCCTTCACTTTGTAATGTCAAGCTCTGCGCAGTGATTTCCTTGAACGAGTGTGGGAATGCTCCATTAACTTCTGCTGCTGGGATTTTTTTTTTTTTTAACCTGATGTTGATATTCTAAGATGTGTGCTGTCATGCTGGTGGTTATTCTCTCGGTGAAGCCTTTTCTCATTGAAAACATGTAGACATTTTAAAGTCAGGGCCGCGTTCTTGTTCCTTCCCTCTCTCCCGGGATGGAGGTGACACACAGCAGCAGTTCAGTAAGAGCAGCCACTTCAAAAGAAGCATTTTCACCAGTGTGGCCACGCGCTAGAGCAGGAGAACCCACCGGGAGGGTGGAGTTATCTTGCCTTATTAACAATGTGCTTGGATATGGCCTTTTAAAAGAAATTGATCTTTCCTGGCACTCATTCAGAATTTCAACATTGGATCTTGTGTATTTCTTAATTTTATGTAGTTCTCTGTAATTACCTTTTTATTTAGATTATATTTTTTGAGAATTTCATACATAAGTACTGTTTCACATCAAATTCTATTTCTCTCTCTCCTTTCTATAACTCCTCCCATGTCCCTACCCCACTCCCTCTCAAATTTGGCCTCTTCTTTATTAATACATATAAATGTGTATGTATGTACGTATGTGTGACTGTATGCATGTATGTATGTATGTGTGACTGTATGCATGCATGTATGTATGTATGTATGTGTGACTGTATGCATGCATGTGTATGTATGTATGTGTGACTGTATGCATGCATGTATGTATGTATGTATGTATGTATGTGTGACTGTATGCATGCATGTGTATGTATGTATGTGCCTCCCTGTCATCCATCTATAACCTTGAGTCCATTTAGTCTTACTCACATGTACATGTATTTAGTGCTGACAACTTAAAATCCAATAATACTGGCGGCTCATCCATGGGGAAAGCTGGTCCTCCATCTCTCAGTAGCCATTCATGGCATGTAGCTATTTATCCAGGAGTTGTGCTGGCTTCTTGAGCCTCTGTATTCTCCTAGTCGTTGCTAGGCCTCGTTATTCCCCAGGGAAAGGTGAGTGCATGTTGTAATAGGAGCGGCGGGGCTGCGTCCCCAGCACCCCAGCCGCCTGCTAGCTTATGCCCCGAAATAATTACACAGACACTGTATTCTTTTAAATACTGCTTGGTCCATTATATCTAGCCTCTTCTCGGCTAACTTTTGCACCTGGACTAGTCCATTTCTAATATTCTGTGTAGCACCCCAGGGTGCGCATCCCCGGGAAGATTCTAGCCTACGTCCATCCTGGCGGCTTGCTTCATCGCGTCTGCCTGGGAGAGGGGAGCATGGCGTCTCTGCTCCAGAGAGCAGAGCTGTCGAGTCTGAGCTCACTTCCTCTTCCTCCCAGCATTCTGTTCTGTTTACTCCACCCACCTATGTTTTAACCTATGAGGCCAAGCAGTTTCTTTATTATAATTAACCAATGACCTTCCTCCATCAAGTGCACTATCTGCCTATTCTGCAGCCCCACAGTGCAGGATGCCCATTCTGCAGCCCCACAATGGAGGACAATCAGACAAATACAAGGGCACCAACATTTGTAAAAGAAACATTACTAAAGCTTAGATCACACACAAACCCCACACACTAATAGTGGGAGACTTCAACACTAAACTCTCACTACTGGACAGGCCAGCCAGCCAGAAACGTAACAGAGAAATAAAGGAACTAACAGTTATGACTCAAATGGACTTAACAGACATTTATAGAAGATTCCACCCAAACACAAAAGAATATATTTTCTTCTGGTACCTCACTAAAATTTAAAATTAACTGCATTTTCGGTAAGAAAGCAAACCTTGTCAGATACAAAAAAATTGGAATAACCCCCTCTATCTTATCAGATCACCATGACTTAAAGTTAGAATTCAACAATAGTAATTACAGAAAGCCTGCAAACTCATGGAAATTGAACAATGTTCAATTGAATCATTATTAGGTCAAGGAAGAAATAAAGAAAGAAATGAAAGACTTTCTAGAATTCAGTGAAAATGAAAGCACAACACACCCAGACTTATGGGACACTATGAAAGCAGTGCTAAGAGGAAAGGTCATAGCACTAAGTGCCTACATCAAGAAAGTGGAGACAGCTCACACTAGTGACTTAACAGCACATCTGAAAACTCTAAACCAAAAAGAAGCAGACTCACCCAGGAGGAGTAGATGATAGGAAATAATCAAATTGAGAACTGAAATCAATAAAATAGAAACAAAGAGATAAATACAAAGAATCAATGAGACAAAGAGTTGGTTCTTTAAGAAAATCAACAAGATAAATACTTATCCAAACTAACCAAAAGACAGAAAAGAAATATCCAAACTAACAAAATAAGAAATGAAAAGGGGGTCGTAACAGTAGACACTGAGGAAATACAGAGAATCATTAGGTCATACTTAGAAAACCTGTATTCCACAAAATTGGAGAATATAAAAGAAATGATCACTTTTTTGGACAGGTACCACATACTAAAATTAAATCAAGACCTGATAAGCAATTTAAATAGGCCCATAACCCTTAAGGAAATAGAGACAGTCATCAAAATACTCCCAAGCAAAACAAACAAACAAACAAAACAAAACAAAAACCCAAACAAACAAAAACCCAGGGCCAGATGGTTTCAGCACAGCTTTCTACCAGAATTTCAAAGAAGAGCTAATACCAATACACCTCAAATTGTTCCACACAATAGAAATAGAAGTGACATTACCAAACTCCTTTTATGAGGCTACAGTTACCCTTATACACAAACCACACAAAGATAAAACTAAGAGAATTATAGACCAATCTTTCTCAAGAACATTGATGCAAAAATACTCAATAAAAGCCAGGCAGTGGTGGTTCACACCTTTAATCTCAGCACTTGGGAGGCAGAGGCAGGTGAATCTCTGTGAATTTGAGGCCAGCCTGGTATACAAGAGCTAGTTCCAGGACAGGTCCCAAAGCTGCAGAGAAACCCTGTCTCAGAAAAAAAAAAACCCACAAAACAAAAACAAAAAACAAACAAAAACAAAACCAACAACAATAACCCCCCCCCCAAAAAAAAACCCTCAATAAAATACTGGCAAACTGAATTCAAGCACACAACAAACAAATCATCCACCATGATCAAGTGAGCTTCATTCCAGAGATGCATGGATGGTTCAACATATGAAAATCTGTCAATGTCATCCACCATATAAACAAACTGAAAGAAAAAAACCACATGATCATCTCATTAGATGCTGAAAAGTCTTCAACCTCTTCATGATAAAGGTCTTGGAGCGATTAGGGATTCAAGGAACATATTTAAGCATAGTATAAGGCAATATACAGCAAGCCAACAGCCAGCATCAAATTAAATGGAGAGAAACTCAAAACCATTCCACCAAAATCAGGAACAAGACAAAGCTGTCCACGCTCTCCATTATTTATTTAATATACTACTTGAAGTTCTAGCTAGAGCAATAAGATAACAAAAGGAGATTAAGGGGATACAAATTGGAAAGGAAGAAGTCTTTTGCTATTTGCAGATGATACATAAGTGACCCCAGTAATTCTACCAAGGAACTCCTGCAACTGATAAATGCCTTCAGTAATGTGACAGGATACAAGATTAACTAAAAAAAAAGTAGCCCTCCTTTACACAGATGATAAATGGACTGAGAAAGATATCAGAGAAACATCATCCTTCACAATAGCCACAAATAACATAAAATATCCTGTGTCAACTCTAACCAAGTAAGTGAAAAATCTGTATAACAAGAATTTTAAATCTTTGAAGAAAGAAATTAAAGAAGACACCAGAAAGTAAAGTGGAAAGATCTTTTATGCTCTTGGGTAGGTAGAATTGACATATAAAAATGGCAATCTTACCAAAAGCAATGTACAGATTCAATACAATGCCCATCAAAATTCCAATACAGTTCTTTATAGACTTTGAAAGAGTAATCCTCAACTTTGTATGGTGAAACAAAAAACTCAGGATAGCCAAAACAATCCTGTACAATAAAGGAACTTTCGGAGGCATCACTGTGCTTGACTTCAAGTGCTATTTTAGAGCTATTGTAATAAAAACAGTTTAGTATTGGTATAAAAACAGACATGTGGATCAAATGGAATCAAATTGATGATCTTGATATTAATTCACACAACTAGAAACACTTAATTTCAGTCTGTTTGATTATGTCCACAGAATCATTTAGGAAATATTACATTTTGGTTATTAAAATAGTCTGTCTTAGTTGAGGTTTCTATTGCTGTGATAAAACACCATGACCAAAACCAGCTTGTGGAGGAAAGAGTTTATTTGGCTCACACTTCCACAGCACTGTTCATCACTGGAGGAAGTCAGGACAGGAACTTAAGCCGAGCAGAAGCAAGGAGGTAGGTGCTAACACAAGTCATGGAGGAGTGCTGCTTACTGGCTTGTTCTTAGGGCCTTGCTCAGCCTGCTTTCTTATAGAATCCAGGACCACTAGCCCAGGACAACACTACCCACAATGGGCTGGGTCCTCTTCCAATGACCACTAATTAAGAAAATGCCTTACAGATGGATCTTATGAAGGCATTCTCTCAATTGAGGTTCCCTCCTTTCAGATGATGCTAGCTTGTATCAAGTTGACATAAAACTACCTGGGACATGGCCGGGTGGTGGTGGCACATGCCTTTAATCCCAGCACTTGGAAAGCAGAGGCAGGTGGATCTCTGCTTTTGAGGCCAGCTTGGTCTGCAGTTCCAGGACCGTCAAGGCTGTACAGAGAAACCATGTCTCGAAGACAAAACAAAAACTACCTAGGACATAGTCTTATGAGGAATTTGTTCTTGACTGATGACTTTTTAGGTTTTAATTTATAAGCCTGTAATTTCTTCTTTAAACTTTTTTCCTGATGATTTCATTCTTAGAGAATTTCATACACAAACACAATATATTTTGATCTTATCCATTCCTTCTGTCCTCCAACTCCTCTTGGCTCTCCTGACCCAAATTCCTACTTCTCCTTCCAACTTGCTTGCCTCCCCAAAATAACCTACGGAGTCCAGTTGGAGCTGTGTAGGGATACACGGGTGTGAGGCCATCCACCAGCTTATGGTCAACCTATCAGGGGCCACACCCTTAAAGAAAACTGACTCTTTCTTCTAGCGGACATCTACTGTTGATAGATAGCTGCTCAGTTTGGATAGGGGCTCATAATCCCTTCTCCTATTCATCTTTATATCCTTTAAAGATACTTATTTTAAGCTTTTAGCCCCTTAGCAAAACATATTTTAATTTTAGTTTGTAGGCAAGTAATTTATTTCGCCTGAAATGAATTTTTCTCATTCTTGAACGAAATGTAAAACAATGGTAGATTGTTTTGGATCTTTGGCGAAATGTCAAGAACACTGAAATTTCTTACAATATCCCTATACATTTTCTTGTACCGATAGATGTAGTCTAAAAATGCTGATTGCCATGTCAGAGGAGCAGCTGGTAGCAATTGAAGTTCACAGTGGTGACCCACCATGAGGCAACTCTCTGATGGTGAATTTCGTTTAGGCAGGGCCATGGGACTACAGACCCCAGAAAGCCTTTTGCTTCTGCTGCACATTTACATGCTTGTTACTGCAATATTCGTCTGCTTTCTAGCATGGTATGATCTCTACTACCTCCAATATTATGTGCTTATCTCTTGGAAGCATCCTGTTCTACTGGGAATTTTCTTTTATCTGTGGATTGTCAAGAAGATGACCCTTCTCTAAGCTGCACTGTCTAAATTGATAATAATAACTACAGCCTATACAGAGTTTTGTTGAATAAAAATAAATACAAGGGAATGCTACACAGTCAGGGCCTATGAATTTACTCTAGGAGATACATAGATTGTAGTTCAAGTTAATGATCAAGAAAAAATAATTGAGTCCCAGTAGCCCAGCTAGTTTTAAGTCTTTTAACCTTAATATTGGGAGATGTATTCACAGGTTTCAGAGTGCATCCACAGCTGAAAAAAGTTTTGAAAATACAGAGAAATGCAAATCAAAACAACTCTTATACCTGTAAGAATGGCCATGATCAACAACACTGATGACAACTTATGCTAGAGTGGATGTGTGGCAAAGAGAACACTCCTGCCTTGCTGGTGGGAGTGCAAACTGGTACAGTTGCTTTGGATTTCAGTATGGCAGTTTCTCAGAAAATTAGTAAACAACCTACCTCAAGACCCAGCAATATCACTTTTTACCTCAATATACCCAAAGGATGCTCAATTGTACCACAAGGACATGTGCTGAACTATGTTCATAACAGCATTGCTTGTCATAATCAGAATCTGGAAACAATCTAAATGCCCTTAAATCAAAGAATAGATAAGGAAAATGTGGTACATTTACACAATGGAGTACTACACAGCAGAAAAAAATGATGATGTCTTGAAATTTGAAGACAAATGAATGGATCTATAAAACATCATATTGAGTGAGGTAACCCAGACCCAGAAAGACAAATACTCATTCAAAAGTGGCTTTTAGACATAGAGCAGAAAAACCCCAACAAAATAAAACAAAAACCAGCCCCCCAAACAAACAAAAACTAGCCTCCAGTTCGCAATCCCAGAGAATCTAGACAATAAAGAGGACCCTAAGAGAGACATACATGAACCTAATGTTCATTGGAAGTAGAAAAAGACAAGATCTCCTGAGTAAATTGGGAGCATGGGGACCATGGGAGAGGGTAGAGGGGAGGGGAGAGAAAGGGAGGGGAGCAGAGAAAAATATATGGCTCAATAAAAGCAATAAAAAAAGAAAATAACAAAGTTAGACTAAGATGTTTTTGTTAAATAACATTGAGGTGAAAACCCCAAAAAGACCATCTAAAGTTCTAGAAAGGCACACAGTTGAGTGGTTGATGACCAAAGGTGATGATTAATTCCTTATACCTATTCTTTCCACTCAATCTCCATATATATATATATATATCTATATATATATATCTCCACGTATATATCTCCATATATATATATATATATATATATACATATATATATATATATATCGATGAGTGGATGAGTGGATATGTACCCTAAAGGTTTAAAGTAGAGCTGACTGATTCTTTTTCATATATAAAAGTTTAGGTTAGTGATTCCTTTAAGACTATAAGATTACCTTCCATGATAACTAGTGAAGTAGATGGCCCTTTCTTTGTAACTGTAAAATGCAGCCTGCCAGTAAAAGATCTGACAAGAACACCTTGCTTGCCCACACAGTTAATCTACAGAAAGTTGCTTGGGTATGAATGCAAAAGGGCTCTTGGGATAATTTGTTTTCACCTCTAATATGTAAAGTGTTGAGCCATGTAAGAAAGATGGAAAACATGCTGTTTTTTTTTCCCTGTTTGCTTTGCATTCATTGTAATCATTCACTTGAAAAACAGGATGTAATCACATTGTAATTTCTATATTGCCTGAAAAACATCGTTTGGGTATATAAGCTGTAGAAATAAAGTATACAGTAGAAAGAACAGAGAAGCAACACAGAAAGAGAAAGAAGACGAGAGAACAGAAGATAAAGAAAGAAGCCACCAAGAGAGTGTGTGTCTTTTTCACTAAAACCCCTTAGATAGCAAAGTTTAGTTTACACTGACGCCATGGATTTCTCTCAAAGCCCTGTGCTTCTGGGGGCTGGACTCCCAGACAGTGGTATACAATCCATTATTTTGCTAATGCTTATCTTATTAAGACTTATGAACCTTTACCAAACATATAAATTTTAAATGTTTTAACAAAAATATGGTGAGTTAAGAACTTCATAAGCAATTCCTCTTTCTGGTGCTGCGAGGTATGTAACTAGCTAAGCCCAGCACCTTTAATCTCTGCTTTTTGCTGAGGCATGGTCTAGAGGATCCTTTAAACTTGCTGGCCAGTCAATCTAGCCAGATCAATGAACTCCAGGTTCAGTGAGAGATCTTGTCTCAAAAAGTGAGGTAGAATCTGAAGAGGGAAGACACTTCTGGCCTTCATAAACACATACATGTATATGCAGACACACTCAAACTTGTACATGTGTGTGTACCACACACATGCCAGAAAAAAAATGGGTCAGAAATAAAAAATTCTTTTCTCTAACAATGGCTTCTGCCTTATTTTGTCCGACAGGGTCCATAGCCATGCTTGTGAACATGCTTCCCAGGAGGTCACAACTAACATTGAGTTGTCAAAACTTCCGCCTTGGGATGGAGTGAGGGTGAGATTCAAATACTGCCCCATTCTGAATCCATATCCTGACTGCGTGCAAGACCCGCTCTCCGAATTCTCTATATATTTAGGGTGGCTATCTGTGTCCACTTCTAGTTTAGTATCTGAAGCAAAATGCATTTCACGAGCATGAGTTAGTGGGCAACCCTAGAGAACAAACAAATTGATTTTATATTAGTTTTTTTTGGTTTCCTTGTGTTCTCTTTTGTCTTCTAATTTAATTTTATTTAATAGACTTAAAATTAAATACGTCCGTCTCCATGACGACAGCCACTTTAGATATCGCTGTGTCCAAACACTTGTCGTCTCAGCCACACGGCATGAGGCTTGTTTCTCACAGCGTATGTGATGTGATCACGGCATGGCTTCTACACATGCCGGGATTGTTTTGTGGGAAGTTTTCTTCCACAGCCACAGCTGAGGACATGTAGGAAGAAGTGTTTCCAAACAAATAGCACACATCTGCACACTAGCTTTAGTTACACTCCCTGACTTGTGTGGAAGCTTGATAGTGGTCTTATTAGATCCCAACACCCCAGGGACATTCCCAAAGTCCTCCGAGTGCATTACTTAGTTCTCATTTCAATTTCATGGAGATCTTATTTAGATTTTAACTAAATCATATGGGTGTATATTTTACCCATTTCAACTGTATTCATTTTACCATGCTAAGTGCTAGTTCCTGGAAGAGGGAGGATTTCAGTGTGTTGTCAGTATGCTATCCTGATACTCAGTTAAAATTGGTACCATGCATTCCATTTTCCTATAGGGAAATTTGTTAGGTTTAGTAAGGGTTTTCTTTACAATAGACTTCTCGGGAAGCATAGAATTCGAGTTCAGATGATAGACCCATCTTTCTCCATAGAATATCTTGAACGATATGATCTTCTAGGTTTGACATTTCACTTGGCCATAACTGCCAACTTCAGGTGACCACTAGCAGATTGTTTCCAGGTTTGAAGCAAAGGATTGTAGTGACCCCAAGTCCAGTCACACATGTCTCTGTCACAAGACGGCCTATGGGGAGGTGAGTATTAGGACAGGGTATTTATATTTGTATTCGAGGGCAACTGTTTAATTCATTGGGAGTGAGACCAATTTTCATTCTACTCATTGTGTAAAGTTTCATGTGGGAACAGGAGTTAATTGGCACCGTATTTCTGATGCGTTTCAACTGTGATGTGGGACTCTTTATAAATCACAACCCCAGTAGCTGCCCCCTGACCCACCTTTTAAATCGAGCTTGACTCTCTTCTTTGAGTTTCAAGTTGTTTCGCTGTGAAGCCTACAGTTTAATGAAAGGAAAATACCATCCGTAGCTTAGCTGAAATGGATGCAATGAGTCTTTGAGCTGGTGGACTGTCCTTGTCGTCTTTTCTTGGTAGCAGTTGATGTAATACGATCTTTTCATTTTATTAATAATGCGTTATGCATGGTCACGTTCCTGGTTAATTAGACTTACAGTTTTCAATTAAGAGCATTTTTTGATGATACATTATTATCCTTATTAGTGAGGTCATAGACGATACTATAGCGAAGACTGAAGACTCTATTGTCAGCATAATCTTGAAAGAGCCATTTAACTTTCTGAAATGTTTCCGGTGAAGGGACTTCACGCTTGACTTGATGTATAATTTGACCCCTGTGAAGAACCAAATGGTTCCTTTTTACCCTCCTCATCTCAAAGTCTCCAGCACTTGAGAGGAGATGAATATTTTTCTCAGTTAAGATGAATAACACTGCCAGAAAATGAAATCCAAATTTGAAAATTTTGAGCAGATGAGTGGTCAGATGTTCTTATTCAACAATCTATCTTGTCTTTGGATGAAATTTATAGCTCAGTGTGAAACTGATTATGTCCATTACATTTTAATTATTGTTCTGAAATCAATACTCTTCTTACTTTGGGCAATTCCATTCACTCATCTGAATAAAGAGGTGGATTTAGGGGGTAGAAACAGTCTTTAAGTTGACATTGAGAATACTCTGGCAGGCATTGTTGTTGTGCAATTTTTTCATTGTTAAAGTGTGTGATGGGTTTGTGATAGATTTTTTTTCAAAGTAAGCAAAGTCAAAGACTTTTTATTAAGAAACAGTGCAGTTTTAGGGGTAGAGAGAGGGCTCAGCAATTGAGAGCACAGAGGACCCTGGTTCAGTTCCTAGCACTCACATAGGGCAGTGCACAACGACGTGTAACCTCAGTTCTAGGGGTAATGATGCCCTCTTCTGCCACTTGCATACCCATCTGCATGCACACAAATAAATAATAAAATGAGATTTTAAAAAGAGCGCATTTCCAAGGGGAGGGAGTGAGCAGATCAGGAAAAGCTTAGACGGTCCAATGGTAATGCTGCACAGTGTAGATCCTGTATCATAGGCCGTTCGCATCATTGTATAATGTGGGCTTGCTCAGGCATGCTATTTGATACATCCAGTTTACCTTGAGTCATGGGACACCTTCCATCATTCTGGGGCGCCTCTGTACCCATGCCAGCAGTGCTAGCCAGTCCTAGTGGCCTCTGCTAGGGGGTTCAGCCGCCTTCTCTGCCACCCCATTTTTTCTTATAGGCTAATTCCTCAGCTTCTGTGTAAGGCCTTTCAGAAGCTGAGCATGAAACCTGGGCCTCTGGTCCAGTGTTTTAACCAACAGGCCATCTCCCTGGCCACCAAACATTTTTTTTAAGTGATACAACTTCTTTGAATTCTGACAATTTAGTGAACAGGACATGAAAAGAAATCACCTGGAAACCTCTGCTTTATTGTGTCTTATCTTTTCTGTATACTATATAAGATGGTGGGTTTCAGTATGTCATTTTCATACACTACTCCCCATCATTCCTCACACTTACCTTTCTTCTCTCTTGCTGTCACATTCCTAGTCCCCCGTGTCCCCTTTTCTAATGGCCTCTATGTCTTTATTTATTTATTTTTCTAAACTCTTCTGAGGAGAGACATAAAAGATGTGCCTTTCTGAGTGTGTCTTATTGTGCTCAGCACAGTGATCTTTAGCTCTAGTCCATCTGTGAACAACAGGATTTTCTTATCCATTTTGTTGATCATAGCTGTTCTGGTGGGAGCAATCTCAAGATAGTTGTGATTTGCATTTCTCTGATGGTCAAAGAGGGAGCAGTCATGTCTCTTTTTGCAGAAACCCAGATGGATTAGTAAATAGCTGAGCTCAATGTTGAGAGCAAATCCAAAATATTTAATGATGGGTATCCCTCTAGACATTTCCTTGAGAACGGGGAGCATGTCTGAATTTGGTATTTCCTTGTGTCTTGTCCCTTTGCTTATATGGAGTACTTACTAAACATTCATTGACTGAATTGGTGAGGTTCAGCCAGCGGGTCAAGGAGTAAGTCTTCACTGTGTATTTTATGGAGTATATGGGCTGATAGGCTTTGGATTCAGCTTGCATACAAGTATCTTTTTGTTATATAAGGGATCTTCATTTTAATTTGGATTTTTCTCATCTTTTACTAGGTATGCTTCAACAGGTCACAGATTTTTATCCATTTAAACTATTACTGTATTCAGTGTCCATGGCCAAAAAATCCTTAACAGGCTGGCAAAGACAGGAACTGATGGCGTGTGAGTCTTACAGTTCTTAAAGCAGGACAATAGAGTGGACAGAATCAGGCCTTTTGCAGCGATACCTTCTGTTTGCACGTTGGTCCATTTGTAATTGTGCCCCCCGCCACTAGCTCAGTGTTGTGTACCTAGGTCTGTCTGTGTGGACAGCACATTTAGTAATGTCTGTAAAATTGCATAGGTGGAGAGTATGGCTTAACTACAATTTTTAATTCTATTATTGCTACTGGCTTCACAATATCCTTCTCGATTCTCACCTGTGTTTTCAGTGTCAATCATAGAAGTTCAGAATGTTAACTTGACTTCAGTGCATGACAAACAATAATACAATGGAAAAAACATCAGCTTTTTAGGTTTTAGGTCACTCTTCTCTTGTGTTAAAATAGCAACTGCGGCATAAACAACCAGCTTGGTGTCACGGGAAGCCGGTGACATTACCACTATTTATTTTTTTCCCAACAAGGTGGTTTCAATGTGTGTCTGAGAATGTGGGCTGTAGAATTTGAGTCTCTCCCTGCCTCATCCCCCACCCCCATGACAGATTTAATTGTCAACTTGACACAATTTAGGATCATCTGGGGAAGAATATCAGCGAGGGGTTGTCTATACTGGCTTAGACTGTGGGCGGGTCTGTGAAGAATGGCGTTAGTTAGCTGATGTAGCAAGATCTAGCCCACTGGGGGCGATGCTCCCTTAAGGGCTGGTCCCTGAGCTATGCCCAAGTGAAAAGCTAGTGAGCTTTCTCCACGCGTGCATTTCTTCTCTCTGCTCTTTGATGTGATATGACTAGCTTCCCTGAGTTCCTGCCTTGACGTCTCCACAGTAGTGGACTGTAGCTTGGAATTGGAATAAAATAAATGCAATAAAATTGAATAAACCTTTTTTCTCTGACATTGCTTTCTGTCTGGATATTCTATCACAGCAACAGAAATGAAACCAGGACAATACAAGTGTGTATGAATGTGTCCATGTGCGTCTCTGTGTGTCTGTGTGTATCTATGTGTGTCTGTACGTGTGTGTGGTGTGTGTCCATGTGTGTGTGTGTGTCTACCCAAGAAGGACAGGTGCTTTCTTTTTATTTTAATTTTCATTTTATGGGTATAGATGTTTTACCTGCATATATGTATGTGCACCACGTGCATGCCTGGACCCTGTAGACCAGAAGACGGAGTCAGATCCCTAAGAATTAGAGTGACACATGTTTTCCTATATGGATGCTTGCGATCTGAACTCAGTTTCTCAAGCTTGTGCAGCAAGCTCTCTTTCCCACTGAGCCACCCTCCCCATCCTTAGAGTATAAGTCTTGACTCAATGAAGCCTATGATACTTCTCAAGTTAAATAACCACACTGAGCCACGATTTCCACATCTATAAATGTGGGGTTAATAATGGCATAGCCTCCTCATCTAGCTGCCTCTGGTTAAAGAACAGGTTAAAACTCCCAGACAGCATTTAGCTTTGGCTCTGGCAGTTCAAAACTGTTCAATAATTGCTAGCTGTTATTATTTTTTTATCTCTAGTAAGCCTATTGGCTCTTCTGTCATTTATCTCCCGTGGAAGAGATGTCAGTCTCAAAGATAGCAGTTCTTAAGAGCTAAATCACCAAGGGCTGCCTTGGAAATACTGTGTAAGGCTTGGGTGATCTTTCTTAGATCCCAATCTAAGCACGTGACAGAGGGGCACAAGGGAGGTACATTTCCACACATCTCAGAAGTCAAGCCCACTCAGATGTGTGCAGAAAAGATAGCCCGTATGCTGATGAAATGACACAGAGTCACCACAGATGTGTCAAGCTGGTGGTCACTGCAATCAGATCTCATGCAACTCAGTCCTCTAGGGCTGCATTGTCATGACAACTCTCCTACAGGTAACTCCCGGTTTAGGGGCCAGTTTTCTGTTCTTAAATGAGCCCAATGTTTTTTACATTCCCCATAAAGGAAAACCTGACATAGAAATGGAACCATATTTCACACATCTGTGCCCACTACTGTGTTTGATTGCATGTAAAACACACACACTCACATATATGTCAAGGAACCAGAAAGTCTGAGTTTTCAAAAAAATTTCCTTTGGTGTATGTGGATGGTGTGTGTGTGTGTGTGTGTGTGTTCCAGTTCATACATCATGACATAGGTGGTGTTGGTAAGAGGACAACAGAAAGTATTAGACCTCAACTTCCAACTTATTTGAGACAGAGTTTCCTCTTCACTTCTGAGTACGTCAGGCTAGCTTATGGATAGCCTATGGCTTCCCTGGCGTCTCCAGTCTCTCCTTCCATTTTGCAATAGGAATGCTATAATGTTAATGCTCATTTCTAAGCAGAATAGATTTTTGTTTGGTTTCTTTTATTCAAAGGAAAGGTGTTGTGTTGACAGATGTTTCTGTCCCACCCAGTCATGCAGTCATTTAGTCCTAAAGAAAACACACAGAGGTCTACATTAATTATAAACTGATTGGCCTAGTAGCTCAGGCTTCTTATTAACTCTTATACCTTATATTAGCCCACAATTCTTGTCTATGTTAGCCATGTGGCTTGGTACCTTTTTCGGCGAGACAGTCACATCTTGCTTGCTCTGTATCTGGGTGACAACTGGGCTGAAACTTCCCTCTTCCCAGAATTCTCATTGCCCCACCTCTACTTCCTGCCTGGTCACCCTGCCTATACTTCCTGCCTGGCTACTGGCCAATCAGCGTTTATTTAAAATACAAGTTACAGGGTACAGACCATTGTCCCACAACAGCGGTGGCTGTAGAGTTGAAATGAAAAATGTTCTTATTTTGTTTTGGTGCTGCAGTATAACTGTTCTCCTAGTTTTATTTAGCTGTCAGAAATTAGAGTATGTACATGTGAGTCTCCATTCCAGGCAGGAGATTAGGGCAGTAGTCTATAGCATGTCTCCGTTTTTTACTAAAAGGAAACTTGTTTGAACTTGACATCAATTGGAATCACACACTGACAGTCTACAAGGCCCTGGGCAAGCACACTCCCCAGGTTAGAAAATCTCCATTATCTTCAGCCACTTGAAACAAAACCAGTTGTTTTAGTCCAGAATTCTGTAATGTAAAGACCAACACTTTGAGCATCACCCCCTTTGATACTGTCTTCAAGCATTTGTAAACAACTTTAGATAATGTGAGCTACTCGCCCTCCCCATCCCACTGGACATAGGTGAATATTTTGATTCAGAGGACAACATTCTCATTGCATAAACAGTACCCTGTCGGAGGAGAAAAACAAGGGGCACTTTGAATTTCTCTCAGGGGATGCAGGGCAGGTGCGAAATATTTCTGAGGAGCATTTTCCTGGGTGGACCAACTTAGCGCCTGAATACTGAAGGTGATACCTCATCCCAAAGGGAAACATTTCTAACCTTTTAGATGGAGCTTATGTGAGGTCACTTTTTTTTAAAAAATTTATTTATTTATTAAAGATTTCTGTCTCTTCCCCACCACCGCCTCCTATTTCCCTCCCCCTCCCCCGATCAAGTCCCCCCCCCCTCATCTGCTCGAAGAGCAATCAGGGTTCCCTGACCTGTGGGAAGCCCAAGGACTGCCCACCAATATCCAGGTCTCGTAAGGTGAGCATTCAAACTGCCTAGGCTCCCACAAAGCCAGTACGTGCAGTAGGATCAAAAATCCACTGCAATTGTTCTTGAATTCTCAGTATTCCTCATTGTCCGCTATGTTCAGCTAGTCCGGATTTATCCCATGCTTTTTCAGACCTAGGCCAGCTGGCCTTGGTGAGATCCCAATAGCACATCCCCATTGTCTTAGTGTGTGGGTGCACCCCTCGTGGTCCTGAGTTCCTTGCTCGTGCTCCGTCTCCTTCTGCTCCTGATTTGGACCTTGAGATTTCTGTCCGGTGCTCCCGTGTGGGTCTCTGTCTCTGTCTCCTTTCATCGCCTGATGAAGGTTAATATTCAGGAGGATGCCTATATGTTTTTCTTTGGGTTCTCCTTATTTAGCTTCTCTAGGATCACTAATTATAGGCTCAATGTCCTTGGTTTATGGCTAGAAACCAAATATGAGTGAGTACATCCCATGTTCCTCTTTTTGGGTCTGGTACCTCACTCAGGATAGTGTTTTCTATTTCCATCCATTTGCATGCAAAATTCAAGAAGCCCTTGTTTTTTACTGCTGAGTAGTACTCTAATATGTATATATTCCATACTTTCTTCATCCATTCTTCCATTGAAGGGCATCTAGGTTGTTTCCAGATTCTGGCTATCACAAACAATGCTGCTA
Organism: Microtus oregoni; assembly: GCF_018167655.1. Lineage (NCBI taxonomy): Eukaryota > Metazoa > Chordata > Mammalia > Rodentia > Cricetidae > Microtus > Microtus oregoni. The sequence continues at coordinate 8,445,807 of NW_024543976.1, forward strand.
TGAACATCGTAGAGCATATACTTTTGTTGTATGATAAGGCCTCTCTTGGGTATATTCCCAAGAGTGGTATTGCTGGGTCCAGAGGTAAGTTGATCCCGAATTTCCTGAGAAACCGCCACACTGCTTTCCAAAGTGGTTGCACCAGTTTGCATTCCCACCAGCAATGGATGAGTGTACCCCTTTCTCCACAACCTCTCCAACAAAGGCTATCATTGGTGTTTTTTATTTTAGCCATTCTGACAGGTGTAAGATGGTATCTTAAAGTTGTCTTGATTTGCATTTCCCTGATCGCTAGGGAAGTTGAGCATGACCTTAAGTGTCTTTTGGCCATTTGAAGTTCTTCTGTTGAGAATTCTCTGTTCAGCTCAATGCCCCATTTTATAATTGGGTTGATTAGCCTTTTACGGTCTAGTTTCTTGAGATCTTTATATATTTTGGAGATCAGACCTTTGTCAGTTGCGGGGTTGGTGAAGATCTTCTCCCAGTCAGTGGGTTGCCTTTGTATCTTAGCGACAGTGTCCTTTGCTTTACAGAAGCTTCTCAGTCTCAGGAGGTCCCATTTAGTCAATGAGGTCCTTAATGTCTGTGCTGCTGGGGTTATACGTAGGAAGTGGTCTCCTGTGCCCATGTGTTGTAGAGTACTTCCCACTTTCTCTTCTATCAGGTTCAGTGTGTTCGGACTGATATTGAGGTCTTTAATCCATTTGGACTCGAGTTTTGTGCATGGTGATAGATATGGATCTATTTTCATTCTTCTACAGGTTGACATCCAGTTTTGCCAGCACAATTTGTTGAAGATGATCTCATTTTTTTTTACATGTTTTCTTTTTTTTTTTAAATTTATTTATTTATTAAGGATTTCTGCCTCGTCCCCACAACCGCTTCCCATTTCCCTCCCCCTCCCCCGATCAAGTCCCCCCCCCCCTCATCTGCTCGAAGAGCAATCAGGGTTCCCTGACCTGTGGGAAGCCCAAGGACTGCCCACCAATATCCAGGTCTCGTAAGGTGAGCATTCAAACTGCCTAGGCTCCCACAAAGCCAGTACGTGCAGTAGGATCAAAAATCCACTGCAATTGTTCTTGAATTCTCAGTATTCCTCATTGTCCGCTATGTTCAGCTAGTCCGGATTTATCCCATGCTTTTTCAGACCTAGGCCAGCTGGCCTTGGTGAGATCCCAATAGCACATCCCCATTGTCTTAGTGTGTGGGTGCACCCCTCGTGGTCCTGAGTTCCTTGCTCGTGCTCCGTCTCCTTCTGCTCCTGATTTGGACCTTGAGATTTCTGTCCGGTGCTCCCGTGTGGGTCTCTGTCTCTGTCTCCTTTCATCGCCTGATGAAGGTTAATATTCCTGAGGATGCCTATGTGTTTGTCTTTGGATTCACCTTATTTAGCTTCTCTAGGAACATGAATTATAGGCTCAATGTCCTTTATTTATGGCTAGAAACCAAATATGAGTGAGTACATCCCATGTTCCTCTTTTTGGGTCTGGCTTACCTCACTCAGGATAGTGTTTTCTATTTCCATCCATTTGTATGCAAAATTCAAGAAGTCCTTGTTTTTTACTGCTGAGTAATACTCTAATATGTATATATTCCATACTTTCTTCATCCATTCTTCCGTTGAAGGGCATCTAGGTTGTTTCCAGGTTCTGGCTATTACAAACAATGCTGCCATGAACATAGTTGAGCATATACTTTTGTTGTATGATAGGGCCTCTCTTGGGTATATTCCCAAGAGTGGTATTGCTGGATCCAGGGGTAGGTTGATCCCGAATTTCCTGAGAAACCGAAACACTGCTTTCCAGAGTGGTTGCACCAGTTTGCATTACCACCAGCAATGGGTGAGTGTACCCCTTTCTCCACAACCTCTCCAGCCAAGGCTATCATTGGTGTTTTTTATTTTAGCCATTCTGACAGGTGTAAGGTGGTATCTTAAAGTTGTCTTGATTTGCATTTCCCTGATCGCTAAGGAAGTTGAGCATGACCTTAAGTGTCTTTTGGCCATTTGAAGTTCTTCTGTTGAGAATTCTCTGTTCAGAACAGTGCCCCATTTTATAATTGGGTTGATTAGCCTTTTACGGTCTAGTTTCTTGAGTTCTTTATATATTTTGGAGATCAAACCTTTGTCAGTTGCAGGGTTGGTGAAGATCTTCTCCCAGAATCGAATAGAAGACCCTGACATTAACCCACAAACCTATGAACACCTGATCTTCGATAAAGGAGCTAAAAGTATACAATGGAAAAAAGAGAGCATCTTCAACAAATGGTGCTGGCAAAACTGGATGTCAATCTGTAGAAGAATGAAAATACATCCATATCTATCACCATGCACAAAACTCGAGTCCAAATGGATTAAAGACCTCAATATCAGTCCGAACACACTGAACCTGATAGAAGAGAAAGTGGGAAGTACTCTACAGCACATGGGCACAGGAGACCACTTCCTATGTATAACCCCAGCAGCACAGACACTAAGGGCATCATTGAATAAATGGGACTTCCTGAGGCTGAGAAGCTTCTGTAAAGCAAAGGACACTGTCACTAAAACAAAAAGATGATCTCATTTTTTATTGTATACTTTTAGCTCTTTTATCGAAAATCAGGTGTTCATAGGTTTGTGGGTCAAAGTCAGGGTCTTCTATTCGATACCATTGGTCGACTTCTCTGTTTTTATGCCAATACCAAGCTGTTTTCAATACTGTAGCTCTGTAATAGAGTTGGAAGTCAGGGATGATAATGCCTCCAGATGATCCTTTGTTGTATAAGATTGTTTTGGCTATCCTGGGTTTTTTTATTTTTCCATATAAAGTTGATTATTGTCTTCTCCAGATCTGTGAAGAATTTTGATGGGATTTTGATGGGGATTGCATTGAATCTATAGATTGCTTTTGGTAGAATCGCCATTTTTACTATGTTGATCCTCCCAATCCAGGAGCAAGGGAGATCCTTCCATTTTCTGGTGTCCTCTTCAATTTCTTTTTTCAAAGACTTAAAGTTCTTGTCAAATAGATCTTTCACATCCTTGGTCAGAGTTACCCCAAGATATTTTATGCTATTTGTGGCTATCGTGAAAGGTGATGATTCTCTGATTTCCCTCTCTGCTTCCATATCCTTTGTGTATAAGAGGGCGACTGATTTTTTGGAGTTGATCTTGTATCCTGCCACATTACTAAAGATGTTTATCAGCTCTTAAAGTTCTTTGGTGTAGTTTTGGGGGTCGCTTATGTACACTATCATATCATTTGCAAATAACGAGAGCTTAACTTCTTCTTTTCCGATACAAATCCCCTTGATCCCCTTATGTTGTCTTATTGCTATTGCTAGAACTTCAAGCACTATATTGAAGAGGTATGGAGAGAGTGGACAGCCTTGTCGTGTTCCTGATTTTAGTGGGATGGCTTTGAGTTTTTCTCCATTTAATTTAATGTTAGCTGTCGGCTTGCTGTAAATAGCTTTAATTATATTTAGATATGACCCTTGTATCCCTAATCTCTCCAAGACTTTTATCATAAAGGGGTGTTGAATTTTGTCAAATGCTTTTTCAGCATCTAATGAAATAATCATATGGTTTTTTTTTCTTTCAGTTTATTTATATCGTGGATTACATTGATAGATTTTCGTATGTTGAACCAGGCCTGCATCTCTGGGATGAAGCCTACTTGATCATGATGGATAATTTTTCTAATGTGTTCTTGGATTCGGTTTGCTAGTATTTTATTGAGAATTTTTGCGTCGATATTCATGAGTGAGATAGGCCTGTAATTCTCTTTCTTCGGTGGGTCTTTGTGTGGTTTTGGTATCAGGGTAACTGTAGCTTCATAAAAGGAATTTGGCAATGACTCTTCTGTTTCTATATTGTGAAATATATTAAGGAGTATAGGTATTAGCTCTTCTTGGACGTTCTGGTAGAATTCTGCATTGAAACCATCTGGTCCTGGACTTTTTTTGGAAGGGAGATTTTTGATAACAGTTTCTAGTTCTTCGCGACTAACAGGTCTATTTAGATCGTTCATCTGGTCTTGGTTTAGCTTTGGTATGTGGTACTTATCTAAAAAAATGTCCATTTCTTTTGCATTTTCTAGTTTTGTGGCATACAGGCTTTTGTAGTAAGATCTAATGAGTCTCTGAATTTCCTCTGTGTCTGTGGTTATGTCCCCCTTTTCATTTCTGATCTTATTTATTTGCGTGTTCTCTCTCTGTCGTTTAATTAGTTTGGATAATTAATTGGGTTTGTCGATCTTGTTGATTTTCTCCAAGAACCAACTTTTTGTTTCATTGATTACTTGGACTGTTTTCTGTGTTTCTATTTTGTTGATTTCCGCCCTCAGTTTGATTATTTCCAGTCTTCTACTCCTCCTGGGTGCGTCTGCTTCTTTTTTTTTCTAAACCTTTCAGGTGTGCTGTTAAGTCTCCGATGTATGCTTTCTCTGTTTTCTTTTAGTGGGCACTTAGTGCTATGAACTTTCCTCTTAGCACTGCTTTCATTGTGTCCCATAGGTTTGAGTATGTTGTCCCTTTATTTTCATTAAATTCAAGGAAGACTTTAATTTCTTTCTTGATTTCTTCCTTGACCCAGGTGTGGTTCAGTAGTTGACTGTTCAGTTTCCATGAGTTTGTTGGCTTTCTGGAGGTAGGATTGTTGTTGAATTCTAACTTTATTCCGTGGTGATCTGATAAGACACAGGTGGACACTGATATTTTTTTGTATCTGTGGAGGTTTCCTTTGTTTACGAGTATGTGGTCAATTTTTGAGAAGGTTCCATGAGCTGCAGAGAAGAAGGTATATTCTTTCCTATTTGGGTGGAATGTTCTATAGATGTCTGTTAAGTCCATTTGCTTCATTACCTCCAGTAGTTCTCTTACTTCTCTATTAGGTTTCTGTCTGATTGACCTGTCCATTGCTGAGAGAGGTGTATTGAAGTCTCCTATTACTAGTGTGTGTGATTTGATGTCTGCCTTGAGTTTTAGTAATATTTCTTTTACATAAGTGGGTGCTTTTATATTAGGGGCGTAAATATTCAGGATTGAGACGTCATCCTGACAAATTGTTCCTGTTATGAGTATAAAGTGTCCATCTTGATCTCTTCTGATTGATTTCAGTTTGAAGTCAGTTTTGTTAGAAATTAATATGGCCACACCTGCTTTTTTCTTGGACCATTTGCTTGAAAGACCTTTTCCCAACCCTTTACTCTGAGTAAATGCCTGTCTTTGTGGTTGAGATGTGTTTCTTGCAAACAGCAGAATGTTGGATCCTGTTTTCGTATCCAATCTCTTAGCCTGTGCCTTTTTATAGGTGAATTGAGACCATTAAGATTAAGTGATATTAATGACCAGTGGTTGTTTACGCTGGATATTCTTATTGTTTTTGGAAGTAGAATTTGTGTGTCTCCCTTCTTTGAGTTGTGCTAGTGAAGGGTCGCTAGATGCCTCAGTTATTGTAGGCAGTGTTGGCAATGTTGGATTCCTTGGGTTGCGATATTCCTTCTATTACTTTCTGTAGGGCTGGATTCGTGGCTACGTATTGTTTAAATTTGTTCTTATCCTGGAATGTCTTGTTTTCTCCATTTATAATGAACGAAAGCTTGGCTGGGTATAGTAGTCTGGGCTTGCATCCATGGTCTCTTAGCTTCTGCAGTACTTCTATCCAGGACCTTCTGGCTTTCATTGTTTCCATAGAGAAATCAGGTGTAAGTCTGATCGGTTTACCTTTATAAGTTACTTGCCCTTTTTCCTTTGCAGCTCTTAGTATTCTTTCTTTAACCTGTATATTTTGTGTTTTGATTATTATATAGCGAGGGGATGTTTTTCTTTGATCCAGTCTGTTTGGTGTTCTGTATGCTTCTTGAATATTCAAAGTAATATCTTTCTTTATGTTGGGAAAGTTTTCTTCCATAATTTTGTTCAAAATATTTTCTGGGCCTTTGAGCTGTGACTCTTCTCCTTCTTCTATTCCTATTATTCTCAGGTTTGGTCTTTTTATTGTGTCCCAAAATTCCTGAATGTTTTGTGATGAGAATTTGTTGGCTTTGCAGTTTTCTTTGATCAGAGCGTTTATTTTCTCTATGGTGTCCTCAGAATCTGAGATTCTTTCTTTTATTTCTTGTATTCTATTGATTATGCTTGTTTCTGTAGGCTCTGCTCGTTGACCTAGATTTTCCATATCCAGCTGGTCCTCAGTTTGTGTTTTCTTCCTTGCTTCCATTTCAGTTTTCAATTCTTGAACTGTTTCCATTACCTGTTTGATCATTCTTTCTTGGTTTCCCAGGGTATTATGTACGTATTTACTCATTTCTTCAAACTTTTTGTTATACTTCTCATCCATTTCTATAAGGGCATTTTTCACATGTTGTTTAAGGGACTCTATTGCTTTCATAAAGTCAATTTTTTCCACTTCTTCTGTGTTAGGGTGTTGAAGACCTTCTGTTGTAAGATCATTGGGTTCTGGTGTTTTCATGCTGTTTTTCAGATTATTGGGTGAATTCTTGCCTTGGCGCCTGCCCATCTCCTCCTATCGATGCTATCTAAGGGGTCTGTTAAAACTGGTTCAGGTTTCCCTGCTGGCCAGGGGCTCCTCTTACAAAATGCCCTTGCTCTGTTTCCTGGTTCCTGCCGGGGGCCAAGATCCCTCTCACCCCTCAGAAGGGTCTTCAGGAATAGGACCCGGCTCCTCCTTTGCCAGGGACCTCCTCAACCGAAGGCCTACCTCTTTGATTTAATTGTAGTGGGGCGATCTGCTCTCAGTGTTGCGTTCGGTCCCTGCAGCCTGCTTCTGCTGCCACGACGGTTCCTGCCGCCTGTGGCCTGTGTCCTCTGCTGCTGCTCTGGTCCCAGCCGGTCCCAGCTGGTCCCAGCCGGTCCCAGCTGGTCCCAGTCGGTCCCAGCTGGTCCCAGTCGGTCCCTGCCGGCTGCGGAGGGCGTCCTCCGGCCGCCTTCGCCGTCTGGTGTTCCGGCCGCCTCTGCCGTCCCTTTGAGGTCACTTTTAACCTTGCTGGACTGCAGCCTATCAGTGGAAGTGTTGTAATTAAAAGCTCATTTCACAGCAGCTGATTAGGCCTTGATTCCCAATTATCCCATCTTTCAAAAGTCTTGTCTATCTGAGCCTTTGGAAAATGTGATGGGCCCATTATTTGTTTTATTTCCAAAGTTAGGGCTCTGGAAGAGCTGCACACACTTTCCCAATCATGCGGGAAGTCATGAATAAAACATGCACACCCAGAATTTTAAATTAGAGTAATTAGACCATATTAGAATCCCGAAAATAAAAAAAAGGAAAAAGATTTAACATCCATGTCAGTCTGGGGAAAGATGCCCTTCATTAAATCCCATCTTCCTGTCCAACATTTTAAAATGTCACTTTTAATGTAGAATGAGAAAAATAATTACTATGTACTATGATCAAGATAATTTTTTAAAAAGTAAATGTTAGAAAATTCAGACCACAACATTTCCAGACTCAACAGATTTTTTTACTACAAATTATTTGAAATTGGATAAGCAATCTATTGAAGTTGAAACCAATATTCCAGGACTAACTCTTATAAGTAAATGATGCTCTTCAGTATCATATTTAATGCCACCAAAGATATGTGTATGCACGCATGGTGTGTGTGTGTGAATATTCAAAATGATTTACTACCTCCAAAAGAAAACCATATGATGTCACACACACACACACACACACACACACAATCTTCTCAGGACACAGCCCTTTTGTCTGTACAGCTCTTCCATCTACCCGCGGAATCCATGGCTGCACCTATCTCCTCCACAGAGGCGCTGCTAACCCAACACCTATCTTCTCCTCAGAGGCATAGCTGCAGCTCTAGGCCATTTGATCTCTCCTCATAACACCATCTGTGAGAGATTCCCATTGTCAGCCCCCTCTTCAAAAGAGAACTTTCTGTAGCTCTTCCAATTCATTAAGGAATAAGACACAAGGGCACTGGGGAGAGATAACATTTTAAAGACCAAAGTGTGTTTGTGTGCATCTTCCTATGTGCTTGAGTACATGGCATTTTATAGGCAAGGGTGACCAGCCAGTGAGCCCTACCTAGGGAGCTTCTGGAATCATAAGTGAACACCATCAACATTTAATAGAAAAAATCCCCAAGAAACTGCAAAATATTAAGGAGTCTGAATAGTGGATGAGCGCCTAGCCCATATGGGAAAAAGATAAATGATAGAGTATGTGGGAGGGGTTTTCAAAGATGAATAAAAAGCAAAACGAGGTCGAGTCCAGGAGATTTGAGTTGTCGGGGACTGTAGAACTTGGGGCATTTGGCGCAAGCAAACACTTAGTGCAGCAGAGCAGGCAAGGGGGTTAACAGCGAGGCTGTGGAGTCAAGGTGAGGGCTGGGCTGACTTGATACATAGGTGCCAGTTGCAAAAGTGTAAGGTAGTTTGGTTTTTAATGGCAGCCTAACAGAGCCATAATAAGCCACAGAGTGAATCTGGGAGAACTTATTAGCATTTTCCCTTCAAGTCAAATACTGATTCCCCAAACAGGTGCCAAATATTTTCAAAGTGGAGAGAGATGCCCTTGATAGGTTGCCTTATTAAGTGTGTATCTACAAATACCGGCCATCAAGGACACGCTCTCCTCCTCTCCTCCGTATTACTGGAAGGGCTTATTCTCCAAAAATAGCTATCAAGTTGCAGGGTGTCAGTCAATCATTCAGATTCAATTCCCTTTCAACTCTGTGCCCAGGAGCTTACTGTGCATTAAAGGCACAAAATAATGTATAAAGGGCACACTTCCTGCCCCCAAGTAACCCAGTCTAGTTGGGGAAAAAAGACGAATGTCAGCACAGAAATTATCAAATGCATCTCAACAGATGAGTCCCCGGCCAACTTAATGGTTTAGAAGTTACAAACCTGGTATATTTCAGTTCTCAGGCCTGACGTTACATCATTCTTTATTGCCCAACCTCAGCGGTGCTCATAACATTTGCCTACGCACATAAAATGAAATGCGAATTGCTCTTTCATAAAATGTCTCATATCGTCTTTATCTTGGTCACATATTCACAAATCTCGAAATGCTTCTTAAAAGGTCATCTTGGGGAAACAAGGTAACACACAGTCCATGAGCAACTCAGAGTCATCAGCAGGCATCTCAATTAAAAGCACATCTACTTTAAGACAAGCAAAAAGTTCTTTGGGGTAGATTGAAATGATAATTATTTCCTTCCTTCCTTCCTTCCTTCTCCCTTTCTTCCTCCCTCCCTTCTTCCCTCCCTCCCTCCCTCCCTCCCTCCCTCCCTCCTTCCCTTCCTCCCTCCCTCCCTCCCTCCCTCCCTTCCTCCCTCTCTCCCTTCCTTCTTTTCTCCTTCTTTTTTTGTAACTAGCTCAGGTGGTTCTGCCCAGAATTTGAAAGCTGATATCTTGCCCTTAAACTTCAAGTTTTAACAAAGGATGTGAGACTCAACTTATATAAAACTATGAAGAAAAGAAAGAAGCAATGCGTTTTTGACTTGGAATCAGAGAATTTCTTCAGAGTTCTTAAGAACATTGAAGACAGAAAGCTTCCAGAAGGCATTTCAGACAGCTCCTGAGGTCACAAAAGCAAAGGCAGGTGCAGGCTGCTTCCCATCAAGTATTGGTAAATGTCCCCAGGAAAAGCAGATCTCAGTATTCTCAAGGACTTTTCAATAAGGTGATGTTGACTTACATGGACTGAGAAAGCAGGCAGCCTGGAGAAAACAATTAGTATATCGAAAAAAGAGTGAGTGTATTAAGAACTCACTTGTTGGTGTGTATTTCTAAATATCGCATGCAAAGGACCAGCTTAGCTCTGACAAAGTCATCCTGGCTCCGACTGATGAAGAGATAATTGCATGTCTGGCCTAGAAGTGGCTAGGTACCACAATGGATGGAAGCATTTGTTGAAAATTATGGGAGTACATTTCAGTTTACAAAACTGCTTCACAGCAGACAGCAGCAGGCTCTGTGACTCCCTTCTAAACATAGAAGGCTGTTCTCTTTATTATTCGTATACCATCAATGGTCCAAAGAGAAGCAGGATGAGGAGTTGTGTCAGTGGTGCCGCTGAGAACTCAGGTGTCTTTACAGCCACACTCCCTCGTTCTTCATGGTTGATGACACCTCCAAATGTCATCAGATGTAAGGAAGGAGAAAGAGGATTGGGAAATTGTGGTGGTTTGAAAGAAAATGTCCCCCAAAGGGAGTGGCACTATTAGGAGGTGAGGTTTTGTTGGAGTAGGTATGGCCTTGTCGGGGAAATTGTGTCACTGGGGAGGTGGGCTTTGAGGTCTCATATATGCTCAAGCCATGTCCAGTGGTTCAGACTACTTGCTGTTGCCTGTGCATCAAGCGGTAAGGACTCTCAGCTCCTGTTTCAGCACCATATCTGCCTGCATGCCACCGTGTCACATCAAGAGGATACAGCAAATGTAAGCCACCCCAGTTAAACATTTTTCCTTTCTAAGAGTTGCTGTGTCAATGGTGTCTCTTCACAGCAATAGAAATCCTGACTAAGACAGGAACCGAAGACCAAGAACTCAAGGGGCTTGCCACTTGGCCTTCTTAAAAGGCTTTAAAATCTTTTCAGATCTATTTATTTATAATTCTGTATGTGGATGTATGTTGTTGTGTACATTCATGTGGTACCTAAGGAGGCCAGAAGAAGGCATTGAATCCCCTGGAATTGAAGCTATAGGTGGTGAGTACTCTGAAGAAGGAGCTGGGAACAGAACCCCAGTTTTCTGCAAGATCTCTTGACTGCTGAGCCATCTCTCCAGTCCCCGTGAAAGCTTTCTAAAGGGTTCCACCCAGCCAAGTCAACTCGGAGAGTGTCTTAGCTGGGTTTCTGTTGCTGTGATAAAACCCTATGACCAAAAAGCGAGTAGGGGAGGAGAGGATTTATTTGGCTTGTACTTCAACACTGTTGTTCATCACAGAAGGAAGTCAGGATAGGAACTCAAACAGGGCAGGATGCCACAGGCAAGAGCTGATGCAGAGGCCATGGAGGGAAGCTTCTTACTGGCTTGTTTCCCTTGGTTTGCTCAGCCTACCTTATTATAAAACCCAGGACTCCCAGCCCGGGGATGACATCACCCACCATGGACTGGGCTCTCCTGCATTTGATCACTAATTGAGAAAATGCCTTACAGCTGGATCTCAAGGAGGCGTTTCCTTAACTGAGGCTCCTTCTCTGATGACTCTAGCCTGTGTCAAGTTGACACGAACAACCAGGCATTCCAGAGAACACTGACTAAAACTAGATTGTGTGGCCATCTACCTAAGAAGGAAGACGAGAAAGGATTTGGACTTTGCATCTGTAGAACTAAGGCAGGAAAAGGAACCACATGCAAACTAGAATGGATTTCATGCAGTCAAGGCTGGATCTGCCTAGGGACTTTGTAGTCTTACTAAATTTGGGACATGTTCTTATTTTCCAAAGATAAGCCTTTTTTTTTAAAGCATAAATATTATCTCAAATAAAGTCATTTATTTGAGTGGGATTTTTTTGTTTGCTTTAGTTTTTCCATGTTATATAAACAGCCTTGTATGTAATAATTGTATGCATACACAAATGTATTTTAGGGTTTAAATTTTTTATTAGCGCATATTACTTATGCATAATAATTATTTCCTTACAACATTTCCATTCAAGTACACGTTGTATTTTGATCCTCATTTTTCCCGTACCTCTCATCCCCACTCTTGCTATTGCCCTTCTTTTTCCCCAGACGCCTGTTTCTGTGTTTAAAGATCTGAGTAGTTCTATCAAGAGATCATATAGCCTAAAAAGCAAAAAAAGTATTATCTGGATTTTTATAGAAAACCTCTACTAGCCTCTATGCCCCAGCATTAGTGGAAGTTGAAGACACTTGATGCCATTAACTTTTAGTTGTATTTAGAATAACACAGTGGTACTTCTTGGGCAGGAGTGAAATGGTGACCCTCTGGATTACACATAGCCCTTTTGTGGTGGTTTTTTGTTTTATTTTATTTTATTTCTTATAGTTAACCAGTATCTCAGAGTGACTTTATTTGGCAAATATTGGGCCTTGTTTGTAAAATACTCTATATGCTGAAATGTCTGTAGACCTACTACTGACCTTGATTTGTGTTCCTAGTGATATTCTGTTTTTCATTTTGTATGAACTCATTTCTACTTCCACTTCTAGTGACCAGGTCTATATTTCTAGTAGGGGTTACTAGGTTAATGACCTAAGTGTGATAAAGGAAAAATACATAATTTACATGCTGTTTATGGTCTATGTGCAAGACTTACATGACCATATTACCCTTGTGACTTCTTCAATGGCTTGTTAGCCAGGTTTATTAATGAATATGAAATTATGATTATGATAATTTCTGATTATTTTAGACACCATTACCAGCAAGATAAAAACAGTGTAGTAGTTATTGAGTTTTAGTAATTGTAAGAAATCTGGAAATAAATTAGGGGAAAATCACAATAAGTAATCTTTGTCTGTGTTTCAACATTTAGCATAACTTCCATCTATTTTTTTTTTAAAAAAATATGCAGTTGGATCTGGGGAGATGTCTCAGTGGGTAAGAGTGCTTGCTATGTACATGTGGGGACCTAAATCCCAAACCCCCAGCACTCACATAGTGGGAGGCAGAGCCAGGAGAATCCCTAAGCCTTGCTTGCCATCAGCCTACCTCCAGGTGCAGCGAGAGACCCTGTCTCAAGGGAATACAGGACAGAGCTACCTGACATCCTGCTCAGGCCGGTGTGCACACCCTTGCATACACATGTCCCACGTATTGCTCCCAGCATACAAATATCTTAACTGTTCAAGTAATTTGAGAACACATTGTGTTTCTTGTATCTGATTTTATTCATTCAGCAATGCATTATTTTTTTCTGTCCTATTAAAATTCAATGGTTTCTCTATGTTCCATGTTATGATTTATAAAATGCAATTAATCACAGTGACTCTGGCATTTTCCACAATATGTAGTTATGAATACTAACACTATCATGAACATCTCCCAGCTTATCAGTCTCTATTTTGTTTCAATTTTTATAATATCTTTCAGCAATTCTTTTAGAATCTGAATCAAAAACTAAAAGCTATGTTATTTTAACTTTTATGCCAATACATGTTTTCATCTGCATAGTGGATACAAATAACAAAAATAAGATCTGAGCTGGGTGTAGTGGTGTCTGCTTTTAATCCTGGCACTATGGAGGCAGTGGCAGGAGGATCTCTGAGTTCAAAGCCAGCTTTGTAGGGATAAGTCCCGCCCCTTAGGGGGCGTGTTCGCCTCGGGCTAATGTCTGCCTATAAATTTGGCAAGCGTGCTCCGAGCTCTCGCTTCTGCTTTCCTGGTCTCCGCGGGAACAGTGGTTCTGTAAGTCTATTTCTACATTAAAACTATATATAATTTTACAATCTGTCTGCATTCATTTACGCCGTTACATTTTGGCGTCCAACGTCGGGCTATTTTGCCCCCGACTCAAGCGGGTAGCCCGCTAGCTAACACAGCACCCTCCCGGGTGCTGTTTTTCAGTTTGTGACTCCGGCCCCAGTGCCGAGTCCAAGACATACTCGGCCACACAGGCCCATTCTGCCTGCCTTGGCTAAGTTTTGCAGCGGAACCCCACTGCCTGAATTAGCAGAAGCTCAAGTACCTGCGGTTTTGCAACAAAAGCTGCCACAGCGTCAGATTTGGTCTGAGTGACTTGGCCAGGCAGTGGTGGCGCATGCTTTTGATACCAGCACTTGGGAGGCAGAGGCAGGCGGATCTCTGTGAGTTTGAGGCCTGCCAGGCCGTGGTAGCACACGCCTTTAATCCCAGCACTTGGGAAGCAGAGGCAGGCGGATCTTTGTGAGTTTGAGGCCTGCCAGGCCGTGGTGGTGCACGCCTTTAATCCCAGCATTTGGGAGGCAGAGACAGGCCTATACATTTAACCCATCATGTGCTATGACTAGTAGTAGCTGCCCCTTTAATATACGTGCATGCTTCCCATTTTCTTTAGACCCTACAAGCTCCCCTTTCCAGGGACCATGCTTAGTCTTTGTGGAAATTCAAGCCTGTAATTACTGATGTCAGATGAGTGTTTGTTTAGACAATGAGGGGTCCCTGTAGATGTCACAGCAGAATGATTTATGAAGAACTGAAAAAGAAAACTCAGGTCAGCCTGACTTAGTCTCCAGGCTGGAACAAACCTTTAGAGAATCTGATGCTAGGCAATTTATTGCCAGTATATTCAGACACAATATAATTTGGAAAATGTTTCCTGGTATAATACAGTTCCTGGTATACAATGTAAATAATTACATTGAAATTTAATTCAAGGTACATGTCATTTCTTCCAAGAAGATGGGTTCTAGAGATAGGTTTCCTGTACTAACTCAAGAGCCTAAGGAGGAAACTGGTCTGTCTCGGTTATACATATAGCATAGAGGTCATTTGGGCTATTAGTCACCTCTGGTTCTGGTTGTGGGGACTTGGGGAGCCTCTCGTTATACAGATAATGTAAGGGTTTTTTAGACTATTAGGTATCTCTGGTCCTGATTGTGGGAGCTTGGATGAGCCCTTGGATGCACAGTTAATATAAGAGTCATTTAGAATACAAGCCACCTTTGGTTGTGGTTGTAGAAGTTTGATAGGACCTGGTCCAACAGATAATGCAGATCACCAAGCTATTAATTACCTCCAATTATCGGCCTTCTGGAAAAGAGGTTACAAGTCACCCCCTTTGAAAGGAAAATCCTGGGTATTTAACATTTTTGATTTCCTGGGAGATTTTTGGGCACAAGAACATTCATGTTCCCAACAAGACAACATAGAAAAGTCTTTTGATTCAGAAACTTAGATTTCAATTTAATTGTTTCTTTCTGAAATCCAAAGCCTGCTCAGAGTTAGGCTGTTATTTGGAAACAACTACAAGAGCACCTCACCTTTAAACGAGTTAGCCTAAGCGACTCTCAAATGATGCATCCATTATCCTGTGTAGAAAGTACAACAGAGGGGGAACCGTTTCTATTCTCGAAGATGTGGACACTATTATGGTAGAAGGGAAATGAGAAGTTGGCAGAAAAGAACTATTTTCAACAGAAACAAAGTCCTCGAGGTTTCTGGCATTCGAATATATTTGAGTTGAAGACAAGCAGATCCCCTCTTTGTATTCCGACCGTGCTCTGAGATGAACTAATATCACTAGCTTTTTCCAGTTGATCTGGTTCCCTGAACTACTGAAGCGTAAGTGTAAGCCCATTTGACTGTAATGATGCCATTAGGCTACACCTTACACAACTCACCTTGGATGCAGTTCAGAGCTGTTCATAGATTCAGAGCTGTGCAACCATCACCATCAACATGTCTGGTTCTGAGGCATTTCATCACCATGTCCTCCACCTTCAAGAAACGCAATAATCCATTAGCAGTTAAAAGTTTTCCTTTCGCCGGGCGGTGGTGGCGCACGCCTTTAATCCCAGCACTCGGGAGGCAGAGGCAGGAGGATCTCTGTGAGTTCGAGACCAGCCTGGTCTACAAGAGCTAGTTCCAGGACAGGCTCCAAAACCACAGAGAAACCCTGTCTCGAAAAACAAACAAACAAAAAAAAAAGTTTTCCTTTCTTGCTCCCTACCTCCCTGAAACCACTAGCCTCCTTTCTGCACTGCCTAACATGTCTGTGTTTGACAATTTCCTGTCCTTACAACAAATATTTGAGATAATCAACTTGCTTACAAAATATGAAAAGGATTCTTTTGCCTTGGGTGTTTTTAAAGGTTTGAGTCCATGGTTGGTCAGCTCCGTTGTTTGGGGCCTGTGGTGGGCATGTGTGATGTGACAGCCAGGGAGAGAGAGAGGAAGGAGAAAGAATTGAGTCTTCCTGTTCCCTTCAATGCCACATATCCAATGACCTGAAAACTTCCCATCAGGCCTGGGATAGCTAATCTTGGTTGTCAACTAGTCACACTTGGAACAGGAATCTCAAACAATTGCTTCTATCAGATTGCCTGTGGACATGTTTGGGGAGTACATTTCTGTATTTCCTTGATTATTATTGAGGTAGGAGTACCCAACCCATTATGGGCAGGTGGGTCTGAGCAGTCCATGAAAGGTGGGTGTTTGTGAGCCTGGAGTCAAGCCAGGACATGGCATTCCTCCATGATCTCTGCTTCAGTTTCTGCCTTCGGGTTCTTGCTTGAGATCCTGCCCTGATTTCCTTCTGTGGCGGACTGTAACCTGTAAGCTGAAACAAGAGCTCCGTGGCTCCAAGTTATTTTGCTCATGGTTTCTATAATAGCAACAGAAAACAAATTAGAGAAAGGCCCGCCTCTTAAAGGTTCTGGCAAATTTCAGTGGGATATTTCAGATCCAATCTTTAGAAGTGTCTCATTTAGCATAATGCCTTTGCAACATGCTAAAGTTCACGCCTTTCCTATCTAGTAATACTTCAGTATATGGATATACCAAGTAATGTCTATCTGTCCATCAATCAGGCAGGCATAGGTGCTATTTCTTCTTTGGCACTTACATGACAATGGACATTCGTGTACAGTTTTAAAATGGTCTTAAACATTCACTTCTGCTAGAAGCAGAACTGCCAGAACACATGCTAACTGCATGGTTAGCATTTTAAGAAACTGCCAAACTGTTGTCCAAACTGACTACTGTGTTTTTCAGGCCCTACTAGCAATGCATGAAGCTCTGCTTCGCTATGTGAAACTTGCCATTGTTCTGGATTGTAGCTATTGTGTTTTTTTTTTTTTGTCTATTTTCCCCAGTAGCTGACAATGTTGAGCCTCTTGCTATGTCTTTATTGGGTATTTGCATAGCTTCTTTGAGGAAATTTCTATTCAAGTCTGCTATCTATTTATGCCTTTTTAGTGTTACATTGCATGGAAATTTTTGCAGTATTCAAGTTATCAGGCATGTGATTATGAATACTTTCTCCCATTCTATCTATAGGTTGTCTTTTCACTTAATTCAGCCCCTGACCCTTGATACATAACGCAGGCTGTTCTCAAATTAGCCATCCTTCTGCTTCAGCCTTCTGAATTCTGGAGTTACAGACACATGCCACCACACCCAGGTTGTCATTTCATTTTCTTAATGGCATGCTTCGAAACATAAATGTTCCCACTTTGGACAACCAATTTATCCTCTCTTAATCTGTCCTTTCTGTTTTTAGTATCGTTTTATAGAAACCATCACCTAATTCAGAGGGATGGAGATTATACTTTCTTCTAAGAATGTATAGTTTAAATTCTTAATTTAGGTTTTTGAACTACTTTGCATTATTTTTTGTCAATGGTTTAAAACAGGGGTCTAAATTCACTTTTAAAAAAGATGGCTGTCTGTTTGGCTCAGCACGATCCACTGAAAAGGGATCTTGCTGGGCGTGGTGCTGCACACCTTTGATCCCAATGGCAGAGGCAGGTAGATCCCTGCGAGTTTGAGTCCAGCCTGGTCTTCTCAGCAAGTTACAGGCAAAACAGGGCTGTATACTGCCTATACTTTTCCATTGATTTTGGTTTCTCTTAAAAGTATCAATGAACTCTAAAGTAAGAATGGACTTCTGAACTCTCCCTCTGAAACGTCTGTCTGTCTGTCCTAGTGCCAGAGATTCACTGCTACACTGCCTTGATCATTGCAGCCTTTTTGGTACTGTATAGTCATAATTTGAAAGTATAAATGTTTTTATTCTTCTTATTTATGTAGCCCAGGCTAGCCTTGAACCTGATGTGCAGGCTAACCTTGAACTCCTGTTTCTCCTACCTCTACCTCCCCAGTGCTGAAGTTATAGTTGGATGTCACTGTTCCACTTTCTGTGATAAGAACTGAACCCAGGGCTTCATACATAACAGGAGAACATCCTACCAATTGAACTACATCTCTAGGTCAGGCTGTTTTGGGTCCCTTGCATTTGCATATAGCTTTTAAAATCAACTTGTCAATTTCTTCCTAAAAGGCAGCTAGGATTTTGGTGGGCATTGCTACACTCATCCACTTGGGAGAATTAATGTTTAATTTGATATTAACCCTTCTGATATACAGCCATGGAATTCCTTCCACTTATGCATTCAGTTTCTCTCAATGGTCTTGTTATTTTTATTTTCCCCTTCTGTTTCTGTGTAGCATGTTTGCCTATGTGTGGGCACACTTGTGTATTGGTATGCATGCATGGGAGTTGGAGGTTGATGTGTGGGCACACATGTGTATTGGTATGCATGCATGGGAGCTGGAGGTTGATGTGTGGGCACACATGTGTATTGTTATGCATGCATGGGAGTTGGAGGTTGATGTGTGGGCACACGTGTATTGATTTGTATGCATGGGAGCTGGAGGTTGATGTGTGGGCACACATGTGTATTGTTATGCATGCATGGGAGCTGGATGTGTGGGCACACTTGTGTATTGGTATGCATGCATGGGAGCTGGATGTGTGGGCACACTTGTGTATTGGTATGCATGCATGGAAGCTGGAGGTTGACGTGTGGGCACACTTGTGTATTGGTATGCATGCATGGGAGCTGGAGGTTGATGTTAGGAATCAATTTCGATTATTCTTCCACCTTATTTAGAGAAGATGAGCCTCTTGTTCAAGCCCAGAGATTACCAATGCAGGATATGACTGGTCTTACTAGCCAGTTCCCTCTGGAGATTCCCTTTTCTGTCTTCCTAGGATGGGATTACATCCAGGACACCATATCTGCTTGACATTTATGTGGGCTTTGGGGACTCCAACTTTGGTCCTCATGCTGTGAGACAAACACTTTAACAAACATTGAGCCATCTCCCCAGACCCCGTTGGTATTTCTTTTGTTACATTTATCAAAATATATTTCCTTTTGGGACAATTGTACACAGAGATCATTTTCATAATTTTACTCTTGTGTATCTGGAGAGTTTGGGAAGAACTTAGTCGTTGTAATGCTTTTGTTGGAGAATGTCTCAAGACTTTCCAAACCCAATATCATGGTGTCTGTGATGACAGCTTTGTTTCATTTACCATGAGGGGGTCTTGAACTCGGTAAATATTTCTACCGAGGCTGTGTGAAAAGGAGAGCATGCCTACTGGTTTGTCTGTGGGATTCCCTGGGCAGAGGGAATTCCCCAAAGCTGTGCTTTTCTAGGCTATCGGCAAGTCACAAACAACTTCCTTTTATGTCTGTGTATCAGCTAAAGAGCCTGTCACATTGCCAGTTCTCTCTCCCTGCCCAGAGAGCAGAACTCTTTTCTGCTTGGCCCTGTGGGAGATCAGATATTTATTCCATATCTCTATGACAAAGAAACTGTGATCTTTTTCTGTGGACTGTCTCCCATCCCCTTCAAGTGTATGATCATATTTTCAAGCAATTGCTTTTACATTCAACCTCAACACTTGCTGCCCAATTCTCAGAAGCCTGGATGTGGCAGAATGCTGATTTAGCTCCTCAGCTACATCGAACCGCATCACCATGGTAACCAGCAGACAGACCTGAGAGAGGCAGGGCTGCGGAGGAACAGTAGCTCTAACCCAATAACAAATCAAAGGGAAGCATTTCAGGAGAGCTTTCTAATTATCACACGTTTGTCCTTGCAGCCAAACTGGGAGGCCAAGGGAGGGCACCAGCGACACTTGGCTTGTTTAGGTCACCGAATCCTGTAAACTCTCCTGAGCTCTTTGTGAACTCCACAGAGCCCGCCGCCGCCTGAAGTCTATTGAAATAGTCTTACCCTGACCTTTTTCTTGGAGCTGCCATCAAATCCTTAGTAGTGGAAACTAAAATGCTGCCGAGCTTAAGGTATTTTATGGCCAGCGAGGCAGTTTAAAACAGTCTCACATCTGGGAGTCTGGGACCGCACCCCATCCGCAATGCTTCCCTGGCATCCTGAAGAGATTGCCTCGATTTTTTTTTCCTCCTCTCCGCATTGCCTTTAATGTAACTCGATCATCATCCATGCGAGCCAGGATGGACGATATGCTTATGTGCAAACACATGAGAAAGATGCCAGGGAGCGGCAGGCTGGGCGACAACTGGTAGCATCTACACTTGTTTATGGAGACATTGCTTGAGGGTGCAGGGCTCTCACGGATAATTCGCTAATCACTTGCTGGTGAAGTGATGGCCAACATCCTTTGCTGGCTGTTAAGTGTGTGGAGATCAAGGCTGTTGAAGTCCAGAGATAAGGAGAGAGGTGACAAACCAAGACCCAGCACCACACGAGTCAAGTTCCAGGTGTCTTTGTTAAGAGGGTAACTGTGACCTTCTCCTTGCAGCGGGAGTGAGGTGCACAGGCACCTACATTAGCGGGACTCCTTAACGTATCTCTTCCACGTTAATTCATCTCTGAATGACATATGCTGGAGGCTGGCCTGGTTCACCTTTGTTTGATTAGGGTGCATTTAAGGTCAACCACTACTAACTGTGTTGTTAAATATTGATTTAGCCATTTGAATTAATGTCATCTTTTAGTCCTTCCCCTACTTAATGTACACTGGTATTCCTGTGACCCAGGAGGACGGGAGATCAATACTTGGACACTTGGTTCCTTCTGAAGCTGGGCTGGGCTGCTTCCTGCCTGCTTGCTGGTCCTTCTGCAGAAGTCAATGTATTCAGGATAATGACTTCCTAGCTTTCCTACTAGCCTTCTACAAAACTGAAGGCTTTCATCACTTGCAGACTTACCTGGTGGTCAGTAACCCTCTGGGTTCTAGGGCATAGATATCCCTGGTTGGGGGAAAATAGTCCAAGCAAACTTAAGAACAAGCAGACATACAACCTCTATGCAGGGTGCTGTCAGCAAAGACATCATTACGTGGACCCATCACAGTTCAGCCCTTGGAATGAGCCTGAGGACTGCTGTGCTCTCTCTGCACACTCAGTTTATGGGTGGCGTAACAGGATTCGAAGGAATTTTGAAGCCCTAGGGTGGGAACGGCAGGACTGGGTTTCCAAACACGCTCTTTTCCTTGTACTTATCAAACTCAAATCAATTTGTCTTTCTGCAAACCGGGGCAAAACAGGGGGATTTGGGAATTATACTCATTAAAAATAAAAATGAAATAGTTTATCTTAGTGGAGACTGAAGGGAGGCTCTGCCCCCATAGTGTTATCATGACCACAGTGGCTGGGAATTTTCATCTTGGCTCCCTAACCACTAGGCAATAGTAGCTCAACTCCTAATTTACTCTATTTTGCTATAAAAATAGGCAGAAACTATAACCTTAAGATCATAATTCGTAGTTGGTATCTGGTCTTTTCTTGCTTGGTCTTCAGTTAAAATCAGAGCTTCCACAGGGTCATCTTTGCCACTGTATTCGAAGACTCGTCTATGGATCCAGGGGACATTTGAGGGAAAAGAGCCAGCGGGTGGAAGAAAGAGTGGATTAGGCTTGACAACATGACATTTCTACATCAAGCTGCTGCACCCCAATCTATAGGGTACCTCACAAAAATTTGTGCTACTCAAATAAATTTTATTTGTGTTGAGTTGTCTGGAACTACATTCTTGAGCTTCTGCTTCCTGATTTGATGCAAGCTGAGTTGTTCATCTGAAAAATGCATGAGTCTTAATGGCTGTGGCATCATGTTTCTTCAAAACTTCCTGTAACATTTCTCAATGCGCTGGGTGGGCTAGGCGGAGGAGGTACAGCAGCAGAAACGAGCCATCCGGGCCACTTTGGTAGATGCCGGTCTCAAACACAGTAAGATCTATCTAAAAATTATAAAAATAAAATAAAAAATAAAACCATTAAGTAGTGGGCCTGAGGTGAGTATTCATAATGTGAAATCTCTCTCTTCAGAGTGTAGACAGCAAGGTATGTTTTATACTCAAAGTCCTAACATAATGCCACCACTTTGGCCAGGGCATCTACGTTATTCATAGGCACGGTTCACTTAGTTCTTTGCCAGATTTATCTTCAGAGAGTTTACATCACCTTTTCCCCTCCTTCTTTTTAAACTCTGGAGTTTCATTTAGTTTCATTCTCTGTCCCAGAAGAAGGTATTGGGCCTCTCAGTGGTGAAGCGTCGTCAAGGTGGGGCAACGGGAACTTGATCTTGGAGTCGTGGAACTTGACAGCCTTCTGTCTGCACTTGCCCACTGCAATCTCTTCTACCTTCATGGTTCGGATGGAGGAGGACTTGCCAGCACAGTGCCTGGGTCCTGTGTCGCGACAGCACTGTGTGATGGCACCAACCCTGGTCAGGTCCTGGTACTTGTGGTACATGTTGTGTTGGTCATGGTAGCACAGATACCATAGCTCTTTACATGTAGCAGCTGGTTTTCAAGCACTGGCCGGCAGTCCACTATCTCCCCCTGACGACTGCATCTTCTTCAACTGTAGTACAAAATACTAGAAGTGGGACTTGGTCACCACGTGGTTGGATGTGAAAATTTGCAAGCGGTACAGTGGTGGCTCCCTGGGGTGGGCGGGCAGCTCTCCACCACCTCGGACTCCCTAAATGTACCTGAAGGCTTCATGGTATACCGTCAGCATTCTCCATCCAAAGGAAGGCAGTCCCAGCAGTTCTTAAACTGAATGAATTCTCTCTTCAGGAGGAACATACAGAGGCTGAGGGTGTGGCTCAGTGGACAGAGTGCTTGCCTAACATAAACAAGTTCCTGGGTTTGAGAGACAGTGTTGTGTGGACCAAGACGTGTGCCTGTAATCTCAACTTTTGGGAGACAAAGGGTAGGAAGATCAGAAGTTCAAGGTCAGTTTGGGCTACATAATGATTTCAAGACCAGCTAGGGCTGTGTGAGACCCTATCATTGCCGTGAAATAATCCTGTATATTGTGAATATATATTACTCTCATCGGTTAGTGAAAAGCTGATGGGCTGGTCGCCAGGCAGGAAATCAGGCAGGAGAGTCAAACTGAGAATGATGGGAAGAAGGAAGGCGGAGTCAGAGAGTTACCAGCAGATGCAGAGAGAGCAAGGCGGCCATGTCATACTGAGACAAGCTCCCAAGCCATGTGGCAAAGCATAGATAAGATATATGGGTCAATTTAAATGCAAGAGTTAGCTAGAAACAAGCCTGAGCCTTTATAAGTAATACTGAACCTCTGGCATTGGTTATTTAGGTGGCTGGGATTGGGAATAAATATCTGCCTACCTGCCATGGACTGTAGCGGCATTTCAGTTCTAGTTTAATAAGTAAAGGCTGCCTGAAAAAAATCGTGCTTCAATGGACTCTGTGCATCTGTGGTAATCTGTACAAGATTGGGTCCATCATGACGTTACCAAGCACGGGGAGGCATGAGGCCATCCCTCTCACTGAGGGATGCTGAGAAACAGGGTGTCATTTCTTCCGTTGCTCTTGTTCCAGTGCACAACCCTTCACTCGTGTTCACAGAAGCCACCTTCTTTATATTCAGCAGTGGTGGTAGGGTGTAAGGTCGGGAACAGACATCAACATAGGAAGTGCTTTGCGGGGTGGGAGATGATTCCATCAACAGAGAACAGGCATAAGAGAGGGTAATCCAGGCATGAGAATAACCAAAAATTTAGATTTCGTCTATACCTGTGTGCAGTTGTCAAATAAAAAGGAAAGCCGAGGGATTGAAATGACAGATTGTAATTCCCGAAGAATAACATTAGAGATGACCCAAGGTTGTCACCTACAGCTAGCACAGAGACCCTCATGTTTAGGTGACTGGCCTCCGCCATTGCGCTAGGGAGCTGACCTTATCCCCCTCATTCTGACTGTAGTGGCTTCCCTGACTTCCTTCTTCTCACTTGGCAGCATGCTGGGCAATATCTCTGTTGTCAGGCTGCCCAGGGTAGCAGACTGAATCCTTTAGTGGTACAGTACTATTTTTCCTGGCAGTCATCAGTGTGATTTAGTTTATACCCACATTTTCTAAGCTCAGGCAAGGGTGTTTGTAGTCTTGGAGGTGCTCAGGAATGTAATTAGAAAATAGAAGTTTAAATCAAGCAAAAAAGAATTAAACTAACTAGAACAAACACAATGAACAGAATCAAATCTTTTGTCTTGGCACGTTGCTTAGGTGGTGAATCCTAGGGATCGATGACAGAAAGCGGGGAGCCCTTTGTGCATCCCTACCTCTGAAAGGTGGTCATGGGAGCAGACGGAATTATCCTGCTTCTTTGGATGATTTTCACTCACATCACACAGACCTCCCCCAAATCCCGCAGGTATGTGCAGTAAAATGAACTCGGGTACTGACACAGGGAGGTTTGAAATATAAAGAAGGGTTAGATATTGATGGCTTTTGCCTCCATTACTCTATTGGATGTAGGGTATTCAGAGCAAATGACTGTAAGAATGATTAGATGACATCAAGATTAGAGACAGTCTAGATGTGGGGCACATAGAGGAAAAAAATCCCTACTTTCTTCTTAAACAAAGGTAAGTGCCTTCTGGAGATGGAGATCTCTTTTTCTGTGTTCTAGGCATTTCCTTTCATTCTTTGAAATCTTTAACGTGCTACGTGAGGTACCTGGCCCTGGAGTGAAGAGAGATTAAAAACACCTTGGGGAATTTTAATTCCCTCAAAATCATTTTTTTTTTTTTCCGAGAGAGAGAGAGAGAGAGAGAGAGAGAGAGAGAGAGAGAGTTTCAAATGAATTGTGGAGCTTTATCTACCTTAGGAATAACCTGCTCCACCCTGTCCCCCTCACTGCCCCAAGTTCCTGGGCTCACTGATAGATAGGCGGTGATTAAAAATTCCCGTCACGCCTGTGGGCTCGGTGCCCTCTCCTTTGTCACTCAGCAGTTGAGTATCAAAGCTTTAGCGTCTATGTTCTTTGAAGACTAAGCAGGTTGGCCGTGCAATTTAGATGAAAAACAATTACCCCACGTTAGCTTGCTTTTGGCAAGAGTGTATTAAGGCTCATCTCGCTGATGGAAAACAAAAGCTTCCCTCCATCTTCATGAATTTCAAATGAGGGGGAGGGAACCGGTGAGTTCGCCGCCAGGAGTTTTTCTGTCTAACCTCTCTCCATTGAGTTGGTTCCTTTCTTGCTGGAATCCCCTCAGCACTAGCTCAGATAATAATACATCTCTCTCCCAGGTACAGACGGTGCCCAAGATTACAGGGCGCTACTGGCGGGGAACCTTTGAAGCCCAGAGAGGACCCAGCGCTTGAAGTACACGCGGTGGCGTTTTTCTGAACTCAGGAGCGAATGAGAATCAATAGCCATATTGCCCTAGTACCTTTGGTTAAAAGTGTGTTTAGTGTTCAGAAAGCAAGCAGGCACTGGGCTGGTTAGTGAATTCTCTGGACTTTAAATTAAGCTGGGCCTTAAGGAAGGTTTTCTTTTCCCTTTCCTTTTCCTTTTTTTGTTTTTGTTTTTGTTTTTGTTTTGTTTTGTTTAGTTTTCAAGGGGTTAGTCTGGAAAAATAATCTCAGTTCAGGGAGTAAGACTGCATCACCAACTTCTGAATAATGTGTTAGTTTTTTTTTTTTTTTTTTAAATGTCGGAATGAGTCTTTGACATTGACTTTTGAAGGCAGAGGTTTCTGAGCTGGGTGGCCAGTTGCTGAATGAGGACCCCATGGACTCCTAAGATGCCTATGCCTTTCCACAATTGTATCCACTTAAAGAAGAACAAAAGGACGCTGGCATTACTGCAGCCGGGGTCTGTGCTGTTGTCCAAGGCTCCTGCTTCCACTGAAGGCCATGTGGATGCCCAAGGTCTGGGCCACCATCTGGGGCCATAGTAGTATCCGAGGGCTGGGCTGCTCCTGGGGCCATGCCTATCTGAGTGACCTGTGCTGTCCCCCTGGTGCAATGGTGACGACTGGTCCTGGCTGTTGCCAGGAACCATGTCTGGGTCCATGATCCTACTGCAGCCAGGGTCTGTGTGGAAGTCCAAGACCCATGTTGCCACCAAAGGTCACATAGAAGTTCGGAATCTGGGCAGCAGCCTGTGGCCTTGTTGGTGTCCAAGGATTGTGCCTTCGGATCCTGATCTATGCTGATCTGAGTGGCCTGTGCTGCCTCCTGGAGCCATGATGTTTTCTTGGCTGAGCTGCTGCTGAGGGCTGACTCTGGATCCATGGTCTTGCTGCAGCTGGGGTCTGTGTTATTGTCTGTGGCCCGTGTTACTACGGGAGGCCACAGGAGCCATGCCTGACGAAATCTCTCGGGGCACCATACTGAAACCGGCAGCCCTGCAGCAAGAGAACTGCTCCCCACTTCCCCCCTCCCCTGCACCCTAGAGAGATGGCACCATTGCTCACCATAGTCATGAGAGAACTGACTGAAGGCATGGGCTTAGGAGAGCTTGTTCCACCTGTTGCCTGTCGCCTGAACCGGGAGTCCCACTGGCCTGGACTGACCAGCTCAGCTACTATCCTTGCCCACAGCCTGTCCTTGTGTCACCCTAAAATCTACCCCATCTAGGACCGTGAAGGGACTGGTCCTGCAGAACGATACCCACAGGCAGGATCTCCACAGCTTAGGGTGGCCATGCGACATTGGGGAGGAGTTTCGGTGAGGGGCCATTAATGATGGTGTATCAGAAACCAGACACCTTGAACCAGACTTAGGACTCATTGCAATGAACATTTGCAAGTAAAGCTGAATAGACAAAAGGGGATACTGCGTGTGTGTCACTCTGAGGTCCCAGTGCCACCAGGATGAAGAAGTATTGGAGAGGCGGGAAAGACAGAGGAATGAAGAGGTTTTTTTTTTTTTATTTATTTGTTTTGATTTGGTTTGTTTTTAAAAATTTTCTTCCTATAGGGTTGAGGGGTAGACATGGGGGGAATGGGAGGTGAGCAGAATTGGGGTGCATGATGTGAAATTCCCAAAGACTCAATAAAGAAATCGTGTTAGAAAAATAAACAAAACAAAACAAAACAAAACAAAAAACCCACAAGGAAGCAGAGGCGAACAGTTCTCTGAGTTGAAGGGCAGTCTGGTCTATGTAGGGAGTTCCAGATAAGTGAGACCCTATAAATTCCTACAAGTGAGACCCTCTGCCATGTTTGGACCGGGTTATAAAAACAGGAATTTTACAAATTTCCTATGAAACCTTAGAATTAAGTAACTTGAATATGAAAACAGTAACTTGCATATACCTCACGCAAAGTAACTTTGTAGCATTTTCAACCGGGTCCAATTTGGGGATCTAGAATTCAGCACCACCATTAGCATTTTGGTTTTCCAAGCCAGGGAAAATATTTTCTCTTTGGCATTGAATGATTTCATTAACTTCATCTGTGAACGTAATCCTAAAATGTGTGGCTTATGAGGATCCTGTAGAGGACGGGAGAGACAGCGTGGTGGTGAGGAGTGCTCGTTGCTCTTGCAGAGCTCATGGGCAAATGTGTGGCTTATGAGGATCCTGTAGAGGACGGGGAGAGACGGCGTGGTGGTGAGGAGTGCTCGTTGCTCTTGCAGAGCGCATGGGCTCAATTCTAAGCACTCACACCACAGTCGCCTGTAACTCCAGTTGTGTGTATGGTTTTCAGAAGACTTCGTGGATGAAACTGCCGCTGTTCAAATTGACATTGCCCAGGAAGTAGGATAAACATGAAGGGAATTGTCCTAATTATGGGATTTTTTTTGTGTGTGAAATCCCAAAGTAATACCACATACACTGTGTACATATTTTACAATAAGGATCAAAAATTCATATTTTCCAGAGAGCAGATATCAAGTAAACTAAAGATTAGTGTTAACACATTTCTGCTATGGAAGTTTCAAAGTCTGTCCTCAGAAAGTCTGTCCTGAGGCCTGGGAGATGGCTCAGCTGGGTAACCACTCACTTTGCAAACACAGGGACACTGGTAACCATTAGAAAGTTTGGTGCGCAGTAAGTGCCAGTCATCCTAGCCCTGGGGAGGCAGAGACTGGAGGATGCTGGGACTTGTTGGCCTTATAGTCTGACCAAATGGGTGAGCTCCAGGGCTAATGAGATACCCTGCCTCAAAAATTAAAGTGGAGAGAGATTGAAGAAGACATCTGATGTTGACCTCTGGGGCTCCAGTACTTGAAAGGACACACACACACACACACACACACACACACACACACACCACCTTACTTACATATTTACATACCACTTCTGTGTCTACATATATACACATTTTATATTGGTGGATAGATTTACTAAATGCATTTTCTGCTATCCAATGCACATTCAGCTTTTTAAAAATCAATAAAATTATTGATTGAGTGGTTGGTGTGCTGGGAATAGAGACCACTGTCTATCAATTTTAGAAAATATATCACCTCTGTTTTATAGAGGTGTCCTCTTCTTGGGACCTCCTGGTGTCACTAAAGGAAAAGAAACAATGGTTAAATATAAGTTCATTTTGTTAGTTACAGTATAGTGCAAGATGTCAGAACAGTGTAGCAGTTTCTGAACTTAAAAAAAGATCAGTTCAGGTGTTTATATTTTTATATTATCTCAGGCCTTGATTGCTTAAGAGCTATTGATTTTGATAAAAGAATTAGACATGTTTTATATGCAGCAGGCTGTTGACAATAATTAAACACGTGCTTGGAGATTTCCGGTTGAATGGATATGACCAGGAATCAGTGATGAAAAATTGTTGTTAAACGAAACACTAACAGTTGATGACATCTGCATTTGCTCAGAAAACCATGTGGCTCTGGTTTGTGTGTGCTTTTCTGTAACTCTGAAGTTTCAAAGAAGCCGGGAATTGTTTTTGTACTGATTCTGTTTTTCTTGTTTGATTTTGTTTAAGGAAACCAGTGAAGTTTGCTGACAGTGAGCACAGGGTCACCTGAGGACCTCAGATGGGCCTCAGTCAGCAGAGTGCTAGCTGTGAGCAAAGAAACACAGCCAAGGTCTTAGCACATCCTCGTTCTTCCTCTTAATGGAAGAAGATAATTGTTTTTTTCTTTTTCTTTTCTACATTAAGCAATAATATAGAATATAAGAAACCCAGCTTTTGCCTTTCCATTGTCCTTCAGTGAAAAAATCCTCTTGCTCTTTTATATGTCTAGTGGTTCCCTTATTGAAAGGGGGTGCACCGTGCATTGCATTCGCGTTTGCACATGAGTATGTGTATGGAGGCCAGGGGAGGGTGAAAAATATCTTTATTACGGTGCCTTATTCCCTTGAGACACAGCTTTCATGGAACCCAGAGCTCACTGTCCTGCTTTCTTGTTTGTTTCTTTTGCTAGGCTGACTGGACAACATGCCCCAGGTGATCCTCCTGGATCTGTCCTGCCCAGTACTAGGGGTACAGGCATGTGTGGCAACACCAGGGATTTAATGTGGGTGCTGGGGATGTGAGCTCAGGTCCTCATGTTTGTTCAGTAAGCCCTCTTACTTACTAAGCCCCCTCCCAGCCCTTGTGTTTTTCTGTTTGTTACCTCTTGTGTCTTGGAATTTGAAACACGTGCTGAAGATCCAAGCTGGAGAGAGAGAAAGCAAGACAAACAAACACATGCGCGCGCGCGCACACACACACACACACACACACACACACACACACACACACACCGCGCGGGGTTGGGAGGAGATTGCTCAGAGTCTTTGGCCGATAGAGGTGACCTCTCCCACCTTACCAAATCTTAACAGGGACTCTTGCCTGGGCTTGTGTGCTTAGCTTCATTTCCTCTGTGAAGTTCTCAAATTGAATGCTTAGCACAGAGCCAAGCAGTACGGTACCGACTTTTCCTGTCGCAGGTTTCTCATTTTAAAGATCCAATTACCTCCAGTTCTCTCCTTGAATACCACTGCAGGTCTGCTGACCTAATCACTCCACTCCCTTCTAAAGTTCTGTCATTATCTGTGCTTAAAGCCGCAGGGCCTACATCCTGGTCCTGAGAGCTCCTATGAAGGAGAGACTGTGTCGTCCCCCCCCCCCCCCCCCCCCCGCCTTTCTCTGACTGAGAAAGTAGCTCATGGTGTCCTAGTGCTTAGTCTCAAGGACAGCATTAAGGTCATTTCCTCATTTTCAGTGGCCTTTGTTAGGTGTTATTGGAGACTGCGGGTGTCATCCTTAGTTCTGTGGCACAGCTGATCTGCTCTTCAGAAATGCTGAGGCAGGCAACAGCCTGAGGGGCTCGAGTGTCCATTGCACTGAACCTCCAGGTTCACTAGCTGAGAGTTTTCTCTTAACCTGTGGGTTGTAACCCCATGGGGGTTGAATATCAGATATCCTGCATATCAGATTTTTACATTAGGATTCCTAACGGTAGCAAAATTACAGTTTTGAAGTAGCAATGAAAATAACTTTATGGTTGGGGGCCACCAACAACATGAGGAACTGTATTAAAGGGTCGCAGCATTAGAAAAATTGAGAGCCTTCTAGATCCTTGCCTCTGCTCCTCTTTGTGACTGCCAAAGCCAGCCAGCTATTTGTTATATAATCATTCTGATAGTCTATTGTCAAGGCTCTGCTAAATTTATAATTTCTTATTCTTGGGAACTTATCAATCAAAAGAGATTTAATTTTTCCTGATAGTGTTTGAAAGTCTATCTCTTTGAACTCCACTTCTGGAAGATGTAATGGTGATAAAATATATTATTGAAACTATTAAAATATTAACAGCCGGCAGCTTTTGAGGGGCTCTTTGGTGTCGGCCACCGTTAGAAGCGTTTCATGTGTCAAACATCTTTCAAGTTGCCCTGTAGCGTAACAGTCCCGCAAAACATTTGATTTTGCTCCTGCTGTATCTTTGAGTAGCTAAACTCGGAGGGGAGAAAATCCTTAAGGAGACATACTGCTGGGGAGCGAAGCAAGCCTCCTGGGACCAGCATTCTCCCTCTGCAGAGACGCGTGCCTGAGGGATAGATGCTCCAGTGTATTTTCTGGGTCTGGTCTATTCTGGTTTTTGGAGGAAGCACCTGGCAAAGGGAGTATCTAGGGAAGGCAACGGTGCCACAACGAGCCAGAGCCCTTGTGCCTTTCAGCTGCCTTGGGTCACCTGCTAGTGCACAGTCCTTACAGGAGCGTGTGAAGAGGAGTGTCAGGCAGATGAGGCTTGCTTTTTTTAGAATGTGCTTATTGGAGGACATCACCTCCCTCCCTTCTTCCTTCCTCCTCTCTTCCTTGTCATTCTTCATCATCGTTGTCGTCATGGTCATCATCACTATCATCATTTCTGTGTGTCTATGCTACGCCTGGGTGAATGTAGGTCTGCACATGCCCACTGCAAGCACACGGAGGTCAGAGGACAGCTTTCGGTGCTTGGTTCTCCTCTCCTCCCACTGTGGATTCTTAGTCAGCCTTGCCTGGCAACCAGGAGCTCCTTTTCCCCCTGAGCCACTCCTAGCACCTCATGGCATCCTTTCTGCCACTATCCAAACCCCAACCATTTTCGCCATCTGTGATAAAATGTTTATTCTTGCTAGCCAGCAATTCCCCCTATTTCACATCGCCCGATAACCCGTCTCCATGAATTTGCCTGTTCTAGTAGCTCTGCAAATGGAATCACATAATAATTCTTTGCTGTCAGACTTCTTTAATAAGAATGTTTTCAAGGTTGATTCATATTGTGGCACATATCAAAATCTCACTCCCTTTTTATCGCATGTCATTATATGTGTAGACTGCCTTTTGTCTCTTCACTTCCTTGTGCCTGCTGTTCATTCATTCAACTGTGTGTTCCTTGGTTAGTTTTCAAGGGGAGGTCATTGGCTGAGTTCCTTTCCTAAATCATCAGGGAATATCCTGGCACATCCAAGGACTGGCTTGAGGCAGTGTGCAGTGATTTCAGGGACTCTGACCTTTATGGAACCCATGCATCCGAGTAAGCTACAGAGAAGTCCGAGGACAGTTGGGATGTTCTTGTGAGCGGCCAGGGATGTCTTTGTGAGAGACACACTTTGAACTTGAGCATAGGGGATGGCTTTGTGAAAGTGTGATTGTGGCGAGTGTAGCAGGAAGAGGAAGCCTTTGAGAGTGCAGAACTGGGAAAGTGGGGCTGTGTGTTGTGGGACTTATGGGGGATGGGTCATGCCAGGGAAGAAGTGAGGTGTCACAAGTTGGGGAGATACCAGTAGGTGTTGATTCTAGGCCCTGGTGGTGTACTTCACTGACATTTGGGAGCCTTGGGACAATGTATGACAAAGCTGCTCTGAACACCAGTAAGTTAAAAAAAAAAAAAGCCCCACATTGGTTGAGGGTTCCTATGTCAGAGGAATAATGTTGAGTTGGGTCCAAGGAAAGTTGAAAGCAGCACTCAGGATAGACTCGAGGGAGGACTAAGTTCAGTGTGTGTGTGTGTGTGTGTGTGTGTGTGTGTGCTCCATTGTTGTGACAAGGTACCCAATAAGCAAGGAAGAAATTAATCGGGATCATTGTCTGAGCTAATCACTGGCTCTGTTATTTCTGGGCCTGCACTGAGGCAGATCTTAGTGGCAGACTGGGCTGATAGAGGGAAGGCTGCTCATTTTGTGATCTCAAGGCAAAGAGAGGCAGGGATGGGGAGAAAAACAAGGATATGATAGAACTCACAAATACATGCTCCTGGTGACCTCCAACTGCTCCTCTGGAAGTTTCCACCACCTTCAACATTGCCATTAAATTATTAGTCCATCAGTTAGTGGAGAGTCTTATGCAATTGCTTCTCTTGAACTCCACCTTAAGCATTGTGTTGGGGACTAAGCCTTTGACACATGGATGTTTTTGAGGTTTGTCTATGTGTGTGTGTATGTGTGATTTTGTATGCCAGTCATAACTGACGGGCAGAAAGAAGGAATTCAGAAGAAATGCAGAAATGAAGGAAAATAAAAATGACAAATGAAGAACATAACCAAAAAGCTAGGGGAAGGAAGTTTCCCCGAGGGCATGTTTAAAGCTGAAATAACATCTCAAAGAAGAATATCTCTGCTGTTAAAAGGAATCTCTCTGTGTATGCAGCATATACGTGTTTATTCTTGTGCATGGCCGTGGGTGTGGGTACTATGGTACACGTGTGGAGGTCAGTGGGCAATTGTGGGTGTCAGTCTGGCCTTCTACTGGGTTTAAGACCGTGTCTCTCATTGCTCTCCACTGCATATGACAGCTAGTTGACCTACAAGCTTCTAGACAAGTGGTCCTCAACCTTCCTAACACCGAGACCCTCTAACACAGTTCCTCATGCTGTGGTGACAGCCCCAATTACAAAATTATTCTTGTTGCTACTTCATAACTGCAATTTTGCTACTTTTATAAATCATAATACAATCTGTGTTTTCTAGTGAATTTAGGTGACCCCTGTGAATGGGTTGTGACCTCCAATTCAGAGGCTGAGAACCTCTGTTCTCGGGAGTCCCTTGTGTCTGACTCTCATCTCCTCATGGAAGTGCTAGGATTACAGATGATCATGATCATGCCCAGCTTTGCATGGGTCCTGGGGATCCAAACCCAGGTCCTCCTGCTTTTGCAGCCCTCTCCCCAGCCCTTATACGGCACTGACTAGCAGCAGGTCATAGATAGTGTGGTGGTGGGGTCTCAGGGTAACCAACAGCAATGGGGTTAGAATAAACCCGACATGGAATAGATTGAAAGTGGAAATGGGGGAGCTGAGGAAATGAAATCACTACAGAGGCTATGGTCTCAAGTGATTGAAGGAGAAGAGAAAGAGGCACGTACCTCAGTAGCTGGAGGGGACAGGATTCTTAGTAGAACAGGACTTTATTATTGCTACTGTTATTATCAGAATAAACAGAAGTCAAAGTATCCATTTGTATTAGTGGGAAAGAACTGGTGGAGTGAGGTGATTTGATTAAATAGCCAGAAGAAATAGCCAATGGGACAGGTTGTTTGTATAAATGGCAGCTTTGCAAGTTAGCCTTGGTAATGGGATGCAGACGGGACTGAAGTTTGGAAGTTGCTAGGGGCCAGGACGCTGTCTGGACAACCTTTGAGACAACATTGATGATGTCAGGTGTACAGATGGACAGAAATGGAGTAGACAGAGGGACAGTTATCAATGAAGCTTCAGGCAAAGGAAGGATGGGCCTTCTCTGAATCACTGAGCCATGATTGACACCATCAAGGAGGGTCTTGTTCCGCTTGGTGCTTGTTACAGTTTGAATATGATACATCCCACAAAATCAAACCTCGTGTTTAAGACTATGTTCCTGTCTGATGGTGACTGAACCCTGAGGGCACTGATTTCATCAATAGGTTAATCACTGATGAGTTCATACTAAATGAATGACTTTTCAGGTACGTGGGGCCTGGTTGGAGGCTTTAGGCTCTTGAGACTATGGCTTTAAATAGTATTTCTTGCCTTAAGCCCCTCCCTCTCTCCCTCCCTCCCTCCCTCCCTCCCTCCCTCCCTCCCTCCCTCCCTCCCTCTCTCTCTCTGCTTCCTGTCTGTAATGAGGTGAGCAGTTTTCCTTGGTGTATCTTTTTGCCATGATGTTTTAGCTTAACCTCAGGCCCATAACAATGGAGCCATGAATGAACACCTCTGAAACCATGAGTATCTGGTTTCTATTAAGGCCCTAATACTGTTCAGGCTTACTCTGACAGGACTTGCCAAGGGCCAGGACAGCAACCCTCAAGAAACACTAGGCTTTCTTTCCAAAACTAATTTTCTTTGATTATGGTGCACGTCTTTCCTTCTTTTGCCTTCTTCCTTCCTCTGAGTGAACAGCTACTACAAACAGTCCAGGTCCTTAGGGAAGAAGACTCAGCAGCTATGTCCTTGGTGTTCTCCGCAGAGCTAGGAGAGCCTGGTGCTGCCTCACGCACATGTGCCCGCTCACATTAGCATTTTGTTGTCAGAAATGCCTTTCCCCCTCCTTCCCTTTGCTTCCGCTTTAGACTTATTTTTGGAGTGTTTTCATGACCTTGAACGTGAAATGGAATGGCGATGCTGCTCCTCTGGGGAAATGTGTTTAATATGTCTGCTTCATGAAAGAGAATCATCAGCGGGCCCTCCCCACAGACTTAACCTTCATCTGCTTTTCAAAGAGAAAAGCTGCTTCCTTCCAGTCAGGCAGAAAGAGAATGTTCTCCCCAGGTTCCTTCCCTCTTTCTTCCCAAGGCTTTCCTCATAACAGTAGATTTTGTTTTTAAAAATCATTGGGTGTGCCATATGTAGTTAATAATATGGGGATTTTTTTCTTATCAGATTTAGAAGCAAAAAGAATCATGTCAAGACACTAAAAGTACCCTTCAATAGGGAATAATTTTGAAAGGTTTAAAAATGCTTGTATTAATTTTTTATACTAATTCAATAAAATTTGAGTTTACTTTTTTTTTTAAATGAGAAACATTAGAAAATAATAGAAGCATAGAGCCAGGGATCATAGGGTGTCTTAGTCAGAGTTTCTATTACTGTGAAGGAACACCATGACCACAGCAACTCTTTTTTTTTAAAAACTCTTTTTGATTCTTTGTTGAATTCACATCATGCATTCTGATTCCACTTATCTCCCATTCCCTTGCATCTGACCTTTGCTCTTGTAGCCTCCCCCCCAAAAAAATTTAAAAAAAGTGAAACCAAACTGCTACCACCAACATAAACAAAACAAAACAAAATGAAACAAACAAACAAACAAGCAGAAAGAAAGAAAGAAAGAAAGAAAGAAAGAAAGAAAGATCTCATTGTGGAAGCTCTAGTATGGCCCAGTGAGCAACACAGTGTCCCCTTTAGTCCATACATCTTTGCTCATAAGTGTCCATTGCAATGAGTCACTGATCTGGTCCAAGGTCTCTGGTTTCTGCCATGCTATCAATACTAGGCCCTCACTGGGACTCCTACTGGAGATCCTGTTGTTGTCCTGCATCATGGAGATCTTGTAGCTTTGAATTTGC
Source organism: Microtus oregoni (assembly GCF_018167655.1). Lineage (NCBI taxonomy): Eukaryota > Metazoa > Chordata > Mammalia > Rodentia > Cricetidae > Microtus > Microtus oregoni. The sequence goes on from NW_024543976.1 coordinate 8,481,459, forward strand.
TGGCCCAGCCCCTGCACACACTCCAGCAGTTCATAGATGAGGTGGGTGTTGGGATGGGCTAACTTGTAGTCCTGATTCTGTGCCTGGGTGACAGCTGGGTTGGTCAGCCCACCAGTTTTCCTTCTTCATTGCTCCCCGAGCAAGCTCTTCAGCACTGCTCCAGCTAGCTCACCCACTGCAGCAGGCAACAATGAGTGTGGCCAAGTCTTCTGTTCTCACATTCTTGGGTCTGGCTCACCTGCACGACACCCCCAGGTCCAGCTCTACTGTTTTGCCCAGGTGAGATGTAGGGCCTGCTCTCCCAAGTGCTGCAGTTGGTGAGGGGCAGGAACAGCTCTCTTCTGTTCTCATACCCCTGAGGCCAGCTCTCCTGCCTGTCTCAGGTGGTAAGGGGTGTGGGGAGGGCATATTTCCCTTACCCTTGCCATGTCATGGCATATGAGAGAGGGTAAGGGGTCAGCTCTCCTGCTTTCATGCCCATAGGCCTGACTTACCTGTGTCCCTGCCACTAGGGTCAACTCTAGTGTGCTACACAAGTGAGGGGCAGGGTCTGCTCTCCCATGTATTGCAGCTGGTGAGGGGCAGGGCTGGCTCTCCCACTCTCATGGTCCTGGGGCCAGCTCTCTTACCTGCTGCAGATGGCAAGGAATGAGGGAAGAGGACTTTATTCTCACCCATGCTACCACATGGCAGACGGGTGGGACAGGGTTAGTCCTCTTGTTCTCATACCCCCTGGCCAGCTCACCTGTGCCCCCACCAAGAGGTTCAGCTCTATTGTGCTGCCTGGGTTAGGTGCAGGGTCTTCTCTTTTGAGTTCTGCTGCTGGTGAGGGGCAGTGCCAATTCTCCCACTCCTGTGACCTCAGGACCATCCCCTCAGGTGGTGAAGGAGAGAAGTGGGAGGTCATCTCTTCCTCTCCCACTCTGCCATACTGAAGATGAAGGATGGGACCATATCTCCCACATGCCTTCACACAACAGATAGATGAATGTTAAAAATACAGGTTTTAAAAATGGCCTCAGAAGGAAACTTGGGGACAATATTTTTGGAGTTTGATTAAAAAACAAAACAAAAGAGGAGGCAAACTGGAGATCTTGAAAGCTGCACAGGGGAGGGAGTGGGATAGAAGGATGAGCATTAGCTGGTCTGAGTGCCAGGTCAGAAGAGGAAGCAGGCTCTGAAGTGGAGGTCTGCATCGATTGTAGTGCGTGCGTGCGTGTGTTCATGTCTGTGTGTGCATGTGTGTGTGCGTGTGTGCATGATGTGTTCATGTCTGTGTGTGCATGTGTGTGTGTGTGGCGAGCAAGGCCCAGGGTGTTAGGATTTTGTCTGTCTGCTAACTGAAAAAAGGGAGCTAGAAGGAGGACAAAAAGAAAAAGAAGACTCAAAGTAAGGACTTGTAAGTGATTGCCCTAAGGAAGGGGCTTGTTGGGGCTAACAGAGCCCACTGCCACCACCATCTTCCCTTTCATATAGAGCATTGATAAAGACCATTGCTGATGCTTTCCTATGGAAAGTCAAGGAGGGAAGACTTATAGCTCCTTTTCTTAAAATTGGTGTGTTAGGAAGCAACAGGAAGTTGGGTCCAAAGCTGGTGGGGAGGGACTGCCTATAATTAACAACCTCCAAGAGTTAATATCTGACTCACTAATGAGGTTTGCTCCTCTGCTTGAAATTCTATGGGAAAAGTTGCTTTACAAAGCATTAAATACAAACTATTTTCAGACTAGATTCTTTCTCAATAGCAATACCCAAATGATCTAGGATTTTTTCAAATATATAATCATATATATACATATATTCATGAAAGAAGAAATTACATGCTCTTCCCTGTCCTTTCCTCATACATAGCCCAAGAATAACCATAATAAAAATAACACAATCTATGAGAACACTAGCAAATGTGTTAATTTATTTTATGTAGCCAGCGTGAGGATAATGGAGTGGCTATGATTGACAGTTATTACCTGATACTGGTAAAATTCATTATCTGTGTGATGTTCCTTATACTGCAAGTAGATTTACTACGACCTGGTCCTGTATAGGCAGGCATGTGGGGGGAAATGTAGCATCAATTTAGAAAGGGAAATGGCCTGGGATGATAGCCCAGCTGGAAATAAGGATGTTTCTGGGTTGAAGCTCAGGGCCGTTAAAAGGATTTAGCGGCCAGATTATGAAGTTAATAGCTGGAGGGCTTAATCACGAGCCTCCCTGTTTCCTCTGCAGCAGTGACTTAAACGGGAAGGACGAAGAAGCAGTCACAGTTTCTGAGTGAGGCTGGAATCTCAACTCTGTGTCAACTCAAGACCTGCTCAGGGCGTAAGGGCTGTGAGGCAGGAAGAGGCTGGAGCTGTCAGGGGCCACCAAGGGCCTGTGTGCAGAAGGCAGGTATAGGCAGAAGTGCACACCCATGCACGCATGCATGCATGCACCTGTGCACACGCGCACACACACATGTATACACACGCAATTAAAAATTAAAATAAGCTTGAAAGTCCTGAAGTCTGTTATCTTAGCTGCTAGAAACACTCAGGAAAAAAATGTGTTTCTAGACTGGTGATTAAATAACATTCAATTTGCTATATGTTAACAATACATTTTGCCTCTGCACTAGAATAGTTTTTGGAATGTCATTTATGAATGTTGCATATGCTAATACAGGGAAAGAGAAGGACCAACATTGCTCAGCAATGGGGAAATGTGCAGTTGCCTCAACTCCCCTCCTGGATTTATGGAGTGAATGGATGGCCGTCTATAAAGTCAGTCTGGAATTGTGTTCAGGAAGGATTTCAAAGCTCTGGCTAGTTAGACTCCTGATGGAACCCAGACTCAGTGGCTGAACTCCTTTAAAAAAAAAACATGTCACAGCCTCTTTTAACTTAGGAAAGTCAAATCCCTTGGCCAGGAGCAAGCCTGTCGGCCCTTAATAAGAGAGGCTTGATCGAGAGGGTTGAGAGTGCTCATCGTGGTTCAGCCTTCTCTGGATGGGACGGAAGCTGTGGAATTACTGGACATAAGATGTGACGGAGGTGATTGGTGGGGCTGGGATTGATGAGCTTTGCCAGAGACAGCTATGTGAGACCTGCAGAGACAACAGTCAGGGAGAAACTCATGGGAATGGAAACAGCCGAATTAACCCTTGAGCGCGCTAGAAGCTTAGCGCACGTGTTATCATTCCTCTGTAATTCCCCAACCTTCAGGAACAGGTTGTTCAATTCAGTATATTCTCTTAGTGTAGTGCTCTAGGGAGTGCAGAGAGGGAGAGCTGTTAATTACATCCGGGCAAGGCCGGATGTCCTATGACTTAGTAGCCATGGCTTGGATATAAAATCTGAAATAAAAAAAAATAGTATAGCTAGACTTGGTGTGCAGTACTGTGTTCCTAACTACTTAAGAGGCAAAGGCAAGAGGATCAAATGTTCAAGACCCGCTTGGGGAACTAAGTGATATCCTATCATAAAAAGTGAACTGTGAGATGCAGATCTAGGTCAGCAGGGAACACTTGGTCAGCATGCACACGGCCTTTACTTCTCTGTCCATCACCTTAAAACGCAAGAGTATGAACACAGAAGATTTAGATGGTTTGGGTCAGTCTAGAGCGGGGACACACAGATCATAACAGTAGTAGTGGGAAATGTACAATATTTATAAATAGGTCTAAAGATTACTGGGTGATAGAGATAGATCATGTTTCTAGTGAATAAAATAGTCCCTTTCAAGGGGACAAAAATAAACCTTGCCAGGTGGGTAGCATTGCATGTGATACCTTCCCCATCACCCCTTATTTCCAAGGTGATTCCAAACAGCACCTATTCCCCTTCAAGACTTGCCATTTTTTTGTATCTATTAGCATTTTTTTAACATTGCCAGTGTATGTCCCCATTTACTATTTCCTGACATTGTTTTAGCTAACAAGGGAATTGAAGTCTTAATGTACGTTCTGGAGTAGTATAAGCCATGGCCCTGTCCTTCCCAGGCATCTCTTGTAGTATAGGTTTGCACTTTGTTGATGTGATCAGTTGTATCCTGCAAATGATTAAATCCTTGGTTCATCCTTTTCTGACTTTCCCTCGTGATAGTCACTGAATGACTCGAACCTCTGACCCTTTTTCATAAATTACTGCTCCCTAGCTAGATGCTCTCCATTCACAGCTCATACAGAAAGCACAATGTGCCAATGATGAGCCACCAAATTTCCACCCTGGGAGCAACAGCAAAACAAAACAGCAACAAAACTCCAATATCCCCCAAGTCATAAATATACATGTATGTACACATGTGTATGAAAGATTAGCACCAGGCTGATGACCAAAAGAGCAAGGTGAGCATAACCAAGCCAGGGCCACACGAAAATACAGGGTGCTTGACTTTTATTTCCATATTCTGTTTTAGTAAGTTATCATGTGTAGTACACAATGATGTTTAAAGGGTTATTAAAATGGAATGAGTTATATTACATGGTACCTATAGTTGGAACTGGTATGGATTTCAGTCAGTTAAAAGGACAGAGGCTTCAGGAAGAAAGCACGTACTCAGCAGGTCATGAGAAGCTTGGCGGCTGTTCTTAGATTTACAAACCCCTTTCTTGCATGCTGATGGACTGAGTACTATGCTTTTGAGAGATACAGATACAGGAACATATGATTTCCTGGCATATGATGAGGAAGGGTCGGAGTTTATGGTCATTCTTGCTCAGCAATATTACTAATTTGTTATAATGAATGGAATCTATTTCTTGCATGCCTGGCCTAATAATAAATATATTTTAGGTCATGAATTATAAAAAACACTGACTCTTCTTGAAGAAATTAATAAATTGTCCTTCCAGAAATATTTCATTCTCCAATAGATATGTGTAATACAAACACTTGTATCTCTTCAAAATTCATATGTGGAAGTCCCAAATCTCAAAATGAGGATAGTAGACAGTGGAGCCTTTGCGTGCATGTCATAAAACACAGTGACCTTACATAAGAGTTCCTGGAAAACTGTCTTGCTCCATCCACTGTCAAGGGCACAGTGACAACACCATGTATGAAGGAGGGGTCTCACTGGACACTGAGTCTTCCAGTGTCCTGATTTTGGACTTTGCAACGCCCCCTACCTGTGGGAAACAGATTTCTGTTACTGTAAGAAGCCAGTTCCTCAGCTTATGGTATTTTGTATGGCGGCCCAAGAACTAAGACAGTACAAGGATCCATTTTAAATGTAGCTGTAGAACTCAGAGGCAGTGTCACGTTTAATAGTTATCTCGTAGGGTTTCCTCTAGGTTCTCAGGGTTCTCTTTTCTCTAGTTTTGTTAAAACGTCATCTCTGCTGATAATGTTGACTCTGTTTTTAGTACTAAAGTAGCTTTAGTTTTCGCTGTCAAAACAATTTGCTAAAATAACTGTAGAAAAAGTGAAATTACAGTACAAAAAAGGAACTATTTTGTCCCTGTATCCTCTAGAGTGATCAGAGACCTTGTAAATGCCTCTGAGTACTTCATTTTGAATCTTCAATGGCTGTGTGCATTTACGTACAAATAGATTTCATAAAAAACATTTTGCTGTTCTTTGAGTTTTTAAAAACTATAATGAACTCATTCCATGTTCTTCGACAGAAGGTCTGGAGCGGGACTGTGCAAATCTCTGTCGTGATTGTGCGATACTGAAGTTAGGTCACTCTGCTGACCTTCAGGGATCTCATTTACAAAGTTGATAATGGTACGTCCCTATTTTCCATATTGTTATGAGCAAATATAATAATTCCTGTAAAATCTCCAACACATCAAGACATCAGATGAACGTGAGCGGAGTTGCTTGTTGTCGTGTTTGTATTTGTTTGGCATTCTAGGTTGAGAGGATTCAGGGGGACTGGCTTGCCTTCCCACCACTTAGTGATCATGTCAACAGTAGGACTGGCAATCTGCTGACATAACAGTGCTTGTGAGCCATTCTTCTGGTGCCATTGTACTGGGTTAGTGCTTTTGATCTGCCTATCAGGGGGCTAAGGGCTCCGCTCTGTGTGACGGTTGTTAGCTGAAGGTGAGTTCCAGGGCTTGTGACTCGATCAGGCGGTAGCACTGCAGCCGGGAGACAAGCGAAGTGCTGTAGTTGACAGCTGTGGGAATTAGATTTTGGCAGAATGGGGCCATTAATGGTTAACAAAAGAGCTATATGCTTGAGTTCGTCTTAATAGCTGAGCGCCTACTGGGTTTCTGGAGATGCAGAAGTCATGGTAAATTAAATCATGTCTAATTCCAAGTAAAATTTATTGCATACTGGTCATACAATTGATTTAAAAAATGTCTTTCTTATATGGCAGTGAAGAGTTTTGAGCCTGGAAAACACCACACTTCTGAATTTGGTCTGTTCTTTCTCATAATGATGTAACAATAGCTAAGTTTCCTTTTAAAAATAAAGTTTAGCCGGGCGATGGTGGCGCACGCCTTTAATCCCAGCACTCGGGAGGCAGAGGCAGGCGGATCTCTGTGAGTTCGAGACCAGCCTGGTCTACAGAGCGAGTTCCAGGACAGGCTCCAAAGCCACAGAGAAACCCTGTCTCAAAAAAAAAAAAAATAAAGTTTAAGCAATAGACATGATTATGCGGATGGGGAGAGCTCATAAGGCCTCAGCTCTACACAAGGAATTACAAGGAACTAAGGAATGTTGAGAGCGGGAGAGACCATCTTCTCTGGGGAGGAGCGCATTGATTGCTTATCCAGCACCAAATGGTCGTCCCTGAAAACATACATACAAGTAACACTATACAGACTTGTCAGGTTGTACTTATATAATTAGGGATATGCATGTGTATGTATATATATATATATATATATATATATATATATATGTATGTAACAATAATAAGACAAGAGGTCATGAATCTGAAAGAGAGAAATGAAGGATGTATGGGAAGATCTAGAAAGAGAAAAGGGAAATAATATATATATATATATATATATAAAATATCAAAAAAAGAAAGAAAGAATTTAAAAACTAAAAAGTAAAGTTTAGCTTGTACTGGTATTTCTTCTCCTTGCCTGCATTGATAATAATCTTACCGTGATTAGGAACTTTAGTTTTCAAGACATCAATAATTTCACTTTCTAAAGAAACATTGCTAAAACTCAAGGCAGCCATCAAACCGCACACACTAAGAGTAGGAGACTTCAACACTCTTCTCTCACCAATGGACAGGTCAATCAGACAGAAATCTAACAGAGAAATAAGAGAATTAATGGAGGTAATGAAGCAAATGGCCTTAACAGACATCTATAGAATATTCCACCCAAATAGGAAAGAATATACCTTCTTCTCTGCAGCTCATGGAACCTTCTCGAAAATCAACCACATAGTCGGTAACAAAGCAAACATCCACAGTTACAAAAAAATATTAGTAACCACCTGTGTTTTATCAGATCACCATGGATTAAAGTTAGAATTCAACAACAATGCTACCCCCAGAAAGCCTACAAATTCATGGAAACTGAACAGTCAACTACTGAACCATACCTGGATTAAGGAAGAAATAAAGAAAGAAATTAAAGTCTTCCTGGAATTCAATGAAAATAAAGAAACAACATACTCAAACTTATGGGACACTATGAAAGCAGTCCTAAGAGGAAAGTTCATAGCACTAAGTGCCCACTTAAAGAAAACAGAGAAAGCTCACATTGGAGACTTAACAGCCCACCTGAAAGCTCTAGAAAAAAAAAAGAAGCAGACTCACCTAGGAGGAGTAGAAGACTGGAAATAATCAAACTGAGGGCTGAAATCAACAAAATAGAAACACAGAAAACAATACAAAGAATCAATGAAACAAAAAGCTGGTTCCTGGAGAAAATCAAAAAGATTGACAAACCCCTATCAAAACTAATCAAACGGCAGAGGGAGAATTTGCAAATTAATAAGATCAGAAATGAAAAGGGGGACATAACCACAGACACAGAGGAAATCCAGAGAATCATTAGATCTTACTACAAAAGCCTGTATGCCACAAAACTGGAAAATGTAAAGGAAATGGACACTTTTTTAGATAAATACCATATACCAAAGTTAAACCAGGACCAGGTGAACAATCTAAATAGACCTGTTAGTCACGAAGAATTAGAAGCGGTTATCAAAAACCTCCCTACCAAAAAAATCCCAGGACCAGATGGTTTCAATGCAGAATTCTACCAGAACTTCCAAGAAGACCTAATACCTATACTCCTTATTGTATTTCACAATATAGAAACAGAAGAGGCATTGCCAAATTCCTCTTATGAAGCTACAGTTACTCTGATACCAAAATCGCACAAAGACTCAACCAAGAAAGAGAATTATAGGCCAATCTCACTCATGAACATCAACGCAAAAATCCTCAACAAAGTACTGGCAAACCGAATCCTAGAACACATTAGAAAAATTATCCATTATGATCAAGTAAGCTTCATCCCAGAGATGCAGGGCTGGTTCAACATACGAAAATCTATCAATGTAATCCATCATATAAATAAACTGAAAGAAAAAAACCATATGATCATTTCATTAGATGCTGAAAAAGCATTTGACAATATTCAACATTCCTTTATGATAAAAGTATTGGAGAGATTAGGGATACAAGGGTCATACCTAAATATAATAAAAGCTATATACAGCAAGCCGACAGCTAACATCAAATTAAATGGAGAGAAACTCAAAGCCATCCCACTAAACTCAGGAATACGACAAGGCTGTCCACTCTCGCCATACCTCTTCAATATAGTGCTTGAAGTTCTAGCAATAGCAATAAGACAACATAAGGGGATCAAGGGGATTCGAATTGGAATAGAAGAAGTGAAACTTTCGTTATTTGCAGATGATATGATAGTGTACATAAGCGACCCCCAAAACTCCACCAAAGAACTTTTACAGCTGATAAACACCTTTAGTAATGTGGCAGGATACAAGATCAACTCCAAAAAATCAGTTGCCCTCTTATACACAAAGGATATGGAAGCAGAGTGGGAAATCAGAGAAGCTTCACCTTTCACGATAGGCACAAACAGCATAAAATATCTTGGGGTAACTCTAACCAAGGAAGTGAAAGATCTATTTGACAAGAACTTTAAGGCATTGAAGAAAGAAATTGAGGAGGATACCAGAAAATGGAAGGACCTCCCTTGCTCTTGGACTGGGAGGATCAACATAGTAAAAATGGCAATTCTACCAAAGGCAATTTATAGATTCAATGCAATCCCCATCAAGGTCCCATCAAAATTCTTCACAGACCTTGAGAGGACAATAATCAACTTTATATGGAAAGACAAAAAACCCAGGATAGCCAAAACAATCCTATACAATAAAGGATCTTCTGGAGGCATTACCATCCCTGACTTCAAACTCTATTACAGAGCTACAGTGATGAAAACAGTGTGTTACTGGCATAAAAACAGAGAAGTCGAACAATGGAATCGTATAGAAGACCCGAATTTTAGCCCACAAACCTATGAACACCTCATTTTCGATAAAGGAGCTAAAAGTATACAATGGAAGAAATAAAGCATCTTCAATAAATGGTGCTGGCATAACTGGATGTCAACCTGTAGAAGAATGAAAATAGACCCATATCAACCACCTTGCACAAAACTCAAGTCCAAATGTATTAAAGACCTCAATATCAGTCCGAACACATTGAACCTGATAGAAGAGAAAGTGGGAAGTACCCTACAACAAATGGGCACAGGAGGTCGCTTCCTATGTATAACCCCAGCAGCGCAGACATTAAGGGCAACATTGAATAAATGGGACCTACTGAGAAGCTTCTGTAAAGCAAAGGACACTGTCACTAAGACAAAAAGGCAACCTACTGACTGGGAGAAGATCTTCACCAACCCCGCAACAGACAAAGGTCTGATCTCCAAAATATATAGAGAACTCAGGAAACTAGACTTTAAAATGCTAATTAACCCAATCACTGAACTGAACAGAGAATTCTCAACAGAAGAAGTTCAAATGGCCAAAAGACACTTAAGGTCATGCTCAACCTCCTTAGCAATCAGGGAAATGCAAATCAAAACAACTTTGAGATACCATCTTACACCTGTCAGAATGGCTAAAATAAAAAACACCAATGATAGCTTTTGCTGGAGAGGCTGTGGAGGAAGGGGTACCTTCATCCATTGCTGGTGGGAATGCAATCTTGTGCAACCACTTTGGAAATCGGTGTTTCGGTTTCTCAGGAAATTCGGGATCAACCTACCCCTGGACCCAGCAATACCACTCCTGGGAATATACCCAAGAGATGCCCTATCATATGACAAGAGCATTTGTTCAACTATGTTCATAGCAGTATTATTTGTAATAGCCAGAACCTGGAAACAACCTAGATGCCCTTCAATGGAAGAATGGATGAAGAAAGTGTGGAATATACACATTAGAGTACTACGCTGCGGTAAAAAACAATGACTTCTCGAATTTTGCATGCAAATGGATGGAAATAGAAAACACTATACTGAGTGAGGTAACCCAGACCCAAAAAGATGAACATGGGATGTACTCACTCATAATTGGTTTCTAGCCATAAATAAGGGTCATGGAGTCTACAATTGGTGAACCTAAAGAAGCTAAGTAAGAAGGTGAACCCAAGGAAAAACATATAGTTATCCTCTTGGCTACGGGAAGTAGACAAAATTGCTGGGGAGAAAATTGGGATCCTGGGGGTGGGGTGGGATGGGGGTAAGGGGAGATGGGGAGAGAAAAGGGAGAAGGGGAGGATGGGGGGAACTTGGGGAAAAAGGATGATTGGGATAAAGGAAGGTTGGATAGGGGAGCAGGGAAGCACAATTCTTAGTTAAGGGAGCTACCTTAGGGTTGGCCAGAGACTTGAACCTAGGGTGGCTCCCAGGAGCCCAAGGCGATGTCCCCAGTTGGTTCCTTGGGCAGCTGAGGATAGGGAACCTGAAATGACCCTATCCTATAGCAATACTGATGGGTATCTTGCATATCACCATGGAGCCTTCATCTGGTGATGGATGGAGATAGAGACAGAGACCCACACTGGAGCACTGGACTGAGCTCCCAAGGTCCCAATGAGGAGCAGAAGGAGGGAGAACATGAGCAAAGAAGTGGGGACCACGAGGGGTGCACCCACCCACTGAGACAGTGAGGCTGATCTATTGGGAACTCACCAAGGCCAGCTGGACTGTGACTGAAAAAGCATGGGATAAAACCGGACTCTCTGAGCATGGCGAACAATGAGGGCTGATGAGAAGCTAAGGACAATGACACGGGGTTTTGATCCTACTTAATGTGCTGGCTTTGTGGGAGCCTAGCCAGTCTGGATGTTCACCTTCCTAGATATGGACGGAGGGGGGAGGACCTTGGACTTACCACAGGGCAGGGAACCCTGACTTCTCTTTGGACTGGAGAGGGAGGGGGAGAGGAGTAAGGGGAGGGGGAGAAGGGTGGGAGGAGGGGGAGGGAAATAAATGGGAGGCTGGGAGGAGGCGGAAACTTGTTTTTTTTTTTTTCCTTTTCTCAATAAAAAAAAATTCAAAAAAAAAAGAAAAGAAAAGAAAAGAATTTCACTTTCTGTCTGAATTGAATGTCCAGCTCATCATGTTTTGAGTAATGTCAGGTGTGTGCTTCATAAAATATACAATTTTTGGTGACATCTTTCCACAGTATCACATTCTTCTTTTAAATATCTATCGACTGGGGGCTAGAGAGATGGCTCAGAGGTTAAGAGCATTGCCTGCTCTTCCAAAGGTCCTGAGTTCAATTCCCAGCAACCACATGGTGGCTCACAACCATCTGTAATGAGGTCTGGTGCCCTCTTCTGGCCTGCAGGCATACACACAAACAGAATATTGTATACATAATAAGTAAATAAATAAATATTTAAAAAAATCTATCGACTTAAAGTTATTTTTGAAATAGCAAAATTATTATCAACAACATAAAGTATAACGTTTGGAAGAATAATAAATTTCAAGGACAGAATAAAGGGCCAAATGCCTGGCCATATTTACCTTTCTGGTCAATTTTTGATGTGGCTTTCTGGAGCTGGTTATATATTAGCGCTTGGAACTTTCTTCATCTAGAAATGCTCTATAAAATGCAAGTATGGCTATAAAAATTTGAGTGTGCATTGCAGATAAAATACAGTGTTCCTTGAGCTCACACAGAGACTGAATGTGCTTATTGTCATTTACTGCAAATGCTTATGTTTTAGACCAACTAGAAACGAGCTCTGAGTTCATGTGAGTAGTCTTGGATTAACACTGTTTTCATTGTTACTGAGAAACAGAAGTGCTGGTTGATGCTCCTTTCATGGTTTATCTAGACAGGTCTAGGCAGGTGTTCAAATATTTGATTAAGTCCTTTAGTCATAAGAGTGTAGACATCTCCAGCCACCTGCTCCTTCTGTCTCCTGCCGCACACCCAACTCTATGCAGATCTGTGCCCTTCCTAGTGTCCCACATAGCTTCTTGCATGACTCATGAAAGACTAGTCTATATAGTTTGTGAAGTAGTATGTATAAGTAAAATAAAGTTGACCTTTGTTCTGTCCTTCAATTTTTATAGATCTCATTGATTATTCCAATTCTACATGTAAATCATACAGATAATGAGAACTCCAGCTCTTCATGCCATTTAATGTGTTGAGAAACTCTTAAGTACAAAATCACACACACACACACACACACACACACACACACACACCACAAACGAAGGGCAAGCACAAAAAGTTTATTGGAAGTAACCGCAGTAGGGCAGGGTCTTGGAAATGAGTCATAAATAGTTTTTAAAAAAGAGTAGCTGAGTGAAAACTTTCTAATGCTTGTGGAATTCCAAAAACTTAAGCTATTTACTATTTTGTCCTAACATGAAATAATTAGTGATGCTGATTTCATTTAAGGTTGTCTTGGGGTCGAGTAAGGTGATGGCTTAGTCAATAGCTTGGTACATCTTGGTGTGCAAGCGTGAGGATCCCAGCCACCACAGGAAATGTCACTTATGTCAGTGCACACCCGTAATCCCAGAACTGGGGAAGGGGCGACAGGCTGATCCCTAGAGTCTACTGGCTAGCCAGTCTGGTGTAACTGGTGAGCCTGGGGTCTCAGAGAGACCCTCTGCCTCAAAAAAAACAAGGTGATGTCTCTGGAGAATCACACCCCAGAGTTGACCCGTGATGTATGGACACACGGACACACAGTCCATCTGTGCTTGAGCGCTTTCTTTTTTCTTAATCCATGTGTATGTTCACGTTTTTAGGGAGATTATTAGTATCGCACCATGTCACATATTCTACATAATCACATTTTCTAATATGAAATTGTAATAACCAAAAGGCAGAATATTGAAATTGAAAAATGTTATTTTATGAGCCGAGTAAAAATAGAAACAATCAAACCAATTTTAGAACTTCAAACACTTGGCTCTAACTTTTCAGTCTTTTTTTTCTTTTTTTTTTTTTTAAAGTTTGCTTTAGTGTTGTTCTTATTGTGGTTATGTCCCTGTAGGTGGTAAATAAAGTGTGTGATCCTGCCTGGCCCACTGTATCATTTCATGAGTATCTTTTCTCTGCAGACGACACCTGTCTCTTGGATAGTGTGTCTGCTCAGTAATCACAGAAGAACGGTGCTATAACGGAGCACACTTGCATTTAGTGTTTGAGTTGGTGTGCACGAGTTGCTCTACCACACATACTTCCCAATTTGATCGCCAGTGTTTACATAGTTGGAAAGGGTTTGTGAAAAGTAAAGATGGAGGACTATATAAAAACAACAACAACCACAACAAAACAACAACCCAACATGCTCGTTGTCTCTTCATTTTTTTTTTAAAGAAGCAAGATTGATGGAAGAATAGAGCCTGCTATGGGTGAATGATATCCCCTGCTTTAGATAAGCTAAAATCCTAACCCCCAATAGCATGGAATAAGTTCTGATTTGGCGGAATTCATCCCAATTAGATTTCATTGGAATACTGTGAGCTTGCTAAAAGATAATCTTTTTGGGTCCTATTTATGAATTTCATTCTGCTGCCATTGTATGAACTGTGTAGAAAACGAGAGGCCCAGCTCTTCTCAATACCCAATGTATTGGCATACTTAGGGACATTAATATCTTAAAAAGTTTATCTGAACAGCTGTCAATGAACTTGACAGCATCAAATCACAGGGGAATGGGAGGAGTGCGGAAAACCGAGAGGGAGAAAGCGTCTCATAGGTTAAGGGAGGGTGTGGCTTTAGAGTCAATTTAGAGGAGGTTAGCTGTCCTTCTGATTGGTTAAGTGTAAGCTTCATTTTTCTTGCTTACAATGTGTTGTTTTCACTCACTGACGTAGGAGCAGCAGAAGCACAGGGCAGCCATCTTAACTAATGGCTTCCCAGTTAGCCCTTTAAACAATTCCTGACAGAAACATGACTGGCACCCTTGTAGGAGGAATACACTTAGGATACTCTGTGTAGGCAAATATATACAGGCAGGTGGACATATGAAGACAAAAAACACAGGCTAGTTTTATTTCTCCATAGGAGGCATCCTTGGTGGCTACTAGCCTCGGGAAGAGAGAAGAATGAGCTCCGCACTTCCTCACTCCCACCCCAAGGCTTTGCAGGGAACTGGGCCCTGGTGACAACCTGATTTCAGACACACAGCATCTAGAACTGGGGGCCAGGCTTCTGTGGTTTGCAACCCTCTAGTTTGAGCACTTGGTTAATGCAGCCTCAGGAATGGAACATGGTGGCCAAGCAGATTACGTGCGCTTCCTCCTTGGATGATCTCCTGGCTTGAACTTTATCATAAAGCATCTGGTGTCCTGGGAGACTGTCTGTGCACAGCTGAGGGTGGCTGTGCACGATTGTCTGCATAGATGACTATTAATTTCGGGACTGTGTGTCCTTTTGCAAATCTTGTAAGCACTTTTGGTACCATGCTAAGGAAAAACTAGACTCATGCAGAGATTCTCAATCTTGGGTTGAATTTTATGGCATTCTTCATCCCTCTAGGGCAGTGGTTCTCAACCTTCCTAAGGCTGTGACCCTTTAATACAGTTCCTCATGTTGTGGTGACCCCTCCCCCCCACTATAACATTATTTTGTTGCAATTGTAATTTTGATACTAATATGAATCGCAATGCAAATATCTGATATGTGATTTCATAGGGGTCATGACCTTCAGGGTGAGAACCACTGAGGGATGGGGCTTATAATACCAGGTTAAGAATTTCTGCTATGGAATTAAAGTCTCAATGTTACTTGTAAAGACAAAGAGCAAACACAGGTAGGCAGGTGTTAAGTAAGTGACGCAATTGACTCACATTTAACATAATAACGATTATTAGAAGCTAATGGATGGAGAGATCACCTTGGGATTTGGATGTTTAAATGCAAACCTTCAGGTGTGATTCACATATTTGTTTTGGTATGTTATGGGAACGAGAGCTAATTGCCGTTGGAGCTGGTGCTTTGTATGCTCTGGATGCTGAGGTAGGTGCCACACATTCATTTTCTCGGAATAGAGGCCCATATTGCCTGTGAGGGTGTGAGGAGGGCCACGTGACCTTGTTCTCGCTTGCATTCAAGGACTTCAGATTCAGACTTTTGAGATCATCTCCAAATTAGGCTATACAGACACAGAAACACACGAGGAGCGTCTAAGAATATATTCATTATGCAGCGGGCCAATGGGGGAATTTTGAATGAATATTTGAAAATCTTGAGCATTTGATATGAGAAGCACAAATTTTAAAATGCATTGCTTCAGATATTAGTTCTCGAAACATAAATATTTAAAAAAGCTTACCCCACTTGAAATCATGTTTTCACCTTCTGTTTCCAGTGTGCTTGGAGTCTTAGACCTTGGCGGGGTCTGGACTTTTCCTAACCTTGAGAAGCTACCCTCACCGGGGTTCTTTGAGACTCCGTGGGTCTAGAAGAAATTACTTCCTAGTTGCTTTCATCCTACTGGTTTCATTACGGCCTGTGTGGAATCTGGACAATGCATTTAGGCTGGAAAACCCATCACACTCCAGGGAGAAAAGCAAGGGTTTGCGCATCCCATCAGGAAGAGTTTTGGTACTCCTATCTGGCCAGCCTAGAGTTGCTATGTAACAGAGGTGATGGTACACACAGCTGAGATTACCTACAAAGGTTTTCACGTAGAATCTCTCCGAACAGTGGAAGCTGACTGGCTCCACCGAGCTCCTAGATCAGTTGGCAAACAAACAAGAAGTAGAAACCTGGAAAAGGAACACCAGGACCCAATGTGAGCCTGAACAGCTTATGGCTTAGCTCAGAGTTCATTTGACACCATGTAAAGGGAAGCCGTTGGGCCACTGTTTACCTGTTCTGGGGAAACTGTGTGTACAGGCGACCAAACCCCTGAAACTACTACAGTAGACAGTAGCTAAGTTCATGCCAACCTAGCAGGATGACAGAATAGAAGAGAAAGGACTATGGGGTTGGCGGGGGCAGCGTGTGGGAGTGTTGGGGTGTGGGGGGAAGCAGATCATCTGAGAGGGGCAGGGAACGCTGAATGCCATGTCCAAAGCCTTTGCCACTCCAATAGGGTTACCCTTAAATAGTAGGTATGGAGTCGTGACTATTTACCCGGAAAATAAACACATTAGAAACGTGCGTAGGGCAGTGCCCCTGCCTTAGAGTTAATTGTTTAAAGGCAGAATTCAGGATGACAAGACACAGGGGCACCACAGAAGGCAATGCTGATTAGGCCTGACAGTTTAAGGCACCAGGAAGCTGTGTAGCTATCAGAAACAACACAATGTTAAACTTGCTTTCCTTAAAGTGCACCTCTAGGGGCCGGGAGTGTAGCTCAGCAGTAGAGCAGTTGCCTAGAGTATAGGAGCTCCAGGGTTCTATGGCCAGCGCCACGAAGATATGCCAACAACAACAGCAGAAGAAAAACCTGTTGTCTAGTGTTGAGATCCGCTCTTGCTCAGCTAGGTAAGTTGAGGACATTGTACATATATATTAATATTCCATACGAGGAGAGACTGCTCTCTCTCATCCAGGGCAGTAATCACAGCAGTCACAAGGATCCAGGGCCTCAGTTTCCTCAGGAGCTACGCGCATTTTTGTCAAGCTTGAACTCTTACGTTTGCTTTTCTGGAGCAGGCTTCACCCAGCTTCTCTCTTGGCTTTCATGGCTATTTGACTATTTGTCCTTCCATTTCCCATGGGAATCTTGCTGACACCCTGATGCAGGGGAGCTAGAGAACATTATTTAAACAATTGGGATAATATTTTCTTTGAAATGGGATTTCTAGTTATGCTCTATGGCTGTAATTTTCATTAGTTCTTTTGTTTTTATACATCTCTAGTTATCTTTCCATCATTTTCTTATTTAAATAGAACTGGCCTCACAGTCTCCTTTTGCTAAGACAACATTAAAAATATGCTCTTTATAGAAGAAAGTAAGTATAGAAATAATTTTGTATAATCCCGTGAAGGTCCATGTACACAGTCCACAAAATGGCTATTATGCTTTTAGAGTTTTGTCTTACAGAATATTTATACATGTGTATGTACCACATATAAAACACACAACACTTGGTAGTATTGTGATGGTTTGCATAATAAATGTGCCTCATAGGCTCAGCTGTTTGACCCTAGTTAGTGGTGCTGTTTGGGGGATGTTATGGAATCTTTAAGGGGTGCAGCTTTCCTGAAGAAAGTGGGAGTGGGCTTTGAGAGTTCGTAGTCTCTCCCCACTTCCAGTTTACTGTCTGGCTTGTGTTCATGATTAAAGATATGTTCTTTTAGTTTCTTGCTCCTTTCACCTACTGACCATTATTAACTTCACTCTGGAACTGTAGACCTAAATAAATTTTTTTTAAAATGGCTTTTGATCCTGGTATTTTTTATCAAAACAATGGAAAGGTAACTAATATATTCTACTCCTCTGTTAAAAATTATTTTTAATTTTTTAATTTATCGGTGCTTTATTAGCATGTATGTCTGCATGAGAGTATCGAATCCCCTGGAACTAGACTTACAGACAGTTGTGTGCTGCCATGTGGATGCTGGAAATTGAACCCGAGTTTTCTGGAAGAGCAGTTAGTGCTCTTAACCACTGAGCCATTTCTCCAACCCCGTTAAAAATCTTTTTATGCTATAAAACATACCCCAATGTCAATTTTTATGCCAGAAACACCCTTCACTATGAGGATATGCTGCAGTTTATGCTGCCCCATGGTGGGTGTCTAGTGGGTTTCCTAGTTTTTATTTCAAACAATGATAAAACAATTTGTTGCTAAATTTTTGACACAATTCCTTTCTTTTTTTTTTTTGATGTTGTAACAAGCATAGTAAAAAAAAATACCTTTTACACATGCAAAATTAGCTTAGCCAGGATTCCCACTATACCTAAGGCTACACCTGATGACCAGAACTTAGTGACGTCACTCACTCAAGGAAGCCAAACACAGTCCTAGACCCCATGATGTCCACTGGACAGTCTATAAGCAGAGACTAAGAGCAATGTTCTATTCTGCACGTCTGGAGAGATGCTACCTTGATCTGCCCTGTGACTGGAGAGTCTCCCCCAGGATCCTGAACCTTGAATCAGAGACTTCTGTTAGAGACTGGACCTGCTCTTCAGTTAAGGTATGTCCCACAGGTGAGCAGCCTTGGGGAGACAGGCCTAGGACTGTAGTCAGGAACTAGAGTGTGAACCTTGTGTGATGACCCTCAGCATAACAAAATATAACTTTTGTCATTCTAACTATGTGTATCTATCTTCTTGCTTGCAACGGGTATTTTTTAGACAGGGTTTCTTTGTGTAGCCCAGGCTGACCTGGAACTCACTCTGTAGACCAGGCTGGCCTTGAATTTATAGAAATCCACATGCCTCTGCCTCCCAAGTGCTGGGATTAAGGTATGCACCACCACTGCCAAGCTTTTCTTTTTCTTTTTTTTGATGCTCTGTATTGTATTGCAACTTCTATAATAGTAACTTGTTTTCAAATGATTTGAGCATGTTAAGATTCAATAACTCTTTCAAGCCATGTTGCAAGTATTTAATACTTTCTTGAAAGCAGAAGGTATAATTATTATTGATTCAACCTTTTGATCCTATTGTGGAGCCTGGTAACTGATCAGCAACATCTAGACATAGACCCATTGTATCTTGTGCCTCCTATTTCTAATGATCCTTGATGATGGGAGAGATTTGGGTTCAACCCACAGTACCCTTGTGCTCATCCACGAAGGAAAATGTACCAGTGGAGACAAAGTGAGAAACGAGGGTCTGTTTCTCTGCTTTATCTTGTCACGACACTCTTGACCTCCCTGTTAGGACCCACAGACTGTATGTGAAGTAGATAATTCTCAGACATTTTTAGGAAATGATGAAGCATTTATTTCATGCATGACTCAGATTCCACGTCCTTGAGAGGCAAGTCATGGCTTTTGTATTGGGTTTTGTGAGGCAGCAGAAATTGAGGTTTATTTGTTTGTCTTTGCTTTGTTAACACTGAAGCCATATGGCTGGACTTGTTTCAAAAGCAGTGGTCTCACACGGGGTAGCCTGGAAGCAAATTGAAATGGCCGGAGAGTTAGATTTCAACAGAGCCTGCATTAAAGGTGAAACATTGATGAAATGAATACAAGAGAGCAGAGAGCCTCAAACTCAGCCACGGAGAGACATTAACAGACATCAGGAGGCCAGAGGGAAGCGCTGGAAAGGGTGGAAGGTGATCCTGTTGATAAAATGCCTAGAGAAGCAGGTGGAGGGAAGGAAAGTCAAGACAATGAATGGGAAGGAGATAGGGAGTGGGAATGGGTCAGCAATGTTCATTCAAGAGAACTAACTTAGAGCTTGAGGAAGCAAGCCACTGAGTTTGTCCATTACTGGTCGATTTGGGGGCACTGGTTTGGTAGTGCTATAGATACAAAAAGTAGTCAAAGAGTTCATCAAGGAGTGGTTGTTGGCAGAGGAGTGGAGCCCGTTGGAGAAATATTGCTAGCAATGTATTTTTGAAGTTTTTTTTTTTAAAGACTGATGAATAAAAGGATAGAAATAGGAAAGCTGATGAGAGACCAGACTCATTTATTCACTGTGCCACGTGGGACTCCAAGCAACTGAACGCAATCATAGACAAACCATATATGGGTTCTGTTTCACCAAGCCCAGAATCCAGATGATGGCAGCTGTTTGGTTGCTATTTGTTTATTTGTCAACTTGAAACAAACTAGAGCCACCTGGGAGGAGGGAACCACAGCTGGACAACTGTTTTCACCAGACTGCTATGGACCTGTCTATGAGGCATTTTTTGATCGATGATTGGTGTATGAGGGCCTAGCCCACTGTGGATGGTGCTACTTATGTGCGAGAGGTCTGGGTGGTTAAGAAAGCAGGCTGAAGAAGCCATGGAGGCCGAGCTAGTGAACAACATTCCTTCGTGGTCCTTGCTTTAGTTCTTGCTTTCAGGTTCCTTCCTTGAGTTCCTGCTTAGCTTCCCTCAATGAATAAAACGTAAACCAACATACTCTGCCTTCTCCAGCTGTGTTTTTGTTAGTGTTTTATCTCAACAACAGAGAAACAAACTGATACCAAGCCCATAATCCCAAGCAGCTAAATGCTGGACAAGCACTGTTCAGGCAGACAGTGACCCAGGATGGTTTAATGTGGATGCTGGTATCAAGGACAGCAGGATGATAGAGTGAGTTGAGAGAGGGGTCAGAGTAAAAGGAAAAAGTTGGAAAGGAGGCTGTGGGGAGATGCAGGATACTATGGAAGAGCCTAGAATAGGGGAAGAATCCAAGGATGCAGAGTCAGAGCTGGTCGCATGGCCTATCACAGGAGCCTAGGGATAACGGCAGATCATCTTTTGCTCTTTTTGTGGTCCTTTATTCCAGGGTCAGTTATGTGGATGCAAAACACAGCCTATGTCACAAAAAGGACAAAAGATAGCTTATTCCGGAGCCAAATATGAGTTACTATGGCCTGGGAGCACAGATTTAGGTCACCCCAACTTCCATGTTCCAGTGTAGATGCAGTTTCATGAAGCAGGAGGTTACAGAAAAGCACAGAATCTCAGTTACAGGCGTCAGATGTTATCTGACGACATTCTTAGCCTTTCGACCCATGGAAACAATGGTTTTGTTAGGTTGATACCTTCCAAGAGGTTTAATTGGTTAGTCACAGGTTGTTAGGTCAGACATGGAGGTGGGCAAGGAATGGCGTTGGATAGGGTCCAGGTAACCCGAGGTAAATTGTAATTGGGCTCTCATCTTGTAATCTTCCAGCTTCTCCTCAACCTCTGAAGTTCTAATCAATCAGCCTTGCAGTAGGCTCAGGAAAGTACATAGTTTCTTCTTGGAAACTTTCTTTTACAATTAAAGAGATAGATTGTGGGTTTGCCTGATTGGGAGCAGCTGTCACAAGTGGGAGGGAAATGAAAGACTTCAAGAGTCACGCTTCGTGCCACGTTAATTGATAGAAGCCAATAATCATTACCTCTCAGGCTCTATGTTTCCTGGGGACCAAATTTCAGACCTGCCTCTTTTAGGCCTGGGCCTTGTTTTAGGCCACAGATGCATTTAAGAGAATTGTGGTTAATTCATATTTTAAAAGCCCACATAATGAACTAACCAGAGCTCAAAGGGGAATCACTGAGATTGAATAGCGGACCCGATATGGGTCTGAGCTAGGTCCTATGTATACAATTTATGGTTGTGTAGCTTGGTGTTCTTGTGGTACTCCTAACAGGGGGAACAGGGGGTGTCTTCTGACTCTTTTGCCTGCTGTAGTAATATGAGAGGCGGGGCTGCGTCCCCAGCACCCCGGCTGCCCACATGGCTAGCTTATGCTCTGAAATAACAACACACAAACTGTATTCATTTAAACACTGCTTGGCCCTTTAGCTCTAGCCCTTACAGGCTAATTCTCACATCCCGATCAACCCATCTCTAATAATCTGTGAGCACCGGTCTTACCAGGAAAGATTCAGCATGTCTAACCTGGCGGCTTGCTTCATCGCGTGCGTCTGCCCGGGAGAGCGGAACATGGCATCTCTCTGAGGCGTCTGCTCTGGAGAGGAGAGCTGTGGAGTCTGACCTCACTTCCTCTTCCTCCCAGCGTTCTGTTCTGTTTACTCCACCCACCTATCTTCTAACCAATGAGAGCCAAGCAGTTTCTTTTTATTTAACCAATGACCTTCCTCCATCAGCCTGCTCTTGGAACACTTTTCCTCCTGGACTGCCTTTTCCAGCCTAGATATGAGGTGTTATGTCTAGTCTTGTTATGCTGTGTTTAGTGATAACCTTGGGAGGTCTGCTCTTCTTCTTGAATGAACACAGACGAGGAGTGGATCTGGGGGAGAGGAAAGGTGGGGGCAGGTAGGAAAAGTGGAAAGAGGGGAAACTGCAGTTGGAATGTAATGGATGAGAGTAAATAAAAGAAAAAAATCATAAAAAAGGAAAAGAAATAGGAAACCACAACAGTAATAGCAGCAGCAACAACAAAAACTTCACTCATTCAAAACCTGGCAAGAGTGTCTGGTTTTTAAAGGAAATCTATGGAATATCCTTTAATAAAGAACACGTGTTTGATTTTAGGCAAACATGTTTTGCAAATTTCTTCTCTATGGAAAGAAGTCAGGGTGCAACTATGCTGAGAAACTTATGTGCTCACAAAGTCTTAGGACTTGATCACTACCTATTAAGGCCTCTGAAAGCAAGAGCACCTCCCTCAGATTCTTTGGTCTGTAAATATTTTAGCAGGAAAGCCCCAACTCCATCTTCACGTCTTATTTTTAGAAGTCTCATCAATGTGAGCAGTCCTTGGTTTCATTTTAATTGGAGATCACAACTTAAAATTCTAAGGAAATGGTTTCAGATGAATGGGGCAGGGTGGCTGTAATTTTAAACACACACACACAAACACACACACACATACACACACGCGCGCACACACGCACGCGCGCGCGCACACACAAACACACACACACACACACACACTAACACACACACTTCTTCAGGTTCTGTAAGCAGCAGCCCAGAGAAATAAATGATGTCTTTGTGGAAAGCAGGGCCATCTACCTCCTTGATGGTTCATTCTCAGGCAGCTCAGGTCATAGTGCTTCTGTAACGCTAGTCGTTTGTGGTACATTTGTGCATCTGGGACTTCCAGGGTGACATTTTGCAGACATTACCCTGGAGAAAGATTATAATATTTTTCTCTTCTTTTCGTAGTGACTTCTCGGTCTACTTGATATGGTATTTATCTAGAGAAGAGGACTTTGGCAATCGCTTCTTTTCCGCTGAGAACTATAGATCTCATGAGTCCTTAGGTCTTGTCAAAAGTTTGTCAGGACACTCAACATTTGATTAAGAATAAAACACAGAACACGTATAACCTTTATTCAGCCTGCATGATAAGTGTGTTCTTCTGCTTGCTTCCAGATACAGTGAATTACATTAGCAACCTGTTTCTGTAAACATGTCAAGAGTGTTTTCTGTCTCTTGGGATGATTATTTTTCTGCAGAAAGTATAAGACTTGTTTTTAACACTCTTGGCAAGAAGGAAAAGGAAAGATATAATTTAGGGAAATGTTTACTTTTCATTTTTTTTGTGATTAGTTAAAAATCTGTGGAGATGCATAAGGAGCATGCTGAATAATACATAGGTCTGGACTAGCCCTTTTTGTCTGTTCGATTTTTACAGAGGATATATACAACTTCCTCTTGTAAAAAAATGGGCATTTGTGTCTGTGCAGGTGAGTGTGGATACCTGCAGAGGCCAGAAGAGGGCATCAGCTCCCATGGAGCTGGAACTACAGGTGGTTGCCTGACATGGGTGCTGGGAACTGAACTTGGGCTCCCCGAAACAGCAGGATGTACTCCTTAAGCACTGAGCCATCTCTCTAGCCCCACTGAGCAATTTGTTCAGCTCTGGAACTCAGCTCTCTTGAGAGGCAACTGCTCTGTCACTCTGTTTTAATTATTTTTAAAAGGGTTTGTCTTTTTAAAAAGAGCGAATGGAAAAATGCTTCACAAGTGTTCAAGAAGAGACGAAAAAAGTTTGCCCTTTCCTGCATCAGAACATACATTCTTCTCGGGCACAATGAAGTGAAAGAGTTGATTGGAAATTCTAGGCTATCTTAACTGATTTATTCCTGGGTACAGATGTCTTTCCTGTGGTGAGATCACAGGACCTTATTATTATATCATAGTCAATAGCTCTTGGGTTGAATCATAGCAGCATTTATATTGAAAAACCAAGGCACCCATCTTTATATACAAAAAAGAAAATTTATGAAAGGGAGACTAAGGGTAGAGCTTAATTACATTGAAGAAAGATAATTGGGAATCTTTTGGACTGTAGTTACACAGGGCAAAAGGAGATAGAAGCTCATTACAGGCCTCTTGGAGCATTAAGACTGAGCAAATTCCATGGCTCCTATGACAAAGGACAAAGGACTGAGGGTTAGGACAGGGGCCGTGTACTAAGTCAATGAGAACTTTAAGCAAAGCAATTTGCCTTTCCATGAGTTTGTCATCAAAGTTTATGGCTGGGAGTGTAGTCCCTGGGATGGAGGTATTGCAATATAGTATGGAAATTCTAGAGGATGGGTCTTTGAGGGAAAACTCTCCAGGTCACGGGGGCTGCTGCACTCAAAAGGGATTGTTGGACTCCATGTCTGATGTTGGTATTGCTTGTTCCCTAATGTGCATCTAGCACTATTACCCACAGTGATTTAGAATCCTTAGTGACCCAGCTAAGGATTTTTTTATGAGCACTTTTACAATGCTATTTGCATACATAGCATTTAGAATTGTGAACTTAATTAACCTATTCTCCTTATAAAGTAAGTGTGACTTAGATATTTAATTATAGTAATGAAACATGCCTTGATTCTCCACTGTTTCACAACACCAGGAGCCTAGTACTAATTGCTGAACTTATAGCTGAAAGTTGAACTGCTCATCCACCGATCATTCACCCACCCACCTACCCACCTATCACTCCCTTCCATGTATTTGTATAAACTGATGACTGCTTTATAGAACTGAGGAAGTAGAAAGAAGTTGAAGGGACCAGGACTGCTGAAATTTCATCCATCAAGACAAGGTAATAGTCTAGATAATTTATTCACACTGCTAGAGCTTGAAAGAGGCAGGTATTCCCCATTGGCTTGGTATTAGTAAATGTTTCTCTCCAGGGAACTGGATGTAGACATTGACCACTGGATAAAAGCCAAGAAACAGGGAATCAGAAGGGGTGATGGAAGCTCACTGGGGTTTGTGGAAGCAGGATGAAGGGCAGTGGGTTGTCTTGAATCTTCTCAGTCAAGGAGAAGTCTGGCAAAGTATCCTTCCCCACAAAAGAGTTAATAATGAGAAGAGGTGAACTGATAGATGTTATTTTTTCCTTGGGAGAAGCAATTTGGCCCATAGAATGCTTGATGATAGAAGGTTCAAAGACTTGGGAGGGCCAAGGAGGACATTAGTCCACTAGGATATTACTTTACAGTTTTAGCTACTTTTCTATTGCTGCAATAAAACACCATGACCAAAGTAACTTATAAAAGGAAGCGTTTAATCGGACTTATGGTTTCAGAGGATTAGAGTCCATGATGGTGGGACAAAGGCAGGGCAACAGGAATGGCTGAGAGCTCATATCTTGATCCCTAGCAGGAGGCAGAGGGCACAGTGGGAATTGCATGAATCTTGAAGCCTCATTGCCCACGTCCATGATACATCTCCAACAAGATTACACCTCCTAGCCTTTTTCAAGCAGTTTGCCCAATAGGGACCAAGTATTCAAATACATGAGCCTATGAGGACCATTTGTATTCAAACCACCACATTTACAAAGAATGTAGTGTAATTTATTTTAACTGAAGTAATGATAATTTCCAGTGGAAATAGATAACTTTGTGTTTTTAGAAATGCGCGCACGTGTGTGTGTGTGTGTGTGTGTGTGTGTGTGTGTGTACGTGGTATCAAGGAGGTTTTCTCTTTATGCTCTCTGGGAGAAGCAGAGGGAATGTTTCCCCCTCAATGGATCCTGAGTCAGGTATCTCTTACCCTCTGCAGCGGTTCACTAACTCAATAGGCATTACAAGCCACTGGTATTTGAGTTTGGAATGGGTAGAAGTGCAGAACAGAAGAATGTATTGATAAGAGGAGTCAGGTGGAGGCTCTCGGGGATAGGTTAAGGCGGGGAGTGAGTGGGAAGAGAAAGGAGAGAAAGGGGATGAGGTGGAGTCTTTTATGGGTAAGTGTAGCTTCAGAAGTCTTTTGTTTTAGTAAGAACAGAGTTGCTGGCTAGAGGGAAACATTGCTTCTTTATAGCTCTCTGAATCACTGGTCCAAATGGCTGTTCTGTGGGCTTAGGGCTTCCACCTGAAGGCTGTGTCTGTTCACATCTAAACCTGGGAGCTGGGAATACCTGGTGCTTGGATCAGACTTGCTTCTCTGCTAATAGCTGTGTGAGGAAGTATGGTTTCAAACATCTGTGTATGACCTCTGCTAAAGTCACCCATATTAATTTGCTTTCGATTCCTTGCAAGCAGATGATTGAACTGCAAAATAGAGGGAATGGAAGATCAATAAGGCCTCTCCCAAACTTTCTTCCCCTCACAGTGTTGGAGGAGACTGTTAGTTCGTTCTGGCTTCTTAGACCTGAAAGAATCACACAGAACCCATATTATTTTCAATACTGTTTGGCCAATAGCTTAAACATATTGCTTGCTAGCTCTTATATGCTAAACTAACCCATATCCATTAATCTGTGCATCACAACGAGGTCATGGCCTCCTGGCAAAGTTTCAGTAGGCTCTAGTGGAGGCTTCTGTCCTTGGCGGCAGCTACTTGGCTTCTCCCTGACTCTGCCTACTCTCTCTCTCTCTCTCTCTTTTCCAGCTTGGCTATATTCTGTTAAGCCATTGGCCAAAAGCAGTTTCTTTATTAACCAATGGCAAGAAAACATATTCACAGCATACATCACCTCCCACATTACCTCCCCTTTTCTTTTTTTTCAATTTAACTATTTTTATTTATTTATTTATTAAAGATTTCTGCCTCCTCTCCTCCACCGCCACCCATATCCCTCCCCCTCCCCCAATCAAGTCCCCCTCTCTCATCAGCCTTAAGAGCAGTCCGGGTTCTCTGCCTTGTGGGAAGTCCAAGGACCTCCTACCTCCTTCCAGGTCTAGTAAGGTGAGCATCCAAACTGCCTAGGCTCCTACAAAGCCAGTACGTGCAGTAGGATCAAAACCCGGTGTCATTGTTCTTGACTTCTCAGCAGTCCTCATTGTCCGCTATGTTCAGTGAGTCTGGTTTTAGCCCATGCTTTTTCAGACCCAGGCCAGCTGGCCTTGTTGAGTTCCCGATAGATCATCCCCAATGTCTCAGTATGTGGGTGCACCCCTCGCGGTCCTGAGTTCCTTGTTCGTGCTCTCTCTCCTTCTGCTCCTGATTTGGACCTTGGGATTTCAGTCCGGTGTTCCAATTTGTTACCTCCCCTTTTCTGTCTAAATAAAAATGAAGATTTTAACTTTAGCATAGCAGGGTTATATAAACAAAAAAAATAAAGTTACAATATTTCTTTCTATTTTATATTTTATCATAACTAAGCAAAACTATAACTATTTATTCTTCAACTCCATCAAAGACTTCAGAAGGATATAATATTACCTAAGTAAACAAGAAGTGCATTGTAAGCAACTTCCAAAACTCTTGAATTGACAGAGACTGGACAGTCACCCAAAGTTCTCCTGTATTATTGGGGTATTCATCTTCAGCCTACAGGCCCATAGTATCTGGCAGACATTTCCATGAAGCAGGAAATTTCAAAGACACTTCCTCCTATATTGGCAGTTTGTCAGTCACTTTCTTCTGTGTCCTGCAGAATATCTGGCAGTCTCTTTCATGAAGCAGGAACCCCGAAGCACCATCACCTTTAGGCAAGTTCAGCAGTCATTTTTCTGTGGGTCCTGCATATCTAGTTCATACAACATAACATCAAACAGTCCAGACAAGACTAATTTCTTGCCCAAATGACTAACAAACTCCATAAGGAGCCTCTTTGTTGCCTGGCGGGCATCAACCCCAAACATTTTAGACTACCTTGGCATGCCAATTTGTTGGGGAAGGCTGTTAGTTCATCCCTGACTTCTTAGACCCAAAATAATGATAAAGTGTATACTAAAAATAACCCATGCCTTAGTTGAATAACTGCTTTGTAACTAGTATATTATATTATTTAATTGAACTCTTCAAATAACATTGTGTTTTTAGGGACTAATGTAATAATGTATCTTAGGAAAAAAAATGGAGGATGAAGAGTTAAGTTGATCTAAGAAAAACAGATGGCGAATGACTTTATTTATCCGCAAAGTACTGCCATTATTGCTGACCTGAATCATTAACTCAGGGATTGTCTGTGCTCTGCCCTGTGACATCAGTTCCTTGAGGACAGGGTCCTTGTCAAGCTTCCTTAGCATGAGTTTCTGATTCCAGGGGAGTGGGGGAAAAGGCAGACACTGCATAAGCATTCCAACAATGCTTGGCTAAGCAAAGGCTGTCATGGTGTCTAGGAGCCACAGAAAATAACAGAACATCCAGTATATTAGACATCTTTTGCTTCTGTTGATTATTTTTCTGCATCCAAACCATCACTGTGCTCTACAGTTTTTATATCCATCCCCATCACATATGCAATCTGCAGCTCTCTTGCCTCACAGTTGCTTCCCTGCTCCACCCTGCATCATTTTTGCTTCCTGCTACTTGAGATGGACACTGAGCCTCTACCCATTATTGTCTTGACCCACCTATAAGCTTCTATGTGCGTCTTCTAAGTTCACTTATCTGAATGTGTGCCAGGAAAGAACATTTTACTCTTGAAAGAAGATCCTTTCTTTAAAAATCCCCCAGAGCTGCCAAATCTGGGCCACGCTTTGCAAAGTCTGAGCAAAGTTTCTCAGAGAAGCAAAACTTTGAATAAGTCTTGGACTTTGTAGAGTTTCGGTGAGGCAGATAATTGCTACTAGATACATCAAGAGGTGGAAACGGAGGCAAGAGATTGGATATTTATGTTGTTTCTGAAGTGCAGAACTATACTTGGGGAAGAAAGCTATGTAGAGGTGGATTTTAAATTAGTATACAATGTAACTTTGAAATAATTAAAAGTTTGTGAATACAACAGGCGCCTAGGGTAGTGGATGTGGGGCAACCGTGCCTGTTTTCTAGGGAGATTCAAACATCTGGTAGGTGACTGAGCTAAGCGAGCATGCATTCATATCACAATCCATTGGTTCAAATCTCTTCATTGAGATGGAACATTCTGCAGTGTTCCTGTGCAGAAATGTGACATTGTCTTTTATATTCAAATTAAGAAACTAGGGTTAAGAATAAGTGTGTGTGTAAAACAGAACAAAAACAAAAGCAAGAATGAGAGAGAGGAGGAAGTCTGCAGCGGGGCGGGGGCAGCAGGGAGGTGGAAGAGAATACGAATGGATTTGTATGTAAGATCTAGACATGATTTTTAAATTCAATACTTGTTCCTCCCTCTTAAAGAGCATACATTCTCTGTATCCACTGTGCCATCCTTACCACAGCCACTGTGGGAAGAAACACCATGGAAAATAGAAACACCATGGGAAATAGAGAGCGATCTCTGGACTTCTTCTTTGGCAATCCTAATCCCAGGGGGAGTGGCATGATTTGTGAACATGTCAGCAGGAGGGAAGCGACGTCAGCAAGTGTCATCCAGCCTCTAGCTTGTGCCGTGTCCTGTAATGTTTAATGCTTTGACCGAGAGCACTTACCATCACTGCCTGAAGCCCAAAGCATTTTTGACAGGCAAATGGTGTCATTCCCACGTCAGAGAGGAAGCAATAGGAGGGATTTAGTGCTGGCTGTGGCTTTCAGGTCTGCAAATAGAAGCTTAAGTACCTAGCCTGGTAGATTCATGCTGTGTTCATGCAGAATTGCAACAGAGACACTGACACTCTCAATGTCTTTGAAGTCCACGAGGGTGGCCACCTCTCACTTGGTCCTGATTGTTTATTCTAAAGAATAGTCCTGTAGTTCCTTCCTTCCTTCTTTCCTTCCTCCTTCCCTCCTTCCTCTTCCCTCCCCTTCTCTCTCTCTCTCTCTCTTCCTTGAACTCTGGACTTTAAACCTTTGTGGCAATTGCTCATTTTTTTTTTTTTGTGCAAAAGCGTGTATTCTAGAACATGTGTGGAATATCCTTCCATCCATTCTTTACCCATGGTTCCTTGCTTTCTACTTTCAGGGAAAGACTTCTCCCTGTAACAGTTCTGATGCTAACTCTCCGAATGTGAATAGGAGAAAATTATTTTTCCTCAAAAAAAAATATTGCTATACTTTTCTGACAGTTCTGGCAACTCCTTTTTCTACCCACAATGGGAAGTTTTGATAAAGTAAATTATCTTTTGTGCAGAATCGTTCTCCTTTGTGTTTCTCCACGCTACGGTTCCCTCGGTTTCCTACTGAATGACAATTTCTCCATATTATTTTACAAGTCATAATTGCTTTGCTCTCCAGAAGAGAAAGGTAGGTTCATTTTCTCCCTCCACCAACAAGCATCTGGGCGAGTGAATGGTAGCGCTGTTCATTGCAGAAGCTCTGCTCTGCTCAGTTTTAAAAATGATAATCGCCCTTGCCACTCTTTGTAATATAAACTATAGAAATTGTCTGTTAAAGAAGAGTGGGATTAACAAGTCAGAATATATTTTCAAAATGAATCGATAAGGAAGTTTCGTGGTTCATTTCAAAGCATCAGTTAGATGACAAGGAGCTCTGGAAGTGAAATACACAGAGTGGACACACTCGACATCGACCCAGCAAATCTAGAAGGGAAGCTGGCGCAGGTGTTGAGCAGAGACAAGCTGTTTGTCAGACCTGGCGGCCCCATTCTGCCGTCCTCAGCTTACAGTTTCTTCGCAGCCCTAACTCTTGTCTCCGTTTTTCACATGGGTGCTTTCTTTCCACATCTGTCTTCTGCAAAAGTCAGTTTTCTCTCTGAGTTTGTACTAGTGGGTCTGTGTTTGTGTTCGGGGTTGTCAGTCATCCTAAAAAGGGCAGGGCATATACCAGCCAGCAGCTCCACACTGCCCTCCTCTGTCAAGAGTAGGAATTGCCCGTCAAAGCGACTTTTCATTTGAAGTGACACAGGACGCAACTAGGCAGCTACATTCCTTTCTCTGGGGCACGGATAAGGAGGTCAAAGAACAAAGCCCACGAATTTCGCGCCCAGAGTTAACCAGAGAGTGCCCTTCTAAAGAAATGGCTTTGAAGAGTTCTATATTTCCTTTTTGGTTTACATTTTCTTCGTACCTAAGTTCTGCCACACTTGCCAGACAGAGCTTGGGACCTTCCCTTGTCTGTTGCTTTCGTCATTTGGACCAAGGTAAGAAGTTGTTCTCCCACTCAGACAGAAAATTTGTGGTTTCCAATAAATAGTTCCGCTTATTGACATGAGCGGAAATGTCTCATTTATGGTTGAACGTTCAGTCATCACTTATTCTTAGCATTTTGGTCAGTATGAGTCTCAGCAGTCTGCAAAAAAGACTCTTACCAAAAAATATCTAAAGGCAGCGCTGATCTATGTTCATTGACACAGTTCTTTAGAAAGGAATTTGACCGGTGCACCATGTCCATTTAACAGTCTAAAAGCTGCAGCTTTCTGACTAAGATCTGTGAGTGCCCCGGCTGTGGGATTTTGAGCAGGTTCACAGTACCAGGCACGAATTCCCTCCTCTGGAGCCGGCCTTACTTTTGATCAGAAAGTGTTTAGTTACCCTGTTAGGGACTCGCCTCCACTGAGTCACCGGACACATCTTGCCTGGTTGGTCAGTAGAGTTGAGTGCAGGGGTCACTGAGACCCTCTGTGACAGTACTCCCAAGCAGCCTTTGCAGTATCTCTGGAACGATGTGGGCTAGTTAATAGGGAGGAAGCTTCCAGCCAAGTTCCAGCTTGATTTCTCTACGTCCTGTGAGCAGAGTATGTGGTGTCCCCCAAACTAGAATGTTATTGTATAGTCTTGGTGGGCAGCTAACAGCAGCGACAGTTTTATGTAAATGGTACTGAAAGACCCCCAGAGTGGTCCTTCCCTCAGGAGGAGACCCCAAACCCAAGGAACAGTCGAGACCACAGGCTGTAATTAGCAAGAGGTTTATTGGGTGGGCACAGGTACCTGTGGGCAGCAAAGTCCTTTCGGAGGACTTGCGTGCCTGCAGGCTGGGAGAAGGTCTTTTTATAGGAAAAGGGTGGCAAAAGCAGGCATACAGAAGCAATGCATGGTTACAGGGATCTCATTGGTCAGTTCAAATGAGGCGATGGGTTCATTTAGGGGACAAGTTCCCCGGAGACATGAAGGTCTGATAATAATAACAGACTTGGCCCTATCTAGGGTACATGTAGTTTTTCCCAGAACTGTTCGTTCCCCTCCTAGGCCTGGTGTCTGACCACAGATATCCTGTTTGACCACCTAGGAGTACTGACTTTACCTTGAACTTACATTTGTTTGTGTGAAGGGCTTTGCAAAATGGCATTACAGCAGCTAAGCTGGGGTCTCTCAGTACAAGGTTGTTTTGTCTGCTGTCACATCTGTACATCAGCAGAGGGTGTTGGATCCCATGGGACTATAGCTACAGATGGTTGTGAGCTGCCATGTGGGTGCTGGAAATTGAACTCAGCACCTGTGGAAGAACACCCAGCGCTCTTAATTGCTGAGCCATCTCTTAAGCGCTCTACCCACTCCCTTGAGCCTTCCCACTCCTAGCTGTTCTCTCTAGAGTATTTTTCCTTTATCTCATACCACACGGGCTCTACTGCCCCATGTACCCTTAAAGTGTTCCTTTTCTTTCTCTCATGTCCCCTGCAAAGTCTTCTGCTTTCTAAAAATATTCGGTGCCATGTATATTTACATTTATGAAAATTAGAAGTTAAAATCTGCATATTAGGGAAAACATGCTGTGCCTGTATTTCTGTGCCTCATTTTTTCCTTACAGCTGAATAAAATTTCAATGTATACATACATTTTACTCTCATTATCCATTCATCTGATGGTGGATGTGTAGGCTGATCATATTTCCTTGCTATTGTGACTAAGCAGCAATAAATATAGCTGTCCAAGCACCTCTGGGGTAGGCTACAGAGTCACTTGGGTATATGCTCAGGAGTGCTGTGCTATAGCTCAGTCTCGTGTTTGCTCTAACTTTAGTTTTCTGAGACATCTCCACACTGACTTCTGTAGTGGCTGGACCTGTTTACATTTTTTTTTCTAAGAGTTTCCCTTTATCCACATCCTTGCCAGCATGTCTTGTCTTGTCTTCTCTTGGTGATAGCCTTGCTAACTAGAATAAGATATAATCTTATAATAATTTTAATTTGCATTTCTCTGATATCTAAGGGTACTGAGCATTTTAAAATATATTTATTGGTCATCTCTTTCCCTTCCTTCTTCCTTCCTTCCTTCCTTCCTTCCTTCCTTCCTTCCTTCCTTCTATGTTCTGGATGTTAATCTTCTGTAGAGGTGCAGTGGCAATGGTTTTCTCCCATCCTATAGGCTGCCTCTTCGGTGTATTTACAGTTTTCTTTGCTGTGCAGAGCCTTTTTGATTTTTTTCAAGGTCCCATTGTTTAATTGTTGGCCCTATTTCCTGCGAGGCCAAAAAATCCCTGCCTAAGCAGTCTTCATCTATGCCTATATCTTTTAGAACATCCTCCTATGTTTTCTTTAAGCAATTTCAGGTGTTATATTAAGGCCTTTGATCTACTTGAAGCAGTTTTTGTTCAGGTAAGAGACAGGGTCTGGTTTCATTCTCATACACGGAGTTATCCAGTTTTCCCAGTACTATTTGTTGAAGAGGCTGTCGGGGTTGGGGGGCTAGGGTATAGCAGGGTGGAAATGGCATGTTACTCTATTGGGATGCTGTTAAGAACACAGCCAGGCTTTATCTCCAGTCCCCCTCTCAGAGTAAAATATTGTTTGCAACAACAGTTTCTACCCACAGGTAGACCCACTGTGAAAAGAGACTAAGAGGCGATGCTGGCACACCTTTAATTCTAGCACTTGGGAGGCAGAGGCAGGCAGATCTCTGTGAGTTTGAGGCCAGCCTGGTCTACAGAGTGAGTTCTAGGATAGCCAAGGCTACACAAAGAAACCCTGTCTCAAAACACAAAACAACAACAAAAGTAGTCAATCACAAATAAGTCACTAGCTTAGCCCCAGCTTTGGAGAGTAAAGGAACACTGTTAGATTGTGTGTCCATTAATCATCATGTCTGTGAATGGAAAGAAAGAATAAATCATAACACTAGTGATTAATAGATGAACGACAGAGAAGATGTAGATGAGAGAATATGAACAGACAGGGGAATTGGCAGAAAAGGTGCCACGTGGAGATGAAGTCTGGCGAAGGTAGATTGAAGAGAGAGAGGCTGACATGTTCTGTCACACAATGCAGAGTGGCCTTTTCTCAAGATGCTTTCTCAAGGAAACTTGCAAACCATGAACGTGTGTGTTCTTTGGAGAAGAAGAAGAAAAACAGGGGGAATAAGGAGAGAAAAAAGGTGTAGGGTGAAAATAGAGTACGACCCAGATGGCCCACTGAATTTACATTGTGCGTTAAATAAAAGGGTGGTGTAGAGGGAGAGGGGATGGAAAGAGGCTCAGTTTTTTTTTTTTTAAATTATGTATACAGTATTCTGTCTGTCTGCAGGCTTGCGGGCCAGAAGAGGGCACCAGATTGCACTACCGATGGCTGTGAGCCACCATGTGGTTGCTGGGAATTGAACTCAGGACCTCTGGAAGAGCAGTCAGTGCTCTTAACCTCTGGAGGCTCAGGATTTGGCAAATGGCTGGACCGACGACTGAGTTGTGCCCCCAGTCTCTCACAGTCCTTCCCTGGCCCCTGGGAGCCTCTCGCACACCCATGGAGTTCCTCTTGAAGGGCAGTCCTGTATCTTTTGTATGGACTTATTTTCTCTTTTACATGGCTCTGTGCCATGGTTCTGTTTTTTTTCTGGTAAATTATTATTTTCTCAATTGCAACTTGACAAGCCGCAATTGCTTTGCTCCTGACTGCTGCTCGGAACTACGTGTTCCCTCCTGATGGAGGTCCCTTGACCATCTGCTGCTGAGTTGGCTCACGCCAAGCCTCCTGAAGTATGAGTGGCCCTCCTCACCTGGAAGTGAGATGGCTCTTTCTTCAATCCTCTGCCCTCTGCTCACATGAATGCCATGGATTGTTTCATCTCTAACACCTTGCGTGGAGTCTAACAGAGCCTCATTAAATACGTGGTGAAGAGATAGAAGATACATTTTCTGGTCTCAGGGTACTTAGGGTCAGACGAAGGCGCTTATCTTTTCGGTGGGAGACACCCCGGAATTCTATCTTTACACTAATCTTTGCCCTTATATTTGCTACAGTTTATTTAATAGATGCTTTGGGCTTGTGTGACATTTTGATGTTGCTCAGCCATTCCAGCTAACATCTGGAGTTGGTTCACAATAGGAGGCGTGTGAAGCATGTCTGTGCCAACTTTCCCCTCTAGCCTGCAGTAATAAATTACTTCCTTGCAGCAACCAGAGGCAGATTTGTACTAAGGGCTCTGCCTGGTCACGTGTTTGTTCCTGGCTTAAGGACTCCCTTCAGCTTGCTGCTCATTTGTAAACCAGACATGCCCGATGCATCCCATACCCCACGGCTGAACCAGAGCCAGCAGTGTGTTCTGTCTGCTCATACACTATGTTCGGGCTTCGTCTGTGTGTGTGTGTGTGTGTGTGTTTGTGTGTGTGTGAGCCAGCAGTATTTTCTGTTTGTTCATACACTCTGTTTGTCAGGCTTAGTGTGTGTGTGTGTGTGTGTGTGTGTGTGTGTGTGTGAGTGTGTGAGCCAGCAGTGTGTTCTGTCTTCTCACACACTGTGTTGTTCAGGCTTAGTATGTGTGTGTATAACAGCACCACAACACTTCCAGGTATTTGCTGTCTACATTATAACCATCATTCTTACTCCTACTGTAATTGTTAAAGTTGACATCCCACCCTCTTTTTCTGTTGTCATGGCGTTGGGGATGGGCTGAAACCGAAGGCCTAGGACATTGGGCCTCATTTACAAGATGAAAGTGTTTTATCTGGGATTATAAACTTCCATAATCAGCTCTGCTAAGCCCGGTTTCAATCCAGTGCAGTTTCAGGATTGGGGAGTGTAGTGTAATTCTTCATTTCCTTCCCAATTCTCTCCTTCCTTCCTTCCTTCCTTCCTTCCTTCCTTCCTTCTTTCTTTTGCACCAAGAAATCCCACACCAGTTTGGATTCAAAGGGGGTATTTATTTTAGGGGAAAAACTTACAGAACACCGTCCTACACAACAGCCAGGAAAGGAGTCTAGTCACTGGCGCAAGAGCCGGAACCAAGAGAGGGAGCAGAGGGCTGCCGCTCTTTTTTTTTTTTTTTAAAGAGAAATAGACCACGCCCAGTGGGCTGGTATTTCAGCGGCTATTGGCTGAAGGAGCGGAAGGCACCAGCAGCATCTTTCTTTCTTTCTTTCTTTCTTTCTTTCTTTCTTTCTCTCTCTCTGTCTCTCTCTCTCTTCTCCCTCCCTCTCTCTCTTTCTTTCTCTCTCTCCCTCCCTCTCTTCCTCTCTCCTTCCCTCCCTTCTTTTCTTCCTTTCTTTTTTTTCAGGGACATGGTACTAAGATGATACTTTCATACCTTAGCTAATGCCATTTTTTAAGAACATTTTTAATTTTGAAAATTCCAAGCATATACAGAAGAAACATGCAATGGATTCCTATTTACCCCTCCTAGTTCTTGTGATAGCCAGTGCTTTGCTGAGCTGGTGAACTAAAAACTGGATGGTTTGGCTTTCAGGGAACTAAAGCAAACCTAAAATTGTACATCATTTGAATCATACACTATCCACTGTGCATCTCTAGCATATAGAGACTTGAAAACAGTTCCCATGGTGCTAGCATACCTGAGGTAATGCCCTGCCTTTGAATCACATTGGAAATCAGGGTGTGTTCAGTTTCATGTTTTTTTTTGTTTGTTTGTTTTTGTTTTGATTTTTGAGACAGGGTTTCTCCATAGCTTTTGGTTCCCGTCCTGGAACTAGCTCTTGTAGACCAGGCTGGCCTCGAACTCACAGAGATCCGCCTGCCTCTGCCTCCCGAGTGCTGGGATTAAAGGCGTGTGCCACCACCGCCCGTCTTAGTTTCCTGTTTTTGTTACTGACTTTGGAATACAGTTGTTCTCCTGTGTTGTAGAAGGTTGCTTGTTCATTCCCGGCTGCCCAGACCTGAAACAATCACTCAGAAACTATATCATTTGAATCACTACTTTGCCAATAGCTTAAGCATATTTTTAGTTAGCCCTTATATCCTGAACTAACCCATCTCCATTAATCTGTGTATTGCCATGTGATTGTGGCTTACTGGGTAAAGTTCTGTCCAGCATCTGGCATCTGTCTTATAAAGTAAAACAATTAATTGGGTGGCTTTCATTTCAGGGGTTCAGCCCATTATCACCATGGTGGAACATGGTGACGTGTAGGCAAACACGGTACTGGAGAGGTAGCTGAGAGTTCTATGTCTTGTTCAGGCAACAGTAAATGAATTGAGACCCTTGGCAAAGCTTGAACATTTGTGAGACCTTAGACCCCACACAGTGACATACTTCCTCCAACAAAGCCACACTCCTAATAATACCACTCAATATGAGCTGATGGGGGCCAATTATATTCAAACTACCACAGTACCCAAGCTGAGCTCTTCAACAGTGGGGCTTGTATTACCTTTTTTGCTTCTCACAGTGGCTAACTTCAGCAAGATATTTAATAAATTGGATGAAGTTTTACATCGTGGAACTCAGCACCTATACCTTTTCACTCTGTTTCTGGTATATCTTTGCTCATGCGGTTCTTACTACTTGGAGTTTCTGTCAGCTTGAAATCTGAACCTTCTAAAATCAGATCCATCTCTCAGGCCTCATTTTCTGAACCATTTACTTCCTCTAGGAATGCTTTTCTGATTTTCTCAAGTGGATCCATCCTTTCTTCAGTCTTTAATAATGATTATCTCTCTTCTAGTGCTTACCACGAATCTCCTCCCCTTGTTTATATCTTTTGCACAGCTAAGCATGGGGCTGCAATTAAAAGCATATCTATTGAGTTGAAACCAAATCTGAAAGAAATGGTGCTTTCTGTATTTTATATGTGTAACCCTTGTGTTTCCTATCTAATTTACGGTTACAAGCTTCTTAAAGACCCATCAAATTAGACCCAAAGACTGGAAATATTTCAAACACTCAATTAACACCTTATTAAATATAAATTGACCAGCTTTAAAAATAGACTGCAGTAATTTTAGTGTTAGCTGCAGGTCTGATGCCTACTATTTTAGAGACGGTAATGATGCCGCGGGATGATATCATTGCTGGCCCGGGATGAGCCTTAATTGGCAAATGGTAGTTTAATTGAGCTACCTGAGAAAGTTGCTTGGAAAGTTTAAAAATGATTCTCTTCTTTTTCCTCCACTTAAGGAGTGGGAACAGAATTCACTTCTTGGTGAATTGAGCTACTTGGTTTATAGGGTATTGTTTTTGTTAATTGTATAGAGATCTTTGCTTCTCATTAGTTAGTTTTCACCTTGGAGTTGCTCTCAGTCATGAATACCTTGGAATGTACTTGTTTGAATGTTAGGCACATATCTTCAGATATGCATATAGCCATGTAAATTATTTAATATTGTTCTGTGAAACTTTGCTTTTTTGTGACTATTTTGAAAGCAGAATTAGAGAAAAGTGATCATACAAGCTTTCAGTACAATTCCTAAGGATCTTGCCCATTCTTTAAAAAATACTTTTTGCTTGTATTTTATGTCTATAAATGTTTACCTGCATGTGTGTTTGTGTACCACAGGCAAGATTGGTGATCATGGAGGTCAGAAGAGACAGCTGTATCCCCTGGAACTGTAGTTACAGATGGCTGTGAGCC
The DNA here is from genome assembly GCF_018167655.1 of Microtus oregoni. NCBI lineage: Eukaryota > Metazoa > Chordata > Mammalia > Rodentia > Cricetidae > Microtus > Microtus oregoni. The sequence goes on from NW_024543976.1 coordinate 8,520,404, forward strand.
CCCCTTTAGGTGCTGGGAACCAAACATGGATCCTCTGGAAGAGAAGCAAGTGCTCTTAACCACTGAGCTATTTCTCTGGCTCTGGCTCTTCCCCATTCTTACTTGTTAGCTTTTGCTGCTGCTGTCACCAAAAGATACCAGTGCTGTCCTGTCTTAGCCAAGACATCTACTGCTGTCAAGAGACACCATGACTGCAGCAATTCTTATAAAGAACTGAATTGGGGCTGGCTTACAGTTTCAGAAGTTTAGTCCATTATGGTCATGGTGAGAAGCATGGAGGCATGTAGGCAGAGATGGTGCTGGGGACGTAGCTAACAGTTCTACATCTTGATCCATAGGCAGCAGGAAGAAGATGCCACATTGGACTTGGCTTGAGCATTTGAGACTTCAAAGTCCAGCCCCAGTGCCATACTTCCTTCAATAAGACCGCGCTTCCTCCAACAAAGCCACACCTCCTAATAGTGCCACTCCCTAAGGGCCTGTGGGGCCCATTTTTATTCAAACCACAAGAAGCTCTGATGGTCCCAGGAAGAGGATGACCACTGTTTCCAGATTGTTGATATTAATAAAATATTTGTGAAAATAATTAATTTACTATGATTGTGCAGAACCATAATAAGTATAATCTGCCAGCAATATGAAGTGGAATTTTGTGGATATTGATTAGAAATCAATTAAAGGTGTAGGCTCCTTTGACCTGCCAAGAGATTTAGATGAAAAACCCTCTGGTGGGGGCCAGCAAATCAGATGAGGGTGGTTCTCGAAGTAAGTATCCTGCAAAGCACTGTTATTTTGCATTTCATGTGATGTGAAAAAGGTTAGACATGAAAACTTGCCTTTATTCTTCCCTTCATCAGCCCGTGAGCCTTGTTTATTATCTTAAACATGCTAACCACAATACATTTAATTAGTAGTTTTTTGGAACATGCAGCCTCATGTAAATTTGTAAATGAGCTTTGACACTTTGCAAAGGATGGTTACTTGAAGGAGTTCATCAGTTCTCTCAACAGACTGAGTTAATCTTACCAAACTCATTTCTGTCCCGGAAAAACCTCATCTGGCCTCTTGATGATTAATATTTGAACCCTTCCGCTAAGTCTCTGACTAGCCTATTTAAGTGAACATTTCTCATCTTTGTCTCTATAAAATAGAAACACAACAGATGATGGGTCTTTATAACTGTGTAGGGCCTTTCATCATGCACTCTTTGTCTCATCTGCTTCAAACCCTGACGAAATGCGTTTGTGTTTGAGAAGGACTAATATGTTTTTATTCTGTGGAAAGGAAAACTTTGGTGGAACAAGCCTTGGTGGAAATAGTTTCTTAGATTTTTAGCCAGGAACCTAACAAAGATGAAGGGAATGGGTAATCTTGATTACATAATGGGTGACTAGAAATATTAAGATATGGGTAATTTTAGAGATTTTATAGGATGTGTCTGGTAGTTTATTTACTGCATACCACTCAAAGGCAGAACTTGTAAGGGAGTGTTAGTCTTTTAGACTATACCTCTGGACTCATTTCTTCACCATTGATAATAGTGTTCTTTTCTATTTCTTGTCATGGGTGTTTCTGTTTAGCTAAATAATGGTGAACACAGTCCTTAAGTTAAAAGATGAAGTTAGAGATATATTTTGTAACAAATTACTGTTTTAGTATAAAAATTAAATAAGGATTCAATACTTTTACATGGACTCATGTCTCATTTTCACCTTGATTATGAAGTGTACAAAGATTGGGGTGGGAATTTGTTGAACAAAAACCGTTTTACATTTAGGTTAGATGAACGCACCGCCCTAACCCCCAGTTTAATTAGTGTTTGGAATTAGTGTTTGGAGACAGTCTTCAGCTGGAGAAACTCTGGAGTGCCTGGAGGAAGGACTGGTCATGTGTGACGAACTCCTTAGAGAACGTGAGCACACATCTCAGCTGTACTGTGTGCAGACTTTGCTCGTACCTGGGGATGTGATGGTGGGAACATGTTTGCATTTATGAGTCTCCATTAAGCTAAAAGCGAAACAGAATGCCTCCCAGAACCTGCCTTTTGGCTTTACACAACATTGATTGTTCTGTTGTTGTGGTGGTGGTGGTGGTTGTATAAATTGGAGTCATCCCCCACATCCAGGGACTGCTCTTGCTGATCTCTTTATCTCTTTGACTTGACCCTACAGTCGTTTGTTGGAGGTGTTTTTTCACTCGCTTCCCTTGGTACCCGGGCATTGAAATTATAGTCATGTATTTGATAAGACCATCCTGTCCAGTCTTGGTTTCTTAGGAAGCTGGGAGACTTCCTTCGCGTTTTCTGTTTTAGGGTGGCCTGACAATCGCTTTTCCTTGTCACCGGTGACTCACATTCCTTTTGATCATGTCCTTAATGCGATCTAAGATTTTCTTTCTGACAAATATAGATAGGACTTTAATGCAGAATCTCATTTGATTCTTGAGTTTTTCTTTTAATCTACATTCATTGCTTAAAAAAAAGAAGAAAGAAAAATCTTAATAGAAAGGACAACTAGGCCTCAGGGTACCAAGAGGCTTAATAAATACAATTTCATAGCAATTAAAGTGTCATTTTTCAGGAAGCCATCAATGTTGAGTGCTAATACTCATGTTTCTACAGCCCCTTATTTGCAGTACCAAAGCATCCTTTGGAATCCATGCCCTAAAATTGGAAGTCAGCATCACCTGCTGTTGAGAGACAGCCTCAGGTTTGTCTCTTAATGTGCTTTTCAGAACGCAGCAATAGGCTACATAGTTGAAGCTACTTAGGGATCTCATTTTGATGGAGATATGGGAAATCAAATATATTAGCTGCCAAGAAAGGGCCTCACCAGGAATAACTGGTTTCAACGCTTGACTTGATTTTGTACCTGAAGGGAATGAATTGGCACGGAATAGGTGTACTTTAGTTCTTATTTGACCAGATCCTAGTCCAAAATCCTTTGAATATCAAGAATTACACAGTAAATGCCAATAGCATTTTATTTGCTATTAGCAAAAGCAATTTAAGTTTAACATTATGTGATATAATTTTATTAATTGGAGAATGTCTTATGTCTTGTTGTCCTTGATAATTTTGTTGAAGGGTAAGCCAACTACAGCTAGTGAGTTTGCTTTGTTCCTTTTTTTTATGCTGACTGTGGTCGATCCTTAATTTACAATGTTTGACAATATGTTTCCTAGTCTTTTGCAGACAAAGTTTGTTGACCCACGTGGTTGGAGTAATGTCTTAGCAATGGAGCTTGTTGGGGTTTTTTTTTTTTGTCCATATTCGGAAAGGGTGATTAAGATTAAATTTACCATTTGTTCCACATTTTGGGTCCTTGAATACACACTGTTTTTCCAGATTGAATTTTCTTTGTGATTTTTTCCCCCTTTTTTGGGGGGGCGGGGATTAGTGTCTCACCCTGTAGTCCTGGCTGGCCTGGAACGCTGCATGTAGACCAAGCTAGCCTCAGACTTACAGAGATTTGCCGGCCGCTGCCTCCTGAATGACAGTACTGAAGGTGTGCACCACCACACTCAACTCAGACTGGATTTTATCTGAGCACTGGGCCCACGGAGTAGTCATTGCTAGGTCTCATTGCAGAGGGTTCATTGTGTCCAGTCTGTGGAAAGGATTTACTGAGGGAGAGGAAACAGGGATGGGAACGTGAAGTGGGTACAATGAGCTGTTATCACCACCTGCATCAGCTGTCCCTTGCCAGATCCAAGTCCATTTTCCATACGTGGCTGTGGTTTTGGTGTTGGTCAGCATTTGGAAAGCGGAGACAGTTGTTAAATGAATATGTACTTAACTTTTGTACTTGCTATTACCTAAATACCGTAGCCTGGGTCTTCAGTTTTCTCTAGTGTCGAGTGCATCAAAGACCTGTTCCCTGCAGAGGGACTAGCAGGAAGGTGCCACATCCAGTGACAGGTGTTTTGGACATGGTGTCCACTGAGGGAGATTGTAGGGCCCTGGCCAGTCTCCTCTTTGTCTCTTTTGTTCCCTGGTCATGCCTGTCAAGGACTTCTGTCATGACGTGGTTTGGTGCCATAGACCCTAAGGCAGTGGGGCCAGCTGCCCATGGGTGGAGATTCCCCCAAACTATGAGCCTAAACAACATTCTCTCTTTGAAAGCTGGCTTGCTCAGGCTTTTGACATAGCACCAGAAAACAGAACAACTCATCAAGTGGTATTCCTAGTGGAGGAAACCAAGGACACGAGGGCTTTATGAGGACTGAATAGCTCCTGCTGGCCAGTGCCCCTGCTTATTTCCACCAATACTCGCTTTAGCCAGTTTTCAAAGTGTTTCTGGTAGTTCTTTAAGTCCAATTTGTCAATTCTTGGTTTACTGACGATAGGCAATGTCTACTTCTGCCCATCACCCTAGCCTAACATGTAGATGGTTATGTCATTCTTTTTAGCTCTGTAATTAGTTTTCTTTATAACTTCAGAAAACATGTCAATGATTCTGTTTCTTTCTCCTTTTACTTAAGTTGATTGGTTTGATTTTTCTGTAAGATGGAAAATTAGTGCCCCTACGATTTCCTCTGCCTCCTTCTCTTTCTCCCTCCCTTCAGGTTGGTTAGTTTTTGCTTCATATGGTTAGGTTTGCAACATTTACATACTGATCTGCAATTAGAGCCACACTATCTGTGTTTTCTGTTTTATGCTTTTGAGGTGAAAAAACAATCTTTGTATCACTAGGAATTTATTATTATTATTATTATTTTGGTGTCAAGACTTGTATCATGCTATGACTATGTTCCTCTGACTCTGGATTCTGTTCCACACCCCTGGGCAGCTCATCAGGGTAAGATGGAATCCTTCCCCTTATTTATATTTATGTATGTATGTATGTATATGTATTTATTTTTAGGTTTTTGAGACAGAGTTTCTCTGTGTGTCCTTGGTTATCCTGGACAAGGCTGGCCTCAAACTCACCTAGATCTGCCTGCCTATGTGGAATTAAAGACTTACACCGCCGCCACCATCACCACCTGTTTTCTTTTCATAAAGTTTCTGTTAATCAGATGCTGCATTCTTTCCCTTGCATTCTCAGTTCTTGGCTCCCACCAGAGTCGGTGGTATGGGAAGAATGAACTTAGAAGGACCAAGAATGATGTGGCTGCCACTTTACCTGGCCATTTGATGGCTTCTGCATGTACCAGGGTTCAGACAGTGTCTCTCTCTCCATCCACTTCTGCATCCACTTCTGCATGTACAAGGGTTCAGACAGTGTCTCTCTCTCCATCCACTTGTACTCATATGGGTCAGCGCACGTGCCCTAGCTACAACTCAGAATCTTTATGAATTTGCATCTTCCAGACACAGACTGAGCAGCTTGAACAACAGACACTTATTTTCCAACCGTTCTGGAGACTGGAAGTCCAAGAACAAGGGGTCAGACACTTCGTGTCTTTTCCTGGTTTGCAGATGGTTGTGACTCTTCCTGCCCCAGTGGCCTTCACAGACTCTTCCTGCTAGAGAAAGCTTTTTCCAGCAGCGGGCTCATTTAATGTTGGCCTTTCAAGGCAATTTTTTCCTTGCTCCCTTGCTCTTCTCTAAAGTGTCCCCTGACCACAGGGAACATCAAACATCATCACTGATGTGGAAGTAAATACTGGGCCACTTCTTTGCCCTGTAACTTTTGCCCACTTGTCATTTACCTGAGACAGACTCCACTTTATGCTTTTACAGGCATGGAGCTGACACTTGTGTTTTCTGAGTGAGTTTCTCCCGACGTTTTAGAGATTTGTACTAATTTCCCTCAAGAATTTTCCATATCAGTATTTGTGTAGGACTGACTGCTTTTAAAGGCAGCAAGAAACCAATGGTAAGGCCCTTTATAGCCTATAAAAAGTCCCAGGATCTCTCTCTCTCTCTCTCTCTCTCTCTCTTCCCTAGAGATGATGCTTGCTTTGGTAGCAGGATAGAAAGCACTATGCCCAACTTTTTCTGCCTCTACCCACACTCTTCAAATAACACCTTAATTAATCTGTAGCTTCTCTTTTGCGGGCCAGAGTCGGGGGCCTAGTCACTGATAGACTGTCCTGTCAGCATTGATGATAAGTCTTAGGAGGATGTTCTAACATCTGTCTATAGATGGTGGTTTCTTACCACCCACTGTCCTTCGTGTTCCTATTTCTGCTGGAATTCTACAACTGCGAAGAAGTTCTACCACATTTGTGACAGGCCGCCCTTGCCTAACATTTCCTTTACCTGGAAGAACCAGTGTCTTCTCCCAGCTAAACAGACATCTATGAAATGAGTAGAAAGCCAAGCAGGATTCTTTCCATGGAAATTCGAATTCAGCGAGTTCATTTTATGCACAGAAAAAGAGCGCTTTCCTAGCTCTCTGTGTGCTGCCTTCTGCCCAAATTTCCTTTAGCGGAACTATCTGCCTAGATATGTATTCCTTACCAAACAGCAGCCATTTCCCTCTGAGAGCCCAAACCCATAACAAAGCGCTGCCTGGTTGATTGGCAGCGAGCTGAGATGGGGCACGCAGTAGCCGCTTGGAATGAGCTTCTGAAACTCTGAACGACTGTTGAGGTGGAGAGAAGCAGGAGATTGGACTGAGTGTGAGCGTTCAATCCAGAGGGGGAAGGTTGCGTTTATTTGTGCAGAGAGAAACTGAAAAGGGAAATCATTCCCTCATTCAGGTTAGCACCTCAAAATGGTCTGAATTTACAAGAACCCTGAATTCACTAGTACGGGCGTATTAATCTATACCCCCCCCCCCCAAATAACCAAACCCGCCAGCAAAGACAACGACAACGACAACAACAACAATGCATTTTATAAACCCCAGGGAGCAAGCGCCACAAAAATACTTTTCTATACAGAGTTACATTGGCGAATCACCTAACATGCTTAAAACCCCATCTGCGTTCCATACTTAAAAGGCCAGCAGGTCACGTACTTTGTCTAGGCAGAGTGTTCCTTTAGCGCTACGTGCTTTCCGCTTATGAGAGAATGAAAAGCTCGGCAGCCTCCTCTGATGAATGCGTGACAGAATATTATTTACCATGGTAACAGATTTCCAAGCTAACGGTACGGGAGTGACTTTGCAGCAAGTTCAAGCAGACATACATCTTGACTTTGAGGAAATAAGCCGCTATCTAAATCTAGCGATTCGGAGCAGGTAGGAGCCCAGCAGAGAAAATGACATTCTGTATAGGACGTTGCCCATTCGGCTTGCTTCAGCTTACAAAGACTTTGTGTGGAAAAAGTCAAGTTCCTACAATCCGTGGGGGTGTGGGGGGGGTTGTGGGAGGGGGAGGAGGAGATCTGAACAAGAGTGGAGGGAAACGCCACTCTCAGAGAAAGTGAATGAAGAGAGGGAGTGGGGCGTTGCAGGGAGTGGGGGCAGAGAAGAGAATGTCTGTGCTTATTGATGTCTAGGAGAACTGACGGCAGGAATTTCCACCGTCCCCTCCAGTATCAAAAGGACAGTCGGCCATCAATGTTCCGTTTATGTAAATATAAGAGCATCAGCTGAAGAAAGAAACGTACTTATCATGCTCTTAAAGCATCTGCTCTTGCCAAGCCCCCACCGGAGCGGAACAGCTGTGCAGGAATCCATAGCTTCCACCATTCGTGTGCCTAGAATATATGTACAATAAACTGCAGAAATGGACCCCGGGGGCATTTGAATCGGTGGACAGACTATTGATTGTGCATAATTTTCCCGTGAGCTGTTGTTATTTAGCAGTGTGGAATAGACTGTGCCCGGAGTCCAAGGGAGAGCTTCTACCGGGCACATGTTACTTAAAGCCTTTTCAATGAACTCGTTCAAAGCGCTGCACAAGCAAAAATCACCCTCGAGGGACGTTGATGAAGCCCCAGCAGGTGATGTATCTGAAAGTAAGAGGAGCCGTGGAGGTGGAGTTGCAGCCACTTGCCCCTCCCACACTACCTGCACTAAATTGTATCCCAAGGTTAAATTCTGTTCTCTGTTCCCCGTTTCCCTCTACTGTGACTGGGTTTTCTTACCTAGCCTCCGAAGGCATAGCTATAGCTCGATCCCATGTCTTGAAAACGGTGTTACATTAAAATAAGCAGAGAGGTTCGGGAGATCCCTTGGAGGATAAAACGTTTGGTGGACAAACATGAGGATCCGAGTTCAGCTCCTCAATGCCCATGGGAAAAATCTAGGCCTGGTGGCTTATTTCTGTAACTCCAGTGGTGAGGGCTGGAGACAGGTGGACTCCTGGAATTCTGCTCAGCCGGTCTAGCCAATGGATGAGCTCCAGATTCAATGAGAGAGAGAGATGTAGTGTGTGGATTGATTGAGAAGAATACTCGACCTTGACTGCTGACCCCCAGGTGCAGGTGCACACACGCCCCTGGGTGCACATGCCTGAGAAAAGTCAGCACGACTTTCCTGTGGCCACAGAAAGGGTGATTCAGAGGGCCAACCCCATCTATTCTTTTCTCATTGTCTCTTTTAAAATCATTTCTGGAAGTGTTTGCGCAAAATCATTTTAAAAGCAATGACCTAATTATTTAGAGGCTATGATTACAGTTAGCACATCAAAACATTCGGGGCATCTCATTCCCTCCAGGTGCTGGTGACAACTTGGAAAAGGATGGAGAAGGCTCTGCAAGCTCCTCCTCCAAACCCCGCCCCCGAGATGCATGCTGCACGCTGTGATGCACAGATTGTCAGGTACAGAATATTGCAGGGTATGTCCCATCTTGAGGCTGCTTCCCTTGTGTTGAAAGAGCGCCCCCAAATTTTGTCAGCCTTCACCAGATTCCATCAGGCGGCCACTTGAAGCTGCCCGAGGGAGAGAGAGTTGTACTTTTCAGGACATGTGGGAAAGCAATCAGGCACTGAATTATATGGCCGACTTTCTTTGTCTTCATCTGTTTAAAGTGCTCAGCAAGCCCCAGTGAAATAACAGAGCCCATGTGTAAAAGCTCTTGGGAAGCCTCATTCATCACCAAGTTCGTGGAAACGGAGCAAATAGCTGAAGGGCTGCCACCACAAAAGGCGACGACAGGCAGTGCTTCGGTATTCTCAGGGGTCCTGCTGTGAACAAGGTTTTGCCTTCTCCTAATCCACTCTCACCATCCAGACCTTAAACATCTGGACCCTAGGCGTCTGTCAGAGACAGACAGACAGAAAGTGGGCTACTCGCAGGGTAAGAACTGCGGTTGCTGAAATACTTAAGCCTGTCTCATCACATTGAGATTTAAATGCAGTTTGAAAAGAAATCTCTCTCTCTCTCTCTCTCTCTCTCTCTCTCTCTCTCTCTCTCTCCCCCTACCTCCCTACCTCCCCCCCCCCCACACACATACAACACAAACACATATGCACACATTTCTCTTTCTTTTTGTTTCAGGATCTGTCACAACCACGTCTAGCTAAGATCATTTAAGTGGAAGAATCCAGATTGACTGAACCACAGGCTGGAACAAATGGTGGCTCAGAGCAGGTCCCTGTGGGGATTAATGCTCAGTAGGTTATTGTTAGTGCTTTAAAGTTTCTGTGTGGCTTTCTTTGAGGGCTCAGCATGATTCTGGCTTATATCCAGGTCTCTCCACTTAGTGTTTAGGCTTAGGGGGATGTAAAGAAATGTTAGTATTTGCTAAAGTTATATACAAGTACTGTAATTTGATCTCATAACAATAATGTATTTATAAAACCAAAGGTGTGGTTGTCTTTAAAGCTCATTAGGAGTTGTGTACCCCTACGATGGGTTCTCTTCAATGCTACAATTTGAGAAATTTAAAAAGGGTTAGAAATGAACTGTAAGTTAAGCCTTATCTTGGAAGAAAAGAGCATTAGTATTGGATTTCTTAAGATACAAGAGTCCCTTCTATCTGAGGACAGGTAGAGTTTAAAGAGAAGCTGGACAGAGGAGAGATTGTATTTAAGTAAGCTTCCTGGTTTGCATTTGCAAGTCACTTGGTAGTAGATGTGAGCCAGTGTGTGTGTGTGTGTGTGTGTGTGTGTGTGTGTACACGTAAACGTACACTGTAGTGGGCTGCATTCGCAGAAATCTCCATTTTCTCCTATCGTTTGTCTTATTTTCTCTTTTCTACTGCAGTCATAAGACACCATATCCAAGTGATAAAAGAAAGAGTTTTTTTTTTTTTTTTTTTTTTTTGATACAGGGTTTCTCTGTGGTTTTGGAGCCTGTCCTGGAACTAGCTCTTGTAGACCAGGCTGGTCTCGAACTCACAGAGATCCGCCTGCCTTTGCCTCCCGAGTGCTGGGATTAAAGGCGTGTGCCACCACCGCCCGGCAAAAGAAAGAGTTTAATTGGGGTTAACATCCCAGAAGTTTAGAGTCTATGATGGTGGAGGGAAAACATGGCGAGAGTCGGCTGGACCAGTAGCTGAGACCTCCTATCAGATCCACAAACAGGAGACAAAAGAATGACCATGAAAGACTTCACATCATTGCATCCTGCCTGAAGATAAAGTTTAAAAATTTAAGAATTCAACCTGAGAGGGCCCAAAATGCTCAAGTGAGGGAAGCCATAATAGGAAGACATGTGACACATTAGTGTCAGTGAGCCCGCTGTTGAGAATAAATGAGTCTGAGGAATCCCATCAGAGTAGAAACATCCTACAGGCAGTGGTAGCCATTGTTGAGTGGAGGCCAAGAATGTTTACTTTAGAAAGAAAGAAAAGTATATATCTGATATATGAGGGTGACATGAAGCCAGGGTAGCAAATGTTCACAGACAGAAAGCCATCAACAATACTTGGGCAGTTCTAGAAGAAATCAGTTTCAAAGTGACCCAAAACAGAGATTCTATCATAAGGACTTGGAAAACACAGGGACCAGAAGTTGCCGCTTAGAGCTGGATGAACAGTTCTGCTATGTGTTACTCTTCCTAATCATGTAATATGTAATCACTGCAAGCTCAGTTCACATCTTTTAAAGAAACCTTTTCTTTGTAGAGTTCAGGGCTAACAAAAATAGTCTAGTACTACGTATACATCTTATTGACCTGGGCTTTATTAAAGTTCTGGGGTTCCGAGTGGGAAATCCTACTCTGTAATGCTAAGGATGTGGCTGTAACAAAGTGAAGTTTCCCCTGGGGATGCTTTCGCGTGCTAGTCTTTGAGGGGCTTCTTTTAGTTCACTCTGTCTTTTCCTAAGTTCCTCAGCGTGGTCTTCTGCCTACCTCAGACCCAGTAAATTATGAGACCTTCACACAACCAAATATAATTCAGAATGTTCTTTTATTAAAACATAGAAAACATATTGTCATTCTATACTAGAGATAATACTCAAAATAATCAGTACATATAGCACGGTGGGAAGGACATTGAGCTAAATGACATTCTAATTCCTACTCTGCTCTGTTAGGTAATGAGCCACAGTGGTCACCTAACTCATGTGAGTATCTTTTCCTCATTGCCAAATGAATGGATTTGAAAAAGATAACGGCAGTTCATCCCGTATCCATAGAGATTATGTCCCAAGACCCTAAGTGGAGGCCTGAAACCATGGATGGTCCTGCATATTCTAGCTGTTGTCCTATATTTAATAACTACCTGGGATAAAGTTTAATTTATAGTTCTAACAAATGAGGCAATGATAAGTAATATGAATGTCAATCAAAAATTAAAATAATATACTCAGGCTTTGGAACCATTGATGAGTAGAATAAGGATGATTTGCATGCACTGTGAAGTCATGATAGTCAATTTGATAGGTGAGAAGGCTACTAAGTAGGAAATAGGTGGGCAGCATATAGAGCATATTCACTCTAGATAACAGTGATTATGTCCTGGGGAGGATGGGGACAGTGTGAGAGGTTGTTATGCTACTAAATATGGTAGGTTGAGGTTTGGAGGTAAGAGGTCCACTATAGACTGATGTGTTTGAATGCTTGGTCCTACCTGGTGGTGCTGTTTTGGAAGGTTGTGGGGCATTTGGAAGGTGGGGTCTGGCAGGAGGAAGGCCTTGAGGTTTAGAACTTGATCCCTACTATGCCTCCATCTTTACTTCTTGGTCCATCGAGATGTGAGCTGCAAAGCTGAAGCCCTAAGCTGCAGCAGAGACTGCTGATATTGGAGATGCTGGAAACGTGATGTCGATTGGAGAAGACTGCAAGCGCTGAGTGGAGCTGGTCCAAGAGAGGTCATGTGGCAACAGGGCTGGAGAGATGTGGCGTGGGGAAGGCTCCTCAACCCAATTAGAGCCCAGACTATGCTATGCTGAGCTCCAGATGCTCAACACAGAGAGGTGGTTGCCATGGTTAGTTTTCATCTGACCTTTACTTCCTGGGTTGCCATTCTTTTCCTTGAGGATAGGAATGGTTTGCTCTGTACTTTTGTACACTGGAAATATATAACTAAAATTTTCTTTTCCTCAAAAGAACGTTACAGGCGCTCAGAGGTAAGAGATCGTGTCAGGACTAAGAGACTTTTGAATTTTGAACCATGTTGAAATGTTATATTGTAGCAATGGTTGGGGTTGAATAGAATACATTTTGCATCAGGATATGAGCATGAGTCAATGGTCACGAGAGGTGGAATGCCATAGTTTAGGTGTGCGATGCAGGATCCCCAGCTGATTGCTCAAATATATACATTAGGGTTGGGCTGAGCATGTGAAAGGTGTGGGGAGCAGGAGCATGTCGGGAAACCACATGCAGGGCTACACTTTGGAAAAGAGAGTGAAGGTTTCTTCCTGGTCTGTAAGACCGGGACTATTGCTGCTTATTTAGTATCTGGTTATGAATACAACACCCCAGTGCGTGGTGTGCCCCTGAATGCATGAAATCCGTGAATAGCCACTCTTCCACTTTGTATGAAAAACTGCAGTCCTTCCGCACATCAAACGCGCTCCAGCTCAAATTGGGAAAACGCGGCGACGATGCCATAAAACAAAACACCAGTCACCCTACTCTGAGCCTGAAGAAGAGCCAGGAAAATGACTGCTAATAGCGCATTGTCAGTGATGTAAAGTTGCTGCCCTTTGGGTGTCAGAACTGGACCTTTTCTGAATTTATTATAATAGCCACAGAGGGAAAATGCTCATTCATTACTGTTGCTCAGAGCATCTGGGAAGGTAACCTCTAATTCTGCTTAAATGGAAATTGACAAAGCAGGTGCATGCCATTCTGGTTCTTGTGAACTGCTCCCAGGAGATGGCTCTTCCAGTTTAGCGTTTCTGAATTATATGCCATCATCAGAACAAGGCTGGGACATGAAATGACACTCAATGGTTCAATTGGTGTAAATAAATTTAAGTTGTATGACTTGGACACAAATTGCTTCATTCAGTGAATTGAGTGATTGCAAAGGACTGGCATGGTCTAAGGTTGCCTTATGTGTCATATTGGCGTTGTAGATCTAAAGCCTTGCTTAGGCAAGGAATAAAAGCTCATGCCATGAGGTGTTCATATTACAGTCTCAATAGATACCACTGTCTGGTCACATTACAGAGAATCAAGGCTGAGGTAAGAAACAATTCTTCCCATTAAATATAAGGACTCATCAGGCTCTTTCTGTTCTTGAAGACAGGTAGGCAGCAAATAGTTCCTTTTTCTTCAGTGGTGTAGCTGTCCATAAATCTCCCACGTCCCTGTAAGTATACAAATCATTGGTTTATCAAGGCTATAAAATTATACAAATCTGTAAGAGAATGGAAAGTGAAGATGGAAACTTACTAGAAATCCCACACTAGCTCAGAATTGAGAATAATAGAAGGTTATTTATTTAGGGATAGACTCACAAATCAGAATCTTCTGCTGGAACAGAGAACAGAAACTGAATCCTGCAGCAGGAAAAGAGGCCAGATGCATGCTTTACATCAGCATAAATAGTATAAGAGGCTACGCCCTACTGGCTGTAGGATTTCCTACAGCAGGAAAGGCTTCCTTTCACCATCCTTGATTCTTTAGCTGGTCTATAAACTGGACAGATTAAGAGAAAACATCTCATTTAGTTACACATGCAAGGGAGTCACCATAACACATCAGACATAAAGGGCTGGTGGCTGAAGTTCACGAAGCATCCTGAGCTACTGAAGGGACTTGGACCCCTTCTTCTCAACAAGACCCCCTCCTCTCATGTCCTCTCTGTGTGTTTGGCCCACTGAGTTTAATTACTTTCTTGCCTAAGCCTGGGTGAGGGTAATTTACTGGAGCATGGGCCACTTATTAGTGACCATACCACTAAAGAAAATGGTAGCCCTCCCCCAACAACCATGAACTGCTGATAGTCCTCAGGGAGAGATGAGGTCTCATAGTTCCCTTCCCCATCCACAATGAAATATTCATAGGCTCACTCTTGTACTGGTCTTGTGCAAATAATGATCTCTGTAGAAAGTCCTTGAGAGTAACATTTACGCCGTATCAAAAACATCTTTTGGGGCCTAAAGAGATGGCTGAGAAGTTAAGAGTACTGGCTGCTCTTCCAGAGGTCCTGAGTTCAATTCCCAGCAACCACATGGTGGCTCACAACTATCTGTAATGATATCTGGTGCCATCTTCTGGCTTGTAGGGACACATGTAGACAGAACACTGTATACATAATAAAAAAATTAAAAAATATTATTTTTTAAAAAGAAGACATCTTTTTAAAATCTCCCCATTCTTTCCCCATCCTCTGGCTCTTACTTGTTTTCTGCTCACCTTTCCATCAATATTTCCTGAGTCTTAGAAGGTTGAAATAGCCGGTCCTATTCGGGGATGAGTACCCCACACTTATGACTTACTTATTCTTGACAGTTTGGCCAGTTGTGAGTTTCCACCACCTGCAGAATGACAGCTATATCAGAAATTTCTGATGAAGGCTAGGCATAGTTATCAAGCTGCCTTATGAATGAGTTGTATATCTATGCTTAGGTTCAGTGATGAAAGGGCATACCTGTAGGAAACTAATAAATAGGGTTTGAGTTAATGGGAACAATGAATTTGAGAGAGAAAACCAATCAAGACCTGTCTGTTCAGAGTCTTCATGACTTATCTTTGTGACATTTCTTCCCCTTAACTATGGGACTGGACCCTTCTGGAATGAGGATCTTTAGGACAAAGCCAAAAGAAAGCAGTAACTGTTGTGCTTTGCATGTGAAATATCCCTTGTAGGCTCGTATGTCTGGACACTTGGTCCCCAGATAATAATGATTTGAAAGGTTAGGGAAACTGTAGCCCTGTTGGAAAGTGGGTCATCAGGGTTGGTCTTCGAGGTATTCCTTGCCAAAGTTTCTGTCTGCTCTCTGTTTCCAGGGTGCAATGTAACTATCTGCCTTGTACTTTGGCCACCATGACTTCCTTGTCATGGTGGATTGTATCCCTTATTAAATGGTAAGCAGAAGTGTTGTTTGGTGTCAGGTATTTGGTTATAGCAATGACAAAAGTCACCATCTGGTTGTCTTCCTAGGTCTCACAGTCTGCTTTCTCATGGAAGAGTTCCTGCCTTGGGGAAGGAGAACTCTGGTTTCTGGGACTCCCTTTAGGGAAGTAGGAGGCTGGAGAACAGAGGGGCAAGAAAAGCTGTGTTGTCCACTGTTGTTCTGAGCAGGACAAAGTGCTGTAGTTTTGGGCAGTTTTTGTGAGTTCCCACATGTTAGAATGTTTAATGCTGTATTTCCTAGGGGCCAGGAGTCTTAGACCAGCCTTTCACCTCAATGTGTGGCTAGCCACCAGCCAAGGCAACTTTCACAGCCTTATTACTAAATGGATAATATCATTGTTTAATCCATTGTTGTACCTGTTATGGCTTAGATAAAATGCTGTGGTTCCCCGATAGGCACAGCGGCAGGCCATGAAGGCCGCAGGTCCCAGGCAAGGAGCCATGTGGTGGGTAAGAGACAGAGACAGATAGGCACACTATGCAGAGTGAAGTTGGATATTTATTTAGTGGGTTGTGGAAGGGAGAAGGGGGACGAAGAGAGAGAAAGAGAAATGGGGGGGGGAGGAAGGAGAGGAGTCATGGCAGCATCTCTTTTTTGGAGAGAGATGGAAAGAAAAGGATCTCAGGCTGGAAGCAAAAGGAAGAGCCACTTGCCTCTGCAGATGGGGGAGGGAGTGGATGGGGCTTGTCTCTTAAAGGGACAGGACAGGCCATTACATTCCCATCTCTTTTTTATAATAAAAAGGGGGGAGGTTAGGCACCACAGGTTAAAAGAATTAGAATGGCAGATTCTCAGGACTGCTTCCTGCTTTTTTGTGGGTACCATCTTGGCGAGTGGAACCTGAGAAGGCTGGGTGCTTGTCACATCCTGGTGTAGCTGGTCTCTTTAGGTCACATCCTAAGGTAGCTGATCTCTTTGCTCCTCTCCAGTGTTTGTGGTATGGAAATTTCTGTTGTCTCTTACACCTGTTTAAGATCAGAGGACAAAGTTAAGTTTAGGAAAAAAAAATTTAGGACCAAGGAATTGAGAGGGGTGTATCTGACCTGTTTAGGGTGAATTCTTCAATTTGGCCAGAGAACAGAGGCTGCACCAAGCGGTCCTTCATGGCGGGGACCACTTACAAGCGGTGAGAATCGCTCATTTGTCGCCATACCTGTTGTCAACAACTTTGAGAGAGCAAAAATAAGCTTATACTCTCTGACCCCTAGTCAAAGTGGAACAGGCTCACCTCTGTGGGTACCCACAGACAGAGATACACCAAGTTAATTTTCTTAATGAAAATTGACGTTGTATTGGATGGCTTCAGTTCAATATTCTGCCATTACTATCTTGCAAGACAACGTGGGATTTTCTTTTAAAGACCCCACTCTGGCCTGAGATTGTCTCTTGCTGCTGCTGAACCTGCAAGCTAGTTTGCTTGACCATGTCAAATCCCAACTATGACATGTATCCCAAGGTGAGGACATGGGTGTGTACTGTCCACATTCTTAAAGAATGGAAGAGTCACAGAAAATATACCTTAATTTCCTATGATTCATATTATCATAGGGAATCGAGTATAAAAGAGAGGGGAAATGACCTTTTGAGGTTAGCCTCCACCCTCCACGTATTCCGGACTGTTCTTGACAGCGATAATCATGCTGAGGCAAACAGACAAGTAGAAGTGAGAGCTGCTTGCCATTCAAGGTGGATGGTTAGCAACATATGTTTATTTATTCCTGTGTATATTCATATTTTACATTGGTTTCTTGATAACTGTGAATATGAAAAAGGAGCATTTAAATTTGCTACAGATGTTTCATCAAAACCATTATTAGCAGGAAGAAAAAATGCCTTTGGAAGCAATTGTATAGAGGTTCAAATTTTATTTCTGAAGGAAAATGTGCACATGCAGTAGAAGTAATAAAAGGAGAGCTCCGAGTCCCCTGGGGACCTGAGGCTGAATAAAATCTGCAGCATTATCCTCCAATCAGCCACTTAAAATTTTTTAATTGTATAGACTCTTAATCACTGGGAAAGCAACCTTTGTAGGTACATTGCTTTGTCCAGGGTGGGGAAGGACATGCATTCCTTTCCCAGTTCCTTAGGAAGAATCTTTTCTTATTGCAACCTTTTTGAGCCCTCCCATGTTTTCTCAGTCTCCGAGCCTTGACTTTCAGGCTGGTTAAATTGTATTGCCTAATAAAATGTCCAAGCAGTTTGGTGCTTAGAATGTGATCTCTCTGGAAGCCAGAGGACCACAAGTTCAAGGGTGCCCTGAGTCTGTTTTGCTCGTGTGTGTGTGTGTGTGTGTGTGTATGTATGTATAAGTGCATGTGTGTATGTGTGTCCTTGTTCATGCATATATGCACATGTGTGCATCTTTGCAGTGTGTATATGCATGTATGTATGTGTTTGCATGTGTGTGTGTGTGGAGGGTGTATTATTCTTGGATGTCCCTAGGGCTTCATACCGAAAGGCACTGGAAAGTGATCACAAAGCCACTTGGACCTTCCCTGCCTAGCAGTGCTCTGACCCCTTTGCTCCTGCTAAAGCAAGTTCTAGAAACTGCAAAGTGTTCTTCTTTAAGTCAGGTCATAGAAACTGGTCATTACCCCAGCCCTTGCCCTCTATTCTGTGTAGGAGCTGCCCATAAAAATGACATTGACTTTCTGGTTGTGAGCCTAGCTGTTAAAGTTGAACCAGAGAAGGCAATAGAACCCTCTTTCCAGATAGGGAAAGAACTTCTTCACCTAGAGGCACATAGAATTGGGATAGAAAGGCTCTGCCAGGTCTTTGTGTCCCTGTTGCTATCAGCTTTTGCTCCATTACCATTCTCTATAGCTGCCTATTCTTCACTGAACCCAAACACAATAGACATGCCTCTTGGGTCTTTGGACCTTTATTTCTGGGTACTCCTGTGCCAGGCAATGTTGAGATTAAGCCTGATAAGGTGACTCTTTCCTTTAATCCCAGCATGTGGCAGGCTAAGGCAGGAATTTGAGGTCAGCCTTGGATACAAGATCCTGTCTCTTAATCAACAGACCAAGTAAAACTAAAACCAAATCCAAACAACAATAACAACAATGACTTCCCTCTAAACCAAACAATAAAAACTTAGCTAAATAGGTTTGCTGTCTTTCATTATTAATTATATTAATTACAGATTATGAGTAACTCTTAGGAAGGGATGGGATTAATGATGGAAGATTGACTGGAGGGAATGGACAAAGCCAATCAGAAAATTAAATAATCAGGATAAACCAGCCACATGCAAAAGCTAGAGGCAGGTATTTTGTATAGTACAGGGATTTGCTGGGAGCATAGAAGATTGGCTTGGCTAGAATACAATGGGTTAGGAAGATGGAACAATTGGGGAGATTGTAGTAGTCAGGATTCTTCAGAGAATGCTGTGCTGGTATATATTACACTGTTTATATAAGGTCTTATTTTCTCACCAGGAGATCTACATTTGACAAGTTAAAGACCAACTGTATGCTGGCACCTACACTCCATTGTAAAATAAGACAAGAATGATTCCCCCATTCAAAAAGCCAGGCAAAGGTGAGATTCCTCTCATAAATTTTTAACTAAATGGGCAATGTATAACCACATTAGGGAGGGAAAGTCTACTCATTTCTGGTTCATGTGTTGACCTTATACACACCCGAAATAATGCATCATCAGATGTCTGGGTACCCCGTGGCCCAGCCAAAATGACATTAAACTAATTATCACAGAGGGACAGATTTTGTTTGGTAAATGCTAGCCTGTATGTGTAAAGTTCAATATGTTATATATGTTGATGTCTTGTATATACATTCTGTTGGAGATTCTGATATTTGATAAACATGGAGAGTTTGAATTGTGTGTTTGCTGTGTAAATTGAAAGATCAAAGGAAAGATCTGAGCTGGAGGCATGAATATAGGATTATAGTAGAGAGATAGTTTGTCCACTGACACTGAACATCTTAAGTGACAGGTGTGGCAGATTTATTTAGATATTAGATAAAATCTATACTTTTTCTCAATAGTCAAATTTAGCACTGTCTCAGATAAGTGCAAAGCATTTACTTGGCCACACTGGCAGGATACTCTCCCCTCAAACTGTCCATTGACATGACTCTGATTTGTGGCTGGGTTGCTGATTCTTCCATATACATGCAGAGTCTCCTTGTATTAACTCTGTAAGTTTATTGTCTTCCAACTTACTTAACAGAGGAGAAGAACAATGTAAGCACAGGGAAGGGGTTTTTGGTAATAGGGTAGTAACATATGACTTACTAGTCTATAGCAAAAACCATAGTCCACTGGCAAGATACTAAATGTCCTGGCAGTATCTCACATCATGGCTTCTGCTAAGTATGTGCCTTAGTTAGGGTTACTATTGCTGTGATGAAACACTATGACCAAAAGCAACTTGGGAGGACAGGGTTTATTTCACGCATGGTTCCCTGGAACAGTTCTTTATCAAAAGCAGGGAGGGCAGGAACTCAAGCAAGGCAGGAGCCTCAAGGCAGGAGCTGATACAGAAGCCATTGGAGGAGTGCTGATTACCGACTTGCTCATCATGGCATACTCTTTTAGAACCCAGAACCACTGACCCAGGGATGGTACCACCCACAGTGGGCTGGGCTCTCCCCCATCCATCATTAATTAAGAAAATGCCTTATAGCCAGATCTTTCTCAATTTAGGCTTTCCCCTTTCAGATAATTGCAGCTTGTGTCAACCTGACATAAAAGTAGCCAGCACAGTGTGCAAAATACCGATGAATAATTTCACTTTATCATTTAAAGGTTTGTTTATCCTGGAATTAATAATGGCTTCATTTTTTTTTTCATTTGCCTGGTTTTATATCTTGAAATAGTTGATAAAATAATCAAATGTTGTACCTGCTAAGAGCTGTGGGAAATGACCCTTTTAAATGAAATTTTTGCAAGAAGTAATCCTGTCATACATCAGCTTTATACTTCTGCCTGTAAACATCTTTCCCCCGTGGAATATAATTTTAAAAAGTGAAGTCCTAGGATTTAGGTCTAGGTTTACGAACTTTACAAAGTTGGAAACGGTAGTGCCTGATCTTATTTTTAAAATATAAAGTTCTTTTACAGACCTATTACTAAAAATCCTTTCGTTAAGGTTCTGAATTAAGGCTTTCAGAGATTTATGAGGACCAAATTGTCTGAGGATACAATTCGGATACTCAGGGAAGTGAGTTCATCCCACAGGCAATGGTAAGATTAGCAACGCTTTCCCCACTCAGATAGGAAAGAACTTGGAAGGATTTTGATATCTCGCAGCTTTTTTGAGACAATAAATAGTAGGGAACCCAGAAAAAGTACAGACCAGACGTCAAAGAGGATTTTGTTTGTCTGTGCATAATTGTCTTGAATGGTTCCGTAAGATAGAAAGTTAGTATTTCCTGTGGCTCTTTGCTCCCTTTGCCTTAATAAGTGCCTTAATCAGTTTTTTTTATTACATTTTAATATCCCTTTAGTACTGAACTCAGATCTTATTTCCTTGGGATAACATGCACGGTAAGGAAGACAGTAAATTTTTACATCTGTTTCATCATTAAGTTAGCTGTTCTTTGTGAACTACTGTTCAGAATTTGGGAAAGTAAGGACCATGCAAGAAGACAATTGCCTTTCTTTAGCATATAAATGATTATAGTATTTTGGATTAGCTGTGGAATTCCTTGCACGGCAATGGCCTGAGAAAACTTGGATTTGAACCCAAATTGCTCATAGACTTAATGGCATAGCAAACAGATAATTTAAGGATTGATAGAATTCTAATTAATTAATGCATTTTTATTGAAGATAATATTACAAGTTCCAAGCTGTTGAGTAAATGTTTCAGAAATTAAAGCTTGAGTATTTAAACTGATGACTTTATGTTGAAGTTGGCGCTGGTGCATATAAATACCAGTATGAAACAGAGTGCCTGCTCCAAAGCGGATAAGATATAGCTCAACCTAAGCCAAATAGGAGTGACCACAGCCAGGCCTCTATAAAAGGTATTTACAATACGCTTTTTATTAGTCACAGAGCAGAAACAAGTTATAAAAGAAAAACCCGCAAAAAATCTCACAAAATACAACAGAAAACCCAATGCATTATTAAATACAAGGATGGGGGCATCAGGTAGGCGGGTTGTAGCAAAGCTGGGGAGTGTGTTACGGGCTATGGATGCTGGCCTAGTCATCCTTTGCTATTGGGTAGGTGGGGAGATGTTAGTGATCTGCTAAATGAATACACTCTAAAGGATTTACTTGATAATCCAAGGGTGTTAGACAGAGCGGCCAGTGTTAAGTGGCTGCTAAGGAGACTAAAGGTAGCCCAAGAATAATTTTGTGCTTCACGTTCACCGGGTTCTAATTAGTAAGTCTGCAGTCTTTAAAACAAGTGTGACTTCCTCAGGGAGTTTTAGTGACATAAGTGAATTTAAATCTAGTATTATATAGTAGCAGGGTTGGAGATCACTCCACAGAATTTTCATATATAAAGTTAAACCCAAGTAGAAAAGACTAAGTAACCTGCTTATTTCAATTATGATAAGTTTACCCAGAAAGCAATTGTTCAATTTAAATGTGCCTTTTTACTTTTTTAAGCCTAAAAAAAAATATCCCTAGTGATTTGAAGCCTTTTCAGTAACATAAGATTGTATAAAAGTAATACTTAATTTAAAACAAATTAAATATTAATTTAAAATTCCAGTTCAGTTAAACTCAACAATAGGAATGCAATAAGTGCTCACTGAAAGAACAAATTATCATGAGATCAGTTAGACAGGAAGCAGAGTGCTGAATGCCTGGGGTGACAAACTGGGACACTCACTTCAGGAGCTAAGTGACAGTTTTGACTTCTCCTTCATTGTCTCTGGTGCACAGGCAGTAATAACAACCGGGACTGAACAAGATTTGTTCCAACTCTGTAGACAGCTCTCTCTTCCTGTTTCCATTCCATGTCTTTCTCATACATACAGCAATAAATTCTCTACCACAACCGGCTGCCGTCATACCATGTACCATCAAAGAGCTATATCTGCATGTCTCAGGGCCTTGCGGGCTGCTGGGAAATTCATTATTATTTTACAATGATAGTCTGTCTATGTTCCCCAGTTTAATAGTTTTCAGTGTATCACTGGTGGAGAACTTATGTCAGAGTAGCAAAGACTTTTGCAAAAATGTACATTTTGTTCATTTATTTATTTTATTTTAAAGACATCTCTATAAAGAAATTCATGTTATGTAAGTTCTAAACCGTAAAATAAAAGAACAATACATTTAAGACCAAAACCTCCACATTGTGTCATAAAATACAAAGTACAAAGGTAAGCAACAAGCCAGAGATGGTATTTTCAGTTGTATAATTATTAAAAAATTACCAATTAATAAAAGAAAATAATCCAATAGGAAAATGAGGAAAGGAATGAGGAACCTCTTTACAAAAGTAGGCATGTGAGTGATTACAATAAAACAAGACTCAAACAAGCGTGCAAATCAGTACCGAGAGATGTACACTTTCTACCACCAGATAAGCGCAACCATTGTCTACCAAAAATACCGTAGAAATGAGGGCTGGTGCAGCCAATAGCATACTAACAACAAAGCTGCACATTTTAGGATGCATCTCTGGGATGCTGAGTCAGTTTCTGGGGGGCCAGTTCTGGGTGCCTGCCTTTTGCACAGGCTTCCCAGGTAACCATGACATCCCTGAACTCTGGAGGTCATTACTCTATGTACAGTACGGCTTTATCATACTCACCACTTGGATCATGTCCCAAATGTGACCTGATATGGATGTATATTTTCCAGTTTATATTCTAATTCAGCTATTACAGTAGGAAAGGAGTGCACACCACAAAATGTGAGGGGTGGGGCCTTGCAGCCATGAACTCCTCCTTCAAAGCAGGCAACAGAACTCTTGGGTGCTTTGTGAATTTTTGATGGCCGTGTGGCCTTTCTTCTCTTTTATAGATGGACCCTTCCCATTTTTTAATCTCCAATCAATATATTTCAGAGCATAGATCTATGTTGCTGCTGCCATAGTTGTTCTTCTTATCCAGAGAATGGTCTAATACTCCCAATTAATACAGCAACTACATATGAAAACCCAAGAGACGTTTCTACTCAAAGTCAGCACAGGAAAGTATGGCTTGCCAGTTGTTCTGATGTGGACAGGCTTAGAATTATATTCTGGTTTGTAAGCCAGTGTCTCTTAAATAAGCCCTAGACTTGGAACACAGGAGTCTTTGTAAGTTTAACTCTAAGTGCAAAGGTGTTAGCAGGGGGTACCTTTGGAGGTCCATGACTCTGTTGCTTTATTTCAGGTGTTTGGAAAATTGTAGACTATAGTCTGGGTGTCATATGTTTGGCACACAGGGCTACAAATGTTTGTAACATACAGACAAACACAGTAAACATTATAAATAACACAAAAAGAAGCAAGAGATACTTCTGTCAAAGTAGAGCAGCTTCTAGTCTGCTGCTGTTGGCTGAGACTGCAGCCTGATAGTGAGATGCCAAGTGAGACACAGGGTTGTTTTATTTCTTTTTGTGAAACATCATTTTGAGTGAGAACTGCTTTGGAATCGTAATTGTCTTGGCTTTTCAATGACATGCGGTTCCTGTTTGGTTTTGAAGACTATTTTCTAAATTTTCCATCTTTAGATCTTTAGTTATTGGTGTGAAACTCCTTCGACCAAGCCTTTTAGATGCCGGCCCATTTTAGGCATGGTCTTAGATACTAGAAGTGCAGACAAAAAGTCTGTGCAGGCCCCTCTTCTGCTAAATTCGGTTCCCAGCGTCCAGCGCACACAGAGGACTGTGGATCGCTACCTTTACTGTGAGTTTATCCCCCAACAAAGAAATTTTTGTTATACTCCATTCTGGGCTATTGTGGAACTCCTTAATATGCCTACATGTTGGCCCCCACATGACCTGAGCTCATGCCACTCAGGCCGAGACTGCTCTGGTGCCTGAGCGCCAGTTCCAGTGCGGCTGCCCAAGGTGTGGCTTGACTACCCGGTCCGCAATCTGGCAGATAAATAAACCTTTGTTATACTTCATTCTTGGCTAACACGGAACTCCTTAATACTCCTACAGGTTATAACACCAGAACATGTCTTTCTTTGTTTTATTTATTTGGAATTATTTTTTTCTCAGAAGGTTTATATTTTGTTTAGTTAATTAAGGAATTTTTTTTCAGTTATTGTTTTCAAATACAGTTATGTATCACTTAACAGTGGGAATATTTTCTGAGAAACACATTGCTAAGCAATTCTGTCCTTGCATGTATACCATGGCAGAAACTTTCACAGGCTTAGAGGGTTTAAGCCAATGACTTAAAGTGATCTCCTGAAGCCAGCACGAAAAGTAAACAGGAGATGTATGAAGCTGCTGTTGCTGGAACACAATGCACTGTTTTGCAATAGACATTTAAAAAAATAAGCAGTGGTGCAATCAAAAATAATGGCAAAAAGTCTAGAATTACAAATAAATAAAGCAATGATGTCGTCACTTACTGTTGAGACATATGTGCAGCATCTAATCATTTGCACTGTGTAGGCTGGCGGAGATTCTTTCTGGCTTTGCTGACATTTAATCTTTGAATGATGATGTTCCAATGGCCACAGAGTCACCAGGTAAGGGGGATTTGTCAGGTTAGTAATAATCTTATGGGAGACGGTTGTGCACCTGGTCTGTTGTTTGCTGAGACACGCTTATGCACAACCGTCTTTAGTCTAGAGGGCCCTAGCCAGTCTGCAGTTTTTTTTCTCTATCATTTATACTCTTTTGATAGCAATGATCTGCACTTAGCTTTTAGATTCTGACCTGGACATTTAGTTGTAATTTGTATGATTGGAGAGGGATGCTCTCGCCACATCTGTGGAGAAGCAGTGACTCTTCTCTGGGGTTGTGGTTATGTCAATCTTTTTAGAGGAACGAGTGGGATGTGAGGCTTTAACTTAGCTGTCTTCACACCCATGATCCATTTTAAATTCATTGCCCAAAGTAAAAGCAAACCGCAATTTCAAACATTTTATAAACTAAGAAATATGTAAATATAAAGTCATAAATTTGTTAATTTAGGCTTATAATTTTTATCTCACTTTACTTAAGTAAGTTTTTGGGGCTTACAGTACAATCCCTTGGATATCCAAATATACAAAAATTAGTTTCTTCCTTCTTCCTTCCTTTTATTCTTTCTTCCTTTTTTTCTTTGAATTAGAGTTACCCCTACATGTTAGTGTCTTTGGCACAAGAAGGTACTCTGAACAGTACAAAAGAGAATCATAAGTACCAACCCAGCCACAAGCCCTTTGATGTACAATGGAGTCCTGCTGGTAAGATACATCAGTGCAATGGTGGCACAGATCTTGTGGGAATAACCATCCAGTACCTATTGTGACTTAAGGCCCACTGCACAAGATGGAACCCATGTCTGGCACTGCTGGGTGACCAAGAACCAGAGACTAGCTAGTCCAGGGACCTAGGGTGAAACTAGATTTATTATTATCCTTTAGAAGCCTGTTTGGTACAGGGAGTTGTGGGTAGGATATTGATTTTGGGAACTGGGTTCAAACAACAAGAGTGTACTACACAGCAAAGACAGGAGGAAAGCCCACCTAGAATGGCCTTCTCTCAGTTCTGTCCTAAGGGTCTGATCTCTCTAAGGACCACATTCTGTCTCGTTTAGGGTAGGACAGGGTCATTATGCCACCATTGACTCACGTCCCACTGGTTACAAGCTTAGTGTTTACACGCTTCACCCTTGAGATTTTGTGCTCCTTGGTGTCCAGAGGCATCCCAAGAGTCATCCAGGCTCCTGGAGAAAATGTGCTGCCATGTTTATACTTGTCTTCGCTTCCCGAAGCAATGAATAGGAAAATTTATCGAAAAATATGTGAGATGAGGCCTAGCCAGCACACCGCACACTTCCAGCCATTCCAGTCTGGGGGCCTTGTGCTCTTCTTCCTCTAAATCCAGCGAACTATTCCGAGATCATGGTGGAATCATTATTTATTTGCTTATGCTAGCCGGAGTGAGTTTCCACTGGTTGAAACCGGAGGGCCTTCACTGATGCGAACTTTAATTTGCTGTCTTTCACTGGGTGATAGCTTTCTCAGCAGTAAGGCCTATCTCGGCAGTAAAATCTTGGCACATCTATCAAAATCCTTAAGTTATGTCTCCAAGGCCGTTTGAATTGTTAAAATAGAGTCTCTGACCTAAGATGCTGAAAATTTCCATTTAGCTTCTGATCCTTTTACGGTCACAGTGAACTCATTTCTATGCTGTGTAATGACACGCAGTGCTCCAGGTTAGAATAGATACAAACAGGCAGTAGATTAAAAAGACAAGTTAAAGAGATGCAGGTGGATGCTATCCGGTAAACAGCGCCTGGTTTCCTGAAATCACCAATGTGACACTCCCCGGTGATCTCCGGTCCCACTGTATTCTAATATGACAGAAGAGCCTTGCTGTGATGTCTCCAGCGATGTTTGCTGCCGCTTCCTTGTCATCTTTAATCACCAAGCAGCCGGACGGATTCAATGGAAATGATTTATTCTGTGTGAACGCTACAGTCAAAGCACGCTGTCATAGTGGCAGGCTGGAGCTCCTCTGCGAGGGGCTGCGTGCGCACCGTGGGATGGCGTGGCGCGCAGCTCCCTTTCGTCTCATTGTGTCAGGGACGCCGAATGCGAATCCTGCTTAGGAATGCGTGAGAGACCTTTGTGATTCCCCACGTCAAAATCTGAAAATGGTAACTATGCTAAAGTGTAGCAATCTCAATAAATGCACACAGCACCGGTGGAGATGATATGCCACGAAGCGGTCCCGTCAGTGCAGCCAGAGACACAAGACCTCCGCAGCACCGCAGTGGCCTTTGTGAAGTCACAGGCCTACGTCTGGATAACTGCTGTCCTGAGTCTACCACTTTAGGTGGTTTCTCCCGATTTAGAATGTTTTGTGTGTGTATTTTATTAGTGAAATACATATAGGCGTTGTTTTTTCTTTGGCAGTGTTGAGTATGGGACTCGGCATGTTCTCAGAGGCCAGACAAGTGTTCCGTCACTGAGTTATATCCCTAGCTGTAGCAAAATAAATCTTAATGATGCATTTTATGAATTCTATCAAAATATGAAACAATTCCCACAGCCTCAGATTTTCGTTTGCTTTTGTGAAGTTTCTGAAAACAGTGACTTTTCAGGTATTCCTCACTATAAAGTAACATTTTTTTTTTGTCCTTGAAATGTACAGAAAGGGATTCAAAAAGTATATGCTCTTTTATGTGACTTCTCTTTGGCTAGCATACTATTTTTGACTTCTTCATGATGATAATTGTATATTTAATCTGCCTTAACTATTGATGAGTGCTATTCCCTAATATAACTATCCAGCAGTTTGTAGACCCGCCTTTCTGTTGGTGAGAAGGCAAACAGCTTCCAGTTTTGGCCTTTGAATGAAGACGCTGCTGTGATGGTTCTTAAAGATGTTTTCTGGTAGACATAGATTTTTATTTGTAGTATCTGGAATTTCTGGCTCATTGGTGTATATCTAACTGTATCAGAAATTTCCAAACCATTTTCTAAAATGGTTATTCCATTTTAGACCCCCCCCCCCGCCGTGATGTGTAACAATTCTCATTATTTTTAGTCCTTGGCAGTATTTGGTGCTGTTTGCCTTTTAAGATTTTGCTCTTCTTCTCCATGTGTTACAGTATCTCACTGTGTTTTTTAGTCACTATTTCTTAATCAGGTATCATTGCCAATGACATTCAGTGCTCCAAATCCTTTAATATTTATGCTCTAGAGTTCCGGGTAAGATGATGCTCTCCAGCAGTGGTTCTCAGACTGTGGATTGGGATCCCTCGGCAACTCTCTAGTTCCAAAAACACTTGGATTACGATTCATAACAGTAGCAAAATTATAGTTACGAAATAGCAATAAAATATTTTTATGGTCTGGGGTCACAGCAAAATAAGGAACTATATTAAAGAGTTGCAGCATTAGGAAGGATGTCCTAGAGAAGGTGGTGAAGGAGAAAGTCGGACTTCACACACACGCGCACGCACGCACGCACGCACTCACGCACGCGTGAGCGCCTTGCCTCAAAGAGTTGGAAAAACAGCTTTAGAAATTCGTGAAGTGAAGGGATACCAAAACAGCAGAGAGAGAAAAAGACAGAAACAAACAGAAGCAAGTGAACCCAGCCTTGGCAAGAGTTCCCTGGCAGGGAGAAGGAGCTTCCGGAAGAGAAGCTTGTGGAAGTCGGGCCGTCTTACCCTCGGGAGCAGCCACGTTCCCTTACAAGTCTTGTGGGTTTCAGTGATGGTGATTCCTCTGATGAGCAGGTCAGCCGTGCGAAGAAATCCCATTTGTTTCCCAAGAACTTAGATGTCAGTGGTGGGGTCCATCTGGAGAGAGAATCCATGGCTGATTTTGAACTATTTTGCCAGCCTGAGATCAGGGAACAATCACAGGTCTGGAGCCTCAGTCCACCCTGCCACAGAGTTTCAGATGGAAGGCGTGAAAGGTCCCGACACTGACAAGACGCAGGTGCCAAAGAAGTGCGTAGCAAGGTATGTCTCCACCTTTAGTGTATTTAATTTTTGTTTTCTTATTTTTCATCATACATTACTATATTTTAGTACGTTTTTCGCTTTGAGGCAGTATTTTTCTCTTCACTAGTGTTTGTTTTCACTGTGATTTTTCCTTTCCCCTTTACTTAGTGGCATTTGACTTTATCTAATACTCCTTTGCTTTTAAATTTGTGTTTCTCTTCTTACATTTGCCTACTTTTGGTTTTGAACTTTTCCATTACTGGTGCCTGGTGTGGCAGACGCCATAAGGGGGGCTTAAATCCCTGGGAGTTACAGACCGTGGTGTGCTGCCCCGTGGGGTTCAGTGATACAGCAGACAGTCTCTTGACCTCTTGCTATCTCTTGAGTCCCCAGAAAAATTTGCTTTCTATTTTAATCTCATTTTTATTTTCTGACCTCTTGCTCTTTGTTTTCTTTCCCTCTACTACCTTTCAATACCTTTCTCCTCCTTCTTCTTACAGTTACTTATGGGTACTGGATGCTTCTCATCCAGTTATCCCTTTCACGTCTTGCTTCTATCTCTTTTATTTATTCTTAATACTCACCCTAAATGAATTTTAAGCTGCACAGTGTATTGGACAGTAGTACATTTTCAGTTTTATAGTCATTGTTGAAGTATCTATGGTATGTAATTAATTTTAAGTGCATCTCTATATCCTATATGATTTGGTGTATGTCTTTCTACTCACTGAGTAGTACTGGGTATGCACTTTCGAATGTGGACTTGTTCAATGAGGAGACCTCATGTGGGGTTCCCCTCTGTATACTGTGAATATGTTTTATTACCATTGGTTAATAAAGAAGCTGCTTTAGCCCAATGGCATGGAAGAATATAGCTAGACTGGAAAACTAACCTGAATGCAGGGAGAATGAAGGTGGAGTCAGGAAAATGCCAGGTAGCCGCCCAAGAAGCAAGAGGTAATATACCTTGAGCTTTGTGGTAAAATGTAAAATATAAAATAATAAAAATAGGTTAATTTAAGATGCAAGAGCTAGCTAGCTATTGGTCCAACAGTATTGTAATTAATATATCTCCTGTGTGATTATTTGGGTCTGGGCTGCTGGAAAACAGAAGTGCAGTCTCTGTTTACAGAGACCTCTACTCCCCCTTACAAAACACACACACACACACACACACACACACACACACACACACAACTTAAAGATGTTTCAAATTATGATACAGAAATGTGAGGATCCACTGATGTGAGCCTGTTTCACCCTGACTGGAAGCCAGAGAGGTTGATCTTATTTTTGTTCTTTCAGTGTGGTTGACACCAGATGTGGCTACAAACATTAGGAGATTCTAACCTGGGGTGTGGTTAATTAGTATTTTGGGTATAGAAGTGGTTCTGCTCCTCCTGACCCAAAGGTCAAGGAATTCAAGTCTATTCTTTATATCATGTTAATGAAGTCTATTGCCTCCCCTCTCCCCTTTTGGAGTGAAGTATATAAGCATGTGGAAAATAAAGGATTCAGGATTCAGTATTCACTGAATTTCCCTTCCAATGCTGTTCTGTGTTTCTCTCTCTTATTTCTCTTGTATCTGATGTGGGAGTCTCCTCTGTGTGCTGTGATTACCATCAATGAATAAAGAAATTGCTTTGGCCTGTTGATAGGACAGGACTTAGATAGGTGGGGAAGACAGAACTGAATGCTGGGAGAAAGCAGGGCAGAGTTAGGAAGAAGTCATGGAGCCACCAGACAGATGCTGGGAATTTTACCTGGTAAGCCACTGCCACATGGCAATACACAGATTACTAGAAATGGGTTAAATTAAGATGTAAGAGTGAGCCAATAAGATGCTAGAGCTAATGGGACAAACAGTGTTTTAATTAATACAGTTTTTGTGTGGTTATCTTGAGGCTAAGCTAGCCGGGCGGCTGGGATGAACAAGTGACACCCCCCCATGTATTTCTGTTCCTTTTGCTTAATAATTCTAATAATCCTAATGCTTCTACTCTGGAATGTACGAATTTTGTTGAGGCTGATCTTCAATACAGAAATTCAAGAAAAATGAAAAAATACCTGCTGAAGAAGACTGTTTCCCGGCTGTCCAGACTCCTAAAATAAACATACAGAAACTGTATTAATTAAATCACTGCTTGGCCCATCACTATAGCATATTTCTAGCAAGCTTTTAGATATTAAATTAATATTTCTATTAATCAGTGTATTGCCACATGGCTGTGCCTTACCAGCAAGGTTCCCACATGTCTGTTCCCGGAGGCAGCTACATGGCTTCTCCTGACTCGGTCTTCTTTCTCCCCGAATTCAGTATAGTTTTCCCTGCCTAGTCCTTCCCTGCCCTATCAAGCTAAGCCAGTTTCTTTATAACCCAATGGTATTTAGAAAACAAATTAAAGAATCCGTAATATCTCTCAATAATCCCACATCAAATACCAAAGAACCCCCACAGCATGAATCATTCAAAAGCTCCTACCTTAAGTCCTAAACACAAAGATACTAAAGTAAGCAAAATCAGATGGTGGTTTCAAAGAGACACACAAATAAGTGGATATATTCAATCCAGGACCCTGAGAGGAAAGTTAGCAACGTATAGAAAAAAATGAGCATAAAGGATGAGAAAATAAGAAACATAGTTAAAAAATGGCAGTAAGGAAGAAAAATCAGCAAGAAAATTGGAATTCCAAAAATTCATAGTAATATTAGAAATAGAAAAGTCATGGAAGGGCTTGGAGATGGCTCTGCAGATAAAGGCTCTGTCACCAAAAAGGATACACTGTGTTCAGTCCCTGGCACTCACACAATGGAAGGAAAGACTCCTGTGAATAGTCTGTTCACCTCCAAAGGCACACAAGCGCATGCTTGCTGCCCCAACTTCATTACACCTCTACCTGCAATATATAATACAACGATTTAAAAAATGGAATTGAGTAAACATTGTGGGAAGCATCACCATTACCATTAACCAAGCAGAAGAGAGAGGATCAAGGATGGAGCTCAAGGCTGATGAAATGCTGCGTTCAGACACCAGTGGGGAAAAAAGTCTGCAAAACCCACAATGTACAAGACCTCTGGATATGATTGACACACCAAACCTAAGAATTTGTAGGTTAGAAGGAGCACAGACAACCACCAAAACCATAGGCAGCCTATTCAATGAAATCCTAGCAAAACATTCCTCCAAACCTAGAGAAAGAAACAGAAATCCATACACACAAGGCATTTAGAACCCCAAATATATAAGAGAAGCAAAGAACCTTCCCATGGCATGTTTATAGCCAAGATGTCAAAAACTCAAAGCAAGGGAACAATATTAAGCTATGTAAGGGAATACACCAACTCGCAAAGGCAGAAGCATCGGAACACATGTTAGTCATCAAAAACCCCCAAAGCTTTGGCATCGCAGAATGATATATTTCAATCCCTGAAAGCCACTGACACTAGAGAGTGCTACACCCCGCAAAGTTATCTTTTAAAATGGATGGGTAAATATGAACATTTCAACACACATGTAAATGAAGGCAGTTCATGATCCTAAGCCATCATTATGGAAGATAGTGCAGGAGTCCAGAGAAGAAAAATAATCACCAAGAATGTCAATTGTGAGAATAGAGAACAGACTGCAAGAGAGGAAAAACTTCACAGAAGAGAGCTAGGAAGAAACTAATTATATCCAGCACAATTAACTTGTAAACCCTTGACACTAATAGGAAAGGGTATAAAGAACAAACAATAATCCAATGAGCCAGAAAGAGAAAACAATTAAAGAATCCGTAATATCTTTCAATAATAACTTTAAGTATAAATATGCAGATAGCTGCAGACTGATTGGTGTATAACAACAATAGATCCAAATATGTCATCTCCAGGAACCATGCTTCAGTAGCAAAGACACCCATAGACTGACCATCAAACTACCAAGGGCCCAAGGGAGCAGAAACTGACAATGAGTTGGCGGAATCTATTCAGATACTAATAAAGTAGACTTTAACCCAAAAGTTGCCAGAAAAGATAGAGTCACTCTATATTAAAAAAAGGAAAAATTCCTTAAGGAAAATATAACAATTATAAATATGTATGCACCACACTTTGGAGCTTCTAATTTTTTTAATAAAATGTACACTCATAAAAATAAACATAAGAGAGGGACAATAGTAGGCGATTTCACTATCCCACCCTTATGTCTGTTAACAATGAAACCTCAGCATTAAACCACACCTTAGATCAAATGGACTTACACATAGAACACTTCATCCAGCAGAAACAGAATGCATATTCTTCTTAGCATTCCAAAGTGCCTTCTTTAAATTAGATCAGTCTAAAGCACAAATCAGGTCTTACCCAAATACAAAATAACTGAAATGACCTCTTATGTTTTTATCAGACCATGGTGGCATAAAATTAGAAATCAAAAGCAAGGAAGATCAGAGAAGCTACAAAGTGCACAGGTACTAAATAACACACTCTTGAATTAAAGAAATTAGTATGGAAATTATAAATGTCTTATAGTTAAACAAAAGTAAAAACACTACTTACCAGAACTTTTGGGATACAGCTAAAGAAATTCTAAGAGGAAAGTTCATAGCTGTGAGTGCTTCCAATAAAAACCAGAGGTTCTAAGTCAATAATTGAATAATGATGCCTCTCAAGGTTTTATTAAAAGAAGAACAATCCAAGTCTCAGAATAGTATAAATCAAGAAATCATAATGACCAGGGCAGAGACAGGAGACAGAGCCCAAATGAACAATACATTCAGTTTTTTTTTCAAAAACAAAGAGTTGGTTTGTTAAAACAAAATAAAGATGATTGACAAAACTCCTAGCCATACTAATCAAAAGAAAGAGAACTGGAGATGAAAAGGAGGAGAGAGGGGTTACTACAGGTGACAATGAAATACAGAGAATTGTGAGGGAGTCCTTTGCAGACTCACCACCTAAAAAGCTGGAAAATGTTGAAGAAGAAAGAGATATTAAGAGTTACAAATGGAATTTTCCTAGACACATGTGACCTACCAAAATGAAACCAAGAAGACATAAACAACTAAAACAGATCCATAGCAACCAGCAAGGCTGAAACACTTATAAAATTTCTCCCCCAAAAGAAAAGTTCAGGACTAGGTGGGTTCACTGCCAAATTCCATGAGACATTTAAATATGAGCTCATGCTACTCTTCAAACTGCTCCATAAAATAAAAAGAGAGCTGCAGTGTTGAAATCTTACTCTGAGGCCAGCATTGTCCCATACGAAAGCTGTAAGGGCACAGAGGAAAAAGAATACCACAGACCTATTTCCTCAGTGAACGCAA
Organism: Microtus oregoni; assembly: GCF_018167655.1. Lineage (NCBI taxonomy): Eukaryota > Metazoa > Chordata > Mammalia > Rodentia > Cricetidae > Microtus > Microtus oregoni. The sequence goes on from NW_024543976.1 coordinate 8,554,584, forward strand.
ACACAAATTCTTCAGTAAAATTCCTACAAGCCAAATTCAAGAACACATCAAGAAGATGGTACACCATGGCCAAGTGGGCTTCATTTCAGGGATGGAGAGTTAGCTCAAAGTCTGAAAACCAGTTAGCATTTTCCCATACACTAATACACTTAGGATAGAAACAACACAGTCATCTTCAATTGATAGAGAAAGGGACTTCAACTAAGAGAAACTTTATGAAAACAATCCTGAAGACGAGAACGAGGAGGAACATACCTCAATAAATACTGTTCATGACAGAACTATAGGCAACTGTTCATTACAGGCAAAAACTGGATACAACCCAAAGAGCCATCAAAATATATCAGACAAGCTCATGTTAATATAGACAGAAACATATGGCAATGAGCTAAGGATGGGGTGCAACAAATGCTTGAATGTTTTTGCTTGTTTAAATTTTTTTCTACATATGAGTGTTTTGCTTGCACTTATGCATAGGTACCATGTGCCTGCCTGGTGTCGACAAAGGTCAGAATATGGGTCAGATCTCCTGGAACTGGGGTTGTGACTGATTGTAAATTACCATGCAGCTACCGCTAAAACATCTCTCTAGACCCAAGATGCTTGAATCTTAGAAAAGAAACCATTCTTAGGGCAACTAAGCAGGTGACAAAAATGTGCTTGTTAGATGATTCAATTCTTTAAGTATGAAACAATACTAATCTGTGTATGATTTGAAAAAATTAGAAATGTGTGCATGGGTTTGGGAAAATTATTTGATTGGGAAAGAGTCTGTGGACATTTGTGGGGTAGTGAATATGTTCCCTACATTGTGTGTGAATGACACGGTGGGTTTATATAACTGTCAAAATTCTGTGCATTTAAGATATTATGTGCTTTGCATTTGTGTGATACCTCAATTCTGTCTAGTTTTTATTTTTGCATTTTGATTTATCTTGATAGAGATTTATATATTTAAGATTTTACTTGCTTCCCCAGATGACTGTGTTGTTCATTAACAATTATTTTTTTCTCCCTTTCTTGGGGAGAGAGTGGACAAGGATAGTGAGTCCTTTCAGTCTCAATTCCTTGGTTTCAGCTTTATTTCAGTTTTGTCTCAAATCCCTAATCTTGGTCTGTGAACAAGGTCATAGACCTACATTGTAAGGCTGCTGCACTGTGCCGTTTTTCCTCCTTGGCAGGGCGAGAACCCTGGCATTTCAGCCAACTGCCTTACCAGAGTCTCCATTCTACTCTGGGTTCCCCAGAAGCAGCTATATTTTGGGCTTCTGGGGTTTATTTTTTGCGTCCACTATTTAGCTCTCAGCCATGGAGCCTATGCAACTCTCAATGGACTTCTGTAACCTTCAATTCATGCTTTGCCCTCTCCATTTTGCTCATTATTTTTGCTACAGACACCTAGCTGTCTCTGCAGACCCAAACTCTATCCTTCGGTCTCAGCTCTCCACCACCCTGTGCTTTCAAGCACAGCTAGGAAAGACATCTTAGGCAGCAGGGAAGCAGTCTGCAAGTCCGTTTTCTACTGCTGTCCCTTTTCTGAAAAACCGTTGTTGTATATACGTCTGTGTTTCTAGAGGGTATTTTTTTTCTGGACGTAAGTGAGGTAAGCCAGACCCAAAAAGAGGAACATGGGATGTACTCACTCATATTTGGTTTCTAGCCATAAATAAAGGACATTGAGCTTATAATTCATGTTCCTAGAGAAGCTAAATAAGGCGAATCCAAAGACAAACACATAGGCATCCTCAGGAATATTAACCTTCATCAGGCGATGAAAGGAGACAGAGACAGAGACCCACACGGGAGCACCGGACAGAAATCTCAAGGTCCAAATCAGGAGCAGAAGGAGACGGAGCACGAGCAAGGAACTCAGGACCACGAGGGGTGCACCCACACACTAAGACAATGGGGATGTTCTATTGGGATCTCACCAAGGCCAGCTGGCCTAGGTCTGAAAAAGCATGGGATAAATCCGGACTAGTTGAACATAGCGGACAATGAGGAATACTGAGAATTCAAGAACAATTGCAGTGGGTTTTTGATCCTACTGCACGTACTGGCTTTGTGGGAGCCTAGGCAGTTTGAATGCTCACCTTACGAGACCTGGATAGAGGTGGGCAGTCCTTGGGCTTCCCACAGGTCAGGGAACCCTGATTGCTCTTCGAGCAGATGAGGGAGGGGGACTTGATCGGGGGGAGGGGGAGGGAAATGGGAAGCGGTTGTGGGGACGAGGCAGAAATCCTTAATAAATAAATAAATTTAATAAAAAAAAAAAAAGAAAGGTAACATGCAAGGTTTATTTACTCCAAGGAAATGTGATTGCACTCTCGGGTCTGTAGAGATACGCTCATGAGTAGAGGAGGCAGTCGTGAGTTGGCTGTGGTCCAGTTTTGGTTAGATGTGAGGATGGATGTTACTATGAACTCACGTTCTTGATATTGCAACTCTTGTCATTCAGTTTCAAAGACGAAGCAAATTTACCTGCTAATAGCAGTCATCAGATGTGGGATCTGACAAAAGAGGTCAGGTTACTTTGCTGCTCAGTATAGCAAGTTACACAACAGCAAACAAAAGCAAGGGAGCAGATGCTAGGTAGCAGATGGTGATGGCCATCAGAAAACTTAAATACTGGCGAATGAGATTTATCCTAGTGACATTTAGTGATTTCAGAAGAGATTTTTGGTTATCCCTGTTGTCAGGAGGGTGCTGGTACCATTTAGTGGTAATAGCACAGAATATTCCCCACCACCAAGAATAATTTGGTTCAAATTGTCAGTAAGGCTGAGGCTAAGAAATATTGCTGTATTCCCATGGACTTAGATCCAAATTATTGGTGTGCCCACTGTTGTCTAGACTATCTTGAGGTAGGATTTATACTTCCATAGAGTGAAGGTTAGTAATTGGCAGTTAAAACAATGCTAGAAAAATAATAGGCATTTCATAGTTAGCTGTCACTGTTTCTTTGTGTCATATTAGTGCTATATTTAGATGACAGGCTCCTCAGTGTTCAGTTTGTAGTTATTTTACGTTTGTGAAGGAAGAGGAAAATTTAGTGCAAAAGATATGAGTTTGTGCTTAAGAGGTTTCCAGTGTTCTCCGGAGTAAAAACAAAGTAACAGAAACACAGAAAAAGAAGAGAGGAAAAGGGGGGAAGGAAGGGGAACACACACACACACACACACACACACACACACACACACGTACACACACACACACACGTACACACACACACACACACAGAGAGAGAGAGAGAGAGAGAGAGAGAGAGAGAGAGAGAGAGAGAATATTCCACACAAAGACTTTTCATATACAAAGGACAACTAAGATTCTTGCATTAATTCAGTTTATGAAACGGATGATCAAATATATTATCAAATAGGATTTTCTTCCAGAAAATAGGCCTCTTGTCTTAAGGCTGAGCTCTGATGGTTGCTGCTAAATGTCCTACCCACATAATGAGATCTTCTCCTTCCTTGGTGTTTACTGAGTGTCTGCTGTTCCTATCCCTGGGTCGCAGGTGAATAGTATGAACAAGAAGTTACAAGATACGGAAGTACTGTAGTGGAAAGGGAAGGGCATTCGGCATAAACACACATATTCTCAGCACATTTTGGCAATTCCTGAAGAAAGTTTGTACTATTTCTCTGCTTTGCTCATTCATTTCTCTGTAAAGAAATCTTCAGTAAATCTATCCCAGTCATGCTTCAGGCACATTATATGTTTGGAGAAAATTATAAATAAGACAACCATTGCATCTTTAAGAATTGGTGGTTTATCTATTTGAGTGACCAAAGGTTTTATTTTATTTTTTTAAATATTGCTTCTTCCCTTGGAAAAAAGTCACAAAGGAAGAAAAAAGCACATAAATTACTTGCCGATTAAATTAAATCACCCAGATATTATGAGTGCTGCCAATTATAGTCTGGCCTCTGTGACAACCCTGGGCTAGGGCTGCCTTTTGCAATCAATGGTTTCAGGATAGGGAGGCGACTCACTTGACATCACTAACTAATAACCTCCGTGTCAGTACAATCTCCTAACTGCATTGTGGTTTCCTTGCCGCAGAAGGCTGTCTCTGAGCAGAAGGCCCATCTTTTGTCATCTTTTTCTAAAATCAATTCTGTTTGTCTAAATACTCACAAAACATATAATTTCCTGTGTGGTCTCTGGTAAATACAAATTACAAATTGATTTAAAAATAGCAGGCCTCAAATTCAATAATGCATTTTTTGTAAGTGATTATTTAAGATTCCATTTATTAAGACTTAATTACTGTAATTTCTATATGAGTCCATTGCATACCTTATGAACATATCCAATTATATGAAATTTTAATGACAACACAAGAACCGTCTTATTAATTTCAAATTAAATGTACCTGTACTTTTGAAAATAAATTTCAAGTGCCACTCTAAATAGCTCTAGAAGTGGTTTCAATCTTACATATTACTTAGGATGTTTATCACTGTGAGTATCTTTTTTTCAGGAAGAATAATGATGGTAGATAGAGTGTGTGCTTTGCATGTTCCATATATGTCATGATTAGTGGCTGCACTCTGTGTGGATTCTTTAATTGGCACAGAGGAGGAGAAGCAGGCCGAGTGCTAAGTCTAACTTAATGATGTGAACAGGAGATTTGGAGAGGCTGAGTGATGAATTTGGACTCCCTCATCCTCTGGGCTGATGAGAAATTTAAATTTGAGGGCCACCGTTTAACTTTGCTGTTGTATATAATTCCTTATTTATGATTCATCCATGGTTTGTTGGTCATCAAAGCCTGAAATATTCTTGTTGAATACGTTACGGAGAAGCCTCGGCGTTTTCAATAGTAGTAAGCTGGAGGATAGGAGTGAAAGCCAAATGCTTTTGTTCTTAGGGGGAAGAAACTGGTGAGTGTCGGTAGCCTTGTATTGGGCTGCAAGGGCCATCTGGTAAGTATTAACCAGTCCACCACCGAGTGCAGCGATCAACAGTTAAAGCTCAGGATGTGTGCTGGGAAAGCAGGTTTCTGGTGTCCTCCATCTGCTGCAAGTGGTCATAACATTTCTAGATTATCCAAGTATTGCTCAGAGTTTAATCCTTGACAGGCATTAAAAAGGTCTTTGCACTTTTATGTCGGGTTGAGTCACGAATCAGTCTTGAGCAAATGCCCCATGGAAACGGAACAGAACAAAATCCATTTCTAAAGAACCATTTCACTCCTATAGGCTCACATTAATTTTACTTCTGATTCACTGTCATTAATACTTACAGATAGGTACATGAAGTAGAAAGAGGTCTGGTTGAATGGGAGAGCTGCAATGCACAGGCTCTATAGAAAGACAGCAGTTTTGGATTAATGTTCTTGGGGTCTTATGCTAAAATATTCAATATGAAGAGCTGCCTTTACTGCACAAAACGGGATTTTCTTAGCACCCCACTGTGCAGTACTTGATGAAAGCCTTACCTTGGACCTGTGGTTTGGAAAGATTCTTCCTTGAAATAGGCATGATTAAAATCTGAGATACTAGTTCCGTTTGCATTGCTCCCAGGTGCAGCCCATCAGCTGGAACTGACCATCCAGACTGTGTCATAAGAACATCTATTGCTTCCCAGACAGTCTGCTTTTTAATGAGCAAATGCAGCTTTGAATTCAAGCCAAGGAACATGACAGCTCATCTCTTCAATAAAATGAGAAGTCCTGAGGGTCTAGAATTCCAGGCTGTGAGTGCTTGGGGCTTAAGTCTTACAGCAAATTGCTGTTTTACTTTTCAACAACATAAACCTTCATCCTTATTCTTCAATGGCTTTGATGGCCGAAGACATTTTTTCCAACAATTTCAGTTCTTTGATGAGCAATGCTACTGTTTATACTTTGTCATACTGATTGATAGTCAAGTCCATTTAGAATAATTTCCCTTGATGAGGTTTATCCTTTTGGAAACTTGTCCCACACATTGGAATCATTCTTAATGTGAAATATGCCTTCTGTTCAAGAACGCAACCCTTCTCTTTGAATAATATCCTATTATTTTCTTCCATGTTTTCTATAAAGATGCAAAACATCTGCCCATTGGCTTTCCTGTCGTGCAGACTTCCATGGTGACAGCTAAGCTGTTCACTAGCCTTTCCCTTCTTAGCCTTATATATTTCAAAAATTTGAAGAGTAAACAGTTGTCTTACTTAGTACTTTATAGAATGCTGTGTTTCTCATTCCAGTGTTTCAGTTATTACCCCACATGAAGCTAGGGTTTTCAAAATACTTTGATGTATACAATTATGTTTCCTTTTATAGAAGACTTGGGAGTAGTTGAGTAAGCCTCATATTCCTGTTGATTTTATTTGCATAGTGGAAAGTATTATCCTCCAAGTTATACACTCAATGGTATACAGACTAGAACTGAAGACCACATCGAACAAGCAATGGTTCTTGGCCCCCTATTCAGAGTTAAAAATGGGAAAGAGTTTTGAAAATGCTCATGGCATTAGGAGAGTAGACTTGGAATGACGCAGTATGAAAGGCCTTGGAGAGGCACTAACTGTGGTGTTTTAACAGCAATATTAGCCATGCCATTGATTGGTGTTTCTGAACAGGCGAGTGGTCTACCTAGGCATGCATCTTTTCCCTTCACCTCTTTGTTCGAGTGCTTTTTAGATTCTTATCACAAATGACAGACCTGCTAATTGGGACAGGACTACTCATAAGAGAGAAGTCTACTAAATTTCATAGAAAGTATTGTAGGGGAAACTCAAGGAATGTTACTCGAAAAGTCTTTGGAGCAGAAGAGCAATTTTAACAGTGAACAATGGGGCCAGGCAGAAGAGTTTCCATGGACAAGGAGCAGCAGAGGCTCAATGGTGAGATTCGAAGCATCTCGGAAGCTAAGGCTGGTAGAGTGGTGCTAATGGTCGCGACATCTTCTTGAAAAGTGAGCTAGGAATGCATCAATCTTGAAGAAATTTTGGGATAATTAATAGTCAAGAATTTAACTGTGGAAGTAGCCACAGAATGCTAGCAGTGTGACAATGAGGGCTGAAAATGCTAAAGGGAAGGACAACAAGCAAAAGAAACCTTAGGAGAAGAGATGAGGGCAGTGTTGGAGCTAGGAAGGTGTTCAAAAGGAAGTCGGAAGTATTTCCATGATACGTAGTTGGCATTTACAGAGTCACCTGCGTGTTCTCTACCTAACATGGGCCACGTTCTGTGACAAATCAGGACTTTATTTAATCCCCCAGGAGCTAGAGTGTAGTACAGACCTTAGGATATTCCTTAAAAGGCAGTGAATTTTAGCCCCACGAACAGCACACGTGTATTTCAGAGAGCAGAGAACATCAGATTGAGGGTGGAACAAAACCACTACTGTTTTGTTCATGCCTTCAGTGAAGAGTGCACAGAGAAAGACACCACCCCGTTCCTGAAACCTTGCATTGCAGTATGAGTAAAGTTAGGCTAAGGAATGATACCCTGGTATTTACACAGACATGGGTTCGATTTTACTTGTGAATGTGAGTGGGCCTTAGACTCTATTTGGTTTGGGGACAGTGAATGCTCTTAAAACTATGTTCCTCAGGAAGCGATTTTAATTAGCAGGAAAAACATCTGTTTAAATCTGGATCTCCTAATAATCACTATAGAACAAACACAGCTCCACAATCTTGCCTTTTATTTCCCTGGAGCCTAGGCTTTACTTGTGGTTAGTCATGTGAAAAACAGAATAAACCCTCCACTGTCAATTTACGTTGATTCCCATCTGCTGTGCATGGTAACCTCTGATCTCCTCCTGGTTGGGGATTTTTGTTGGGTTCGTGTTGCTGTTTTACAAAGAATCTGCAGTCACTTTATTCCGCGTGTCTCACCCAGTTCTTACAAAGAGACAGCTCTTGAAAACAGGAGACCAGATGATCTCAGGATGCAAGAATCCTTCAGATGTTTGCAAAGAGCTATTGAAGGATGCTTCAAGTTGACAAAAGCAGGAAATGTTAATTTTCATCTCGTTTATAAATAGAGGGATGATCTGTAAAGGGAAAACTGTTGTCACAGTGAATGTACACTTGAGTGATTCAAACCTAATTAGTGGTTATATGATTCACTTGGAATATATTTACTGTAACAACTGGTAACTGCTTTTCCAATTCAGCTGTTGAATAGATTCCATCTTTCTTCTTTTTTGAAAGCAACAAAACAACTCTGAAAATTTATTTTCTGGTTTTCCTCCATCAAACCAATCTTCCTTACCCCTTTGTCCTCCATGTATGTGGCATATGTAACCACAGGTATCTCCCTGGCTTCTTTTTGACTGTAGTTTACCTTCCCTGGAAAATTCCCAACATATTTAATGGAAGGAAACACAATAGCATTGTCTACTTGTTTTATGCAATAAAAGAACATAAATGTTAAGCAGCTTAACTTTGGATTAAGCATAGATTTATATTTTTGCTTTATTTTAAATTGTATAGAAGTGTATTCTGTATACTGAGTGTACCCCCATACCCTTTCTTGCTGTCCTTCCCCTTCCCTTCTTATTAAACCCTTTGTTCTCCAGATAGCTTTTTGTACTGTTGTGCCATATGTCCATCCAGCCATGATTTTTTGTAACTATATAAAATCTATGAATTATTTAATTATGAAAAAACTTATTTCGCTAAAGCCCTACTAGACAAAATATTCAAGGCAACAGAAGTATGGGGATTCTTTGCCGTATCTTGTTTTGTCACATGCAAGGAGGTATGAGTGTCCGAGAAAAGAGAAGTTCAACTAGAATGATGATTTGGTGACTCCAGCTGCAAGTGAGTTGCAATGTGCTTGATCAAAACAAACCCTTGCATGAGGCCGATGTGCTTATCTCATGATTATACCATAAACTTGAGGAGTGAAGAGGCTCATTCTGGCCAAAATATCTAAAATTCAGGTATGCTTTAAGCCAGTTGCAATGGAAGAAAAATTCTTCCTTAGTACTCTATATGTTAAATATAACCTGATTATAAAGTGAGCAAACCTGTGAAAAGAAAAAAAGAACAAAACAAAAACCAAGGGGAAGAATAACCCATGTAATTACCCAAGTCAGAATGCTGAGAAGTATTTTATTCCCTAAATGTTCACTTTCTAAATGTGTTTAAAAAATGGCATCCTATACATACAATTTCATAGGCCGCTTTGAGACCCCACCCCCGCACCTGCTTGTACCTATGCACCTCCCTGGGCTCTTTGGAATGCTCTCTTTCCTTTCCAGAGACAGACACGGATCGACAGGAGTGCCTCTGCTTCACTGACACAGCAATATACATCCTCTGAGAAACGTGTGATGTCAAAATGGCACCTTTATTTGAGGATTTTGTGAAGGTTTAGATGTTAGAAATGAACACCTTTTAAAAATCAGCCCACTAAAAATGCTATGTTAAAAATCTTCCTAGAACCCTTCTTGGTCTCTCTGTAGGGCCTCTACTCCCTGCATACCGCCTCTTTCTTCCTATCCCACCCAGCTTGCATCCAGAACCCTCCCCACTTCGGCCCCTCTGCCCTCTTTTGGCACATAACATCACCCAGCCCAGCCTGTCTGGACACTGGGTCCGAATCCTAAGGTCAACCAAGCGGGCAGGAGTTCCTTTGTTTCTATAGCCTGCCTGCACCAAGCAAGGTAGGCGCTTTGTTTACGAGCTACCCAACCAGCACCGAGACCTGATCTGGGTGCCAGGAGAGCCAGCATTGGGGAGTGCCATCATTGGGCATGGAGATCTGATCGTGGCACCAGGAGAGCCATCACTGGGGAGAGCCATCACTGGAAAGGTACATCAGTAGGCAAGGTGACCTGATCCGGTAAAAGAAGATCCATAGGGGAGTATTTGGAGGAAGAGATGGGCAGACGCCAATGCAACAATTCACCCAACAATCAGAAAAGCAACATGAAGCCACCAGAAACCAGTGACCATACAGCGGGAGGACATGAACACCTTAATCAAGAAGAAGTAGAAAAGATTGACTTCATGAAAGTGATTGACGTCCTTAAACAGCATGTAAAGAACGCCCTTATAGAAATGGATGAGAAATATAACAGAAAGTTCGAAGAATCGAATAAATCAGTGAATGATACCCTAGAAAACCAAGGAAAAACAATCAAACAGACAATGGAAACAGTTCAAGACTTGAAAACTGAAATGGAGGCAAAGAAGAAAACACAAACAGAGGGCTGGCTGGACATGGAAAATTTAAGTAAACAAACAGAGTCTACAGAAACAAGCATAACCAACAGAATACAAGAGTTAGAGGAAAGAATCTCAGATTCTGAAGATACCATAGAGAAAATAAACACACTGATCAAAGAAAACAGCAAGTCCAACAAACTCTCATCACAAAACATTCAGGAAATCTGGGACATAATAAAAAGACCAAACCTAAGAATAATAGGAGTAGAAGAAGGAGAAGAAGTGCAGCTCAATGGTCCAGAAAATATATTTAATAAAATTATAGAAGAAAACTTTCCCAACCTAAAGAAAGATATACCTATGAAGGTTCAAGAAGCATATAGAACACCAAATAGGCTGGATCAAAAAAAAAAAACCATCCCCTTGCCATATAATAATCAAAACACAAAGCATACAGAATAAGGAAAGAATATTAAGAGCTGCAAAGGAAAAAGGCCAAGTCACTTATAAAGGTAAACCTATCAGACTTACACCTGACTTCTCCATGGAAACCATGAAAGCCAGACGGTCCTGGACAGATGTACTGCAGAAACTGAGAGACCATGGATGCAAGCCCAGACTACTATACCCAGCCAAGCTTTCGTTCACTATAAATGGAGAAAACAAAATTTTCCAGGATAAAAACAAATTTAAACAATATACAGCCACAAATCCAGCCTTACAGAAAGTAATAGAAGGAAAATCACTAACCAAGGAGTCCAACAATGACCACAATAACTCAGACATCTAGAGACCCTTCATCAACACAACTCAAAGAAAGGAAACACACAAACTCCATGACTAAAAAAGTGACCGGAGTTAACAACCACTGGTCATTAATATCACTAAATGTCAATGGACTCAAGTCACCTATAAAAAGGCACAGGCTAAGAGATTGGATAAAAAAACAGGATCCAACATTCTGCTGTTTACAAGAAACACACCTCAACCACAAAGACAGGCACCTACTCAGAGTAAAGGGCTGGGAAAAGGCTTATCAAGCAAATGGACCTAAGAAACAAGCAGGTGTGGCCATACTAATCTCTAACAAAGTTGACTTCAAACTTAAATCAATCAGAAGAAATGGAGAGGGGCATTTTATACTCATAACAGGAACAGTTCATCAGGATGAAGTCTCAATCCCGAACATCTATGCCCCTAATATAAAAGCACCCACGTACATAAAAGAAACATTGCTAAAACTCAAGGCAGCCATCAAACCGCACACACTAATAGTAGGAGACTTCAACACTCCTCTCTCACCAATGGGCAGGTCAATCAGACAGAAACCTAACAGAGAAATAAGAGAATTAATGGAGGTAATGAAGCAAATGGACTTAACAGACATCTATAGAACATTCCACCCAAATAGGAAAGAATATACCTTCTTCTCTGCAGCTCATGGAACCTTCTCGAAAATCGACCACATAGTCGGTAACAAAGCAAACATCCACAGTTACAAAAAAATATTAGTAACCACCTGTGTTTTATCAGATCACCATGGATTAAAGTTAGAATTCAACAAAAGTGCTACCCCCAGAAAGCCTACAAATTCATGGAAACTGAACAGTCAACTACTGAACCATACCTGGATTAAGGAAGAAATAAAGAAAGAAATTAAAGTCTTCCTGGAATTCAATGAAAATAAAGAAACAACATACACAAACCTATGGGACACTATGAAAGCAGTCCTAAGAGGAAAGTTCATAGCACTAAGTGCCCACTTAAAGAAAAAAGAGAAAGCTCACATTGGAAACTTAACAGCCCACCTGAAAGCTCTAGAAAAAAAAAAGAAGCAGACTCACCTAGGAGGAGTAGAAGACTGGAAATAATCAAACTGAGGGCTGAAATCAACAAAATAGAAACACAGAAAACAATCCAAAGAATCAATGAAACAAAAAGCTGGTTCCTGGAGAAAATCAATAAGATTGACAAACCCCTATCAAAACTAATCAAACGGCAGAGAGAGAATTTGCAAATAAATAAGATCAGAAATGAAAAGGGGGACATAACCACAGACACAGAGGAAATCCAGAGAATCATTAGATCTTACTACAAAAGCCTATATGCCACAAAACTGGAAAATGTAAAGGAAATGGACACTTTTTTAGATAAATACCATATAACAAAGTTAAACCAGGACCAGGTGAACAATCTAAATAGACCTGTTAGTCGCGAAGAATTAGAAGCAGTTATCAAAAACCTCCCTACCAAAAAAATCCCAGGACCAGATGGTTTCAATGCGGAATTCTACCAGAACTTCCAAGAAGACCTAATACCTATACTCCTTATTGTATTTCACAATATAGAAACAGAAGAGGCATTGCCAAATTCCTCTTATGAAGCTACAGTTACTCTGATACCAAAATCGCACAAAGACTCAACCAAGAAAGAGAATTATAGGCCAATCTCACTCATGAACATCGACGCAAAAGTCCTCAACAAAATACTGGCAAACCGAATCCAAGAACACATTAGAAAAATTATCCATTATGATCAAGTAGGCTTCATCCCAGAGATACAGGGCTGGTTCAACATACGCAAATCTATCAATGTAATCCATCATATAAATAAACTGAAAGAAAAAAACCATATGATCATCCTATTAGATGCTGAAAAAGCATTTGACAAAATTCAACATCCCTTTATGATAAAAGTATTGGAGAGATTAGGGATACAAGGGTCATACCTAAATATAATAAAAGCTATATACAGCAAACCGACAGCTAACATCAAATTAAATGGAGAGAAACTCAAAGCCATCCCACTAAACTCAGGAACACGACAAGGCTGTCCACTCTCGCCATACCTCTTCAATATAGTGCTTGAAGTTCTAGCAATAGCAATAAGAAAACATAAGGGGATCAAGGGGATTCGAATTGGAAAGGAAGAAGTGAAACTTTCGTTGTTTGCAGATGATATGATAGTGTACGTAAGCGATCCCCAGAACTCCACCAAAGAACTTTTACAGCTGATAAACAGCTTTAGTAATGTGGCAGGATACAAGATCAACTCCAAAAAATCAGTCGCCCTCTTATACACAAAGGATATGGAAGCAGAGAGGGAAATCAGAGAAGCGTCACCTTTCACGATAGCCACAAACAGCATAAAATATCTTGGGGTAACTCTAATCAAGGAAGTGAAAGATCTATTTGACAAGAACTTTAAGGCATTGAAGAAAGAAATTGAGGAGGATACCAGAAAATGGAAGAACCTCCCTTGCTCTTGGATTGGGAGGATCAACATAGTAAAAATGGCAATTCTACCATAGGCAATTTATAGATTCAATGCAATCCCCATCAAGGTCCCATCAAAATTCTTCACAGATCTTGAGAGGACAATAATCAACTTTATATGGAAAAACAAAAAATCCAGGATAGCCAAAACAATCCTATACAATAAAGGATCTTCTGGAGGCATTACCATCCCTGACTTTAAACTCTATTACAGAGCTACAGTGATGAAAACAGTGTGGTACTGGCATAAAAACAGAGAAGTAGACCAATGGAATCGTATAGAAGACCCGAATTTTAACCCACAAACCTATGATCACCTCATTTTCGATAAAGGAGCTAAAAGTATACAGTGGAAGAAAGAAAGCATCTTCAACAAATGGTGCTGGCATAACTGGATGTCAACCTGTAGAAGAATGAAAATAGACCCATATCTATCACCATGCACAAAACTCAAGTCCAAATGGATTAAAGACCTCAATATCAGTCTGAACACATTGAACCTGATAGAAGAGAAAATGGGAAGTACCCTACAACAGATGGGCACAGGAGATCGCTTTCTATGTATAACCCCAGAAGCACAGACATTAAGGGCAACATTGAATAAATGGGACCTACTAAAACTGAGAAGCTTCTGTAAAGCAAAGCACACTGTCACTAAGACACAAAGGCAACCCACTGACTGGGAGAAGATCTTCACCAACCCCGCAACAGACAAAGGTCTGATCTCCAAAATATATAGAGAACTCAGGAAACTAGACTTTAAAATGCTAATTAACCCAATTAAAAAATTGGGCACTGAACTGAACAGAGAATTCTCAGCTGAGGAAGTTCAAATGGCCAAAAGACACTTAAGGTCATGCTCAACCTCCTTAGCAATCAGGGAAATGCAAATCAAAACAACTTTGAGATATCATCTTACACCTGTCAGAATGGCTAAAATAAAAAACTCCAATGACAGCCTTTGCTGGAGAGGCTGTGGAGGAACGGGTACCCTCATCCATTGCTGGTGGGAATGCAATCTTGTGCAACCACTTTGGAAATCAGTGTGGTGGTTTCTCAGGAAATTCGGGATCAACCTACTCCTGGACCCAGCAATACCACTCCTGGGAATATACCCAAGAGATGCCCTATCATATGACAAGAGCATTTGTTCAACTATGTTCATAGCAGTATTATTTGTAATAGCCAGAACCTGGAAACAACCTAGAGGCCCTTCAATGGAAGAATGGATGAAGAAAGTGTGGAATATATACACATTAGAGTACTACGCTGCGGTAAAAAACAATGACTTCTCGAATTTTGCATACAAATGGATGGAAATAGAAAACACTATACTGAGTGAGGTAACCCAGACCCAAAAAGATGAACATGGGATGTACTCACTCATAATTGATTTCTAGCCATAAATAAGGGTCACGGAGTCTACAATTGGTGAACCTAAAGAAGCTAAGTAAGAAAGTGAACCCAAGGAAAAACATATAGTTATCCTCTTGGCTATGGGAAGTAGACAAAATTGCCGGGGAGAAAATTGGGATCCTGGGGGTGGGGTGGGATGGGGTAAGGGGACATGGGGAGAGAACAGGGAGAAGGGGAGAATGGGGTGAACTTGGGGAAAAAGGATGATTGGGATAAAGGAAGGATGGATAGGAGAGCACGGAAGCACAATTCTTAGTTAAGGGAGCCACCTTAGGGTTGGCAAGAGACTTGAACCTAGGGTGGCTCCCAGGAGCCCAAGGCGATGTCCCCAGTTGGTTCCTTGGGCAGCTGAGGATAGCGAACCTGAAATGACCCTATCCTATAGCAATACTGACGGGTATCTTGCATATCACCATGGAGCCGTCATCTGGTGATGAATGGAGATAGAAACAGAGACCCACACTGGAGCACTGGCCTGAGCTCCCAAGGTCCCAATGAGGAGCAGAAGGAGGGAGAACATGAGCAAAGAAGTGGGGACCTGGAGGGGTGCACCCACCCACTGAAACAGTGGGGCTGATCTATTGGGAACTCACCAAGGCCAGCTGGACTGTGACTGAAAAAGCATGGGATAAAACCGGACTCTCTGAACATGGCGAACAATGCGGGCTGATGAGAAGCCAAGGACAATGGCACCGGGTTTTGATCCTACTTAATGTGCTGGCTTTGTGGGAGCCTAGCCAGTCTGGATGTTCACCTTCCTAGATATGGACGGAGGGGGGAGGACCTTGGACTTACCACAGGGCAGGGAACCCTGACTGCTCTTTGGACTGGAGAGGGAGGGGGAGAGCAGTAGGGGGAGGGGGAGAAGGTTGGGAGGAGGGGGAGGGAAATAGGAGGCTGGGAGGAGGCGGAAACTTGTTTTTTTTCCTTTTCTCAATAAAAAACAAATTATTTTAACTCAAAAAAAAAAATCCTCCTAGAAGACAGGCACTCAGAAGGCTCTGTAGATGGTGAGGATGGAGTCCCTGAAAGACACCTCCTCTTGAGAGTCTTCAACTACAAGCGGGTCGGAGCTAGCTGGGCTGTAAGCCTTCTCATCTTCTCATTACAGAGAGCAGAGTCGTCAGGCTCAGCCAGGTCACCAGACTGAGGGAGTGGTTGAGGGATTCGCGAGGGGAGGTGTAAGAATTGTGGGAATGAAGGCGAACTGTAGATTTGTCATGTGTAGACCAAAACTCCGGGCAGGAAATAAAGCAAAATCCCATTCCGTTTTGACTATTTTGGCACTGTTGACGTCCTTCGTATGACTTTGTACTTCATCTGAACTTCTGAAAAAAAAAAATAAAGAGGACCTCACTGACAGAAAAAAATTTCATAGTGGGTGGATAATGTGATATGAGGCTAGTTCCTTAAATACTGTGGTTGGAATCTTAAATTTTTTTCATAAGTCTGAGTGATTTTTATTACCACTAATAACCCTTGTGGCTCTGAAGGCTAAAATAATTTGGGTAATCAAAATTTATGCTTTAGCAGGGAGGATGATTATCTGTAGATGAAAGAAAGGAAGTCCCTCTTTCCCCAACACTCTCTGCTATCTACACTGTGGGTGAATAGCTGCACAGAGCACTTGGTGGTCCATCCTGTGGTGGAGGTGGAGAGTCCATCCCTTGGGAAATGGCTTTGTTGGTGGCTGTGGCAATGACTGAGGCAAGTGACTGAGAAATTAGAAGCTATGCTCAGGAAAGGAACACATTGGAGACTTTGTGTAGCAGGGGAAAAGGGGGACCAAGGTACTTGCCATCCTCTTCGGAGAGTTCATTTCCCTGATGGCTGAGGTTTTTTTGTTTCCTCCTAAGATCATGGTACACAAACTGCCATTTATGATGGAGATCATCTTTCCTTCACTGTACTGTGTCTTGACATTTTTGAGGATCTGTCTCTCCATGTTCATTCAGAAGGGTAGCTTAAGAGTTTTAAATGTGGTGGAGAGAACAGAAATAAATGTTTGCTGGGCTTAATATGGATTCAATCAAAGACAGGGCTTTTTGTCTTTGAGTAAAAATGAGCAATTTCCGGTTTTGGATTTATATCAGATAGTTAAAATAAAACAATTAATAGCAGAGCCAGTAGAGTATGCAAATTTCTTTCATAATTTTTGATGAAAAAAGCACGTGATTTTTAAAATAAATTTGATTAAATGCATCAGGAACTTTTTTGTATAAAGGGGATAAGAAACTTACTCTTTCAGTTGAAAACTGTTTTATTTTTAAGAGGTTTCTGTCTCAGTGTTCTTCCACAATTTAGAAAAGTAATCTCAAAAATATTCTGAGCATGTAGAATGCTAATAATTTTATTATAAAATGTGCAAAAAGAGAATAGATATACACAATAAACAATCATTTTAATCATATTTTAAGTGTATCATTAATGAAATAAACCTTTGTTATGAATGTGAACAAACCTTGAATGAATATACTTAACTGACTTTTAAAATTTTGGTTGAAGAGTAAACCTATGAAGATAAGTCAGTCTAGATACACAGAGTGTACACTTGATGCTGTTTATGAGTTCTAGCCTTTCTTCACATAGCCAGTTTAATTTTTCTGAAATCCATTTGGACTCATTTCTGTGTCTGGGACATCAGTGACCTAGCAGGCAGACGTTTCTTTGTTATATTAACTCAAGGTTAAGGTACTCCCTTTGTCTAGTATGTAGCATGTCAGTCTAATAAAGAACTAAAAATTCCAGAGAAACTCATTTTGTAGATGATTTTAAAACTGATTTGGAAATTTTATTTCCATATTTCTAAAAGTATAAATATACATTTTAAAAGTAGGTGACAAATTATTTAATTTTGGCAGCAAAATGATAGGCTTCTTTTGTTCCCAGACATCTATTTTCCAAATGCTTTCTATATAGCTCAAAAATTTTTTGAGTATATATTTATGGTTCCCCATTTAAAACATGTCTCCTTTGCCCTGAGAGAACCAGTTTGTGCCACTATTTTTGAAAAATCTTTTTGAACGTGTCAAAATGTCAATAACTTAACAGCTAGCATTTATAAGGAAGGTTAAAAAATAAAATGCCTGTTCTTTTTCCAACATAATATTTTTATTGATTATTTGGGAATTTCACATAATGCACCCTGATCATACTCACTTCTCAGTCCTCCAAGGTCTGCCCCCTACCCTTGTGAATCCCCCATAAGAACAAATAAATGAACAAACAGCCCCCCAGCAAAAAAAAATGTACTGTTTGTGTTGCCCATATACTCATTGGAGCCAAGTCCTTAAAGACAACCGAGTCCTTTCCTCCTCACCAGAAACCATCTCTATCTATCTATTAATACCAGCAGAGACTGTGCACTGTACACAGTCAGCCAAAGGTGATTTTTTTTTGTTTTATGTTCGAGCATGTAAAATTTGCATCATATGTCTTGCCTTTTTTTTTTCTTCTAGGTTTATTTCTCTATGTCCGTAGTCAGGATTTTAGAGTCTTTCTCAGTCAAATCTGATTATCTCTAACTTTGAATGAATCCTTAGCCTTTCATTTCCTGTGGAAATAAAAACATAACCTCTTTCCTAAAGTAACATGTGTATAGAAAAATTAGAAGTTAACACATTTTGAAAACATATAAATTGATTTAATTTAGCAGCGTTCATAATCCAGTGTGTTTTAGCAGCCGTGGCTCCTTCCTCAGCAGTCAAAAAATTCAAAGACAGCACAACAGGATACGGTATCCAGGCTCCTGTGTATTTTTCATCTTTACATGGCTTTTTCTTTTCTCCCCCCCCCCTTTTCTTTTTTCTTTTTTGGTGTTTTTGAGACAAGGTTTCTCTGTAGCTTTGGTACCTGTCCTGGAACTCGCTCTTGTAGACCAGGCTGGCCTCAAACGCACAGAGATCTGCCTGCCTCTGTCTCCTGAGTGCTGGGATTAAAGGTGTGTGCCACCCCCGCCTGGCTATGACTTTTTTCTTTCTTTCATTTTTTTTTTTTTCGAGACAGGGTTTCTCTGTGGCTTTGGAGCCTGTCCTGGAACTAGCTCTTGTAGACCAGGCTGGTCTCGAACTCACAGAGATCCGCCTGCCTCTGCCTCCCAAGTGCTGGGATTAAAGGCGTGCACCACCACCGCCCGGCCCGACTTTTTTCTTATATATTACTTTATTCCCTTTTTTTTTTTTTTTTGATTTTTCGAGACAGGGTTTCTCTGTAGCTTTTGGTTCCTGTCCTGGAACTAAGGGCTTTATTTTTTTAAAACTATACTTTTAAATCTATGACTATATATGCTCTTTCTTTTCTCTCTCCCAAGCCTAAGTATATTTTTAGATGTACTAAGACATTTAGAAGTTTTTTTTTTCTGAATATGTCCTTTATTGAGCATCTGTAAACTTTTCTGTCTGTATAAGCAAAATTTAAATTGCTTTGTAACTTAGGTCTTGGTGTTCTGGTGGCTGGCTGGCTTCCCCCATCTCTGTTCTCATGGTGGAGGTGTATTTACTGCCAGCTCTGGGTGCCCTGTTTACCACCCCTATTCATTTTTACAGTGTACAGGATTATTCCACAGCAGGAAATGCCCTTATTTGAGGAGGGAACTTGTCATAGTGAGATGTGTGGTTTGAGGTGGCTTTCGTCCCTTGTAGTCGTCGTCGTCTTCTTCTTCTTCTTCTTCTTCTTCTTCTTCTTCTTCTTCTTCTTCTTCCTCCTCCTCCTCCTCCTCCTCCTCCTCCTCCTCCTCCTCTTCCTCCTCCTCCTCTTCCTCCTCCTCCACCTCCTCCTCCTCCCCCCTTCTTTTCTTCTTCTTTTTTTGATTGAGTCTTTCTATGCATCCCTATCTTGCCTGGAACTTGATATATAGACCAGGCTGACCTCCAACTTGTAGAAACCCGCCTACCTCTGCCTCCCACGTGCTGGTTTTAAAGACATGCACCATCACACCCTGCCTTAATTGATTAGTCCTGTCATTTCTGGTATCCAGGGTAACTACAGGAAAGAGTCACTCAGGAGAAAAAAGTGAAGGAGACAGAAACAGAGCCAAAGAGAGATGGCAGGCAGGTTGGTGACTGATGCTTTCCTTCAATAGGGTTAAAGATTACAACATAAATTTAGGAGAGAGGCATAAAACTTTGATTAGTTCTCTGCACTTTCTATCTATGATAACTGAGCCAGTTTGACAATGAGAGTTTAACTGATTTTTAAATAAATAAAATTGTATCTGAATACATATCTAATTCTCAAGCATATGTATAACACATATATTTAGACTTAAAGGTAGCTGAACCATATTCTTCAAGATGTGTCCTGTGACGTTTGACCTACACTGCTACCAGGTCACAAACACAGCTCTCAGCCCTTGGGAATGTTTGATGAAGCTGGGACAGGAATATTTGAGGTCCAGTCACTGCTCTGTAATCTGGAAAGTAAATGAACTGATTATCATTATCATGCTGGTTGGCCGAAACCCATTTATTCCAGTTTTCTCCATCTTTGTGACAACATTGTGGGATTGTTGATAAGAGCTTAGGAGTTTTCCTGGGGAGAGAAATGCTTTGGATATGTGTGATATTTCCTAGAAACTAGCATTGTTATAGGCTGTGCAGAAGTAGTTGATGGCTTTGGTGGGGGATTTGGGGAAGGCACAGCTTTCTCTGCAGTGAGGGTTAGGAAGGCCCTTCCTCTATGGGAACAATTTTATATTTGATGTTTTATCTCAGAACTCACAGTCCTATGCCTTTACTAGAGAAAACAATGAGTTCATTGTTTCGTTTTATATAAGGGATTCTGGTGGCTTTAATCAAGAGGCATTCTGTCGAGTACTTCCTTGAGAAGTGCTTGCTAGATACTTTTTATTTTCTCTCAGTGTTACACAGTCGTACAATCTGGAGCCAAAGTTTGATGGTATTTGTTAATTGTCTTAATGGTACTATTGCCACCAATTGCTTTGCTGCTTGCTTTTAAACTGGAAGAGACAGTGTAACTGACCTGCTTGGCAGGAATGAATATATTCCAAAGACACACATGTGGACATCTTTCTTTGACTTGACACTTGAAAGAATAGACTTCAAGGAATTATAATTAGCTCAGGAGTCTCCTTCTCAAAGGAATAGCTGAAGCTCTAGGGACAACCAGAGAAGGAATTTACATACTGGAGAAAGGCTTACTGTTTTTAGGTGACTTTGCAGGAGATACTCACCTTGCAAGAGAGATTTGGAACTGAAACAAGATGCACAGGGGTCAGGTATGAATGTCGCTTGCCTTCCATTTAAAACCTTCCTTTGTATCAGGACCTCACTGATGTGTTTAGGGGTTTAAAATTGCATCTCTTTGTCTCTCTTTCCAGTGCAGACACATTGAATGAATTTCTTTTCTGCTTTTCACCGTTAATTTGGGTCTTTGAATGGGCTTATCAAAGACAGGTGGCTGAACCTGCCTTGTTGGGGCATAAGCTGTGCCCCCAATGTGTGGTATCAGCAATCACTACCAATTACTTATTGGCTTAGGAACTTATGAGCACTAAATAGCATGTGCCGGAAGCAAATTTCAGGCTATTGAATTCCTACTATGTAAGATGAACCCGTCACCCTGCTTCACTCCAACCCTACTGTCTACCCATAGCTCTAGCTCCCCCATTTTTTCTGTTAGTCTTTTCTTTTTCTTTAAAAGATATTTAATTGTATTACTTTTAAATTGTGCATGTGTTTGTGTGTCTCTGTGTGGGTGTGTTCACGTAAATGCAGTACTCAAGGGAGCCAGAGACACTGGATGGTCCTGGAGCTGCAGGTACAGGTGACTGTGAGACCCTGATACAGGTGCTGGGACCTGAACTCCAGTCCCCTGGGGAAGCAGTGCACCCTCCCAACTGCTGAGCTTTCTGTCCAGCCCCATGTGCTATTTTCATAATTCTTTTGACTCAATAGTAAAAGTTAACATTTATTAGACTGTTAACACACCACAGATCCAAAGCATTTTCTGTGTTTATTATTGTTTTCACACTGTGGCTATTTCTACAGTCCTTTGTAAGATTTATTTATTCATTTATTTGACCATGTATACATATCACAAAGTAAACATTCAGATTTTGGTGTTCCTTCTAGTAGGCCCAAACATATGAGTATCTTCTCAGTTTTAGTTTCGGGTAGAAATTTCCCCCCAGACATGCTTCAGTCTGACTTGCTTGCTGTCTGAGTCTGCTATGTAATAGTCTTAGTTGACAGTTTTGAAACCCTGACTTCCAAATACTGATGACATCTAGATTGTGACTTTTGTTTCTTGGCTTAGAGTCTCACATTGATGCTTTACAATCTCCCGTAAGCTCCCAAAGAAAGCAGCACAGGAAGTAAACTCAGAGCCTGAAAGGATGGCTATGCTTATCTATTACAGCTTTGGAAATATATTACACTTAGCGTTGAAAACTCAGGCTCTCTTGTACTGATAATTTGTTTATGTGTTAGCAGATAAAGCTTGCCTATAAATCAGAGTGCAGAGCTAAGCCACTAGAGGACGAGGAGTGGTGGCACACACCTGTAATCCCAGGAATGGAGAGGCAGAGGGATCTCCGTTAGTTCAAGGCCAGCCAGAGGACTCCCGTGGAAAGTCACCATAGAGAACAAGGTGTGGTGGCTCCCAATTGTAATCCCAGCTTCTGAGCCTGAAGCAGGAGAGTTTCATGCCATGCTGAACTGAAAAAAAAAAAAGACAAAATATAACACCATACAAAAGTACTTTTTAGTATCACAATTCATGTCAAATTTTTTCCTGATTGAAGTGTCAAGTTTTTTTTTTTTTATCATAACAACTACAGCAACATTTGGTAGAAATAAAAGCAGCCATTATGTTTTTGAACACTCAAATTGGGTTCAGCAAATCAATCATGGACCTTATCAAGTACCTCTGGGGTGCTGAGGATATAGGTAGAGCTCCCACTTTCAAGGCATCCACATGGGATAGGAATAAGGCACGTTATAACATTATACTATTATCAAGAGTATCAGGAAGGTCTCTGTCAGCGGCTGAGAGTGATATAAACTGTGGGAATTCAGAGGACTGACAGCAGTCCCAGTTCATGGACATTGTGGGATTTCCAGGTCCTTTTGTGACTTGTTTATATGAAATATCCGAGTGTTAAAAACCTGCACCCCACTGCTAAAGTACCACCGTGAGGAAAAGAATAAAATCATTCTAAACATTGAGGTGCACCTAGAAAGTCTGCATTTCAATCCCAGGTCTAGTACTTACTAGTCACGCGTGATCTTGGAGCAAGCATTTAATCTATCCGAGCAGCGCTTCCTCTGCAGTATGGCTGAAGTGGTCCTGCACAGAACTGTGAAGCAGAATGAGATAAATCAGCAGAAGCGATGGGTGTCAGAGGCTGACGGGAATATGCAAGCAATTCCAGCTGACCTGGTGAGTAGGTCCGGTTCTGACTTTGAAGGGTATTCTGACCTGTTTAGTTGGAGCTGTGACTCTGTAAGTGCAGAAGTGCCGCTGTCTGCACTTAGTGATATATTGCTATTCCATCTCCCCATGCCCAGCTATTGCATCAATAGCAGGCTTTGAAAGGTAGATTTGCGTTTGCAAGACCTAAATTCCTTAGCATCTATGCTTAGCATAATTACTTACAGTGGTTATCTGCAATTCCTTCTTTGGTGTGTCCTTGGTCATCACACAGACACTTTCTGGACTCTTTCCCAGATTTTCTCCTAAGGAGAAGCCAGCTGAACCATGTATTATTTCTATCTTCTTAAAGATGACTTCATCATTATAGTGGCTTTTCCTACTAAACATCCTTAATGAGATAAGACAGTTATTGCCTAGGCAATTTAGGGCAGCGTATTCATGATACAGTCTTGGTTTTACCTTATCCTATTTAACCAAATTACAACTTCAGTCTCTGCTCATTCATCTCACCCTCGTGATTTCAGGAAGGTATTTAAATTGCGCTTTATACTCCTATGATATTCAAATCATATTTACATATTTTCTCATTTTAACACATTTTATTTATATTAGCTATATCTACTATATCAATCTCTTCCAAGATGAGATTCTTCTAAAAGAAATTCAAATGTACTTTTTATTGTTAATTGACACATAGTAATTGTATGTATTTATGAGTACAGTGTTGCACTCCAGTGAAGGCATAGAGTGTATAGAGGCTGGATCAGGGCAATCGACAAGCTTATCATCTCAGACATTTGCCGTTTCTTTGTTTTGGGAACTCTACTTGTTATTTTGAAAAATGTACTTAATTGCATCACCCATAGTTACTCCACCAGGCTCTAGAACAGAAGTTACTCCACCTATACCATTATCCGACTCTACCATTGTACCTGCTCTGCTGTACTCCCAACAAACCCTGGCATTACTACAGTCTCTACTGCTCTGAGGTCATTGATTTAGCCTCCATATGACAGTGAGAACATGCAACATTCATCTTTCTGTGTTCCTCAACATAATATCCCCCAGTTCTAGCCACCTTGTTACAAATGATAGTATTTTCATAACTGAATATAATCCTCATGTACATTTCTCTTATCCATGCATACATCCTTGGATATGTAGGCTGATTTCATATCTTGCCTGTTGGGACTAACTGATTCTCCATCTTGCTTGTTGTGACTTCAGTGAGTTTTCAAATACAGATAGTTCTTTGCTATAATGACTTTATTTCTTCTGGATATATGACCAGTAGTAGAATTTCTCAATTTGTAAGTCAGTCTTAGGTCTACTTTTTCTCTTTGTGGTCATCCTCATTTATTGACGTCTATAGTCTCACCAGCATTAAGATAAGGGTCTGTTTGATAATAGCTATTTTAACTGGGATTAGATGATCTCTCACCGTGGTTCTGGTAGGCAGTTTCCTAATTATGATTGGCACTGAGCGATTATCATTTCTTGTTGGCCTTCTGCGTATCTTCTCTGGAGAAATGTTTGTCCAGGTCATTTTCCCACTTATAAATAGAATTATTTTTACTACTTTTGATGTTGAGTTGTTTGAGTTCACTGCATATTCTAAAAATGAATCTCTCATCATACAGATTATTTGAAAATACCTTCCTCTCTTTTTCAGGTTGTCTATCATTATGCTTCTTTTGCTGTTTATAAGCATTTTAGGTTCCCACAATCCCAATTGTCAGTTTTGTTCCTCTGCCCGTGCTTTTGGGATATATTAAAAAGAAAAAAATCTTTGCCCAGAGCACTATCAGGAAAGCATTTCCCCTAGGCATTTCTTCTCATCACATTTTATGTAAGTGACTGTACATTTTTCAGTTGGCTTTTGCATTTTGTGTGTGAGAGTCATTTGCTTCTGTTCTTCGCTACATGAATATCTAGAATTCTCAACACCATTACTAAGGGAAAGTTTCATCCCTGCTGCTGCGTATTATTGCTGCCTGTGTTCAAAGTCAGTTTGTCATAGATGCATGAATAAATTTCTGGATTCTCTGTTCTATTCCACTGATCCAGGTACCTCCTGTCTTCATGTTGATACCATGCTATTGATCATAGGTATGACGCTTTGTAGTATATTTTAAAGCCAGTTACTATACCGTCTCCACTTTTTTTTCCCTCTTAGGATTACGTTGACTCTTCAGTGTCTTTTGGTTTCCATAAAATGTCTATAAAATGCCTTTCTTCCCAGTTTCTGTAAAGAATGTTCCTTGTACTTTAGTAGAAATCACATCACTTATGTAGATCACTATATAGTTTACTATATTGATTACTATAGATCACTATAGAGATAATATATAGCTAGCATGGACATTTTAATTATATTAGTTCTTGCAAACTGTGGATAAGCAATGTTTTATTTTTATACTCTTTTCAGTTTCTTCTCATCATTGTTTGGTAATTTTTATCTTGTTCATTTTTTTATGAAGCAAACTTAATTTTTATTAAGAAATACTTTTAGGGGCTAGAGAGAAGGCTCAGCATGAAGGAGGACTTGCTGCTCTCGCAGACATTCTGAGTTCAGTTCCCAGCACTGTGTTGTGTGGATGGTAATCACCTGGTAACTTCAGCTTCAGGGATTCTGATGCCCTCTTCTGGCCTCTTTGGGCACCCACACATGATTGGTACTCACATACACAGACAGACAGACAGACATAGGCACATAAAAATCTTAAAAATAGTTTTAATATGGATCAAAGCATGGTCAGAGATGCAGATAGCAAGACAGAAGACTAGGAGACGAACTCAAAGCATGGCAAAGTCTCCGTAGGAGGGTCTCACAATTCACAATGGCCACATGGATGATTTTGGTGGGTGGTCTCTAAGGTTATATTGTTGAACAAGCTTGCAAAGACCCCCCCCCCACTTTTAGAAAATGAGATCACGGAAGGGTTTCTGAAGTAAACGAATAGGATTTCAAAGCTACAAGATAGAAATAGATCAAAATGGTCAAAATAACCTCAATTATATATAGTTTACAAAGAAGTAAGGAATATATTTGACAATTGACCCGATTTAGAATCTTGTCTGTGAGATGTCAATAAGTACTCATTTATGGCTGGGGATGGGGTAAGGTGAACCCCAAAGGCCATGTATTAAACAAGGTTTGTTGTTATTTTGACATTATTCATTGAAATATCCCTATAACAAAGGAGTGTTACCTCTGTGTGGACAATCTTCACAGCAAATTTTGTTATTTGTTCTGCGATTTTTAACTCTGAGCTGGTGAAAGATTGCCAGACCCAGACTACAAGTTATTCTCCCTCCCCATGTCTCCCTAGTTTTCTTTACCTTTCTATCCTGTCTTCAATTCCTTAGTCTCAAAGTTGGTGCTGGCTGATGATCCATTTTATGACTTGTCTTCAGTGCTAAACAGGGACACGAACCCTGCTTATCCAGGCATCAAAAATCTTGGCTTGCCTGATGTAATGGGCACGAGGAGGTGTGACATTAGACACTGGGTCTTTATCCTTTGGAAATCTGGAAGAGAGCCTTTTATTACATGGGAGCTCGAACCACGTTAACAGCGAACATGCAGTATGTTGTTTTTACTAATCCTAAAATGAACACCACACACAGGAGGCCTTGTCCTCACCCCAAGTTGTCTGCAGACTGTCATGGCAATAAACCACTAAAATCTGAGGCACAACCTCACATCGCTTTCATTTAGATATGCAAATCTTGGAAAACTGAGGACACACTGCCCAGCTGCCAGGTATGTAAGCACAGTCCTGTATTCCAGTAGTGGCATGTGTTCTCCCTTGTGCTGCTGTCTTAGTGTCAAGGGCCACCTGGTTCCAGAGGGTGGCTATCTTCATGTTGACTTTGAGTTTAAGGGCAAGAGCTATTGGGCTAGAAAACAAAAAGAAACAAAACATCCATACTGCTGGTTCTGTACAGATGGAAAATAAGATTTTTCTCATTGATTCTATACTATACCATTAGGAAATTATATTTGTAAATATACTTTTATAATGTATACACTGTTGACATATATACTTTATGTCAATATAAAATTATATATAGATATACTTTTATATTATATATGCCATTTATACTTCAATAGATCCCTAAAAGACTTAGAGTAGTAGTTATGAGACTCACTTCTCTTGGGTTCATAGACTTATGTCACAAAACTGTAAGATGCAAAATTTGCTACAATCTCCAGATTGATTTTCATTCCCCTTTTTCTTTTCTGCCTTTTGAAGAAGGCATAAAATGTGCAAAATTCTATTGAGAGTAACAAAGGAAAGAGATTGGATTGTTCTGCACAGTATCACATCTATTGTTTGTGCTTCGGTCTATGTTTTCCCTAAAAGTCATTTAGAAGAAGCTTTAAAATGAGATTTCTTTTACAGCTTTGAGGGCAGGAATGATTATAATATGGGAAGGAAGGTGAGGGAAGTCAAGATTCTGAGAAAATTTTTAAATGAAAGGAATATATCCACTGAGAGGGTGACATCATGCTGTTACCCAAGGGATCTGACGTGAGTGGGGAAGATATTGTTCTTGTTCTCAAGGTTGCTATGACCTAGAGGGAAATTAAGAAAAGGTTTGGCTGTCACTGGAAGACACACAAAGCTACATTTTCCTGATGTGTTTCCCCTTTGAGTTCTTCTGAACTAAGGCACATCCAATATGAAAAATAATTATTTCCAAAGCTCTTATCTGAGAGAGCATATTAACATTAAAGAGCATATCAAAATACTGTCTCAGAGGTAGGAGTAGAGAAGGCAGAGATCAGTTTGGGCAACAGGGAAATAGCAGATAACTATAAACAAGAGGGCAGGGGTACTCCATAAACCACAGAGGGCTAATGTTGTCTTTCTTTTAATGTCCAGTCTCTAGGTCCATATTCCCTGAATAGAAACATCAGCATCACCCATAGATAGACTTGATTACCCATTGTCAGTATTTCTTTCTAAGTGACCAGTTCTTCCAAGTCCATGAATATCATTTAATTGCATGTTAACTCCTTTCAGGGAAGACAGGCTCTCAACACTTAGAGTTCATTCAGTTGTGTGTTTGTAAGGAAAGTTGTCTAGCTGGTGTCTCTTTGGTAGACAGACTAGACCTGTAACATACAGATGAGGAAGGGTAACACAATATACTGTATGAATTTTTCTCATTCTAAAATAATTATTTTTTTACATTTTACTTATTTGTGTGTGTGTGTGTGTGTGTGTGTGTTTCTGTGTGCTCACGTGTACACAGGTGGAGGCAAAGAACAACCTTCATGGTTTGTTTTTCTTCTTCTGCCATGTAGATCCTATTCTGGGGATGGAACTCAGTCATCAGTCTGGGTAGCAAGCACCTTTACCTGATGAGACATCACTAATCCATTTCTTTCAACTTTTGAAAGGTGGCATGAGTTAGTTTTGAAAAATCAAATTAGCTAGATGTAGTGGCTTGAACGAGAATGGTCCTGATAGACTCATATACTTGAATGCATGGTTCCCTGGTAGTGGAAATGTTTGGGAAGGATTAGGATGTATGGTTTTGTTGGAAGAGGTATATCACTAGGGGGCGGGTGTGCTTTGAGATTTCAAAAGACTGTGCCAGGTCCAGACTTGCTCGCTCTCTCTCTCTCTCTCTCTCTCTCTCTCTCTCTCTCTCTCTTCTATGGGTCAGGATGTAAAGCTCTCAGCTACCGCTACTGTACCATCCTCCCTGCCATGATCCTCATGGACTAACCCTCTGAAATGGTAAGCAAGCCCCCAATTAAATGCTTTCTTTATAAGGGTTGGCTTGGTTGTTGTGTCTTTTCACAGCAATAGAACAGTAGCTAAGATCCCAGATGAAAGTCAAGGTTTACAAAATGTATTTTAAAGACCTAAGAAACTGGATGGCATAAAAAAGATTGGAAAATACATTCATTACTATTACTATTACATTATTATTATGAGTCAGCTGCCATATATTTTACACAAATTCTCTATTTCAAAATTATTTTTTCCATGTAGTTTTGTTTTGTTTTTAGCATATGTATGTTTTGGTAAATATAATGTAAATACATTTATCATCTAAACACTTTCTGTACTGAGGCATGTAAATTCTTGCTTGACTCAAGATCCAGAACACTGATGTGAAAACAAATTTGTGTAAGCTAGACTGGTATGACAAGGTAGTTTTAAAATCTTAGATTTGCTAACTGGCACATTTATTGTTCTCTGTTCTATTTAGCATTGGTTTCTGAAAAGAGAGACACCGGGATTGGTCATCAGATGGATTACTTCCAGTCCTGGAAAGCCTTCTGTTAGGAATTTGTCTTGTTTTATGCCTTAACAGGTCTGGTGCAATGAAAATCTTCTATCCACTTTGGTTTGCTTTGTGAGAACCTCAAACCCACACCATCCCTTATGTAGTCAGGCCTTTCCTTTGCATTTTCTAGTCCAATTCTGTTAGCTCACCACTATCTTCAGAATGGTGCATGTCTGGGAAGTGGCTGTGTTGGGGTAGATGTAATGATCTGGTAAGTGAGACGTTAAAAAAAGTAAAAAAAAAAAAAAAGGAACACGAATTTTCAAGGTCAAAGGTTGTCTTAGTTAGGGTTTCCATTGTTGCAATGAAACACTATGACCAAAAGGTAAGTTGGGGAGGAAAGTTTTTATTTGGCTTACACTTCATATCACTGTTCATCATCAAACAACAGGACCGGAGGCAGGAGCTGATGCAGAGTCCATAGAGGGACATGGCTAACTGTCTTGCTTTCATGGCTTAGCTCAGCCTACTTTCTTATAGAACCCAGGACTCCAGTCCAGGGATGTCTTCACACATAATGGGTTTGGTCCTCCCACACTGATCCCTAATTAAGAAAATGCCTTACAGTTGGATCGCATGGAAGCATTTTCTCAATCGAGGCTCCTTCCCTTCTGATGACTCTAGCTTGTGTCATGTTGATATAAACCTAGCCAGTACAAAAGCAGTCTAGGCTATGCCCCAACCATCACCTCGCTTCATCATGCTGTTTGTTCATGGAATGCTCCAAAGCAATAGAAAAGTGATGCTAGCCTGCAGGGATGTTTTAGCTGATTACCGTTAGCAGGCCACTGTAGTTTCAATATTATAAAGTGCGTGATTATCACTCTCTATTTACTAAACTTTAATTTCCATTCTATAAAATGATGCCAGAGTTATAATGATTACTATGAACTTCTCAGGAATATTTTTAATAATTAAAGTGATTACATCCCAAGGAGTAATATAGATAGAAAATGCATAAAGATATCTTTAATGAATAATTTAATGTATCAGTTTTCATTGTCCTTGAAAAACAAATTAGCAAGATGCAATGAACTTCAATTTATCATTTTAAGCGTTGTTTCTTGAAAGGCACTATAGTATTATCTTCAGGAACAAATGTAAGATTAGGCACCATTCTATGTACCCAGTGATAGAATGCATTTTTGTTTTTAAAGTCACAAGGTTTATAATTGAATATAAAGCTCAAAAGATAGGCTAAATTAAAAAGTGTTGTTATGTGGGAAGTTACCACTTTATGGACAGAATTCTTTTTTTGGGACTATTCTAATGAGTGTAAGTTCCCATTGTTAAGTAAGATGTTTCTTTTTGCTGTTATGAATTGGTGTCATTCTGTTTATATACACTCATATTGTCAACTTGACAGAATTGTGAGTCATCGAGGAGAAGGGCGTCTGGGGTGCCTGTGGGGAATTCTCTTAATTGCATTAGTTTAGGGAGAAGATTGTCCACTGTGGGCAGCACCATTCAGTGGCTGGAGTCTTAGAGAGGCAGCTGACGACCAGCAGCATGAATTAACCCTTATGTTTCTTTACTGGGGATGTGATGTGACCAGATACTTCCAAGTCTTCCCACCTTGGCTTCCCTGCTGTCATGGATAGCACCTTGAATTGTGAACTAATGCAAACCCTTTCTCCCTTACATTGCTTCTGTCAGGGTACATTGTCATAGCAACAGAAAAGAAACTAAGACGTTGCTGAATCAAGCTTATGGTGTAACCAGTCTTTTTTTTTTTGAATTTTTTTGAAATATTATTTAGGGCCTATATTTGGCTGTATATAAGAGATCCTCTTATTCACAATTACTAGATAAGAGGAAAAATGTTTTCCTCTTGATTTATAAAGATCTTATCATGGGTGGAAGGTATGATTTTGGCATTCTGCCTATGCCTCAGTGGGTCATCAGGGGACCCATTTTCTGTATTGTGATGCAATTATTCCTGATTTGTTAGCCTTACTAGTGTTGTTGGATGACACTTGCTCTTATATAACAGCACAGGCATTAGTGTGAAGGTGCAGTAGGGACGTGGGATGTATTCCTTCCTTCCAAAACTGTGTCTGCAGAATCACGCTCACCACTTCCCCTCTGCTGTGAACTGGAATAGTAGCCATGGCAAGCCCATATATAAACGGTCACCAAGGCGGCAGTATTGTGAAGTGCTATGGACCACTGTAGGATGGGACTTAGTAGGAAGCCCTTTGGTTATTCTTTTTATGCCTTGCAAGAGACTGTGAAAGCTCAGCTCTGTCGGTTTCCGTATTTCTGAATCTTCCACTCTTGCTCTCCCTTCCTTTGTCTCTCTCACACAGTCACACACACTCTGTTCTTGGTTTGTGATCTGAATGTTCATTCTACCATATACTCCAGACCTTATGAGCATCCCTCACTAGGCTCTGAAACAAAGAGATTATATAATCTTGTACTTGAAACTCCAGGACTGTGAGCCAAAACTCTCCATGTCTTCCTTCATAAACTGCCTGGGCCATGTATTTTGTTACAGTGACGGATGTGAGCTCAAACACACACATATGCTCAAATCCCAGGGACTAGAACTTGGTCTCATGGCATTCCTTGCTGCAAGGAAAACTGAAAAATAATTTTTTTCATAGTTACATCCCCAGCAAAAAATTGAAGGGCTCTTTTCAGTGCCAGAAATAAAAAGATGCTGAGAAAGGTGGCTTCTGTAGGAGCTGCATGTGGTGTAAGGTTGCATAAGCTCATGGCCCAGCAGGGAAAGCGTTGTAACAATTGCTGTAATAGCTGACTTTAGCATTCTACCAAGCACGGGACTGTCTCTTCCATTCTATCCTAGCATTAGCCTCCAGTACCCTCTTTTCTCCCTGGGTTTTGGAATTTCAAGACTTGATTTCTCTGAGTAACAGTCCTAGCTGTCCTGGAACTCACTTTTTAGATCAAGCTGGCCTCAAACTCACAGAAATCTGCCTGCCTCTGCCTCCTGAGTGCTGGGATTAAAGGCATGTACTTCCATACCCAGCCTCCAACCATATATTTAAGAATACTGCCTTGCTTCTCTCTTCCTTAGCTCGACAAACTCTATCCTACTTTCAACCTTTCCCTTTTAGTCATTGGGCAGTCCATTTGTCTGTCTTCGTCCTGCATGACGAGAATGACTTCAGCTCACAGGTCACAGAGGGCCACCTGAGATCTAAACAAGTAAAGCAGGCCAGGGGTGCCATGGGCTGTGGCAGGTTACAGGGTGCATACCCTGTTACCAAGGGGAAATCCCTCTGGGAATAATGACATCCCACATCCCAGGTCATTTGATTACATTTATTTTTACATTAATTATCTGAGAGCCTGACGTCTCAAGGTTAACGTTCCCTGATCTTTATGTGTTAATAAGTGGCTCAGACCTTGAAGAAACAGTATGATGGTATGTAACCTGTTCTTACTGCTTCCCTCGGGCAGGCATTTTACAGGCCGAGCCATAGGCCAGCTGAGTGTAGCTCATGGGGACTCATCTTTAAAGCCATCCCTAGTTGATATTTTCCTAACAGAATCTTCTCAGTCATTCAGTGACTGCAACTGTTTGCTTCTACCTGGTGGAATAGTGCCCCAATTTTCCACTGTGCTTCCTAATTCTCTAAGAGTTTCTATGCATGTTGGCTTATTGACCTGAAGTTTGGCAGAATCCACCACTGTTTTTATATGCAAAGAAATTAAAGCCATCCTTGCCTGAAAGGTAAAACAACAAAAAAAGAAGCGGTAGAGGTGGATCATGGAATAGCAGCCACTGACTCTTTGCCCAGGGCACTTCCTTTTTGCTCCAGTATTTAGAGCTCTGTGGATAGTTTAAATCTATAATATACTGGGAAATCTCAGCAGTAAAGCCCTCAAGAAGGTCTTGAGAATCATTAAAAACTCATTTCAGTTTTCTGAGATGAAAACATTCTTGCGCTGTTTTGTCAAAAAAGGTGAGGGGATTTGGGCTCAGTCATCATGGGAGTATTGTCAGTTTCAGACTAGCTTTCTTGTCTTGGTATTTACCAGGCTGACACACTACTCACTGGGATTGTACAGGATCATTGCTATTCTCTGTTGTGGTTCTAAATGTAGAATTTTCTTTGCCTTGAGAAATCATTTTTAACTATACAGTGTCTCGTGTATAATGACAGCTGTTGTTGATCCAGAAAAGAGAAAATAAGGCTTGGTTTTGCATATAATAATTGTGGGAGGCTTGTATGATCGCAATAGATGATGTGAATATTTGGAGGAAGTTAAAAAGGAAACTGATGTGTATATACACACCAATGCCCCCAAACTGAAGAATGCAGAAGAGATACCCTCATCCAATTTTCCTTGTGAGTAGCTTCCGAGGAGAAGACTTGCAGTAAACAGTTTATCTGAGAAGTGTTCATAGCGAGGGGAAAGGGTAGAAGGGATGAAAAAGTAAAGGTTTTTAAAGGGGCACTGTTGAATTGGTCTCACTGTGGGCAATTACAGATCTTATTATTAGTACACAGGAGACTCAGAATGATCTCTTCAAAGACTGGCGTGGGAATACATTTGACCATTGACTTCTATATTCCCCAGTTGGTTTTCAGACATCATGTGTGGTATCACTTCACACTGGTGTCAGAGAAGTTCTGGGGCATATAGATGAAAAGGTACCAGCGGGACCACAGACTTGACCTATGGAGCCAAACTGTAGAATAAGAACTGCACACAATGATCACGATTGGCATAGCTGTAAGCAAAGGTGAAGCCGAGCGTCTGCGAGGCCGTGCAAAAGAGACATCAGGTGCAGTAGCTAGGAAACAAAACCAGTAGCCTCTTATTTAACTTCTTTTGTCTTTAGTCTTAGGCTTTTACGACATGTAATTCTCAATAATGCAGTTTTGCAGTTTCTCAGTTTATCAAGATTATATCATTTCTGTTCTAGCTTAGTTGCTTGTGCTAAAATGCCCATAGCTGGAGCTTGAGGCGGCTGGTCCCGGTGCATGCACAGTCAGGAAGCAGAGTGAGGAGTGCTGGAGCTCAGCCTGAGTTTCTTTCATTCCCTTCAGGAGCCCAGCCCATCACATGGTGCTGCCCACAGGTGTGGTACCTTTTCCCCCGGATCAGTTAATCTTACCTCGACCGTCCTTCACTGCTATGCTCAGAGGATTGTCTTCTAAAGTAATTCTGGATCCTGGAAAGTTGACAGTAGGAATCCCCACACACTCATCCCTCTAGTTCACTATAATTTTCAGTTAATTTCTTGGCAACGACGTAGTTTTAAATATCAAATTTGTTATTTTATTAATTTCAATCATTTACTTTAATGTCTTGTTGTTTTGTCCGTATCAATGTTTTCTACACCCTTCTCTATCTGCCTCTTTCAATTGACAGCTGTAATATTATTTTTGTATAAGCAGGGTTATATATTTTTTGCATTGTTTTGCACCCTCAATTTAAAACAAATCCTCGTTTTATAGTTTGGTTATGAAAGTTGAGGACAAGCAGCATTTAAATATTTTGCTTATGCAAAATTCTTCTGTATAAGTTCAGGAAAATACTAGGAGTATCTCTTTTCCAAATGATCCCAACTCATGGCCTTTTACAACACGTAAAAGAACATTACAGTTTACATGTGAAATGTTCCCCTTAGGAGCATGTATTTGAGTATTTGCTTCTCAGCTGATGGTATTATTTGGGAAGGTTGAAAACCTTTAGAAGCTGGGCCTAGCTGAAAAACCTGTGTTCCTGGGGGGTTGATCTTGAAGGTTACTTCCTGGCATCACTTCCTGTCTGATCTTTCTCTGCTTCTTGATGCACCCAGGTGTGAACAAACAGCTTATACTCCCATCATCATGGAGACCAGCTCATCTTGCTACCAGGACTTTTCTTCCGTGTGGGCCTAGCTGAAAAACCTGTGTTCCTGGGGGGTTGATCTTGAAGGTTACTTCCTGGCATCACTTCCTGTCTGATCTTTCTCTGCTTCTTGATGCACCCAGGTGTGAACAAACAGCTTATACTCCCATCATCATGGAGACCAGCTCATCTTGCTACCAGGACTTTTCTTCCGTGATAGGACATAAGCTCTTATCTTAGTTACTGTTCTATTGCTGTGAACAGAGATCATGATCAATGAAAATTGTAGAAGAAAGCACATAACTGAAGACTTGCTTACAGATTCAGAGTGTCATTTCATAAACATACTGTTTGGGAATGTGGGGAGTATGGGAAGCATGTTGGCATGACACTGGAACAGTAGCTAAGAGCTCACACGGTCTGTAAGTTGCAGAACCTTCTCCAATGAGGCCACACCTACTCCAACAAAGTCTCACCTACTCCAACAAGGTCTCACCTACTCCAACAAGGGGTCATATTTACTAATCCTTCTCAAACAGTTCCATAAACTCGAGTCTCTGACATTTAAAACAACTTACATTTAAATTTGATCTTTGGTTGAAAACTTCCCATCAGCTTAATTCTGCCATAGCTTGGAAGCAGTGATCTCTGAACACCACCTGACAGATGGACCCAGCATGCTCACTGGATGCTGTGAACTAGTCACAGCTCTTGTGCTTAGTAAGTTATTAAAGACTAAAGATTGGAGACTGGATACTTTCCTCTTAGATTTGTTCTTTGGTGCCTTTTTTTCCTGGGGTGGAGTTACAGATTCTTGTGAACCACCTGGTGTGGGTTCTGGGAACCAAACTTGGGTGTTTGGGAAGAGCTGTATCTGCTCCTAATTGCTGAGCCACCTCTCTAATCTCTGCTTATTAGTTTTTATGCTTAGTAAATCTGACTGGTACCTGGTTAGCTCATTTAGTTCAAAGATTTATGAATCTTAGTGAATTCAGATCATTTTCTTCCTCTACTATTCCTTTTTTCCCCTATAAAAATATAGTATAGAGCCAGTATTTGGACAACTGTTGGAACATGTTTCAAAAGTAGAGTCGTGCGAGGGAAATTCTGAGAGCTTGTGAGAAAACAAGACTATAGTCTTATGACTTCAGTTTCTCCAAAACATGAAATTGTTCTTGGAACTTGTTTTTATGCACTTCCCAGCTAGCAAATAGTAGTCAGTCAACTTCACCTGAGGTTATTCATGTGCCTCTATGGTAAAACAAATTTTTTCTACATGCAGCTTGTCTTTGTGAATATACACTTTATTCAGGTGACTTTTCTTAGCCCTCAGAGAATAAATTGTCTTATGCTCTGAATAAAGTTGGCTATTTCATGAGACTTTAGGCTGCCTCAGTTTTAGGCCCACTCTTCCAGATTCATGCCACGAACACGAGTGGTAAACAGTCAATCAACCAGAGCATTCCCAGTTGGCTTACATAATGTCAGGAGATGGTTTGTTTGATATATTTGCTGGGACCATGTTTTGCTGCTGCCTATATGTGTATGTAGGAAAGTCTGTGGTTTGTGGTGCATAGTTTTCATCCATAGTCTCTTTCTTACTTCTTCTGTTATTCTTGGATTCTTCAGAAATGAGTCAAAAATATTGAAACCTCCCCTTTTCAGAGCCTCTGCTGAAACATACTCCTCACTTTAATATCTTTTCAACAGCCAGCATGCTTTTCCTCAGTTTTTGTCCTTAAATTTAACTTGGGACTGGAGAGATGGCTCAGAACTTAAGAACTGGTTCTGCTCTTGCAGTTGGAACTGCAAGGGTTCAGAGTTCAGTTCCCAGCGTGCACAGTAGTTGCTGACTTACAATGGCTATAATTCCAGTTCTAAGGGATCTGATGCTCTCTTCTGAGCTCCACTTGCACCTGTATACATATTTGGACATAGCCCTTGTCTTGGGGTTTCTACTGCTGTGAAGAGACACCATGACCAGGGCAACTCTTATAAAGGAAATATTTAAGTGGGGTGACTTGCTTACAGTTCAGAGGCTCAGTTCATTATCATCATGCCTGGACATGGCGGAGTGCAGACAGACATGGTGCTGGAGTTGTAGCTGAGAGTCCTGCATCTTGAAGTCAGCAAAAAATTGACTGAGACACTGGGCAGTATCCCAAGCATCAGAAACCCCAAAGTCAGTCCCCACATTGGAATACTTCCTCCAAGTAGGCCATACCTACTCCAACAAAGTCACAATTCCTACTAGTGCCACTTCCTTTAGGATTATGGGGGCCGATAACATTCAAACTACCACCCCCAATTTCACACTGTATGTATAACTAGAAATAAAACTAATGTCTTCTTTTTTTAAAAGGAAATTTAACCCTTTAGCTTGCTTGTGGTTCTGTTCCTATGTATTTCTCTTTACTTGCTTGGTTTAATTCCATCTTCTAGTCCTTCGGGTTTATTTTGATGGCATCTTCTGCTGAAGCTTCAATAACACTGATTTACATTTTTCTTTAAATATTTTAATACAAACCTGAGCCTACATTTTTTTACTTAAGGTTTGACTTGGTAACTTAGATTTTTATAGCAGATTTTCATTATAAGCTAAATAATGGAGTTACCAGTATTCACTCCTGAGAGAAAGAAATGTAATATTTACAAAAGTAATCAATAATTTTTCCCCTTTTCATACATATTGTATTAAAAACTTTCCTTTCTCATTTGAAAGATTTGATAGTCTTCTCACATATGGGGAAATTTTTGATTTATGAATCCAGTGTACAAGGAGAGAAAAATGTAAAATTAAATGGCAGTGTTGTATAAAAGTTGCTATTATGTGGCGGGACTGCTTTTCTGTCAGTTGGGAGTCTTGTGTAGACAATAATTCGTCATCAGTGATTTAGCCTGCATAAAACACATCAATCCTTTTTATTATATTTTGTGAGCCTTGACACTTATGATAATTTCCCCATCTATACTTAAAACTCTTTCTCTTATGATTGCGTTATGAAAGTGGAGTCTTTGCCCTTGTTGTCTTCCTCATTAACATGTATTTATCATATATTTCAGGCTAATTACCATTCTAGAATAATGCATGCAACATTAAATGGATCATCTAGTTTTAAAAGGTGTCAAGGAAAAGGCAACTGCTCTCACCCCTCCCACCCCTAAACCGCATTCCTTCCAAAGACTACAAAAGACATTTTGATTTCTTGACACTTGGGTCAATTGGATA
Organism: Microtus oregoni; assembly: GCF_018167655.1. Classification (NCBI taxonomy): domain Eukaryota; kingdom Metazoa; phylum Chordata; class Mammalia; order Rodentia; family Cricetidae; genus Microtus; species Microtus oregoni. Next base: position 8,593,143 of record NW_024543976.1, read on the forward strand.
ATGGCACAGATGTATGACCCCCTCCTGTGCGTTCACAGTTGCTTCTAGATTTCTAAGGAGATGATGAGAACACATTCGTACAGCAACCTCATTTCCGACGTCTCTGTTTGTTGTCCATCAATCAGTGTTAGGGTTTTTGAGCTGGGCCAGGACTTCGTTCTACTTGATATCTCTGTAGAAGGGGAGGGAATTCAATGTCTGTTCATCTCCTGACACACACACTGGATGGTCAGATGACCAGCCGGTGGAGCCATCTTCACTGCAGTGTTGATTGTCTACCTTCTTACAGAGTCTACGTGAGGAGTCTTTTTCCTTGGTCCAATGTGTTTTGTAAGTCCTCAGGCCTGCTTTTCCTGATAGGATTGTAATACACCACTGTGCTCTTATGGTCCCTTTCTACTTTGAGGAATAAGTCATTTATCAGCCTGCTTCATGGGAGAGGTGCCAGACAGATGGTGTTTTTCCTATGTCCCCTCGGCTCAGAGTCATCCTCCATTCTTCACATGCAACCAGAAGTTGCCGTTGAAACAGAACCTCCCAGGGCAAAGCACAATGTGAAAAGCCACTGTTTCACTCAGTAGGGAGTAATTGGATCAGGGCGGAGACTGACATCAAGCATGTGAAGATTTTCATTGCTGGGATGGGGAGAGAGCTTAGTGGTTAAAAGCACTGAATCCTCTTCCCGAGGACCTGGGTTTGATTCCCAGAACCTGCATGGTTGCTCACAGTTACTTGTAACTCCAGTGCCAGGGGATCAGATACCTTCAATGGCTCGCTCAGCGTGCAAAGACATATATACAGGCAAAATACCAAAAATATAAAAAGTAGTGCTAACTTAAAATATATTTTAAAAGATTCGTTATCATTATGATAGGGCAAATTATCATCTGTATCCTTCTGCTTACTTCATTGCTATGCCTGCTGGCCAAGGTCTTCTGTAGGCCACCACAGCTGCTCTGCTTCATAATGCCAATATTATGTCAAATCCAGAGGATATGTATACTGTAGTCATGGACTCCCTTCAGACTGGATGAAGAAGATGGGTATAAATGGCAAGCTATTTAACAATGCTAGGTTGTCTATAAGAAGTCTCAAATTCAGATATTGATGCACGACAGCTAGGCTATAGATTTGGCTATTGTGACAGAAATATAAAATTCTATGTTGTTTAATATAGGTGTCAATATATGTGTTTACTAGAATACCTATTTTAAACAACATAAAATTTATTTCTCTTATATAAATTTTTATGGCTATACCATTCTGCAAAATCATCAGTTTTGTATGCAATTCTTGCTGTGTCATTCCATTAGAACAGAATATACTGGGCGGTGATGCATACTTTTAATCCCAGCACTTGGGAGGCAGAGGCAGGTGGATCTCTGTGAGCTCAAGACCAGCGTGGTCTACAGAGTGAGTACCACAACAGGCAGGGTTACACAGAGAAACCCTGTCTGGAATAGAACCAAACCAAACCAAACCGAAACAAAAAATGAATGAGGCTTTAATGGTTTTATTATCACCCACATATCCCTAAATATTTTGCACCTTTCCTAACTTCTATAGCCTAGAGAATGACCCATTCATGTTGATACACCACTGGTCCTACCTACCTGCTAATGACATTGGTAGTCTTTCTTTTGGATCTTCCTATACCCCCAAAGAAATACAGGAGTTCTGTTGGTTATGAACTTTAGACAAATTAAAACTAAAATAGTGATGCATGAACAGGCAACCCTCAGAATCAGAAGTGCTTCAGAGAGCTCTACCCAGCTGCTTTAAAAAGAAATCCTCTATGCACTGAACATAGGAGCAAAGCAGAGAACACACACAGCTGTCTGCATGTAGTGTTTGATTTACTTGTGCCTAAATGGCTCAGCTGAATTTCTAAAGTGAAACTTGGATATTTATTACAAAATATACGCCTAAGTTCACTTTGCATTTGTGTACTGAATTTGGGTGTGGTTAGCTATGAAGGATCTCAGGGCACAGAGCCAGCTCTGTAGGAATAAATAATCTCATGCATATTCAATTTAATTATTGTTATGGAAAGGATAAAGACAGAGTAGATATTTGTGGATGCTCAGAAGTCTATTCTGTAATCATTGTGGTCCTATTGTTATGCCTTCATCGGCAAAGAACCCCTGAGCTAGCTTGAATGAATGAAGTCACATCTCAGGCAAATGAAACTGCAAGGGGCATTGGGGCAACTGACAGGTTAGTGCAGTGGACTGGGAGCATCAGATTAAAGTAACATCTATAGAGAGGTCATTGTATGGAATTGAAAGGTAAAAGTGGCAAAACAAATGAGGATTTATCATGACAACTCTGCAAAAAGACGGCAGGTACATGTTTTCCCTAGTTCTTGCTAGTTCTGCCCTTTATACGGGCAACAGGGATAAGCAAAAGATGATGTGTTAGGGAACTCTCCCTCCTCTGCTATGCCTGGCTTGGGCTGAGGCACTATTAAATCTTCAGTCTTCCAAGAGCACCACAGTAGATTAGGGATGAACCCGGAAGCGTCTGCGGTTTAGAAATGTCTGGAAGAGAAAGGAGGGTGTGTTATTCCCTGTAAAGAGCTGGCAGGCCTTATTCATAGCCGCTCCAATGGAGGCAAATTAAGTATCAGAGTCATAGATGCCTCCAGGGTTTTGAGCCTCCTTGGCTGTGGAAGAGAGGAGACTGGAGGGAACTCAATTTTCAAAAGTTCAAATTCGGTTTGAAATGAGAGTGCATTATCCAAGCAGAAATATCAAGAAGGAAGTTAAGGATGCAGGACTGGAGATGTGCGGAAAGTTTGAAAACCATAGTCCCACTGTTAATCCGACGAAACGGAATGATTGCACTGAATAGAAGGTTGAATGGGAGGGAGCAGGGGCAACGCTCTAATTCTCTTGTCTTAAAAAGATGATGTCTGTAGACAGCTGGGAAGAGCAAACTTATTTCGAGGTGCAGAGAGGCAGGATCTTGAAGGCAATTAGTGTGGCGGGAGAGGGGAGCAAGTCAGTGGTGTCTCTAATTCTCTTTCCTCACCACACTTGAGTGATGGTGGGATCCGAACTCATCAGCGCTGCTCTCCCTAAGCGATTGACCAGAGGGGAACAGCAGGAGGAAGCTGGCCTCCCAAATGTCACTTGGGCTTTGGCAAGGGTAGGAGTCCAGGACTGTAGCTGAGATGTAGGGAAGCTTTAAAGTACCCCCTCCCCTTCTGGAAACTGTGATGGTTTTAGTTTATGAAATAAACCGAACACACCTGAATCAATGGGCAAAACACAGCAGTGTATTAACATGTGTGAATGTAGGAAGCACACTGTAAATCCAAAGCGCCTGAGGAATCACAGGTTGCAGATGACACAGCTGAAGAAAGAGATGGGCAGTGGCTTGGGCTTCTGGGAGAAAGGGAGGGACAACGGTATGGACACAGCTGCCAGGGCTCTGTTGCCACACAGGGAAAAGCCACCCGTGGCCGTAAGTCATTTTCTAGCTAGAAGGGGAAGTGTAGGACAATGAAGCCTGTTTACAATGGCGCCGCATTTACTTCAATGGATTTCTGCCACCTTTGCAAATTTCACCGGCGAAAGGACAGCCTTTCAGAATTAATCCTGCCTGCAGTTTCTCTGCATAGCAGTCCTGAGAGGTGACAAGGAGGTCCGCCTAGGGATGGCATGCCCTGGTGTCCCAAGAGACACACTACCCACGTACACATCAGCTGTTCATACTCCTTCCTCCCCAGGTGGAAACTTTTGACACATGTGTTATAAACCAGGAACTTTTGCTAGAGAGAAAGCAGCAGCAGTTGTCAATCATCTCAGCGTAAGACTGAAAGGGAAACATTTATAGTCGAATCTCCTTCGCTTTTGCGTCCTAAATCAAAAAAACACCTAGAATTGCTGCAAATTTGTTTTGTGGGAAAGTACGAATTGAACCCTTGTGGGGGTATTTACCATCATTTTTGCATTTGTAAATCAAAATTTGTGCACATGTTGCTATATTTATTGGAGAAATAAAACATAATAAATCTCACTCCAGAGCCCACTGGCAATGGCGTCTATGTCTGACATCTGTATTGTATTACATCTTGAAATTTCTAAAATAAATCTGAATACTTAGCTATTTCTGTCTTTGAGGATGTTGGAAGAGGAATTTTAAACTTGCATCTTTTGTAGATCTCATAGGTATGTTCACAATTCATTGGTATTGCTGAGTGTGTGCTTTGATGTCTCCAAAACACAGAAGTATATAAACATATGTGTGTGTATGCTTATATACATATGTACATATGGGTAGGTGGATGATAGATAGATACATAGGTAAATAGAGAGATAGCTTCAAACAAGAGCTCTCCTGCTGAATTCCAGGAGAGATGGCCCATCAAACCCAATCCTGAGGCCTGCCTGCAGACTCTCTAGGGACCTTTACGATTTGACTATATCCATCGTTACAGCATAAGAACAAAGTTACTGGGTCTCCAAAAGGGCATCTGTGATCATAGAAGAACTGCCCACAGCCTGAGAACTTACGTGATATTGTAAGTTACCCATGCATGACATTCTTCTCCCCTCCAAGGGCTGCAGGTGTCACTGGTTGCAGGTGTCACTGGTTGTATCTTGAACAATGACGTGGACAAGACACATCCAATAGTAGTAGTCCCAAAAACGTAGGTGTACCGACAGTCAGAGTGAAGGGACAGAGCTCATGCCACAGAATGGGACCACAGGTCCAAGACATGGCTCAAAAGCTTTGAGGGTTTCTAGGTGGGGGTGTTGGGGCTTCTGTTATGAGTCTAGGTGAAAGAAGAACCAATTCCCAGAAGTGGGGGTGGGATAGGGCCTTATCTTAATTGGCATGTGGACTGTTTTAGAATGGGATGGTTTGCACATCAGAGGAATGTACATCCCGTAATTTTAAGCACATGGACAGCCCATTATCCATGAAATGCTAAGTAGTTTGTTCCTGGCAGGTCACTTTAAGGACTGATTAACCAGCACTGCTTTTGAGGTGAGCATCATTTAGACCAGCCCTGTTTGTCTCCCCCTTTACGAGGAAGTGCCTGATGTAGTTGCTCAGGTAGAAAGCCAAGAGCAGGCTCCTGGATTCTACGCTAACACTGGGATTGCGTTGATGGTATTATACAATGTACAGTGTTTTACACATCTCTTCGCCGTCCTGTGCTTTCCTCTTGTTCTTGAGGATTCATTTTAATCAACTCGTTTATATTAAATTTAAGATGCTTTGTTGATATTCATTTTACATTTTGCCTATTAGCAGGGATCCAGTGTTAAATGATGTAGTTCGTTCACTGGGGCATCTCAGTAATCAGCCAGCTATTTTGGGAAATTTTGGAAGGGGGTAAGACAAGTGCTTGCTTTAAATGCCTGAAACCTCACTGGTGTTGTGACCCCTTTGCCCATACAGTGACCCCAGTGGCAAGTGAGTTCTGATATAAATCAAAGACGATGAAGAAAAAAAATGTCGGACATACAATATATTAATCATTGTTCAGAGTTCGATTCTGAAGGAATTTGATTTATGAGATTGTAGCACTAATAATAAAAACCCAGAGACAGATATTGGGGTTCAACCTCAAGATCAGAAAGCAAAGCAGCCAAGCCACTATAGAGCTCTTATCTTTATGAAATCTTCAGATTGAAAGAGAACAAGTTCTTGTCTCATCCCACCTATATTCCTCTCTAGTGCTGGGACTAAAGACGTGCCCCACCACCGCCTGACCACTATGGCTAATATGCTGGGATTAAGGGTGTGTGCCACCACTGCCTGGCCTGTGTGACGGATGGGCTGTTTTATATTCTGATCTTCAGGCAAGCTTTATTTATTAAAATACAAAGGAAAAATCACTATATGAGATTTTTTTTTTTACAGACATTCTACCAAAGTGACTGCAGGGTTTCTATAACTGCATACACACACACACACACACACACACACACACACACACACACACACACACACAGGTTTACTGTGTTTTGTTTTCTCTGAGAATCCTATCTAAAGAGCATGTGTGAATGTTGGCTAAAAGCCAACATTGTACACAGCCAGTCAATGTATAGAATAAAGCTTATCTTGCAGATTCTCCTTTCTGGAGTTTTCCTGACCCTGAAACCACCCAAAAGCTGGATTTAGTGGAGATGAAGCAGTCTGAGGACCTTTCACTAGCATAGGAAGGAGACCCTGCAAAGCCTGGCATTCTATGAGCCTATCAACATGCAAGCTTAGGATTTCTGCAGCTGGAAGGGTTTGAATGAATGAATTGATTTCATTGAAGGTAAAAAATAATCCCAGAATTAAAAAAGGGGTTAGCTTCACTACCTATTCAGGGCACACGTGACAGAGCAAACACTTACACTAGCTGGGTGGCCGTTCGGTACACCCGTGAGTAGCCAACACTCGGCTGTCCAGACTACTCCAGCATATACACCACCCCGGCTCATACTCCAGTCATCAAATTTCCGGAAGACTTAGAACCATGCAAGGGGTGTGCTATGCTGGGCTGTCTGCTTGCAGCGTGCCTGCTGCTGTTCTTGGCTTCATTCGTCTCTCTTCCGTGGCATGTCACGTGACAGAAACACACTGGCCTATCCAGCCCCGCGTGATGACTTTTTCTAGGCCTGGTTAGATGAAGTTTAAATTCATGTCCCTGCGGCAGCCTGAAATACACTCTCGGCTCCATCTCTGTCATGTGCCTGCTTCCCTGGCAGTTCAACGTGATGTATTATCACAGCCACCGAGAGCTGTAAATTTTCTTGCATCAAGACAGAAAATGGTTTCCCACCCTCTTGTTTCGTTGAGCCAGCAGAGTATGCAGAAAAGCCAAGCAAACGGGAAGGGAAATTCTCCCAGCTGTGGTCAGTGTCTCAACGTCACGATTTTTCTCAGTCTCAAGCATTTCCCCTCTTGTTTTCTAGGTTCACCGAGTAGCTGTGTTGTGTCAGCATGATGTATTTAGACAGTTGCTTGTTGATGGACCGGAAATTTCACTTCGGTATCTGTGGTAGTTTCTTTTCTGTTGCTGCATTAAAAGACCCTGACTAAAGCAACTTAAGGGAGAATTTACTTCCCTGATGCAGGGCTTAGAGTTGACTGTGGCAGAGAAAGTCATGGTAGCAGGAACATGAGGCCAGCCCATCCCATCACATTAGCAGTCTGGAAGCAGAGCGAACAGGAAGTGAGGGCGCATTGTAAAGCCTGAAGGCCCACATCTGGAAGCAGAGCGAACAGGAAGTGAGGGCGCATTGTAAAGCCTGAAGGCCCACCTCCCCAGGGTTGCATTTACTCCAGTCTTGCTCCATCTCCAACAGCTCCATCATCTGGAGGCTTAGTGTGCGAACCCATAAGCCAGTGGGCTATTTCCCATCTAGACCACAGCATCTCCTATATTTTGCCTGCTGCCAGGAGGGAGGAAGTCCATTTACTTGGATGATGGACAGATACTTTATTCATTGTGAGTATTATTGCTACATTTTTACTTTCAGCGTCTTCTGAGTTATTTCCCTGAAACTCAAGCTGGGAGCTGACGATTAATTTTATGGCTGCCTGAATGAGAACTGTGCTCTGTATGCTCGGGTGTTTGAACACTTCCTTCCCAGCTGGTGGTGCTGTTTGGGGTGCAGTATGGGTAGCCTTATTGGAGGAAGTTCATCCCCAAGGTGACCTGTGTGAGTTCATAGCCTCACCCAACTCCCAGTTAGCTCTCTCTGCTTCAGGTGGTTGAAGATGTGACTGTCTAGCTTCCTGCTCCTGCCAGCATGCCTGCTGGATGCTACCAGGCATCCTTCCAAAACTCTCTCATATTTAAGTTGTTTTTGGTCACGGTGTTTGATCACGGCAACAGAAAGCAAATATTACCGTCTTTAACTGTCTTCCCTCTTTCCCTAGCTTCTTTCCTCTCTAGTCACTGGTATTATTTTCCAGAATTCTTACAATCTCTCTTACAGATGACATTCTGCCCTTCAGAGTTTCACTCTTCCAGTTTTTCTCTGCATTGTTACCCAAGTTATGTATCTTGGAGTCTCTTACTCCAGGGAATTTAATGTACGTTTTTCACTGCTCAAAATTATCTGTCTTCATTTTCTCTTGCTAAATTATTCCAGAGTTATTCTTTTGTGGTATGGTAGTGCAAGGACAGCAAGCATGCTTGGGTTTGTGATAGAGGACTAATAGATGAATTTAAATATCAAGAGAGAAAGGCTAGCTCTGTCAGGATGGTGAGTGGGGGATGTGAGTTCCTTCGGTTTATCAGCCTTGGTACAGGGAAAATGGAATATGCACATACGAATAGCATTAAGTAGAATCTCTAGGCAATAGTCCCATGAAATTACAGTGATCAACACTCATAGGGAATGTTGGTAGAGCATGAACCAATCAGTATGCATCATGATTCATTTAGCATGTTTTCCACAGTAACAACATGCAGCAATGATGAGCAAAAGACAGCGGAGAAATGGGGCTCACAGTATAGATCGGGTACTGAACTTGTTTTTACTTTCCCTGTTGTCTGCCCCTTAACCAAACTATGTTTCCTATTGGTGTGTTCATTTGTTTGTATCTGGCTTTCTATGTGGGTCCTGGGGATCTGAATTCTGGTTCTCTTGCTGACTTGGCAGAGACCTTACCAACCGAGCCATTTCCTTAGCCCTGCTTCCTATTTGCTGTCATTGTTTTTGAGACAGAGTCTGGAACTTGCTTTGTAGGCCGGACTGGCCTTCAACTTACAGTGATCTGCTTGCTTCTGCCTCTTCACTGCTGAGATTAAAGGGATGCATCACCATACCTTCTGTTCTCTCTCTTAATAAGAACAAACTCTGTGTCAGGAGATGCAGCTTAGCAGTGCAGGCCTCCCAAAGCATGTGGCACTCTGGGCTTTAAATGACTTTCAGAAATTATTGGGAGAGATAGAGTAGCCAAGGCCCTATTTAAAATTTCCTATGGAAGATTGTGAGTACCTCAGTGAGAATCTTTTT